>NC_139344.1:117383158-117983158 GCF_055883805.1 Amblyomma maculatum
TTTATTTCCGTCATCCTCTCTTTTCATTCACGCAATAGTTGGTCGAAAACAAAGCAGCGACAAAGCAAGACCTGCGCAGAACGCATAAAATTCGACAATTTACTTCTGCGCTCTGAGCTGTCGTCAGCTCTGTGAGTCTGTTCTTTTGCATGCCTGCATTCAGGGGGGCCGCTGAAAGACGTGTAATTTTGCCAGTCGAAATGGCTTCTTTGCTGAAGAAAAGACGGGCCAGGGAGTATAGAAAAGAGAAGTGCCATCCCCTTGTTTCTGCACAGGTCTTTTTCTCAGCCTATATAACCCGTCTTGCTGTCTGAATTTCTCAACTTTACTCCTGGTTTCTTAATTCTTCTTGCTTTAGCTTTTTCATTTGATGTGCCCGAATAGCCTAGGAAGCACTGAATTGAGACATGCATGGATCACATGCGTCCAAATCTTCTCATGAAGTAAGCGAAAGACAGGTTAACGTTTCTAGAAGTGAATGAAAATAAGGAAAGTTATGTCTGAGACAACTGAGCGCGTTAGATATATTGAAATCAATACATAGCGGGACCATAGCGTGTTGGCAAAATTCTAGGCATTGAGCACAAAAAAAAAAAAAAAAAAAAAAAACGAGTACGAATGTTCTCTCCTCCTGTTTTGGTTTCTTTAATTAATGTTAATTGAGGTAAATTTTAATACTAATCTCCACCTGTGGGTATCCATATTCTTCCGTCTGCTGCAGATTAATAGACTGAAAGGATTGGTTGTAGGCTTATTTAGTCTTTGATTTATCAACTCAAAGCAATTAAACGTGACGTAGTGATAGCTTATTGTCTGTAGCTTTGAAACATTGGTAGTAATTTCCTGGTGTTTGTTTTTTTCTTCTCTGCCGAGGCCAGCCCCATCTTCACCTGTTCCTGATGTGAATAAATTTGTCCGCCGCTGGCAGGCTAATTCTTCTTTAAGGTGCCCAGTTCACGTGTATTTCTCGATATTAACTTCCCCTGTAAATGCGGTACTCTAATAGCAATAAGAAAATTACTCATTTTTATAACTAAGAATCTTGAAATAATACAATAGGACTTCGGAACGATTTCGTCTAAAGGAAGTACTTTAATGTGAAGAAAAACGTTAGCAAATGGGCACTATCGCACTTAGTTTTTACGTGGTAATTCAATCTTCTTTTTGCACGAGTTGGTGCATTATGAATCTAAGAAACGTACTAGCGCAAAAGTATGCCACCGCAACACTAGACGACTTGACGTAACGCAGCGCTTGTGTCATGGCGTGTTCTCTCGTCTTGGGTTGCATGCTTTTGTGCCATTACATTTCTTAGATTTTATGTAGTCACTATGCGCGTGTATCAAATCCTGCAAACTCATGCCGAGAAAGGCTTCGCTGTCATGAGCGGACGTGATACTTCCGTGCGTCGGGCAGGTTGGCGGGGAAAAAAGAAGACAGGCGGTTAGAAGAACGAAATCGGTTTACACGCACTAATTACAAAAGCATATTGCATGGTTTAGACACGGTGGCTGACAAGAGCATGTCAGCTCGGTGTCGAGACAGGGCGGTTTCGACGTCGATCTCGACTTCCCTCTCGCTCCTTCTGTTCCAACGTAATCGCGCGCGCGCTTCTTTTATGCCCGCCGGCGTCCGTCCTTGCCCCTTCGAGCGTCGAGATGTCCGTGGCTCCAAAGGGGACATGAGAGGGAAGAGAATATGTGTGTGGCACCGCTAAATTGCTTCGCTAGGGCTCTGTAGCTGCAGTGGATGTCCGCCTCCACCGGGGCTTGTTTGGACGCGCTCCTCTGCTCGATGGGCGGATCGGGAGATTGGTGCGAGTCCCCGTGACTTAGGCAGGTGGCCAGCTTTCAGAGCTCCACTGCTTTGCAGGTGCAATAACTCAGTTGCAGCAGTGTCATAGTCGCTGAGAGATATAAAAGCAACGGTAGAAAAAATACCGTGGGCTCCAGAATATGTTTAACAGACTACTTAAATCTTTAACACGTATCGGCAAATTTTACATACCAAATTTTGTTACGTTATTATGTGGGCACTTGTATCAGTGATGACGTCAATTGTCTTTTTATTGTTTAATAGTATGTATAATAAAACTTCGTAAATTTCTGGATGAATAAACCGACGTAGGGAAGAGCTTAATGATCGCACGTGGGATGAACGAGACATTGTATACGTATTTGCGATGCGACATGTTTTTAAATGGTGTGACCGAAGATAAAGTATGAGAACGTTATGCAGAGATCCGTTGTCGCATTGTGTCTCGTAAAAAAACACACCAAATCTGTTTTTAGAAATGAGGAACACCTAGAAGTAACAATTATTCCGAATTGAGTTGCTCTTGGTGCACATGCACCACATCAGTCTAAAAAAAAAAAAAAAAAAAAGAAACCACCTAATATCTATCAGCTGATACCAATGCGCGTTTCAACAAGATATGAAACCCACTGCAGTGCCTAGAAAACCTTGACAGCCGGATGAAGTCTTTCTGATCGGTTGGCGTAACCACAATAAAATCGAAATAATGTTTGTAATCAGTTTAAGGGATTGTCTGCCAGACGGCTTCTTGCACTGCATGATACCCTTCTGCAAGGTTGGTTGCACTGCGACATATCAAACAGCTACGATCTTGGGGTGTCGCTCTGATCTTGGCATCATCCTAGCTTTCCGCCGCCAAAAACGATCGCCAGGCAAATAACCTCGCGGCGATAGGTACATCAAGAAATCGGCATTCAGGGAGTCAATATTTCAGGTTACTCCTGAATCAACAGGCCCCACCAACTGCTCCTCGAGGGTCTACAGTTGCTGGCCGATCAACCGAAAATGTCAGTGGGGTATGCTGACCGACAGCCAATTGCTTCAAATAAAATTGCGCAAGTCTAACGCATACTGACTCTGCCAGTGTATTCTTCACTGCTGCAACGGCGGACGAACTGCTCGACGCACGCCAACAAAGTTGGAGCTTGTGCAATAGAAGCCCTTTGGTTGCATCAGATCCGGTGCAAGGTTATGAACTTTCTACCTGTGCCCAGGGTTCCAGTTGCTTGACCCAATACGGCTATTTGCTTGGACAGTACGCTAATGTTGGCGACAGCTATCTAGTCCTATTGGACAGCGTGACGACAGCCCTACACCTGAGTGCTTAGACCGATCGGCACGTACGTTCTCTGGCACACGGCCTGAAATCGTTCTTTGACTAGCGCGACGAGCAGTTGCTCCTTATGTAAACAGAAAAGACGTTTACAAGCTCGCCGTCTACGACAGCGCACACTTTCACAACACCGACGGCGACTGCGGCAGCCCCAGCTTGGCCCTTGTAGTGGACCTCCTGTCCAACAGAAACGAAGATAATGGGAGATAATCATTTACGAAGAAAGCCAGGTTCCTCACCCCAGTTGTCGTTTCACAACTCGCCTCCAGCGCCACAGACCCGTGCGAGGAACTTAAAATTCATGACAAATTAATACCGGCCAGTTCTGCGACCCTTTAAAGGGCGCAGATGCTGATCACTATGTGCGTAGTTCGTTACCTGTCCCGGGCTACCACCTGCCTTGCTGTTCGAGCAATTTCATCTCGTTCATTTAATTCATCGCCTCGAAAGTACCAGTTGCGGGGTATTACAAATATAAAGTGGTTAATACAATCTGAAAAACAAACATTTTTCCTTTCTTTCGCGAGGTACCCAATACGCCGAAGACTGGTTGGTAGACGATTGCTGCGGTATAATGTCGTTGACGCCGGCGCAAGTCCTAGTAAAGAATAAAGTTGAATGCGTGCAGGATGGGGCGGGCAAGAAAGCGGGAACTTTGGCTTGTGCACACTTCTATTATAGGAAATTTATTCGTGCCAATAGGGCAGCATCCTAGGGTAAACAGGTTATATTGTTTTCTATGGTGCATTTTTAGGCAACTATAAAGGGATCTTAGTAACACAGAATTTATTATGTTAAAGCCCTGAACAGTAATAAACGTTGGCTTCTCTCATAGCCTGAGTCGCTTTGGGACGTTAAACCCCATAAACCAGTGATAAACTTTATTCAGCTCATAAAGTTGTTATAAGGAGGCTACTTTTTACTGGGGCGATAAAAAAAGAGATACGAATACAGCGACGCCTACGTTCTCAGCGGTTAGAAATTATGTTCACCTCACATTTTTGCATAAGAGGCACGAAAAACGCTCTTGAGTCGTCTATGACTGCTAGAGCCTCTACGACTGCATTATAGACGACTCTAGCGTCTTTATGTAGCCACTCGTGTGTAAACTCGATTGAAACAGTTTCGAATAGCTGAAGGTGGGCGTCGCTCTGTTCACATTTAATTATGCGACAAAAAACAAATAGCGTAGGTTACTGTATATAGTGAGCTTCTCGTTGTTCTATTTGCGATTATACGATCCGTCGTTTCCACCCATTTGCTAATATTCTTTTTTCTTGCTTCCCGTTCAATCGCATCTTTCTCCTCGAAACAAAGGAAGCAACGTTCGCACCATTTGCAGCTCCGGCACAGGGAAGTTCTGCGGTGACGCCCCCCACGGTGTTTCTAATAAAGTATCACGGACAGAAAGCTAAAACATGGAAGGAATGCGTCTGCATAAGTGGCCGGCTTCGGCATATAAGAGTACAAGCGTCAGGCAGGCGCGGAGCCTTCAGGTTGAACTGGTTCTCCCCACTGCTCGTGTAGGTTGCAGGCTAGACTCGCTTGTAATGATCGACCACCTTGTTATTATAGCCTCGATTTTCTGTGTTTGATAGTTACCTTTATCGTTTTAAAGTAAAATGACCATATTTTAAAATAGTAGCGCTCAAGTCCTTCAGAGAATGTTTTCAAATCCTTAAGTTTATTTTATACGCATAGAAATTTATCGTATGTATATTATAGCGCGATTATTGATTTCCTGGAATGCGTGTACAAGAAGCTTCAAGTAGCATAGAGTATCGTAGACGAGTGTCGAAGATGTGGGCCATCCTTGCTTCTTTCATTGCTTTCTTTATTGAAGAAACACCTGCATTGATGCCAATTATGTTCCAGTGTACATAATTGCCGGATAATCAACGCCGCAGTTCTCTTAGTTGGAATAAGTTTTATTCGAAGGGAAAAATATGCATCAACGATTTCTGAAAATATGGAGTTCAAAATAGAAAAAAAAAAATTGTTCAGAAGCCAGTCCTCAGCCGCGGCAGCGCATGAGCTCTTCTAATTGCACAGCCAGTTGACTAAAACTTTCCAATTACTATTTAACTAGCACATTGGGGTGTTTAGTGTCGAGGGGGGTTCGAGGCCGTGTAAAAGGCAGTGCAATATCAGTCTTTGAAATGAAGAAAACCACGTTTTCTAAAGCCCTATGCAGAGAGAGGAAATCGGCGCACAAAATCGACAATGAGCGCATAGAATGCACAGGAAACGCGGCGCAAACGCGACGTCCTCTGATGACGCGTTGCACTGACTATGGCGCCCAGTTAATTCCGCAATGCATGCTCTGTTGCGCAACGTGTGGTACAGAGTCGTTCACTCTTAATAGGAAGAACACGCTAGGAGGTGGTTGCTCTCAGCGAAGCGGAGTTGCGTGCACGGCCGTGTAGCACGCATAACGCATAAACACGCATAACACTTCGATGCTCAAACTGGTCGGACTGGTGGGCCAGAAAGAGGGGCCACGTGCTGGAGTGTTCATATTCAAAAGCGGACGATCTAAGAGCGTACGTACTTTTGTTTCACCTCTTAGTCCTAGGCAGGAGACAGTAATTTCCAAATGTGTTGTCGTCATTAATTTTCAAGGGGACAGAGAAAACAAAAAATTGGGGGACATTTAAGCTCCTCCATAAGGATATACGACGCGATATTATTATTAATGGCTTCCGCTTACCGGGTCCTCCTGCGGATCCTCATTTGCGTGTATCCACTTCACTACTTGCTTATTAATCTCTAACAACTTAATTCGTGCCTCTGTCATCTCGCAAATATTCATTAGCATGCAGTCGCAAGCTGTCCAGTTATGTGAAATACCAGCTGGCATAATCTTAAAGCCCTGTTAGGGAAAAAAAAACGGATTCCCTTGCTCAGCGGGGCTTTGTAAAACGAGTTATGTTCGTTACAACTACTTGTATACGGTGTTGTTTTGTCGACGGCTTCAAACTCCCCATTGGCACTATCCTCCCAATTGCGTTCACTGAAAAGTGAATTAGTGAGCTTTGGCTAATTTACTGTGAAGCTGGAGGAGTTTTTTTTTTTTTTACATTTCAATTACGCGCGACGTGGCTGGGAATTTCAGCCTGACAAAGAAAATAGATTTTTTTCCCATTTCGATCTTGCTACCTTTAAAAATGTTTTAGTGTTCGCCCAAACACCCGGTTGAACCATTGTCGTCTACTTCCAACGAGAAATAAACACCTTTTCCTGTCATGAAGACTAAACATTGTCCGTAGTTTGACGAAAATGTGCCATATTTTGCTTGTTGAATCTTTCTTATTTTGTTTTTGTTAGCGTGCCTTCTCAGCTACGGGATGGCGGCCTTCATCATAAAAAAGTTGGACACTGTTACAACTCTTATTGCTGGTTGATGTTTTCTAAAGCTTTCCTAGCCCTCATGAAAATTTGTTCTGTTCTTTGCATTGACTTCCGGTCAGCATTCTATTTTGCTGAGAAGCGCTATGGGAGACATCGTAGTGGAGGGCTCCGGGAATTTCGATAACCTGGGGCTCTTTAACGTGCAATGACATCACCATCGGGACGGTGTTCATGACCGTGACCTCCGATCGTGACAGTGTTCGGCTCGCGTAAGCGATATTTTGTGCTACTCCGTCTTGCCACTGTATAAGTACCGCCCCGAGGCCAACATTGCTAGCATCAGTGACTACGTCGGTTGCGGCGTCTTAATCGAAATGGGCGAGTATTGGGGGACTGTGTAGGAGACTTGAGAGCTCCTGAAAGCCTTGTTCTTGGTCGCCTCCCCACAGAAAGGGTATATCTTCTCTGGTTAGTGCTATCAACGGTTGAGCTATCTTGGAGAAATCTTGGCTGAAGCGTCGGTAATAAGAGCAAAGCCTTAGAAATCGCCGAAGTGCCTTTTTGTCGTTGGGTCGTTGAAAACTTGAGACTGCGGTTATCTTGTTGGGATCAGGGAGAACGCTTAGTTCATTAACACTGCCGAGAAAGCGAAGCTCCTTGAAAGCGGAATGGCATTTCTCAGGCTTGATCTTTAGTTGCGCGGAATTGAGGGCTTGAAGCACAATGCGCAGCCGGTCCAGGTGTTGCTAGAAAGTAGGCGAGAAAATGACATTATCTAAGTACACCAAGCACGACTGCTACTTCAGGCCTGATAAAACAGTGTCCATCATACGTTGGAATGTGGCCGGCGCCGAGCAAAAACAAAACGGGACAACTCGTATATGCCGCAGGGAGTCAAGAATGCATTTTTCTCTCGGTCCCGATGATCCACCTCTATTTGCCAGCATCTGCATTTCAGGTCTAATGAGGAGAATTATCTGGCATCACGTAGTCGGTCGAGGGCATCATCAATCCAGGTGAGCGGATAGACGTCGTTTTTGGTCATGGTATTTAGTTCCTGGTATTCGACACAGAATCGCAAGGTGCCATTTTTGTTTTTGACAAGGACCACTGGCGACGTTCATGGGCTCGTCAAAGGTGGGGTCTTGTCGTCCGAAAGTATTTCATCCACTTGCGGTTTAATGGCTTCACGTCCCTTAGGAGAAAATCGCTATGGGCGTTGGCATACTGGCACTTTTTCTCATCGATGATGAGGCGAGCTTGGCGACAGGGGTACGAGCGACATTGGAGCCCGTGGCTGAGAGAGAAGATTCCTCTGATCGGGCGTCAAGTTCGGGCTAACTTTAACGGTTTGAAATTCATTAGGAGGACAGCAGCGCAACCGTTTTGGAGTTGAATGTGTCCTCTAGCGACGGCTATTTCCTTCTCAAGCAGCAGAGGGAGGTGCTCATCCGCGATACCCTCATAGTCGTGAAATAAGTTGTGCCTCACTAGAATCAGCACACTAGACCGGGCTGGCACTCTCACGTCATCGTCGACGATACGCAAAACATTCAGTCCCAGACCTTTTTTTTTCATTGCGCGTCTTGACCCGCGCTTCTTTCATGTCAATGACAGCGCCGTTGGTCTGTGGGAAGTCTAGAGCAAGAATAAAGTCCTTCAAAAATTTGGAAAATACCACACATGCACCGACATACACAAAACCATGGACGCCGACCCGCGCTGTGCACTTGCCAGCTGGGGTAATCAAGTGACTCTCCGCCGTGCGAATGCTCGTACCAGAACTTTCTTCAGTTCTCGGGCGAGGCCATGGCTCATTACTGAATAATCGCCGCCGGTGTCGAGTGACGCGATGACATCAACACCTTCAATAGTTACATACAAATCGGAGGTAGCATGTCTGATGCTGTCGCTGCCTGGTCCCAGCGATATCTCGTCGATTCGGCGGGACGATGACGGAAGATCTTCACATTTCCCGACATCAGCGACCCTGACTCCGAAGCCCTCTGGTATTAGTTTTCTCGGCGAGGGTTGGGAGAGGGCGTCGGGGGATAGCTGTGACTTGGAGAACGGTAGCTCGTCGCTCGTCGGGGACGGATACCGACGCTCTCGGTAGCCGGACGTAATCGGATGCTGTCGCGCAGAAAGGTGGCTTGCGATCTCAGTAGGCCGTTCGCTATTCCGAGGGCAGGGGTCGTCCGATGCAAAACCCCGCAGACCGACGCGGCGGTACGGGCACGCACGTTAGAGGTGACGCGCTTCACCACGATAATAGCAGAGGGGCCGACGACCGGGGGCCCGCAGTACTTGACTTTTGCGTGGTCGCTAGTAAGTTGGCGGAGTGCAGTAACGAGGAGGACCTTGCGGCTCCATTGCTGAAGCTGCGGCGTTGATACCGTAGTCCAGCGTAGGAGCCTTACGTAGGATAGATGCGCATGCTGGTCTGGCGTCGAACCGGTAAGGAACATCAGGCACTTGTTCAGCTGCCGTATGCACGTCGTCCCGGACGACTTAAGCCAGTGAGGGAAAAGGTGGTGTGTTGCAAGGCATTCGGATGGCTTGCAGTTCCTCTCTCATGATTGAACGAATGACTTTGCGTAACGCGTCCGGGTCGCTGCCGACATGCATAGAGAGTGTGTCGGACCCAGTGATGTTGATGCCAGGGCTGCATTGGCGGCTCAGTGTTGCAGCGTTGTCTTTATGGTGGCAGCCTCACTGAGAAACTCCGCCACAGTGCGCGGTGGGCTGCGCACCAGTCCCGCGAAAAGCTCTTGCTTTACGCCCCACATCAGGTGGCAAAGCTTTTCTTCCGTCATGTGTGGGTCTGTGCGCTTGAAAATACGTGTCATGTCTTCAAAGAACATACGCACGTTCTCATTCTGGCGCTGGCTGCGCGAGTGTCGCACAGCTTCTGCTCATTCCTGGCGGTCGGTACTCGGGAAAGTGGCATTCAAATCCCGACAGATTGCTTCCCAGGATGGAAAACAAGCCTCGTGGTTTTGAAACCATGTCCGTGCAGACTCTTCAAGAGCAAAGTAGACGTTGCGCAGCTTGCACTCATCGCTCCAGCCGTTGTAACGAGCAACACGCTCGAAGGTCTCAAGCCAGTCCTCGGCGTCCTCGAACACGTCGCCATGAAGAAACGGCAGTGTTCACGGCTGATGACACAAGATGGGTGCGGGAAGCCTGCCTTCAGATGTACTTGCAGCTGGTTATACGGCCATCTGAGGCTGCGTTGTCCTCGTAGCGGCCGGAAGGTGTCCTTATTTCGGGGGTTCTACATGTAGGCAGCGGCTGAGGCGCTGACGAACTGGAGTAAGCCGCGTAGGGACAGGTAGATTATACAGGACTGGAATCGTACCCGGCACTCCCTCCACCAGATTTGTAACGTACCGTTACACAAAAGGCAATCTGACACACACACATACACACACACACACACACACACACACACACACACACACACACACACACACACACACACACACACACACACACACACACACACACACACACACACACACACACACACACACACACACACACACACACACACACACACACACACACACACACACACACACACACACACACACACACACACACACACACACACACACACACACACACACACACACACACACACACACACACACACACACACACACACACGCACACGCACACGCACACACGCACACACACACACACACGCACACGCACACACGCACACACGCACACACGCACACGCACGCACAGACAGACAGACAGACAGACAGACAGACAGACAGACAGAGAGAGAGAGACACACACACACACAAACGCCCATATATATATGTATATATATATATAGGTGCCGCACTGCTGTCACTCTTGAATGTGGGAATATGCTCCCCTTTCAATGCGGTAGCATTAAAGGCCTCGTTGCCCAGAAAATCCGGCGTCGGTGCGGATCGCGTTGCGGGCGAAAATGGCGGGCATGGTTCTGGCAGGTTTTGGCAGCTGACATGGCCGGCCACTGATTGGTTTGCGGGTAGTGTGACTTCATGTGACCATATAGCATGGTTGCTTTGGCAGAAACTACCAACTCGGGTTGATCATTTGAGGCTGGAAGGTGAAATAAGTATCAACCTTCCAGTAAGTACTCTTGGATGTCGTATCAGGCACTCTACTTCTAGACCACGCAGATACACTCGTATGGCTTGGCGATATGTCGACTGGTCGCCTACGCTTTCGCTTCATAGCCTTAAATGCGGAGGTTAAGTGTCCTCCATAATTTCTTTTTTTTTTTTGTTTTCCTTTTTGCGTCTTGGGTAAAAGGGGTTTCATAAATGTAAAGCCACAAAAGAAGGAAGAAAACTGTAGCAAATTTTTGTTGCTTACGAGTTGTGGTATTTTAGTAGAGAAATCCAAAATAACATTGATCATCCGGGGTTTTAAAACCTGTGCTGACACCGCACAGCACATAGGCGCTTTTTACATTTTCCCTCCGTCGAAATACGGCCGCCGCTTCAGGAATCAAAGCGGATGCTTTGGTATAAGTGTCTGAATGCCAAACCACTGAGCCACTGTGGCAGGTTCGTTGCATGCGAATTCGCAGCGCGTCACGTGGTATATTTTACGCTGGCATGGGGAGCGCTTCCTATGCTGAAAGCAGCGTCTTGATTTGCATTCGTGTTAGAAGAGGAAAGTCACAGATCGAAGCGGATTCTTCGTTGTTACCTTTCGGCAGGGCTTGAAGACGACGTAAACATATTTATCGAGGCTCCGAATGCTTGCGAGTACGTTTCTGCAGGTCACTTGGTGCATTGCTCGACTTTGTTTTTAACGAAATCAGACAACACAGCAAGAAATGAGGTTGACAGGACAGATCGCTCTGTTGTTCTTTCCTGTGCTGTCTTTATGCGCTAAAACCTAAATTCAGCAGCTCTGACTGCTCTGTGTTATTTCAGGACTACAAAATAAACTTTCGGTTGTTTTCACTTTAGATGAAATTTACATTACACATGTGTCTCCTGACAGGTAATAACCCAGATTGACCTTTGTGTTCTAGCATGTATTTTTGGAAAGTGCGAAAGTTATATCGTTTGGGTTACTTTTGCTGACCAAGTGAACTTAGTGGTAAGCGGCTTGATTGTTGCTACTTGCTGGAACTGTTTTCTGTTTTTGCATTCAGAAGGCAGTGACATCTACACTGTAATGGATGATCACTATCGGACGTGTTGGGCGATTGCGTGTCCTTCAATCTAGATATTCAATTAGTTCATACCTAGGTATTCAACTTGCTTAGCTGTGACAATTCTCTTTCATGTCGCCACATTTTTATACCCTCATTCCTGGAATTTTTTTCCACTATTACTGGTGTTTCCCCGAAATATTTCCTTTCATTCTTGTTGTTTTTTTATTCCTGGAGTTACAGCTGGGGGATCATTCCTAGCGACTTGAGTGAAACAGCGCGAAAGAAGCCCGAAGGCGAAGCGAAGAAGGGACATGAAAGTGCGCTAACTGACAACTGTCCCTTCCTGTCCCTTCTTCGCTTCGCCTTCGGGCTTCTTTCGCGCTGTTTCACTCAAGTCACAATGAACCAACTAGCCCAGCAAAATGTTCTGCTTGATCATTCCTATTTTGTTGCAGGATGGTGCTATCGAGTTTGAAGAGTTCATCAGAGCCCTGTCGGTGACGTCAAGAGGGAACGTAGAAGAAAAGCTAGACTGTGAGTGCGGGAATCATTTTTCTGTCTAGCAATTCTCGCCGTGTTCAGAGTGCGATTGCATGAAAAGAAAAGAAAAAAAAAAACAAAAAAAAAACACGAGCCTTAATGCAGATACGTTAAATTATTCTCTTTTAACTGAGTTGAACGACATATTAAGCTTACTCCGCGCAACATTGACTATCATTTAAAGGCAAACTTACACGCTGTTGCACAGCTACTTTGTGCAAGACAAGTTTTCAGCATATTGGGTTGTGCAGCGTGCAGTTGCGATCAAATAATTAAATTTATATTTATTGACCGTGCGTCTGCAAATATTTTAAAATCTATATTTGAAATTAATTGTCTTAGCTTATTCAATCAAGGGTGCCCATTGTATATCAAAAGCGTCTTGTTCGAATAGACTAGCCGCACGTAACTGATTATTCATAATGGGGCCGAAATAGTGGTCCTGTTATAGTTGTACATACGATGGCCCCAACATATCGAAATAAAGACCTTGGAAGAAAAACAAATCTATAGCAAATGCAATCTTGGTCACAATGCCAATTAAAGTACCGTACACGAAGCGACTGCTCTGCTGCCTATCAGCTGAATGTTTCCTTTAGGGAAAAATGACCTTCAAGCTTGAGCATCACCTAAATAATAAGCCCCTACAGGCTAAAGCTGGAATAATGAGGAAATAAATAGACAAATACTTATAGGCAGTGGTGGAACGTAGACTTAGAAAGAGCAGATAAAGAGCACTGCTCATTGTTATTATATCAACATCGGGTATGATGGCGTCACACAGTGTGTTACGAATGTCTCGCTATAAAACGTTATAGCACTTGCGTGACCGAAACGACCTTGGCAAAAGTAGACATTTCAGCGAGAACCATAAAATGAAACTGAACCACTAATTGAATTAGGCAGCAAGATCGGGAATCTGAGGTATAACTTTGTCAAATATTGAACAGCGAACCAGGAAGAGTAGCTGCTAATTTTACCACAAAAGAGCCGCTGGGTATGGAAGGCAAGTTGTTGGACTAACGGTTAATTTGCAGCAGAGCGTTTTTAGTTCGCACTACAGTTTTACCATTTTTGTTTTGTACCGTGCTTTCATACCGAGGAGAGGGGTGTCCGGTCTGTTGTCGAAAGCCTGAATAGGCCGGTTGTCGGGTTTTTTTGACAGCTAGCCTACAGGCTCTGGCCGAGGCCTTTGTTTGAATAAACCACGCGGCCACTAGAGAAACAAGCATTAGGCAATTTTTCACTGTTACCACTTTGTGTTGCTCACTGCTCTCATCGCTCACGAAAAGCACGGAATAAGGACCACGAACAGAACACGAAATGACAGCGAGCTGCAAGGAGGATCAGCAACGGCAGAGAAATTACGCTGTAATTGTTTTTTTGTTTTTTTTTTTAAAGCACGGATCGAAGGAATGAACAGCCTGAATTTGAGCGGCACGTGGATACTTGATCAGCTAAGGCAACAAATCGCGGATTAGTGCGCGAACCGAGATTAAGGAGAGACGCTCCAACATTTTTTACGCAAAAAAAAAAAAAAGAAAACGAGCTAAATGTGCAGAAGGGCCATCAGCTCTTCTTGCTGCAGTCTCGTCATTGCATTAGAGGAATACCGAAGCAAAATTCGAAAGTCCGAAGAAAACTGAAGATCAATTTAGTGTGTCATTGTACCAAGACACGTATAGTCGTCACTTCGGGTGGTTTTTAGCGGGTGGCCTTGCGTCCAGATTTTATGAGCCCACGGCAAGCCACTGCGTTAAACGCGAGGAGAAGGTTGTGACGTCATAACATCGTTATCGAGCAAGTCGTTAGCTGTGGTACTTGAAATGCACCATGGCATAGCTTTTTGACATAAAACCTGGCTCTGCTCGTCCCCCCAAAAAACGCCGAGCATGCGAAGAATGCGACTCGGACGATTAGATACCTCTATATTTACGGGAATAAAATAACAAAGGCGGTCATGGCTCAAGCCGTCAATGAGGACGACCAAGTGAGGGCAGTGGACGTACCAATCAGGGTTGGCGGCTCCCAGAGTGTTTGTCAAGCACAGATTTCATAGTATGAAAATAAAAAATGAGCCAGTGCTGAAGTAGGGATGTTTGTGATGCGTTGAGTGAACCCAGCTCTCGTGGCGGTTTCAGCAATTCCACGTTCCTTTCATTCTTGGACAAAAGCGAGCGAACTATTACGACAGATTTATTTGAGCGTATCTCCTACATCGAAATCAGCTGGCTCTTACTTTGGACAGTGCGGTGACAAATGTTACAGGTGCACTTAATTTGGATGTAAGTTTTGAGGAGACACTAACAAACTTGACCGTCTAAAACTGGTGACATAAAAAGTGTCTGCGTTATCTTCCTAGGCATCTTAAGCGAAGCAGGCCTCGGTGATGTAAGACACCAATACGATGACTGCCTTCTGTGATCGCGGCTAATACTTCGTTTTCGAATACTCCTCACAGGGGCTTTCAGACTGTATGACGTGGACAGCGACGGTTACATCACGCGTGAAGAGATGTACAACATCGTCGACGCCATTTACCAAATGCTGGTAAGGAAATAAATGCTAGTAATAGATGTGAAAAATGAAACAATTCTACGTTCATTGAAGGTGTTGAAAGTTGTCTGGGCATTGCCGCGGGACACTTTTGTAAGGACTGTATTATCGACAGTGCATATAGCAGACACCCGTTATAACGGGTGAGCTCGTGAAGGTGAACCTTCTTGGAGATACCTTTTATTGCACCGAAGGTTGAGAGGATTGAAAAAGAGCAACCTCGGATGTATGAGCGTGCTGGAAAGCAAGTTCGTGGAAAATAAGAAGTTACGATGCGATGCCATTTGTTGTTTATTAAGCAGTTTGAGTGGATTTTCAGCTGCCATAGTAACGCCAACATAGTTAACGGTACATGTTTAGTTGCTGAAACGGTAGGACAGAAATGTCCAATGCTAGTGCGGCTTGGAATCGCTCAGCGCAGACTGACAGTGGAAGAAACAGCGGCTGGCAGGCACGGCAGAGAGAAGCTAAAATATGTCTAGGTAATTAAGGGCAGCATCTACCGCTTGTATAGCTTCATTCGAGCTTAAAATGCTTAAGAGATCAAATTAAGAGAAAATATAAATTTGCATGAGATATGCAAAAAGAGCTGCGCGGCTGACAAGACGTTTATTCTAGGCTGTTGGCGTTTTCTTGTTACCTATACAAGTAAGACTGGTCGACTCGATGGGTGTTACGTGGCGGACGTGAAGACTGCGCGAGCGCCTCTGCTTCAAGCGCTGCGAAAGTTTCCTCTCAACGGCGGGGTCACCGCATAAATGTTGCAAAATAGTTAACACTGTCAGAATGACACGATAGGATGCATCTAGGATTTTTTTTTTATCGTCGTAGTTTCTGCGCGTCTATAAGGAATCTTCGTTTCCCCCATAGTATACTTCATCAGGAATAACCAAGCGTGGCACATGTACCTGCGCACTGGGTACCTATCTTTTCTTCGTTTCCCTCTAAGTATTCTTCATAAAGTGTAGCAAAGCGTGGCACACGTGCCTGCGCACTGGTTCCCCATCTTTGTTTCTTCGTTTCCCCAGTAGTATTCTTCATCAGATGTAACAAAGAGTGGCACATGTGCCTGCGTACTGGGTCCCCATCTTTGTTTCTTCGTTCCACAGTAGTATTCTTCATCAGGTGTAGCAAAGAGTGGCACATGTGCCTGCGTAATGGGTCCCCATCTTTGTTTCTTCGTTCCCCAGTAGCATTCTTCATCAGGTGTAGCAAAGAGTGGCACATGTGCCTGCGTACTTGGTCCCCATCTTTGTTTCTTAGTTTCCCAGTAGTATTCTTCATCAGGTGTAGCAAACAGTGGCACATGTGCCTGCGTACTGGGTCCCCATCTTTGTTTCTTCGTTCCCCAGCAGTATTCTTCATCAGGTGTAGCAAAGAGTGGCACATGTGTCTGCGTACTGGGTCCCCATCTTTGTTTCTTCGTTCGCCAGTAGTATTCTTCATCAGGTGTAGCAAAGAGTGGCACATGTGCCTGCGTACTGGGTCCCCATCTTTGTTTCTTCGTTCGCCAGTAGTATTCTTCATCAGGTGTAGCAAAGAGTGGCACATGTGCCTGCGTACTGGGTCCCCATCTTTGTTTCTTCGTTCGCCAGTAGTATTCTTCATCAGGTGTAGCAAAGAGTGGCACATGTGCCTGCGTATTGGGTCCCCATCTTTATTTCTTCGTTCCCCAGTAGTATTCTTCATCAGGTGTAGCAAAGAGTGGCACATGTGCCTGCGTATTGGGTCCCCATCTTTGTTTCTTCGTTCCCCAGTATTATTCTTCATCAGGTGTAGCAAAGAGTGGCACATGTGCCTGCGCACTGGGTCCCCATCTTTGATTCTTCGTTTCCTCCATGGAATTCTTCATAAGGTGTAACGCATGACACATGTTCGTGCGCACTGTCTGAGTTGCGGTAATTGTAAAAAACCTCATACGTACTGTGCCATAGGACTAGATAGTCTTGCTATGCTCCCTAGAAAGGAGCGACAACGGCGTTCGTTTCAATTTCTCCACCTAAATTTAGGTACTGTTACTTTTCAATGAGTTTCATTTCTACACACCTCGAGAATCTACGATGGTCGTCCTCTGTACAGTGGCACCATGATCAGCGAACCATTGTTTGTTGAAAGTTTAACCTATATTTTTTTTTTGTATAGAAATACATGTCTCCTTTGTCAGTAAGCGCAGATATAGGCAAAATACGTCCACAGGCATTGGGTCTCTTGGGAACCGACACAAACGAGAATAGCGCCTGCAAATTTGTTCCGTTATGCTCGCGAGCCGTTCACTCCATTATTTCCTTCTTTTTCTCAACAGGGAAACCAGGCGAAGGACAATGCCGAGGAGTCTCCCCGGGAGAGGGTGGACAAAATATTCGAGCAATTGGACAAGGTATCTGTCATATCTGCCGTTATCTGATGGTTTTACGACTGATGATTACGATGTAGAATTGTATGCTCGCGTCACTACATAAGCACTGTCAGAGTTGTGCGACGACGGTGATAACTGAAACCGGCTGAGAGTTCTTGTCTACGTCGACTAGAGCGAACTCCAATAAAATTCGAGAGCTTTCGGCTACGCCACGCTACGAAAGCGACGTAAAACAACTTCAAATAATGTCTTAGAGAACTTTACTGCTGTCGGGAGTTGACAGTATTGCCGTGCTTCTAGGCTGCTCCGCGAAGAAAGTACAGAACAAGACAAGAATGGAAGAATACATAATTATTGTAACACGCCAGTGTTTAAGACTCGGCATCGATTGCATGAGTGCAGTCCAGGACGCTGGAAAGGCAGTATTTTAATTTATTCTAATTCAAAAAGCAATGAATACTGGATATGGGCAAGAAGAATACACGTTTTATGTGCTCGTGTTGTCTTATTCGATTTCGCTTGGCTACTTCTTAGCCAACAAAGATTGAGATATGTACATTGTCGGCGATGAGAGTGGCGAGGATTTCTCATCGTACTCTCAGAGCGGAGCATAAGTTTGGAAGCACTTACTTAGGCCAGTAATATAAAACTGCGAGCGGAGAAACAACAATCAAATAGCGCGCTGAAGATAGCGTTTCTTTATACGCGTAGTAATGACACCAATTGTCGCTATACTGGGACGTGTACTACTTTCTTCGACAAAGAAGCGAATAAAAAAGATTTCCCTCGCCGCATTCTTTTATCGGTCTTCAAATATTCAGCAAAAAGTACGAATGGATTTACCTTCGCATGCCGTTGGGGACAAACTGTGGGCGGATGAAGAAAAGGAAAAAAGAAGAAGAAAAGCGCTCAGCATGGGAACCTGCTTGCAGAAAAAAAAGTTTATAGGTTCCACGGACCACCGTATCAAGCAATGTGAAGGGAACAAAGCCGAATACTGCAATGGGTCCAACATGCTGTGTCAACTCTTGGTGCAGGCTTTATCGCCTCATTCAGTACAGCTGTGGCCTGCATCTTCGCGGCACCTATGAATAGAGCCGGTTGTGGGCAGCTGACAGTTATTCACTTGAAGCAGCGCAGTGTTCGGTTGGATATAACCCTTTGCAAATGCACTGCATTATGACTGAATGTCTTTGCAGAATCTTAATACAAAAAGTCGCATAAATTTAGATGCAATTGTCGACCTGATATTTTATAATGCGACAGTAGTTTGGTCTCCAAAAGGCATGCCCCTTGTGTACCGCAATAGAAAATTACATACCAAGAAAATTTTCTCTCGGAGAAGGGGGGGGGGGGGGGGGGGGATATGTGTAAACTTTTATTGACAGCAGGCGGGAATTATTCATGTAGGTATGGAATATTCGAATATATATGAATATACAAAATATTCATGGAGATGGGGGGGGGGGGAGGGGGGGGAGAGGTAGAGTATTATTTGAAGAGCCAACGTCCTCCAATAATTAACATAATTATTGCATATAAGCCTTTTTTCTGAGTGTTTATGAAATAAGAGACAAATTCAGCTGCCAAAATTACTGCTCATAAGGTTTTATTTTCCGTCTTCGGCAGAAATATTAGGCTGTAGAGCTTAAACTTGGGAACGCCAAGAAAATAAAGTGTGGCGCACAGAAAAGTTGGTAAACAAACCATGGAGATGGTAGAGAGGCGCACCTGGATCGAGGTTGTTTTTGAGATCGGTGACTTCTGGCACGGCGTGTCTGGCTACCATAAAAAGAACTCCGTGATGCTGCTACGAATGATCGCCTCTCATGCATTAAGAGAAGTCGAGCGTTCGTTGCGCTCCCGCCGAATAAATATCCCATTCGCGGCGCACGCATTTCTGGAAGGACGGCCGCGAAAGCACCGGAAATGCGTCGTGCGATGCAGCGCGCCCAGTTGACAGCTGCTAGGCGCTGGCGACATCGCGCCGAGATAGCACTGCCCGGAACTTCACGCTACGAGAAGAAGAAAAAAGGGATAAACAAAGAGAGCACACCAGACGCCTCCGTCTCATAAATTTGAAATACTTCATGTTCATCGTCGACATGCACGCATCTTTCCTTTCCGCTCTTTCTCTTTGCGTACAGTGTTACGGGGAACGATTGCATAATTGACAGATCCGCTTACAGCAAAACGTTCAGCTCTTGCTTCCCCATCTGAGGACATGTCGGCATGGAAACGGCTCGACGTGAAATACAGCGTAAGCATTGAGATGATGCCTGTTACGTATAGAGGATGATAATTTTGAGCTTCTGTAGCGAAACCGCGATTTCGAGCATTTAGTCGAAGTGCAGATAACGCAACAGAGCCCAAAATCTAAAGCTGCTGCAATGCTTGACCATCACAACATAGGATTATGTTATCCAACGTGCAGCATAATCCAGACTTTTGACCAACTAAGACCTAAAGCCAGGCAAAAGGTTGCGCTTTTGCTTACATCCTACACAAACCACGTTAACCTATTCGCACACATTTATTCGCGATACCTGATCGCAGATAACAAATATTTCTTGAAACTGACTGTGTCAATCACTGATTCGATCAATCAATCAATCACCCAATCAATAAAAGTATCTCTTTTGCGCAAGTTTACATTACAGGGCGAAAACGCTAGCTGTAGAAAAGCTGCCACATTGCAGCTTGACTGGGCTCCAGCTGCCCATCAGCACTAAATTAATTTCATTCCTACATAAATAAATGTTTTGTTTTGGTTCATGCGATTTAACGTTCCGAAAAGAATAAGGCGGTGAACAACTTGATAGTGCAGAGCTCCGCATAATTCCGACCACCTTGGTTTCATTACCGTGCACTGACGTCGCGAACTACACGGGCGCCACGCATTTAACCACCATAAGGCAGCCACGGCCGGGAACGAGCCCGGGTTAAGTAATCGAGCGTACTAACCACTGAGCCACTGCGTCTGTACGCAAATAAATCACCATACCAACCATGCCGTAATAGGATTAGAGAAAAGGAAACGAAAAAAAGAAAACGGAACTTATTACTGCAGTTTAAATACGCTACGGTATGGACATGCAGAAATGAAGAAACACAATGCAGTTTGAGAGGAAAGGCCTAATGTTCATTGCGTGCAAATGTTTTTCAAAGAAAAAAACATTATGAGGTCAGTCCCACGTAACATATGTTATAATAAGGACTGGCACTCCTCGAATGGCATGAAAGTGGGCAATGGTGTAGAAATTAAAAGCACAAAGTAAGTGAACAAAGCGTAAGCAGACAAAAAAGAAAATCAGAAGAAAGTAGTGTGATAGAACTACCGCACAAACAAGGTGAATAATCCACTTATCCGATGACAGCATTGTTTACAGGGATCAATATATTACTGCCCGTGTTAATAAACTGCATGTTGTGGATTCAGGGTGGAAGGAGAGAAAGAGGATGGCTACACGGTATGAAAGAGCACTGAACAAAGGTGGAGGGGGGGCCTCAGTTCGCAAGCAGAGCCAACGGTTCCGCAAGTGGACTTGTCTCCGTCTTTGATAATTGTTCTCCTGCATCTGTATTCTTTATTAGGTCCCTTTGGAATGTCTGTACTCTTTCAAGAAAGCCGTGTCAGTATCGAACCTGCCTTAGGTGCTAACTCATCATTCACACCGCATTGTAGTTTATTCCTGCTGCTGCCACGTGATCACTGGTTCCAGACTGAGAAATACACACCGAAGGAACATTTTTTCACTCCTTGACCTACCTCTTTCACCGCGCCCTCCCATCTTCCCCCTCCCTAGCTTTTCTTGTTCGGAAGCAAAAGCGTATTTAAACCACCCGCCAGTGATGATCGCGCTGCCTAGACGAAGACAAGTCCACTTGTCGAAACGTTGGCTCGACTTCCGAACTGAGGCTCTCCCTCTACACTTGTTCAGTGCTTTTTCATAGACTGCGTGTTGTGACAAAATTTGTACCATGTCCTTTAACATTTCACTCTTTCACGATTGTTCGTAAGAAGCCAGCAAAATCGATTACCACCTTTTGCAGCCACGTACAAATTCAATCAACAATTCTGTGATGCCTGAAAATATGTGTTTTCGGTGGCATTTATGCTTTCTTACAAAGATTATTCTCATGCTGATGACGTTTCTATCATAGATTACATGGAAAATTGTCTTGCCGATTTTAACAGCGCCAGTGTCTGTTCCCTTTGGAATACTTTCAAAAGTATGTGTCTTCACTGCATAGAAAAATTTATACCTACTAAGAGAAAGAAAGTTCACAAGCGTACAGCCTGGACGACACGCGATGTGATTCATGCTAAACGAAAGTTAAAAGGTTAAAGAAAAAGCATATGAATCCGAATAAAATAAAAGAAGCTCAGGATGTGCTTGAACAGAAGGTGAACGCAGCTAAACATTATTACTATAATACTTCACTGCCCAACTTCATTAAAAATGATCCTGATAAATTCTGGAAGCATATGAAGGAGAAAAAGAAATCAATTCCGCAATTAACAGTGGATGACAGACTGATAACTGATGACATAGACGTAGCGCAGCACTTTAATGAATATTTTCAAAGTGTCTTTTCAGTATCTAATGTTATTACCGGGTTTTCAAAGAAGTGTGAATTTGATGCCAGTTTTGTTTCTTATGCTGGTATTGTCAATATGCTGGTAAATCTCAAAACCAAAACTACATGTGGCCCTGACTAAATACCGAATATCTTCCTAAAGCGGCATCCTGAACATGTCGCGAAATATCTTGTTAAAATTTTTTCTGTTTCACTTTCGTCGGGGGAGCTCCCGGCTGACTGGAGGGTGGCCCGAGTTGTTCCGGCATTCAAAAAGGGAGATCGAAAAATACTCCAAAATTATCGCCCCATCTCTTTAACATCTCAATGTTGCAAGCTCTTGGAGCACATTGCGGCAAATTGCATCAATGAATTCTTGGCTGAAAACAATGTGCTTACAGAGTTTTAGCATGGTTTCAGAAAGGGTTATTCGACTGTAACACAACTGGTATCCGTAATTCATAACTTTGCGTTATCCCTCGACAATAATGGACAAATAGATGTAATATTTTTAGATTTCACCAAAGCGTTTGATAAGGTGCCGCACGACAAATTAATATTTAAACTAAGAATGATTGGCATACCTGACATTTTTGTACACTGGATTGTTGCTTACCTCACTAAACGAACCCAGTACGTTAAAATTGGCGAATGCAGCTGGGCCATTCTTCCAGTCACGTCAGGGGTGCCCCAATGTAGTGTTCTGGGTCCCCTGTTATTCCTGATATATATTAATGACATCGTGAATGTTGTGAGTCCAGGTGTTCAAATCAGACTGTTTGCTGATGATTGTATTTTGTATATAGATGTAACAACTCCACATGATCACATTGTCCTTCAAAATGATTTAAGCAACATGTTAAATTGGTGCAGTGAATGGGGGATGTTGATAAACGCTGACAAATCAGTAGTCCTCCGTGTTACTCGTAAGAAAGCTCCGCTTGTTTTCTCTTACTCCCTTGGTTCTTCACCACTGCGCAGTACTAACAGCTACAAATACCTGGGTGTTACCTTAACTTCTACTCTGTCCTGGAGCTTACATATTAACACTATCTGCTCCTCTGCCTTCCGCAAACTCTGTTTCTTGAGACACAAACTAAAAAATGCATCCTCTTCCGTAAAGTTACTCTCTTACATCTCTTTCATTAGACCTAAGCTAGAGTATGCATGCATAGCATGGGATCCTCACACTAAGTCAGATATCAAGCACCTTGAGAAAATACAAAGAAAATCAGTTCGGTTTATATTTAATAAATTCGCTAGGTTTGACTCATCCTCTCAAACAATGACAGATAATTCTATTCCCACACTTTAATCCCGCAGAAAACAGCTGAGGCTAGAATTCCTTTCTCTCCTGATAAATAACAAGCTTGCAATAAACCAGTCCCCTTATATATCTCCTGCATCAACACGCTATACGAGACATCATTATCCTGACTCACTGACACCCTATTATGCTTGAACTAACACGTTTATGTTTTCCTTTTTCCCTCGCACAATATCAGATTGGAACACTAATTTACAGATGGCTATGCATTGCGATTAATATTGTATAATATCTTGTTACTTTTGTTGTTGTTCTTTGCTCTTTTTTTGTAGTCAACTATGCCCCTCTGCTTGGACCCAAGGGTCTGCAGTATGTAATAAATAAAAAGTGCAGGCTGCGGAGAATACTTTGAGCAATACCGATTACAGAGCAGCATTCCTGGTAAAGTACGCTTTGAAATAAAGCTTAAGCCCTACAGTGGAGAAAGAAAAACAA
The DNA here is from genome assembly GCF_055883805.1 of Amblyomma maculatum. Lineage (NCBI taxonomy): Eukaryota > Metazoa > Arthropoda > Arachnida > Ixodida > Ixodidae > Amblyomma > Amblyomma maculatum. The sequence goes on from NC_139344.1 coordinate 117,406,629, forward strand.
TTACACGCGTTCAACGCTGCTGAACTTACTGTTGAGAGAAAGCTTTGGCGGCGGGCGACCCAGCGTTGCATCGAGCACAACCAGCCTTCCGTTGAACGCATCAAAGTTCACCGGCGGGGGTAAAGGCGTTTATTGCATCTAAATATGGGGGACACTTACGCTCTGCCTTTAAGGGTATGACGCGATAGCGTAGGCTACCAGCCCACATATAAAGCCCCGCTTTAACCAAGCGGTATGAACGTGGTTTAGTGGCCTATAGGGGTAACGTGAATATCAGGGTCCTGGCAGGCTGATTCTGACATAACCGTCCCATGTGAATCGAGAGGCCCAAGTTGGCAGCTACTGCCACGGTGCCACGCCAACAACTTGGAAACCTACAGTAGTGTAGCTTTCGGTACATAAAGATCACATTTTAAAGCCCGGTTTGTCACGTCATCCCGTATACAGCGGGCTTCCACCAACTTTAAAGTTCTGCATGTGTTTTTGTTTTACGTAAAATTCTTTTACACAGTCTGATACACTGATTGTAGAAATAGCTTTGATAGAGATGGAATGTCTCGTGTGACCGCCTCTGCAGCCAGATGGCGCTCTCAAATGCCTCTTGAATTGTACATCTAACCGCATGTATACACATTTGGATGTGCGAGGCACACTGGAGATTTTGATGACTTCAACACAAGCCTCTTTATACCTCGGACTTCTCGTGCGGAGGCTTGTGCGGACTGGAATGCAAAATTCGTATGCGGAAAGGCACTGAATGTCCTACGCAGAGCCAACTGCGCCCGCGACAAAGTGACATGTGTCTTGGCGAGTGTCTGATTCTTGATTGTTCTCTTTTGCGCAGAATCACGACAACCAGCTGACGCTGGACGAGTTCAAGGAAGGCTCGAAGCAGGACCCCAAGATCGTGCAGGCCCTGTCTCTGTATTCTGCTTGAACGGCTGCTTCCCTCTCTCCTCCCTTTGGGCCTGCGCACGAAAACGACAGCAGCAATACTCGCCTCCTGCGGCGATGTACCCTTTCCCCAGCCTCATGTGCTGTTTCCTTTGCCTGCATTGCCTTTCTCTTTCTCTCTCTGCTTCTTTTCCAATTGTTCCGACCCTGTCTTTCTACTGCGTTGTGCCGGGGAGGGTTTCCACTTGCGAACGGTAAACGACGGGCGACGGAGTAGACGGCTCCACCCGACGGGCAGCACTGACGGCAACAAGCCAGACGCTGGAATTCGAATCTGACATTTGAGGCACCCGTAGTCGATGCTGATGCGCGCGAGGCGCATCCTGTCATACTTTCGGTCGATAAAAAAAAGTTCTCCCTACAGATCGAGCCACGAACGGAGGAACATGCTCATTTTTGCTCTCTACTCTGCAATCTTTCCTCTCGGTTTCGTTTCTTGCTTTCTGCAGCACTTTTAGCTTAGAACTTTAATCTTATTCGCATCTGTTTACAGTGAACTTTGGAATAGTCCACACTGCGCACTTTTCCGCAGCAGTCACACCATTCGCCCAGCTCTCTTACAAGCGTCATGTCACTTGACTACTTGAGCACTTTTCTTTTTCACAGCAACAGAGAGTGAACCTTATCATTTGTTTTTTCATCTCTGACAAAACTCGAGTTGGTGCATCTGTCTTGGAGGGAAGCGTACGCATTTGTATACGGGCAAAGCAAGAAATGGACGCAGACACAGCGCTGTGTCCGTGTCCTTTTCTTTCTTCATCTGCATACAACAATGTGCGCGTCCCTTCTAGGTGTCGAGGAAAGTTACGACAAGCCAGTAATACAGAAAAACGAGAAAATGAGATAAGCGCGAAGCTAATTCGTCGCGTAGGAAAAAAAATGAAAGCAAAAAGAAATTACTGTGAACAAGAGGAACACGAACAGTGCACTGTGCCTAGCCGTCAGTGCTGCCCCATCCGGAGTGGTCCCGCTGTCACCACGAGGAAGACAATCGTTAGTGCTAGCTCTCTAGTCGCGCTACGCGTGCTCTGCACGTAGAGCCCGGTACATGCGCGTGCGTAGTTTCTACGCGTAGAACTCGTGTGTACGTAGACGACCATCACAGCTCACGATACAGAGACCGCGTGGGCGCTGCGTGTCGTGTAGCGCGCTCCTTCCGCTGGCCGGCAGCGCCTTCCTTAGTGCGCGCTTATGAACGGCAGCCCCGTCGGACACCATCCGGCAGTAGAACACCAGCAGTAGCAGCACAGGTAGAGCGCCGGCACATTGGTGCGCTTTGTGAACGTAGCGCAGTGCAGACACCAAGACAGAGAGAGATGAGCGTCGGGCCGCAGACTCACTCGCTTTCTCTGAGGCGGCACCCGTCGGTACGTTTTGCTTCTTCCGGCGAGTATTCACCATTCTCGGGCAACTATGCCCATTCGCACGCCCTGCTCCCGTTCTGCCTACGAGTCCAGAATATTACATTTGCCTCGTTTGTGTGCAAGGATTTACACAGAAAGCCAGTGGCTGCTTCTGGAACGGCGTGCCGTTAGCCGTGCGTCTGTGTCTGCATGGTTTATGAGGGCATTAACATCAAATGGCCCCGACCGGTTCACATATCGGTCACGCATTTCCACCGAATAGTGACGCCAGAAAAACAAGAAAAAAGAAACCGAGAAAACAGCTAACGAAGTAGAAAGCGTGACAAGGGCACCCCGACAACCTCACGTCACTCCAGCCTGGCAGAAAAAATATGCTTCTTACTAGCCCAAACGTGATAACTGTTAATTTTCATGTAAATGGAGCGTCAGTTTCAAGCCAAGTAGAATTTATGGGAGCAAATTTTCGTCCTGTTTTTCTATCACTCATTGTAGGCTTTAGATAACGCTGTCGGCCTGCAGCGAACTACAGATACCAGCTTGTCAGGATGCGACGTGAGAATGAAAGAGAAAGCGTTATTCTTACGGGAGGTATTCCGAAATAGATTTCGAACCTTTCAAGCACGTATAAAATTACCTGTGTGTCTGTTAAAGAGACAAATAAAAGAAAAGAATTAGGACAGAATAACCGTAAAATGATACAATACTACGACAGAGCTTGTAAATGTGGCAAAGAAAAAAAATGTTACCTCTAGCTTAGAAGTTACTTTTGAGGACCTTTACAACTTCGTTTGGAACAAAGTACAAAATCTCACAAAATTACAAATAGCTGTTTGCTCTACTTCCCGCCGCACAAGGTTCGTTTTTGACATTGCTTTCGCCTGTCCTCGTGCTGCTGAGAATTTGGCAAAATGTTTTTAATGAAAAATAACATATGGCCAAAGGGCACCTGACCCTTATTGATAAAGCCTAGTTCGCGAAGAGCATTGCACGCCAGGGGCTTCTCGTAAACCGAAAAGCCTAAGGAAGATGTTGCTATTGCTCATTTCAAAGATGGTAGAAAGTAAATGTTTGGGCGCCTTTAATCTGAAATATAGTTGATTGTTGCAATGCAAGGGGAACATGAAACGTATTTTTTGCAGTGTAACCCAGAGAAGCTTAGGATTGTCATTACTATTCGTGGCTAGCTTCTCTTGTATTATGTAGAACTTTTCTGGGCCGCCTGAAATAATTCTGCACCTCAGCTCTTTTCTTTTTGTTCTTTTTATGTGTAATGAGCGGCTTATATATTTTCTGTTTGAAAGAAGATTCTTTTGCTCTCAAAGAAGCAAAACGAAAATCAAATTGGCACCTTCGTCCCTCGATGTATACATTGCGCATCACCGCCGTTACGAATTAGCCGACACTGTCAAATTGAAGAAGATCCAAGCGCTTCCTCAGAGAACGGGAAAGTGAACCGAATGCAGTACATCAGTGCTATGTATTGCACCATTTAGTGCACACTCACATTCTACTGAAGGTACGAGCAAAAATAACGTGGTATGCACAAGAAAAAATGGCTGATATGGAGAAGCGGTCGCTGGAGTCACTGCATGTTTTTCGAACATGAGTTGTTGTGCTCGCTGATAACTTCTGAAGTAAAACATTGTTGATTTTACAGTGTCTGGAAGCGACAACACGGGGACTGAGAAATGACGTGTTTCTTTTCTGTTTTGATTCGTTTGGTCTTTGTATAAACGCATCAGTGGCGCGGATTGAAACACTATCAAAGGGGATGCGCTGCGTGAGAATGAAGTATAATCTTAAGAAGGGTGTGCCAAGCAGCCAGTCCTTAATCCGTCAGTGAATAATAAGGAAAGCAGCTGAAAGCTTGCATGCTCGCACAGAGGCACGCCAACAGAAGCCCTGGACTTCACGTGAGAAAGCGAGAGTTGCACAGGCTACCGGCGAGCCTGTCCCTGCATCAGGCACGGCTTGCTGCACTTTAACGTAGGGAAAAAAAAACTGAGCACATCAAGGTGACCAGCACTCGAATCGCCACGCGTCGTAAGGTGTTGCACGGAGAAAGCAAAGTCAACAAGTCTGCGACCTGCACAACGGAAATAAGAGCCGTGACACAGCTCCGTCCTGCCGCGATCCAAGAAAACGGAGAAAGTGCATAGTCGCCATAGAAAAAGCCGCGCTGCCTGCAGAAGCGCTTCACAACCTACAGTTCCTTTACCTCACAGTATAGGTCTCCCTTGCCGTTCAGTCATCGCACGCGTTAGCGTGATTTAGGCCAAGATACTCACAGGTGATTCTGTCTCAGAAATGGACGTCAGAAAAATCGCTTAGAGGCAGCTCACGGGCAGGAAAGGCGGCGCCCAACTGACATAGTACCTTTGGTACTGAAGTCTACAGCATCACCTGCGCTTGCTTGTTTGCTGCACAGGTCACCAACGCCCATATCCGTCGGCCTAATGCGCCCGGAAAACACGATGCTATAAACAACCAAAATGGGACGGTTTTTTTTTTTTTTTTTTTTTTTTTTGCATGTGCTTGGTGGACATGTTGCATTTGTAATGGGCCTACAACCTTTCCTAAATACGGAAAGCACAACTGGGAGAAAAAGAAGGCAAAATAGAGCAAATTGTTATTTCATTCCTGCCGCGGAAACGCAGATGCTCACGGCAGATTGCTATGTTTTGTTTGGTCCGCGCGTTCGGACGGTGCACTTTTTGTGACGTGCAGACGAGATGTGCATGTTACAACAGTCTGCTTTTGTTTAGGGCGTTCCCTACAACCCCAGCCAGCTAAAAAAGAAAACAAAAACTTGCATAGGCTTGCACAAAAAAAACAATTAAGGGCACACACACATATTTTTTCTTTTTGTTATACATAGAAGTGCTTGTTTGTACCGACGGTGTACGCCAACACACACAGTATCAGGGCAAGGAGCAGTCAAATACGTAGGAAAAAAGTTTAATTTGCACCACACCAGCGCCAGCTGTCGCATGTTCAGGCAAATATATGCCTGCCTTAGTGGAGCCCGCCAAAAAACAAAGGAAATGATTCGAAATTTGTCTGCAAGCTGTACTAGAAGCAGGTTTTTAATGTTAAGAGCCTGTCAGTCTTTCTAAAGTACCGAGGCTGCGACACGCCACTCTCAAAGATGATGACTGACAGTCTGTATCTGATCAAGTTTTGTTAAAGGTTTCTTCATGTCGGCTTTCGTAGAGAATATTTAGCGAGCCAGCGAGGAAAAAAAGAATCGTTGGTTACCCGAACTGGAAGGGATAAGATGCTCGGATCCATTGGGAAAAAAAGAAGCAATTTCAAGCAAATCGCTAACCTTGGATCTTTTACTCTCTAAAGCATTTCTATTCGCTCAGTGTTGTACATTTTACTTTCATTTTATTCTTGAGGTACTGTACATTTTATGATGCGCGTATATTAAATATGACTAAACGTTAAAGCAACATGTTCCCGCCGTAAAATGGATGATCATATCGTGTGAAAAAAAACATTATTCGTGTTTCTAGAGCGTTAAATACAAACGCCTATTTTGCTCTACCTACTTCCTTACAGTATCACATTCCAGTCTCATTTGTAAATAAGATTTGAAAGCCACCTAGACTAGTGTACACATTTGATGTGATGAATATTATCCAGTACCTCTCCCACGTCACGCATAGAGTAGCAACGTTCAAGAAATAAAAACAAGCCGACAAAAAAAAAAAAAAAATTGCGTTCCGCAGTTAAGAAATGCTTTGCAAGACCTTTAATATACACAATTTTGTCCCTACACTTTATGCTTTAATTGTGCCCTTCTTTGTTTAAGAAAAGACCAACCTCTCAATATGTATTTTTTTTTTAATTTCCCGTATTCTTGTATAGAGAGCCTTTACGCCGTGTATGTATGCTACGCGGATGAATTAAATGGTAAATAATGTCTAATGGATCGCTTTCGGGACAAGCACAGATTAAAAGACGTGTCTTGCACCTTTTTTTTTTGCTCTCTATTGGCCAAACAAAAATATGTGCACCTAAGCAAACAATAAGACGTTGCAACCGACCAACTTCACCCGTAATATAAATGCCGACAGTTTCGCAAGTACACTTATGAAAACCTAGCATGCAAGTACGTTAAGACAGGCATTGTGGAAGCGTGCGAAGTACGAAAATTTTGTTGTTCTTGCTGACATTCTTGTGAAGTTAAAGCTACCATACACATATCACAGATTTCAAATTGCAGTTGTAAGTGGACACCCGTACGGTGCGCAGTTGACACCCTGTGTTGTCGTGCATGCATCAAGCCTTTCCTCTTACTTATCTGTGAAGGTGTTCACATGTTATCCGCCTTGAAGTATATTTTATGTAGGCTCTGGGCTGCTCATATGCATTTTGATTCATAATATTTGTTTGCCTTATGACCTTTTTATTCCTGGTGCTTCGTCCGCTAGCCGATGTTCTCGATAGTTGTGTGATATGAGGCACATCAACAGTGTTTGCTCATGTAGAACCTGACGTTTCGTTCCAAGACTTCACTATTATCAAACATTCCCCCTAGTAACGAAGAAAACGCGTGATTTAAGATAATGCCGGAAGAAAGGTATCGCGAAATTGCTCGTAAAACACGAATAGGTGGAAACTTGTAAGTGTGGAGCTCGTGTTTTTTTTTTTTTTTTCCCTCGCTACCGCACCCCGTAGTTGCGAAAACTGGCTCATTCTCTACTTACCTTTACTTCTTTGTTTTTGATGCTTATCACAGCGTTGTAGGCATACATTTCTCAAACTGACGTCCTGTTTATCCTGTGATCTGACAGTCTTCACTTGTGAGAAATAAACAATTGTACAAAAATGTCTTCAATGATGCTCCTCTTTTGCGCAATGAAGGCGATATCGAGTGGCGCTCTAGCGATGTTACACTTCAGTATACAAGATAAATGTGTCGTCAGGTAGCATGGTGCATATTGAAGCACGGCAGTCGCATGCTGCTTCGTTTTCCGGTAGCAGTAAGTTGCGCCTAGCAACCTTTACTTAGAGACGTTGGCTGCGACGGAGTTGGAAAAAATCATGCGCCTGCGCGTATATAGGTAACCGATCGCGTTTAGTAGCCCGCAGAAAAGTCTTTAATGCTAGTGGCCCATAGAAAAAATAACAAAAAGAGCTCGAGGTGCGTGGCTACAGTTGCACGCAAAGAGAGAGAGAGAGAGAGAGAGAGAGAGAGATACCTGGACTTCTCTCTGATGCTTCATCTGCAAAAGAACGTTTTCAAATTTAGACAGTAGTCTTCATGACAGTTCTTGAATAAGCAGCGACTATTTCGCAACTTTTCATTCAACCGTGGCACGTGAAAGAGGCGCAAACGGGAAAAGAAGATTCCCCTTTCTGCTGGAGCCATGCAAAGCAGCACAGTCTTTTGGTTCTCAATCATCTTCTGTTCCCGAATTCCCTCCTTGTAGCCTCTGCTCCCTTCCAAACGCCGCTCTTCCTCTTGGTGGAGCCGCCGTCAAGGGCTAGTGATTGCTGCACCGCGGAAAAGAAAATTCCTCCAATTGACGCGGGTACCCCGGAAAGAATCTCGCTAACTCCGTCTGACAGGGCCCATCGAGATGCGGACTATCGCAAGCCTGAACCCAATCAACTTGATTGACCCCAACAGTGCCGGAAAAGACGATCTTGCGCAGGCCCGCCACGTCCTGGGAAGCTGTTTGCTAAATGCGCGTAGTGCAGCCAGCGGCAGCCGCCGCAAGGACCAGGACACTGTTGAACGCGTTCTCGCACGTGCCGTTAATGAGTACCGGTCTCGCGCCGGTTATGGACACGTCAGACGTTTCTTAAATCATGAGAGGTGCTTTGTGTATCTTGTTCCTAAGTGAATGCGAGGTTTTTAGCTTTTCTCTAAATTTAAAGCTCGAAGTCAAAGAAATTTTTGCGCGCTAACTCTCTCCAGGTACTTGTTTTGCTTTGTGAATTTATGATGTGCGGCGAGACAGGTTGGTTGCATTGGCTGCAGGGGGCAAATGCCCAAGAGATCATTCTGGGGTGTTCTACTTTACATGGAGAGCACTGCGTTGGGAAGTTGGACAGGTTCATTTTCTGTGACAGTTTTAAGAAGTGCCGAAACCTCAAAAGCCATGAGCTGAAACCAAACTCTCTAATTGTCAGTTTACTGGCTTGCGTAGAGCTGAAATGCACACGCTTATTGAATTCAGGGACTGAAATGTCACACTCAAACGCCGGAAACAAGTGGCATCCCGCTGACGGGGACAAAATTTCGCATATTTCTTCTCGCGAAGAGGGCTAGGAAATACTTTATTACAGCCATAAAAAGTAAAAAAAAAAAGAACAAAAAATGAGAGCTGAGGGATTAAGAATACCTTGCTTCCGATGACCTCGGTGGCTTGCTCCAGGAACCGGCGAAGAAAAAAAAAAAAAAAACGACGTGAATGAAGGCTGCAGCCGGTGAGTATTGCAGCAAGTAATGGTGCGCCATGCACATTTTGAAGGGGCCAGTAAGAGCCATGTCACCACGGTAAGTACAGGGGGCGCGTTCGCGCATAGGTATGTGCCCCTGCTGCGCACAACGCGGCAAATGAAGCCAATCGGCGAACCGAAGAATAAAGCGACCCTGCTCTAGTGCTGAACACGAGACTTACCTATGTAGGATATGTAACAAAATTTCTGCAACATAGGGGATGCACATAGCACTGCCTCTGGTCGCCTCGTTAATCCTGACCGAATGCTCGTAATTTCATGGTTTGGTCAAGCTTTGGTCGGCCATTTGTATGCGTAACAATCTTCGGCCAGCTGTTGGATGCCCACGGCGTCTATAGCACTTGAAGGCTATCCAGATATGATATGAGCTTTGTGTTCCGTGTGGTTTCTCATTAACTTGTATCTGCCGACTCCTTCTGAAGTTGCAGATGATCATAATTCATCTGCAGTAATTTAAAAGAGAAAGCTCTGATAACCGGGATCTTGCAAGCAACAAACATTGTGAGCCGTGGACGCAGGTAAATATGCCTTCTGCCAGGCGGCACCTGTAGCGCCATATATATATATATATATATATATATATATATATATATATATATATATATATATATATATATATATATATATATATATATATATATATATATATATATATATATATATATATATATATATATATATATATATATATATATATATATATATATATATATATATATATATATATATATATATATATATATATATATATATATATATATATATATATATATATATATATATATATATATATATATATCTGATAACCGGGATCTTGCAAGCAACAAACATTGTGAGCCGTGGACGCAGGTAAATATGCCTTCTGCCAGGCGGCACCTGTAGCGCCATATATATATATATATATATATATATATATATATATATATATATATATATATATATATATATATATATATATATATATATATATATATATATATATATATATATATATATATATATATATATATATATATATATATATATATATATATATATATATATATATATATATATATATATATATATATATATATATATATATATATATATATAACGAAAACAGCGGTTTATTTCCGACGTTTCGGCCGGGGCCCGGCCTTCGTCAAGGAATGCGCAAAGCAGCCTATGCTTTCCGCTTAAATACATGCGCTATTAAAGGACATGTGACAAGCAGTAACACTGTAATGACAATCGAATAAGATGCGCGTACAACCACAAATAATACATTGTCAAAGAGGTTATATCATTTCATAATGGCGCGTGTGGCGCTCATGCAGTACATTTTCGGTATGGCATACAGATACAAAGCAATTGCACGCACAATGTCCGCTCACATGCGCACAAGGTAATGATGAACGCGTATTGCATCTTTTAAGATATTACCAAGAATCATACGCAAGTTATGTAATCATCTTTTAACACACACAAAAAAAAATGCAAAATTCAATACACGAGGCGCAGTCGCTAGTGAAACAAACAGAAAAAGAAATTTTTATATGCTGACATGTAGAAAGTTCAAATCAAGTTTACTGGAGCACTCTTTTGTATGCTCCAGTAAACTTTCGGTTTTCGTTACCTTTGATGAAAATATATTAGACTTGGGTATCCACGACATCGAAGATGATTTCTTTCCTTTTTCTCGTGGTAATGCGGAGTGGACAGGCTGGAGTATTCTGTTTGAATTTTTTTTCAGCCCACATTTTTTTTTAAGACTGAATAGATTTTTAGATTTGCGACTTCTGAAAGCATTTCTTTATATCTTTCAGAAATATATTACACTTGAGCATTTGAGACTTCTACAAGGCTGTTTTCATCCTTTTTGTAAGTCAGGCCGAGTAGAAAAGAAAGAGTAAGCAGAAACGTTACCTGCATTTTTCCGGAAAAGGGGTTTTTGGAGGTTTGTAATCTATTTATGAGGAACTATAAAGCGTAACCAAACAATATTTCTCGCATATTTAAAACAGCTCATTTGATGAGTCAAGGAGGAAAAGCATTAGTCGCACTCGGTCTGCAGTTTTGTGACTGAAAACGTTCATGGGTGGCAATTTTATAGCACTGAAAAAAAAAAAAAAGCACACAATAATAATAAAAGTGTTGTGCGAAATTTTAGTACTCTGCTTTGAGTAGATTTCACGAGAAAGTACATTAGCGACGACAGAAAGACAGAATGCCATACCCTGGGAATACTCTTTGCGTCAATGCAGCCGATGCTAAGCAGGAAAGGAAAGAAGACGAGCCTTTGTTCCCGTGCCGTAGTGACGATCTATGCCCTATAGCGACCCAGCACCGTCTAATTTGCCCCCTTCACCTCTTTGCTACGTTCGCCCGAGCAACAGACCACCCCCGCCTCACGAAATGGGGACAAATGCCTGTCGTCCTCTCTGTTCTGCCTAGTCTCGGCTGCATAGCCACAAAAAGCTGCCGCAGAGTGCAATTTTCACCTAGGTTTGTGTTCTAATGCAATACATCTCAAAATCTAATATCTCTGCACCCCAATTTTTGGCCGATCCCCCTGTGTGGGTATGTGCCATCACATTAGAGGAGAACAACAACAACAACAACAACAACAACAACAACAACAACAACAACAACAACAACAACAACAACAACAACAACAACAACAACAACAACAACAACAACAACAACAGCAACAACAACAACAACAACAACAACAACAACAACAACAACAACAACAACAACAACAACAACAACAACAACAACAACAACAACAACAACAATAATGCAATCTCCATCTATTTGGAAGGCTGGTAGGAAATTTCACACGCGTGTGTTTTATTATTACTACTACTCAGAGCCAATTTATGAAAACTATTTTCTGACTCACTCTTTACGTTTAGGCAGTGTGTAGCACGTACTTCACAAGAGACGCTCATAATCAGCCTCGCTTTGTGATTGAGCAGGCCGAGTAAGGGGTATGCTCTTTTTCTATCACCCCTCCGTTTAGTTATGGTGATAAAAGCCTGTCCTGAGCCTCGTGTGCACGTTTACACAGCCCTTACGCGCCATGAGCTTGCAAAATTGCGCAGCTGTGGACGAGCAGCCCTAGTAATAAGAAATTAAATAGGGCGGTATTCTTGAAGAGATATAGGTTCAGGATCTCATCTATTCTTCTAAATAGCAGAATCATTTCTGTTGATTGCGACGCTCCAAATAACTGTTCAGTAATTACTCCCAAGACGATCTACGAGTATATCACCCATTATACGGCCCAAAATCGTTCGCATGTGCATCCAAATAACATTTTTGCCATCAGCGCCTAGTTCTCCTTGTCGCAACCAACGACTGGTTCAGTGGCTTGCCTTCTTGACTCTAGCAACTTCGTTAACAACACTGCCACGCAGAAATCGAACAAAAGACCTAAGACTTGCAGAGAATTCAACGCAATATCTCCGAAATACCACCCGAAGGGAGACCTAACAACTTGTAGATGTCGGCCATATGGGTTATTCGTGCGTAAACAACCCTCGACTGGGGTCAAAAAGCTTTAAAGACGAGAACATGTGCACAAGCCGAAGAGGCTGAAAGTTACTTTAACATTCCCAGTGGGTTTATGCATCGGTACCTGTGGTAATTAAATGCCCTGGATTGGTTCGACAACACACATAAGCTCCAGCTTGCCAAATACGCCTCCATCAAGATATCACCAGGCAACACGTATCCGACGCGGACTCGGATCATCGCGCGTTGCAGCTGCGACAATGAGCGCGCTGACGAGGGATGTGCGCATTACTCGCGTTATGCGTGGGTCCGGGTATTGCTGACGGAGGTGGTCTTAGATAATCGCACGCACGTCCTCCAAGGCGAGTGGTTCGTCGCTTGGAGGAAGTTGATATGCAGCGGTGGCAAGCTTGTCGTCTAGTTCATTACGAGTATGCTGTAATGACCAAGCACCCACTGCGCGCGAATTCTGCATTCACGCTCTGCGAGGTGCTTAATGCGCTTATGTGTCGCGCACAGCAACGGGGCGCCACGGCGAGGAGTCTAAAGGCGGCTGAGGCCGGCACAATAGTCAGATCGCACACCTGAGTGGCGACAAAGTAAGCGTGAGTGCCAGGTCCAGGTTCAGGCGAAAGCCCAGTATTTCCGCCGTGGCTAAAAGGACCGGGTAAGCCACTTTTTTCTGACGGTGAAATTGAGTATAGCGGAGGTCGTGGTCGTTCCGGCGAGCGAGCAGCTTTCGCTTTCTACGGAGCCGTCGTGTAAACAACAAACACTTGGTAGAACACAGCTCCGGCTAACTGCTGCACAGCGAAGAGTGGACGTTTTCTCACGATGTCGAGGATCTCTCGCTGTATCTGCGGTGTGAGGGGCCAGGGGAAGGACGTAGGGGGCGTGGTATGCGTCAGCTGGACATTACACGAGAAAGGCCATGAAAGTAAACGTCAGCTATCGAAGACACGAGACACGCGCGTAGGCGCACTAAAACTTGTAGCTGCTTTTTGTTACATAGCATCCGTGAAACATTAGCAGGTGAAAAAGAAGGCTAGTAAAGGCCTTGTCGGAAGATATTAACCTTAAGAATCAAGTATCGGCAGTGAAAATAGCTACTTGGTCTAAATATAAATTTTTTTTCCGCGAAAACGCCCACACAGCCAAAAGCCTAATTTGTTTCCTTTGTTGTAAGCAAAAAAAAAAAAAAAAAGAAAAAAAAGAAAAAAAACGACGATGGGACCTTGTCGTATGTCCTGCTTGCACCAAGCACTTATAAGGTTATAGACGATTTATACCTTGGGCAGCCAACTCTGCGCCGTTGCGGTACCAAACATCAATGCTTCTGCACATCTGTTCAGCCAGCCTGGTCAACTGAGCAAAGGTCGGCGGTTTCATGTGAATTTAGTACGCATGTTTGAAGCTTGATCTATACACTCCCTCATCCTTAGATGATATCCCATGCCAAGGAATCATTTACCCCGTGTTCCGCTCCACTTATCTGGTTGATTCGTGTTGCTAGGGGTCTTTAAATGAGCTTGCGCATGACTTCCCTTTGTATCTTCCGGTATGCCGCTGATTACTGGTTATTGTTACGAAGAATGAAACCATTAGCTGAGCTGTGCTATACATGAATGTGTTTAAGAGTGTCCTAAACGTTCTAATTTCAGTGGCGGCGTCGTGGACTCACACTGCAGTTACTTAAATTCCGAATGTAAATAGATAAAGATACGCCCGTTGGATTTCCCTGACTAGGCTATCAAAACCGCTGTATTACTTCACAGCTGGTTAGACGTTCGAAGCTTTTTCAGAACGAAATCGTCCCTTCGTGTTTTTATTCGGCACTTACAGAATTGTGCAATGGCACTGTATTCGAGAGTCTTTATTTGCAGGCGAAAAGGGTACTTTAGTTTCGCTATGCGTATTTACTAGGGCCCTTGATATAAGCCTTTAGAGGGCGAAATCTCAAGTTCTCTTATATTCAAGGCACGCACTTAACATAGGAGAATAAAAAAATTGCGCTGCCTTGTACCCCCCCTCCCCATTTTGCTGCGTTACAGCGTGGATGAGGTTGATTCCCATTTGCTTCAAAACTGCAACGGCTTATTTCCCTTGTGTAAAAAAAGATCGATGGGGTAAGGCATTCGAGTTCCTTTAAGTACTTGGTTAAGTGCAGTACCAGCTTTCTGACTTCCATATGCGCGACCGAATATCAAACGCCGTTTGTCCGAGGACCTGTATGTAATGACAAAATGGACAATGTCGTAGCATTCGGCTGTGAGAGCGCAAGAAAGCTATGACTTTTCCGGCTATTCGCGCGTGAAAAGTCCCTGCAATTCTTTCGTACGCCAGCCTGTCTTTGCGGTTACCTCAATCCTATTTCAACATGACAATATCTGTACACGTCAAGTGATAGATATTTTGCTTTTTTTTTTCTCGAAGAAAATGAACTCTGTACGTCAATGCTTCATCTACTCCGATCATTGATGCAGAACTTCGACGCTGAAATGCGACGTAACCTACGTTATTAGGCTGACTGCCTAACAGCGTAGGGCCTAAAAGTCGCAGCGACTGTTAGTGCTTTCGCATGAGCGCCTTTGCTTAATTTGATGCTGGGCTTGTGTTGTGTTTGACATCTGCGTACTTGTAATGATATTTTGTTGTGAGTATGTTGTTTTCCTCGGCCTTCTCTCTGGAAAGTATGCGTCTTTTAGCGCTCTTTTGTCACGAGGAAATAATGCCGACGTGTTCCAGCACAGCAGGGCATTAAACGTCGCTGCTGACAGCGGAGCACCTTAGCACCGTTTTGCCATAGCCACTCTACCTCCAATTCCTTTCTAGTACCGCATTTTAGCGAGCGTCCTTTTCTTATCCCCGGGTTCGTTGTCGTGAAGGCCACTCGTCCTCTTTGCAACCGGAGCAGTGAGCGCACTTGTGTTCGAAAATCGGAAGAGATGAGTTTTAGGCCTCGTGCTTGTTCGGCCCAGCAGCCGGATGTGCGAATTGAACGAATCGCCGAAACGCGGACCAGGAAAGTTTTTTTAAGTGGCTGGCATCAATGGCGCTGAGAAAACGAGGACACGATGAGTGAGCGCCAAATGTCCGTTGTCCCTGAGGGTCCAATAGGCAATGCGCCGACAAGAGGACTGTGTTAGTGTGCACAAAGCGTTCTTCGGGAGGGTCTTCGTTTCAAGGAGAAGGACCGGATGAGAGAAATGAGGGTGCAATGTAGGCAGGGTTATGGGATGGCAGACTTTAAAATCTCTTGTCAGCCGATGCGATAGTACCATGTGGCGTGCATTCGTTCAGAAGAAACGACAGCTTAAAACCACGTCCTACAGGAAGCCCACAAACCGACAGCAATAGTTATTCATCAGGCGTCATCCAAGAAACTATAAGCATTTGTGGAAAAGGCAACGCGCCATGCAAGAATTTGCAGTGGGGGTGGAGCAACACCACCTAGACTACTACAAGGCCTGTGCAAGCTTATGTGACGTCATCGTAGTGATACCGAAAGTCGGCTTCACCCTACGAGATTGCATTTTTTTTTATTCCACGTTGCTCTGGAGCTATCTCTTGAAGTTTTTAGTGCTAGCGACGAAGAGGGTTATACTTGTGTTACCTGTATTATCTAATATTGCCAGTCTTTCGAAGTATATGAGAAGTTTGACACAATCCACCTCGCATTTGTTTCAATGCCAGAAATGAAGTTGCGAGGTAATTCTCACCTTCATTCAGAGTTACTTGAATAAACATTAAGACAGGCACAAAATTAATCTCAGAGCACATTTATTGTTCGATGGATAGATAAAGATGAGGACCGTGGGCAGAGATATTACTCAGAACGGTGACTTTGACGACACTCGGTGTAGCTTGTCGTGAATACGAGGTCGCTTTCACGGAAGTGCTGGTCATAAAGCTGTGACGTAGATATTGTTACGAAGAAGATCGGCAGTGGCGCCAGAGGAGCCCTCGCACTAGGCCAACCATTAAATCATCCTTCACCTTATCGCCATGTTGTGCTGTCCTCTTCGCTTGTCACCACGTAACAATATAAAAAAAGCTTCTTAGGCTGGGAGCAGCGATTGCCATGAGTATATTAACGCAGCGAGCAGCTAACTCGGCTTTAAACCAGTCATTTACTACAGCAACTTCGATCACGTGACCACTAGCGAAATAAAATTGTTTTCATAAGAATATAATTTAGGTTGCAAAACAATTTTGTTCCGCACTCAAAACAGGGCGAATGCTACTCGATTATTCGTAGCTGTGCTGTCCAAATTGTGTGCTCGATATAGGCCCTCCTATGCTTTAATACGCTGTGCTAAATCAAATAGTGGTGAATAGCAGCACGAGTATTAGGAAGCAAACAAGAAACATTTCCTACCACACTGCACTTCATCGGTAATAAGTTTTTCCACGGCACAGCACCCCGCCGGGGTGGCGCAGTGGTTACGGCGCTCGACTACTGTTCCCAAGGACGCGGGATCGAATCCCGGCCACGGCGGCAGCTTTTCGATGGAGGCGAAAAGCAAGGCGCCCGTGTGCTGTGCGATGTCAGTGCACGTTAAAGAACCCCAGGTGGTCGAAATTTCCGGAGTCCTCCACTACGGCGTCTCTCATAGCCTGAGTTGCTTTGGGACGTTAAACCCCACAAACCAACCAACCAACCAACCACGGCACAGCCTTTGTCCACGCTGCATTTTGAGCCGAGTCCGACAGAAACTTGTACACTTGCGCATTGGATCCATTGGCACAGTTAGAGCGACAGTTTAGCGCACAACTCCCAGACATTGTAGATACCTTGCTCGCAAGCGCCTATGCAGCACGGATTAGGAACACAGCAAACATTGGCTGAAAACACGCACACTCAGGCCGAGTCGTTCTAGATCGCCTTGCTTGCGTACGCTTGCGCTCGGCGCCGCCGATCTATCCCCAGATCTCACTGTCGTGACGTAGGACTTGTGGAAAGGGGGACCTGCGCTGGCCTTCTCTGAGTCTAGGTGGTGTTGGCTGGAGGCTATCTTAAACACTTTGCTATTCTGTAAAAAGCAACCTAATTGATGAGAAAAGTACCCTGAACTCAGTCGTTAAGGCTTCTCCACGAGCAACCATTCTAAAACGAGGCACCGTACTCAAGATACGAACAAAATTAAGCTACCCCTCCCCGTGGGTTTATGACGAGAAACTCGAACGCCCTTCCTAGCATGAGCTATACTATGCTGAAATAGCAGCCTATTTTAACTAGCAGTGTCTGCCTTGAAGAAATGTGACTATAAATGAAACATATACCTACGAGATATCCTATTACACATCAGACTCGATAAGAAACTTCCTCACACAGTCAAGAAACTTCGCGATCCCCTGCCATGAATGAATGAATTAATCCTTCATATGAAGGGAAGGGGTGGGTTTTGGCCACTGTTCTGGGAATTAGATAATTAGAAGGGATGGGCGTGTAGCTTCCCGCTTCTAGGTTCGCAACTCCTGATGAAAAAGGCTTTTCTATGTTCTTCTCATGTTTGGAGTTACTCTGCCCTTTCTCATTTTGTTCTTATATCTCTTCATTATTTTGCAATTCCCCGTTTTTGGTTGTGACGTGCCGCTCACTTGCTTAATCGCAATTCTTCGCGGTCAGCAGACTTTCTCTCGCAGCCCCACAGGCATTCAAAATCACTTCTGGGATGTTCACACCTTTGCAATCCTCCGGATTCCTTCAGGCTGAGCTTGGCTAGTTTTTTTTTTCTTTAATCGCAGCTTTGTACATCGGCCGTTTTAATCGTCGGCACCAGCATGATATTCGTCGCATCCACCGTGCCTGCAAAAAAGATTTTGAAGTTCACGTACTCTATCCAGCTTCCCTTTCCACATCGCTCCACTGAGGCTCCAAAACCTACCACACACCCTGCAGCCTTGTCATGCTTATATAGTGTCGCAAATTCGCAACATACCGCTGTCACACCGTTTATTCAACACCGCACGAAGCTGACAGAAAATATTGATGTTCACTTGTGCTCTGTAGCTGCATACAAGACTTTCGACGCATACGTTTTATTTGCCACATTTTCGACGATTGCAGCGGTTTATTTGAAAGCAGACAAAAAAAAAAAAGAAGGCAAAACGATACGACATTCCGCGGTAACTGAATACGCAGAAAGAAGAAAAAGGGGGAGGGGGGTGGAGACAGGGGGAGAAATAGGGAGAAAAGAGCCAAGGCAGAGCCATACACACTATACACATAATACAAAAAGTAAACGTGCCGCTCGAAGGCAAGTGACAAGGCACTGGAAATTCGCGTGTAGCTGGCGTATATTTCTCTACATTTTGTATTTTGTAAATAGTGCTTATAAGCGACACCGTACCTCGTTTCGTGCTATTTTGTCGCTTATAAAAGCTCCATTTTTAACGACAGTGGCACCTTTAACAGAACGCGGAACTCTGTCGATAAAGCTAACTTTTTCTCCGTCCCCAGTGGTCCTTCAAAGGAGAAATAAGACATTTGTCGGATAAAAATTGGGCATTCTTTCCGTGCCTCCGAGAAGCCCGAGGCCTTCGATGTGTTCTTTCGAGACAGCTGCACAAGATTTGGCCAATACTCGCTGTAGATAATTGGCGACATATCGACGTGTCAAAGTTAAGCAGTGCTACTAAAATTTTACCATTAGCTTTTAAAAGCGGATACAGAAGCTATCATAAACCGGAAGGGTTGTTTTTACTCTTCCAATTTGTAATAAAATTGTTAAGAACGGTTATTTAAA
This sequence comes from Amblyomma maculatum, assembly GCF_055883805.1. Classification (NCBI taxonomy): domain Eukaryota; kingdom Metazoa; phylum Arthropoda; class Arachnida; order Ixodida; family Ixodidae; genus Amblyomma; species Amblyomma maculatum. The sequence continues at coordinate 117,425,674 of NC_139344.1, forward strand.
GCTTTCCACGAAGCGCGCACTGTTCAGGTGGAACTTAGTGGCTTTGAACTTAACGGATTTTTTGAAGTGCTTTAAAGGTTGTTTCCAAAGTCCCTTTAGGCCCTTAACTAACGTTTGTGCTGGTAAAGTGTTAAAGATACTGCTGCGATCAGTTTGAGCAGAGCGCTAGTACCTCATCGGGAGGGATATTAACACTTTTTTTATCTGCACCAATACGCGGACAATGCGTACGATGCGCACCCTGTTGGACTTCGGTATCTTTCACGCAAACCAGAGGCGAACAACGGTCGCTCTTAATCGATTGGGCAGAAACAAGAAACCCGGCAGTGAAGCGAAGAATATGGTTGCATGAGCGCAAAGAAATCTCTGGGCAGAAAATATACGAAGGCTCCTGTTTTTTCTTTTTGTTTTTTTTTTTCGGTCTTCCTTCGCTCTTTACCGAAGATGTGCTTGTCAGGATCGTAGCACATCAGGATCGTGCACCGCTGCACGGCGGAGCGGACAAAATATGAGGGCGCCTGCCAACGCTATATTCTGTAAGTACTCCCCTGAATATACGTCCGAGTGAGCTGTCGACTTCGAACTTATTTACGAAAATTCCCATTTAATGTGGCAAAGAGCGCCTCTGGAGGACTTCCTTTCTTTTTCGCCATTGCTGCATTAAAATTTCATACGAAATAAATCCAGTCCGCTCTTCCAGGACATCACTTTAATTGTGAGGCAACCTTGTATGATACTTTTGTAATCAATGAGGACAATGGTCGCACGCCACCATGCGTAGCAATGCTTTTAAACTTTGCTGTGGTGGCACCGAGTAGTGAAGTCTGTCGCACAAAACGAATGATAGAAAAAAATACAAAATAAACTTGTAGCAACGCATTAGCGCAATAGGGATCTATTTGCATAGGGTCCTTCTAATGAAACGGCACATTTGCAAGATACCACATTACGTGAGTGACCACACGGCGTACATATATACTTTAGCACTCGCTTCCAAGTGGCGCATGCGTGCCTTGCATAGACTAGGTTAGTGGCAGACTACACTGTAAATATTCAGTGTATATAACCCCGTCCAGTACGTAAGAGTATGCAAAAATACCATGCTAGAAAAAAAAAAAAGTGTCTTGTCTTGCCTAGTCGGTGGCGCGACTAGCTAGCAGGCTGAAGGCTTTGGGTCCGAATCCCGCCGATAACCGAAAGTGTTTTTCTTAGCGAAATATATTTATTTATAAAGTAAATTGCTTGAGACATGGTACGTCCTTTCATTCGCATTACATGTCATATTTTAATCCCTTTCAATTTAAGCTTGATATCACGTTTGTAGTGAGCGTTAGCTGTTTGAAATCCTCACGCGAAGTCAAGTGGCGGCGATTTTATGACTCTATCAGCTAATCAGAGATTTTAGCGTTCAAAGCTACCGACGACTGCTCTTCTGCGACAAGATAGACAGAGATCTGCGGGCATAGCCATCATTATGGTGCAACTTTACGTTGTGCGACAAAATTGCGTTCATATACTTCTTCCCTTTGAAAACATCCGTTTCTCCAGAATTTCTCAGTACGAGAAATTGTTGTCAGTGTGCCATTGGGATTCCTTTAGACGGGTAGTAGCTGAGGGTGTCAACGACCTAACGCATGCATGGTGACGGCGTCGGCGTAGACTTCATAGGTAAGGATATGTGACCGCTCCAGTCACTCATCTTCCTGTTGGTTATGTTCAGCTTGCAGCAATGACGAAGCTGGGGCAAAGACCGGTGATTTACGTTCTTCTACCGGTGAGAATTATTCCGCAATGGCCTTGCATTACCCCGATGGGCCGCTGTCAAGCAACTGTGGCAGTCACCCAGTGCTAGGTAGCAGCGGCCGGACCACTTATTAGGCTAGTGCTTTTACGCTTCCAGCGCCATAAAAATCAGATGGTGAAAGCAGAGATCCCCTAAGAAGCAGCTGGCTTTTACAAGAGCCAGCACCTGGCGAACAAGTTATTCTTCATCTACGCTGACAAACAGGAGCGTTTATCTCAAGAGTGAACTCTCCAACACGCCCGGACAATATATCGCATAATATGCACAGCTTTGTCTGCTTCAGTTGACTTCGATGACTTCAAGGCCATACAATGTAAACCTATTAGCTACTCCTTCAACAGAGTCTGTAGAAAAAAAGACAGAAAAGAAAACTAGTGTGCTCGAGGTAGAAGATCCTACGGTGGTTTCCTTTGCAGTGAGAACAGTGCGGGTTGTTTCTAATGGCTCGCGTGGTGCGCCCGATGATGGTAGTATGGTCGATACCTACTCTAGTTGTGACCATATATTCGTTATAATAAGAATGAATGACTGAATAAAGCCTTTATTTTATTGAAGGGATGGCTCTCAATCGATGTTCGGGTAATTAGGGAATTAGGAGGGATGGGAGTGCAGCTTCTTGCTTCTTCACGGTTCTTCAAGCTGTTTCTCGTTGCTTTCAATGCTGCCGATCTGCGCGCTCTAAGTCGACCTCTCTCACACTACTCGAAGCAGGCCGCTCTCACTGCCAAAGGTGGCAATGGCATGTTGTATTGTGGTGTTTGATAGTATCTGATGTGCTAGGGTGGGCATGTCGTCGTGTGGATTATGCGTAATTTTGTTTTTCCTCGCGAAAAAAGATGCGCATTGCCATGTAAGATGTGTAAACTGTTCCTGACAGTGGGTACATATGTTGTGTTTGAGTATTTCGTGTCTGCTGAGAAACCACTTGTAGAGTATAAGTGGTGTGTAGGCTGCATTTGTTATCCATTTGTTGAGGAATATCTCTTGTGGTCTAGTGAACCCTTTCGTATTGTCAAACAGCGGCCTTGGTGTTGCTTCATATAGCCTAAGCCTGCCGTCATGTTTTATTTTTGGTGCGTACATAGTGCATCATCACTCTGTCAGGGGAGCCTTCAGTGAGCATTGTTTGGTAGGAATTTGAGTCTATCAGATTAGGCCTAGAGATGGAGCATGGGGCGTTGTACCTGTCAGCAAGCCCACCCGCTTCTGTATTTCCCCCGTCCATGCCAGTATGTCCCTGACGATTCAGAATTTATGCCAAGGAGGAGAGGCCTTTGAGCGACAATACGTCTTTGCTTCATAAAAAGAACCAACTCTCAGAGCGTTCTTTTTCCACAAGGCAGGGATAAAAAACAAAATGTGGTTGTCCGAAAGCACATGCACCATCTAAACCACCACTCTCAGCAACCGCACACGGTGCACGAAGCAACGACGCCAAAGTAAACATGGCATTGCAGCTCACATCGCTACGCGGCTAGAAGGGCACACTGGGTTGTCGACGCTCCACGTTAACGCCCCCTACTGCACTCGCGCACCGCGTCGACTTTCAGTCAGAGGTTTACCCAGCATCGACTTGGCCCTTTCCGAGCCAGCTTGTACTTAGAAGGAACGATTGTAGTTAAAAGGAACGTTGTCGCCTCACACCAGACTCATAGTCAGCCAGGAACGACTTCAGTCGATGTCTTTGATTAAATAAAACAAGTATTCGAAAGTGCCCGAAAGCCATTCTGAAGTTAACATCGCGCGGTCGCGGAGTGAGTACTGTTGAATGGATTTCAGGAGCACGAGATCTTCGTGATGCGCTGGCAAGCAATGACCTGCTTCATAGTTTTCCTCATTAAGGTTTCCTATAAGGCGTTCAGATGCCGCTGATCTGTCCTATAAGGTCAGAGACTAGGCTGTTCTACATACAGATACTTTTACGACTTAAGGGAAGTTTTCCAATTTCATTTCAAACAGCAGCATGATGGATTGGACTGGCCCAATAAGTAGGTCTATCAGCACAGATCCTTACTGTCTGCTTTGCTTGGCTGATTGCTTGTCATCCGTTTCCGGCGAGCTTTAGGACGTTAATTGATCTGTTATTTTACGGAAGTTTCATCAGCCTTCGTAAACAAAGCCGATTGAAGTCATGAACTGAAACACAGCGAAAGGCGCTAACTGGATACACTTCCTCTTCCTCTGTCTTTCCTGTGTAAGCAATTTTTACGGCCGTTACTTCGTGCTCAGAGCTGTAGCCCGCGCTTTGCTTTGAGTTCTGTGGACATGTGGCCACCAGTATGGATAAGAGAAGAAACCGTTACAAGCATAGTTCTATTGTCTCAACTCTTTCTTCTGTTTTGATGAGCTCGTGAGGATATCTTCTGAGTTTCACTCATTTCTCCTAGCTCTAACACTCCCTGACGAAAATCTAAGGTTACTTGAAAAATCGCTGCAAGTGCTTTGTGAGTTGACAAAAAACAACTATTAAACAAACGAATGCGTTATCCAACTATCTTGCAAAAATAATTATTCGCTCAAGTGACGTCTAGAAAAATTAAACACCTTCCTTACGCAGCACTTAAACTCCGTGTAATTACGCGGAGTTTAAGTCGAAAAAAACTACAGAACTGTGTCAAAAATACGACAAAATATCCTGTAGTTCTGTCTTAACCATCAGAATTTCCTGTAGTTCTGTAGTTTTTCTGTAGTATATTTCTGTTGTCTGTAGTTCTGTTGGACATTTTTGTTGTAACTGCAGAAATTTCTGATGTTACTACAGAATGTTCTGTTGTCACAACAGGTTTCCCGTCAAAAACCGCACAAAAATTCTGTCGTAACATCAGAAAATTTTCTTCATTTTTTTTTTCCGACTGAGAACGGCCGTGTAGGTACAGAAAAGCGTAATTTCCTTTACTTTAATCACGCGTAATGACTTGCACAACGAGAGGCATTATATATCGCGCTTAAGATCAAAGAATTCTCAGCGAGAATCTCCCACGGGACATTTCCTGTTCCCGGTAGTGAAGTCGAACATGGTCAGCTAGAAGTGCCGTGTGTCGGCACGGAGCCACGGAGGCGGCAGTGACAACCCCGCATCCGATTTGTTTGCGAGGTAAAAAGGTCGCAGACCGGAAGCTTCGTTGGGTTAAACGCAATAGCATATGGCCTACTAGGATAAATCGCACTGTTGGATGAAACAGGTTCTATTCTTCCTTCCACGGAATGGCGAAGGGGAGTATGAAAAACAAAAAAAAAAACATTTTTCCTCTGAGCACGATGGTTTGAACTTCAAGGCCCTGCTGGGTGTGGTGTTTACCTGTAGCCGTGGCAAACGATTAGTTCAATATAGAACTGTTTTACATTGGTACTGAAACTCCATCGCTACTGAGGAGGAAAGAAATGACAATTGACACCAGTATTCAAAGACTGCCACAGGGCCTGGCAAAATGTTACATGTCTTTATTTGGCCTGGTTCTGGAGAAAAAGAAAGACATAGTATCTATCTTTTTTGGTGGACACCTTCACCTACAATAAACGGCATACAATTGGAAATACAGTCTTTGTGTATAGCCTTGGAGGTCTGCTTCTAAGCTACCTCGTGCTGTTTGTAATGCCTTTCCAGTGTTCCGTATCTCTTGATGGTAAGAGTTTTTGTCCCTACTCTCTCCAATGGGAAGGAGTTCCCTTAATGCTAAATCAGCGCCACTACACAACTCAGAAGCAGATATCCTGTACTCTACACTTTTGAGAAAGGCTGTACATAAGTCGTCGGTTCGAATCTCTATCACGCATTAACCTCTAACTTAACAATCAGATGCATGCAGAAAGAAAGGGGATGCCATGAAACAACAGCACTTGCGAAAACAGGACGCGTCAAAGCAGAACACAAAAAAGGGCAGTGACAAAAGAGCGCAGCGCTTCGGGAGCTGTGGATTATGATTGTCATAGCCGTGAAAGATATGTGACAACCGGCACGACAGTGACGTTTGTAGTCATAGAATGCTGTTTTCATTGATCTAGTAAAGGAACAAGATTCCCATTCACTGCGTTGGCGCTGGCGTGGCGATGGCGTATGTTAGTTCGGGCAACGCAACAATTTTCTAAGGAGCACGTGCGACTTTATAACGGTTGAACGCAAACAGCGCCTGTCTACCTAAAAGCCCTTTGTCTCTAGCAGCTCTCACTTCGATGCCCCGATCGTGAGTCGCCAGGTAATCCGGTCCTTTGCTGAGGTGCACGCCTATGTTTTTCGCGGCTCCTTCCGTACACACCGTGCCTTTCTGGACAGACCATGACCGCTGCTGAATATCTGCCGTGCCTCATGCTATCACGCACATGACAAAACAGCCCACAAAAATCAGCGCAGCGACAAAACAGTGCAGTAAAAAAACAGCATGCGTCAAAACAGCACACCGTATAAAATAGCACAGCGACTAAACAATAAAAAAAAAAAAAAACGCTCGGAAAAAACAGCAAAAGGGCCAAACAGCGCAGCGAAATACGGGGCAGCGCAGAGGAAACGTCGAATTGCGAATTTATAGTTAAAACTGAAAGCTGTGAATGACAAATCATAGGCAGCGGCGTTTGGAGTCAGAGATTGCTTTTTTTTTTCTCGTTTCTCTATGCCGGGAAGACACATGAGCAAGCTTTCAAAAGCGTATTTCTAACCTTCGATATTTCAAGCCACACTGCCAAATAAGGCTGCCTACTATTTCGCATTGTAATATTGCCTCTTAAAAATGTCAAGTTATTTAGTTATGGGGAATAAACCCTCCACTCATGAAGCCCTCTTAGCGTACGTGTTGCGTACTTTGCTTTTAAACCCACCTGCACCGGGCGCATAAATGCATGTGACGTAGTTTTTAAAATAAAGATTTGTATATGGCTAAAAAAATCACCTCCTACATTTATTTATTTATTTATTAAGGGACCTCGATAAGGGACTTTAAATGATGGGTGGGCTTGTATGCGGCGATAAATTGTGAGAGGCTAGTGTTATACATAGCTATGATGACAGCCTTCATGCGTACAGGGTCGCCTACGAGTGCTAGATGGTTGGGAAGGCGATTCCAGTCGTAAGCGGTGCGTACGAAGAATGACTCATGAATCGTAGTTTTGGGGACACGTGATGGAATAACGCTATTAGGATGGCCTGTGCGAGATGTTGGATGCATTGCCTGGATGAGTTGACTGTCACGAGGCGATGCATAAAAACACTTATGAATAAAAACACTTATGATAATGGCAGAGACGTGAAGTTCGACGACGATGAGCGAAAGTAGAAAGTTAAAACTGAGATTTCATGGCCGTGATGCTGGAAGTGTACGAGCAGTTCGAAATAATTAAACGGGTGGCACGGTTTTGAACAGATTCAAGAGCTGTAGTAAGGTTAGAATGGTGTGGATCAAAGATAGGATTGGCATATTCGAGTTGAGGTCGCACAAGTGGTTTGTAAGCTAGTAGTTTTACATAAAAAGGTGCCATTGGCAGGTCACGGCGGAGGTATCCAACAGTTCGATTAGAGGAATTAATTGCGTGGTTTACGTGGCAGGATCATGTTAAATCATTAGTGAGGGGAACACCAAGGCATTTGAACCAATTGATTGAATCAATAATACTATTGGTAATTTTGTAAGTAGGGGCCATGTAGTTTCGGCGGCCGTGAAAAGAAATCAGGAAAGTTTTATAAGTATTCAGTGACATCAGCCAGGTAGGGCACCAATGTTGTATGCGAATTGGATTATTCTAGAGGCCAGAATCGTCGGACGAGTTAGTTACAGGGCGGTAAAGTACACAGTCGTTAACGAAATGGCGGACGGTAGAACATACTGATGAAGGGAGATCGGTAATGTATATAAGAAAGAGTAAGGGGCCAAGGATAGTGCCTTGGGGCACATCTGAAAGAACACGTGAAAAAGAAGAAGACTGGGTATTGGCAAAGATAAACTGCATGCTATTTTAGTCAGTGGAGACTTCAACGGCGCACACACTTCGTGGGGTTACCCATCGGATTCCCCCCAGGGATGCACACATCCAGGGCAGCTTTTCAGATTATTCCTTTCATCTTTTAAACCACATGCATACATATACCCGTCCACGAGGTGGTCCTTATTCACCTGATTTGACTTGGTGGTTAGGCTCCGGTAGCTCTCGTTGGGCTGTTGAACCAGGTACCTGCGGTAATGATCACAGCCCTATCTTCATCTCTCTCACTCATTCGCGTATACGTAAAATACGTCGTAGCGTACGAATAACATCATGGGACTCAGTACGCGCAGACAATCGTTTATCTGAATTCAACCCATAAGCAGCATTGTCTACTCTCTCTAGTGTTCTTGCGTCCCACACGATTACCACCATTGTAAATGAAGACGAGCCAAACCCGGACATCCCCCTTCTGAATCTTTGTGTTCTACGTTGCCAGGCGGATCACTATGATACTCGTCACCCCGATGACCCCTCGGCTATCCCCGCTCTTCACCGGCGCTATCCCCGGCGCTGCAAAGCGTCTAGGTAGGCAACGTTGGGCTGCATGGTGTGATCGCCTTTCCTCCAAGCAGGGTAATCGACATCTTTGGCGAGTGTTTCACGCGATGAAGCGCTCTTCTCAAGTTACTGACTACACAGAGAGCCTTCGCCTTGCGATAAATGTGGATGAAGACACATTTGCAAAACAGGCGGCCAGACAGTTTTTTCCGCACCATGATTCTACCTCGACTTCTCCTCCTTTGTTACCGGTTACCGAGCCCTCCGATGAGATTACTTCTGACCTAAATATGGCAGAGCTGCTGGCCTCCATTGAATGCCTCAATTCTAACTCTGCTCCCGGGCACGACGGCATACCTAACTCCTTATTCCGCAACTTGGAAGGGACTGCTTCGCAGACCCTGCTTGATGCATTTAACGTGTGGCATTCTGGTGTCATGCCGGGCGAGTGGAAGCATTCTATTGTTGTTTCAATACCGAAGTCTGGTCATCCTACAGTATCTCTCTCGGCCCTCCGTCCAATTTCCCTTCCGCCTACAATCTGCAAGCTTAACGAAAATATTCTCGCCGCTCGCTTATCGTGGTGGTTGGAATCCCATGATTGTTATCCAGAATCCCAAATCGGCTTCCGCACAGTCACTTTGTTGGAACCATGATCGCTACACATAACAAAGGCCTATGATAACATCCGTCACTCAGCCATTCTTTTCTCCCTTCAAACTCTTAGTCTCCCTCACCGGTTTCTCCTCTCCATTCCCGCCTTTCTAACAAATCGAACGTTCAGTGCGCGCGTTCATGGAAAGCCCTTTGATCACTTCCCCTCTAACAGAGGAGTTCCCCAGGGCTCCGTTCTTGCCCCGACATTATTTAATGTGGCCTTTATTCCACTTTTTCAAGCCCTAGAGGCCATCCCTTCTATCCGCGTGCTTGCGTACGCCGATGATATAACCTTATGGTGCTGTCACCCAGATACGTCTGTCCATCAGGCTGCCCAGCATGCGCTGGATGTCTTGACATTTCGCCTCCCTCCTTTGGATCTAACTCTCTCGCATACTAAAATATGTTTCGTTTGCATTGGAAATGAAGCTGGCCTGCGGGAAGTTCGCACTGTAAGTTTTATGACAGATAATTACCCGATTCCTCAGGCGCAAACTGTTCGCATTCTCGATCTTTTCCTTCGTTCCTCTGGGACTGGAACCCCGTGGCTGACAGCCTCTCGTAAGTCCGCTCACGCTACTGTAGGTTTGATTTGTCGCATAGCTATGTGCGCTCTGGCGGCGCGCGTGCTCACACGGCCCAGCAGCTTGTTCGCTCTGTCCTCCAGCCGTGGATAATCTACCGGGAACAATTGAAACGTCTCACCCGCAAACAATGGGACTCCTTTGAGGCTATAAATCGTGAGGCTATGCGTGCCATAACATGCCTTCCCCGTCTAACACACATATCCGTGCTTCAGGAGTACACCTAATTAAATACGCTCAGTGAACTCATTGATCAGCGGATGGCAAACAAAGCTCGCAAACAGCTAGTCTTTACAACTCCATCGTTTAAAGACACTACCTCCGTGGTCGTACTGCCAGCTCATGGACAATCGCCCCACTGTTTCCTCGTCGGTATCATCCGCAAACCTGCCTGAAGGGTGCATATTGTATACCGATGCATCACATATTGCAGAGCGAGGAGTTAATTATGTGTATAGCCCCTCTTGTCCGCATCTCAACTCTCACGTGACATATACTGCGGATACGTGCACCCATCTGGCACTGGAACGTCAAGCCATTTACAATGCCATTTATTCCATCCCGCCCGTTCCTACATTCAATGCAGTTCATCTTTACACCGGCTCTCTCACTGCCCTTAAACAGATGAGAAGTGGACAATGGACAATCACTACACCGCCAACCTCTGCGACTGCCTCAGTGAAACTGAACTTGACTCCTTCTTTTAACTTTCTATCTCCTGCATTCCATTCCCCCTATCTCAACTTATGCCTTATGGTAAACGTCTCGAAAAAAAAAATGCATGCGGCCGGTTAGAAAGCCTTCAAACCAGTTAAAAACTAGTGGAGGAAGCTTTAATCGAGATTGTTTAAGCAGAAAGCGGGAGTGAGGTACTTTGCCAAATGCTTTCTCGAAATCAATAAATATGCAATCAGTAGGGATGTTGCGATGATGATTAGAATTAATTTCATGAAGGATGCGAACCAGTTGTGTTTCACATGAATGTCCTTTGCGGAAGCCGTGCTGGTTTGGGTGAAAGAAGTCAACAGATGACAGAAAGAAAACGACGTGGGAGTAAATTATGTTTTCCATGATTTTAAAGCACACACTAGTTAATTAGTCGGTAATTACCTTGGGATGATCGGTCACCTTACTTGAAGACTGGAACGACCTTCTCAATACGCTAGTCAAGAGGGGTGGAGCCGGGATCAAACGACTGCTGAAATATTGGGGATAAGATGAGACTGCAAGCATGTTTAGCGTTTTTTAAAACTTTGAAGTTGATTCCGTCGGTGCCGAAGGATGACGAACACTATAGTGAGTCGATTATTTCAACAATGGCGTTTGGGTTGAAAAGAATTCCTTCCATTTTTGAGTGCGAATGAGGTGGGAAGTCAGGAATTTCATGGGTGGATACTTTAGTAAAGACAAAAAAATGAGCCATTCAAGACATCTGGTACATCAGACAAAGGTACAGGCGAGCCGGCATCGTCGCAGAGCGAAACAGTATTAGTTGCACCAGCAGTATTGATGCATTATGCCCGTATAAAATCTACACTTTGCGACGGGTATCTGTCCTCCTGGGCACTTAATAGAAACGTCGTAGTTGCTTTTATAAATGAAGCGCCTAAAAGCGACGCCTTCTACAACGCTGGGCGGCATCCCGTTATCGGCTATGAGATCCAAAAGACGTTTCTCGTCCTTTTCTGTGTCATTTAATACGTCCTTCATACTGGTATGATTTCCTTTTTTCCTTTTAGAAGGCTTTCAAAGAAAGGCTAATTAAAGTGCTAACTGCCTCGAAGATATCCGGATGTAGGATTTGCAATATAGTGAAAATCGGGTCCAGAATTTTATCCCAGTACAAATAGCTGCTACATAACACAAAGGCATCACCATGAAAAACCGTGCAAGCAGTTCTAAATAACTCTTAACAGAAGTTGCAAAGGGTATATTTTGCTTTCATATGTCGGGTGCAATTGCATTTGTTGTTTCCCCTTCCCTGAAGATCCTTGTCGCGACTCACGCACTTCAGTATGGTTGCGGTGGAGTGTTTCTGGCGGCCTAAGGTATACGCAGAAAACAGCTCTTCAATTTAAATCTACCCGAGAGCTTTTCACTGTCACCCCATCGTGTGTTTTGAGTTTCTTAGAAGAACGTGGCGCTTCCTAAACAGTTACGCCGTCCACAAAACTCAATGGCGCGAAGGCTCTGAAGAGGTTACTAAAATAATGCCATAAAAATTGAGCACCGCAGTAGTATGGCCTGCTTATAAAAGACGAAAGAAAGGTGATAACTGCCATATCTGCATTTGCATACATTTCGAAAAAAAAAAGGAAATAAACACAACTGTGTTTTTAAAATTTTCAGATTATGTTTGCTCTGCAACTAAAGGGAAAGAAAATTTCATTTATTCAATCAAATTCGATGAAGTTTTAACCAACAAGGCTGGGAGTCGGCCAGGATCCCTCGAGACCTGGCGGATGCCGGGGCTTGAATAACTTCTTTTTGTTCTTCTGGGTCCAAGCTGAACGTCAAAGCATCCCTTGTGCCTTCCTTTCTAATGGCCGTTGAACTTTTTTCTCTCTCTGTACATGCCCGGTTCATGTGGATCATGCCTGCATGTCCCCTGCAATGTTTACATTTTACATCGTATTGCCTCAGGTACCGAGTATCTTCGCCTCTCTAACCGCCTCGAAATGACTATCTACTTTTTGATGTATTTGCGAGCAGCTTCAGGATGTAGCTTACGGCTTAGTCTATCGTGCTGAACCATTTTCTTGTATCCTATCAACCTACCTTTGTCAGAGTTATGGGGTGTGAAGGGGATTTGAGCCGGCTCGGAAAGTCAGGTCTCGCGCTAGTTCATTTGGCCTTCCATTCCCTGCCAAACGCTAGCGTTTGGAGCCAATATAAGGAGAATCTGGTCCTTGTGTTGGTTTTCTTTTCCAAGAATTTTGCGGCCTCTAGAGAAACATGACTGCAGTTGTAATTTTAAATTGCACTCCTTCTGTCACTTACTATGACCATGACAGATTTCGAGGTGGTTGCTAGTGCAATGGCAACTTATTTAGCCGCCACTGTAGAATTAGTTCTGACCGGGCACAATGCTTAATTTGCTTGTTTTCGTCGGATGCCTTCAATGCCTAGTCCCTTCTCCCTTCGAATTTTTTCCGAAGGATTTTCACCCTGCCCTTTCTCCTTTCCTCTTGACGCACAGGGTGCATCTTCATTCTTAGCGGGTGCGGGAAGTTTGTTTTTATGGGCAATGTGGAGCGGAATGTCCTCGGTATGATCTGTTTAGAATTAGTTCTGACCGGGCACAATGCTTAATTTGCTTGTTTTCGTCGGATGCCTTCAATGCCTAGTCCCTTCTCCCTTCGAATTTTTTCCGAAGGATTTTCACCCTGCCCTTTCTCCTTTCCTCTTGACGCACAGGGTGCATCTTCATTCTTAGCGGGTGCGGGAAGTTTGTTTTTATGGGCAATGTGGAGCGGAATGTCCTCGGTATGATCTGTTTAGAATTAGTTCTGACCGGGCACAATGCTTAATTTGCTTGTTTTCGTCGGATGCCTTCAATGCCTAGTCCCTTCTCCCTTCGAATTTTTTCCGAAGGATTTTCACCCTGCCCTTTCTCCTTTCCTCTTGACGCACAGGGTGCATCTTCATTCTTAGCGGGTGCGGGAAGTTTGTTTTTATGGGCAATGTGGAGCGGAATGTCCTCGGTATGATCTGTTTAGTTTTCGTACCTAATGCCACGATTTTGTTTAGAATATGCCAACTGGTTTCCGTCCTCATTAGCCTCCCCTACTGCGCCATCTTAGCGGCATTTATTAGCTATCAACGTGTTGGAGATGCCGAATTAGCCTATCCGTGGGCGTACTGACTGGAAGACCAAGTGCCATTTCGGTACTTGTTCTGTTGATGCCCTCCAGCTTCTTTTTCTCATTTGGTAAGGCGCAGGTACGGGTGGAGTATGTGACCCTGCTGATGACAAAGGCCTAGAAGAGCCTGAGGTGGCTGGCCTCTTTGAGGCCGATCATTGGTTCGCAGTCCGCTGAACCGGCCTTCTTGTCTGTTCCACGCTCCTCACTAACTCATGGATAGATTCGTTGCTCCGTCCATTATCCTGCCGCCAAAAGCCTGAGATGAGAATTTTGTCGGTCTGCGTTATCGTCTCCACCTCTACTGACCCGTTTATGTGTGCTGGGAGGGACCCTGGCCCTCCTTGCTGGCCCCTTGTGCCTGAAGCATCAAGAGCACAAATGTTTCTGGAGAGCAATGTATGCTTTTGTCTTTGAGACAGTCTTCTGCCTCGTTCGCCGCCCCTTGCAGCGCTTCTTTAATTTTTCCGTTGCTTCCTCTCGCTATCAGAAGAGTGACGTCATTTGCCTATATATGCAGTGGCTGAGCGTTTCAACTTTCTATAGGCGGTGAGGAAGCCCTGACATCGCGATGTTGAATAGTGGCGGTGTTCCTATGTTGCCTCGGTTGAACCCCTTCGAGCTCTATCGGGATATACCTAGGCCTCTGTTTTCTTTCTCCTGCTAATTCGGGAGGAATTCCCTTTCTGCTTCATCAACGTATCCCTGTTTGAGGTCGTTCTGAAGATCCTCCTCCGAGCCGTCGTAGCTGCCCAAAGCCGATGTTTGCGAAGCGACGCGGTAGGAAATTTTTTAGGTATTTGTAGCTTCTCCTGTCTTAATTTAGATTTTCCAAACCGTTTAGGATCGCTGCGTGCTGGACGTGTAGAAGGCTTTGGCTACATGGAGCCTTTTAAGATCGACGCCCGCTGTTAACATCAGCGCCCGCCCGTCCTGGACGCATGTGCTAAGTCAAATAGATCGAAGCAGAGCGGCTTAGCAGAACGAGGTGACTATACCTGTATTCTTGGGATGCCATAACTGTCTGGTGCCAGCGGAAGCAGATCGACGAAGGCTGAGTACAGGAGCCAGGACACAGCACCCGGCTTGGCATTTCTTAGAAATTCGCATGGGCCTCGCCGTGGTTCGAAGAACAGCGTCAGCGGGTCGCGAACGCATCCAGATCAAACCACCCTGTGACGAGCTTGTTCACCTGTGGCTGCGATTACCTGAAGTCACGTCAAAAACGCTTCGAGTGGACGATCTACGGGAAGGACGTCCAATCCGCCTTTTTCACAACATATGGCACCCCCTGGGGATTGGTTGAAATTTCGTCTGCTACTGGTTGAAAACATCCTTGGGAGACGCAGCCGCGTGAGAAGTAGCGATATGTGTGGTTGACAGCTACCGCCATCTGTACCATGCGCCTGTCACGAAGATGAACTGCAAGTGGCCCCCGAGATTACCTCCGCCTACGCCGATCGCGGAGGCCAAGAACTGCGCATGCGCAGCTTGACTGGTGATTCGTTTTCAGCCAGGGGAGGGGCATGCATGCACAGATTGCCCGTGTGGAAAAGGCGGTCTCCGCACGGGCTGAGCACAGACTGGAAACCTGCTTTTTTGCGCTCCACAGAATTGCAGGATGAGCAACAAAGGGACAATTTCCTGGAATGCCAGAGGCGTGCCCACGAGTGCGTGTGTTTGGCAATGTGCGCGAGAGTGATGTGTTCAAGGACAACCCCTCCATCCCCTCCATCCTCGCCTGGCCAACCTACCATCTAGGGTCTTTAGTGCGCAGGATCCCTATAAAACCCAGACGCGAACGCCACCTGAAGAGTAGTAGAAGATCTTTCTGTGACTTCTAAATATCTAAAATAAACCCTTTCGTCTCCTTGCGAGCATCATCACTCAGCGGCACTCTGGTCATGACCAGGATGGTCGTCTGAGAACGGTCCAAGCGGCAACGACACCCCACTTCTAACACTGATGGCAGTGGTGGGAACCAAGCGGTCCCGCCATCCCCATCTAACAAACCCCAGAATCATCTTCGCATTCTGTTCTCGATTAGGTGGTGCACCGGCAGCATTATGGCGTACGTAGATAGGCGAGGCCGGAATCCAATCACAGTGTCCGGAATAACTTATTTTCTTCCATGTAGGCACTTTTAACCTAGTTTCCACCACGTGTTTCATAAGTTTCCCTACGCATGATGTCAGCTAGATGGGTGTTACGTTATTGAGATGAAGTTTTTTTTCCGGGCTTTGAGATTAATATGATCTGAGATATCTTCTATTCTTCGGGTATTGAGATCGCTTCCCAGAATTTTTGGATATGTTCCGTCAGGTCGGCTGTTGACCTGTCGTCTAAATTTCAGAGACCCTTATTGCTCCCATTGTCCAACATCGTGGCCGAATTTGTCTTCAGTTTGTTACTCTCTGCCTTGATTGGGGCAATCTGTATCACGCTATCTAGGCCAGGATTTCTTGCCCCAGATAATTCGAAATTCTCTTTCTGCCTCAGCGACGTATGGTTTTCTGAGGTCACTCTGGAGATCCTCCACAAAGCTATCGTAGCTGTGCGCTAGTCTCTTGAATTATTTGTTACTGGCCAGTTTGCTTTCTCCGAGATCCAAAAGATACCTGAGCTGTTGCTAGGTCTTCTTCGTTCCCAAGCTCCCTTCCATCTTATTGCATATATTTCCCAGTTTTGTTAGGTAAATATTGCTCGTGTCTGCACAACCGCAAAGCTCACCTTGTGAATAAACTAATCTTAGAAAAGTTCAGATGTTTAGGCTCCAAACGACAGTTTTATTAGTGTTTGCCGGGCGTGTTTCATGTGCGTTATGACTGAAAACAAATACAGCGAATTTAGACTTGTAAAATTGTGATTACCGCAAGGAAATGCTCTGGTACCATTTATATTCAATGTCTATTGTGGCATTTTTGAAACCAGTGTCAATAATATTTGCAATATGATGGCTACAGATATTTACAAACAAAAAATAAGCACAGGATATATAAAATGACTTGTAGCACAAAAACTTACTGAAACTTACTGGCCGCCCCATGGACCTTCGGTATGCCCACCTGGCACCTAGCTCATGACAAGGTAGAGAGGTTGCAATTTATGAACCTTCTGGCCGCCCAGCGATCCCAGGGCGGATTCGCGAATGTGGGTGTTGCCAATCTAGCTCCAGACAAGTCGACAATGAAAAGCAGTGTGATTGCGCTTAAATAAGAAAATATTCCCCCACCCTCTCGGTCAGAAAAATAAAAGTTATAAATTAGAGCTCTCCGTGACATCAGTTTGGGGATTTACAATTCGTCCAAAATGATGTCAGGTCTTTCTCGCTCTCTTTTCTATTTGCAATCAGAATGCATAACATCGCACAACACATGCACAATACCGACGATGGGAATGCCTTTGCACATACAGCTCTTGGTTGCACGGCATTATGTAGCCCCCAACCATGCATAAAGGCGAACGGGGAGAAGATGAGTCACATCAAAACAGATCGGTTGCCAGCCGCCAACGCGAGAGAATTTGAAACTTCCGCCGCGCTCACTAACCAAAGCGATCGTCCAGTTAAAATGCTACAGCCGTTCACTGGACGCGCTAGAAGTACGCTGCCCATTTTCTCGTAGCAAAAAATCTTGTTTTTTGTGCTGCTCGCTGACATTTCCACAATAAATGATAGGATAAAAGAAAAAGAAAATGACGCACAGAACACTAAAGCGGTCAACAGCTGTTTACCGCTGACAGGTTTCATTTTGGGCCACTACCGTGGTGATCTGAACTGAAATGAGCCGAAACAAATTAAAGGAATTCAACGCTGCTGAAGCAAACTTTGCACGAAAGCTTTGCCTCAGCGACCCAGCGCTACATCGAAGGCAGCATTCCGTTGAACGTATCAGAGTTCCCACGCATTCTAGGCGAAATCCACTTCTATGCCATGAGCATGGCGATGACGGCAGATCCTCTCCTGTTCCAGTGGGTCAGCTCTCCGCGGCGGCGCGCGCATGCGCAGTGCGGAAACTATCCACGTCCTCCTCTCCACACCGGCTCGCGCATCTGCTCAGATGTCGCTACCTTCCTCGTCCTCCTCTGTAGCGAGCGCAGCCAGCGACAGAACACGCAGCGCACCTGTGGCGGGACCCTGTCTTGGCGCATGCGCACTGTCGCTCTTTTTTAGGCACCGCAAAATTTGCAACGGCTTCGCTGCTCAGTCCGTCGTACGGTGATAACTTCCCGCATGAGCATCTATAGTCCTTTCTTTGATCCTTCTCATTCGGGTTCAGAAGTCTTCCAGTAGTATGGCATCCTCTCTACGTCGAACTCCGGGGCAGGTCTCGAACGAACCTTCTGCCCTAGCAATACGCTGTTGTCGTTCGTATCTGCCAGGTTAGGAACTACCGAGTTGTTATCACCAGCGGTTTCCTTGTTTTCTTCTTGTTGTGGTCGTCGTTCCTCTGCATCCTAGGCGAAACCGGTCCCTAGGCAACGCGACGCTCTTTCAGGCACCGGCGATATGCTCAAGGGTAGCGTAGTGTACCTTTCGCTACAAAATTATGGTTGACACTTAAACAGCGCCTTTCAGGGTATGACGGGATAGCGTAGGGTACCAGTCCACATGTAAAGCCTCGCTTTAACTGAGCCGCATGAACTTTCCTGGTGGCATAGAGATAACGTGAATTCGAATCTTATGGCAGGTTTATTCTAATGTCACCCTCCCACGTGAAAAGAGAGGCCCAAATTTACGCTCTTTCAGGCACTGGTGAAATGTTACGTTTCGCTACAAAACTTTCCAGCAGCGAGTGGGCTTCGGACGAAGGGCGACGAGAACGGACCAGCTTCGGCGGCCACTGCATTAGAGCATTAGGCCCCCGCCACGTCTCGAGCCACCGCCAACTCACCCACCTTTCTTTTCTATTCAGAGCTTGAATCATTACCCTGTCTCTTCATTAACCAGCGAAAAGAGCACAGTTTGCCTAGGAGGCTCCTATTCACCAAGTTTTATATTCTGCTGAGATATTAAATGATATCTCTGGTCATTTATTTTATCAACAAAAACAACTCCAAACTCGGCTTCGGTACGCGTTGTCCTTTAACCTTCGCAGTTATGACTGATTATTGAGCGCTCCCGCAGTACTGCACTCTACAGTGACGCGCGGTTTTTGTTCCTTGCTGTTTATTCCTTGTGCTGTTTTGTCGCTGCATTGTTTTATCCGTGTGATATTTTTGTTCTGTGCTGTTTTGACGCGTGGTGTCTTTTTTTTCCTTTGCGCTATTGTTCCTTTGCGTTGTTTTTGTGCGCTGTTTTGACGAATGCTGTGTTGCCATTTACAGCTCCTTCTTGTTCCAACCATCACTACGCACTTTTATTGACACGACTTCAGCTGTAGGTTAGCCATTTTGGCACCGAGATGTTCGACTGGCTCAGCAGTTCTTCTGGCGAGCTCACCATAACACCGAAATCGTTGGCATACACAATAGGGCAAGATATATACAACAGACAACTCTGCCCATCTTCTAGCCTGGTCCAGCCTATAGCCGCTTCCCCACACCTCAAATCAATGGGTCACTCCTGCCACGTACAGTCCGAACAGGAGGGCGGATAGGAGGCAGCCCTGCCTTAAGCCATGCTGCACCTCTATCGGAGCCGTGGTATCGCTGCCCCAATTTGACTTCGACCGTGATGTCCCCGTATATTACCCGGAGCAGGTCAACGACAGCCTCGCGAAGGTCGAGCTATCGCATATTATCCCAGAGCAGCTCACTGCTGACTTAGTCGTATGTCTTGGGTATGTCGAGGAGAGCCACATAGAGCAAGTTAGGCTGGTCTGTAGGCGACCTTGATGCACTACGTGAGGAAAAACAAGTCCCCAGTGCGTTGTAAAAAGTACGGTTGGGATCACTGGACAGATATCTGTCATCACCTTCGTCCATAATCATTTGATTCAAGGATTCGTATATCTTGATCATGACGCAGTATAATAGATGCATGACGACCAGTCGCGCATCATCCACGTGATCACATATTGGCAGTTGTGTTTTAAATTGACGAGAACTAGATTATCCCTTTTCGCTATCTCTAACAGCAGTCCGCCGTTCACAGCTGTGTGGTCGTCCAGTTGCTCAAACTCCACGTCATCTTGTCCCATGTAGCCAGACTTTGCAGTGCCAAATGTAGTTCATTTTAGTTGCCAATATGTATCCCTGCTGGACTCTCTTTTACTTAACTAGCCAGCATAATTACTAGCGTACGCTAATGCTAATGTACCAGATAACAGAGGCATCACTTAAGAGATCTGCAAGATGAGCCGCTGACGGGAGCCTCTGAAGTTATCATGTCACGGCCTTATAGGCGGAGCTTAAATTTCCCCCCCCCCCCTCCCCCATCACAAATCGCGGATATTCAGGAACTGCTCGTTTTTACAGGATACGTAATGCACTACCCTGGTTAAATTTGGCAGCCACGCTGGCTTGCGCACCAGCCCTTGTTTTGCCTTATGTTTATTCTCCGATGACATTATTATTCTAGTGCTTCTTTGTGCACGCACAACGTTTAGACGCTTAGCTCTGCTCTAACGTCAGGCACTGATTGCGTATATGTCCGTGCTGTCAGAAGACCAGTTCGCAGAGTGGGTAGTCTGCTGCCGTCACTCGCGTACCCTTGATTCAGGTTATGCTATCTGTAACTGTCCCGTTGTTCTCCCAAAATACCTTCTCTCCTGCTGCCTCTGCGTTTCCACTCGGACAGGCATTCGATGCGATTCGCAGTTTGAGCTGTACGCAATCGGTGTAAGCGGGAAGGGAATAAAAGCAGTGCACTTAAACTCGGTCATCACGTTAGCCCATAGCTGATAGGAAATGAAGCACCAACCAAACATGCGATGTTTGAGGGCGTATTTTGCGATTGCCCCTAAATACCTTCAAGCGATCGATCGTGCATCAATAGGACCAGTCATGGTGGCGCCATCTCGCAGCGGATTCCGAAGACGTATTGGGAACGTTACTAATGGCAAGCACGTCATGGCGCTTCATAGTGATCAGATTTGTGTAAATCATAGAGACCATAGCGTGGAGTACTGAGGAGTGCCAAACAAATTTGTCTCGGCCGAATACAACGTGCCCCAGTTAGCAATAAAATGGGCGGCTATTGATGGACGTATCTTAGACAAGTGTTCTGGGTGAGATTTCGTGTGTTCTATAAAGGAAGTATATTGGGACCCCTTTTATGTTTAATTTACATGAATTATTTTGTTGTTATGTTTTGTATGGTTTGTTTGTTAGACCGTTCGACGATTATTGTGATGTATTGAAAACAATATTTCGTGAATATGGTCATCATTTGCTCCAGCAAACTATTGAGGTAATTGATGACTGATGCCCCTAGTAGGACATGGCACTGAATACGAACCAGGACCAATAAATAACCGAAAGTTCCTGATAAAAAGCTTCGCCTTTATTTCTAATTGAACACATCTTTCCTTTCAAATACAACATTAATCTCCTTCAGGGTACCAGTAAAATCAGGTCAGCTTTTATTCTCTCTTCTTCTGCATCCCGGTTCATCGCGAGGTCGTGTCGATTTGCCGGGCAACGTGTAGTTGACACGGAGGCACGAAGGACGACAAACTCTTGGCAACAGACAAAATTTAGCTTTATAAACATTAACAACAAACAACACAGAACAGTATCTACAAAAGAGAGAGGCGAGTTTAAAGTAGCAAAGTCTTGCTCAGCACCAAGGGCTGCTCGACCTGGCACGCGAACAATACTGTAGCTAACTGCTCCCTCATCACACTTCTTCGAAGCCGAGGCCTGCCTGCTTTCGCTGTTGTAGACTGGGTTAGAACCGACAATCGTGGCACGGCCCGTTATAAGGTAACCACGTTCGAAGCTCAGAGATAGGAGAGGAGTGCAGAGAGAGGAAGAGAGAGAATCCTCCAGCTCGCGTGACAATGTGCGCTCCCGCCATGTTCAACTGGAAAAGTTTTTGCAGCGCGTAGCCGGACAAGGACAGAGACGGAGGAACATGTAAAACGCACAGGCGCAGAACTGCAACTTTATTTTGGTAATCAGCCAGCCATGTCATATATACCACAGAGAAACGCCCACAAGAGGGACAAAATCTAAACACGTTGCGAAAAACCGGTGCAACAAATTCAAGGCGTCGAATTGAACAACCATGAGTATAAAAATATCGATAAATCTAAATGCCTAACACACGATTAACATGATAAAGCGGCATAACATGATAATAGTGGCCATGGCGAAAGATTTATCCATAGTTTTATACACGTGGTTGTTCAATTCGACCCTCGAATTTGTTGCACCGGTGTTTCGGCACGTGTTGACATTTTGTCCCTCTTGTGGGCGTTTCTCTGTGGTATATATGACATGGCTGGCTGATTACCAAAATAGTTGCAGTTCAGCGCTTGTGCGTCTTACATGTTCCTCCGTCTTTGTCCTTGTTCGGCTACGCGCTGCAAAAACTATTGAAAACCAACTAGCCCGACAGCTTGTCCTCTCCAACTGGAAATCGCTAGAATGTTCGACAAACTACGATCAGCACGGGTGCCCCTCAAGGACGCCATGTGAGCTGAGTCCCTGGGCCGTGCGCGGAGACGGGTGGCTTTGCGCTCTCGTGTTTTCCATCCGCGCCATTTTCGACGACGGGTAGGCCGAAACTGTTGTAAAAAGACTACTGCGGCCGTACGGTACGCTCACTTAGTGCCAATGCACTTATCCAATCTTTCATTTCAGTGTTGGAAGCACCTTGCAAAGTCGGCTGCTTTGAAACACTTGGAAGCGCCGTTGTCCCACTATGTTTGATTTTCTCGACATTGTAAAAAAGCTTGCCCTTCAAGTCCCTATTTTTCCATACAACAGAACCGGATCAAATCCACGGACGGCAAATCGAGAATATAGTGTGTGGATCTCCCGTTTGCGCTGTGGAAACTCGTCTGCGTTAAGGACAGGCACCGGCAAACACTGAGGGCCATGTGCGCGACGATCCTCAGTAAATCCTCAGTAAGCAGTCTGAGCAGTATATCAGCAGCAGCTCGTTGCGTCTAACAAATCGTCGAGAGAAATGCGCTGAACGGTGCTCCATGATAGCCCGGATAATTTTTCGAGTCGGGCAATGGTTCTTGGGTGGTCTCCCCTGATGATATCACGGATTTAGTGATGTTGTCCGCGGTTCGCGCACCTGAAGTGCGACCAGAACGGGTAGTAATTTTATTGGTCATTTCCCCCCTTTTAAATTGAGAGTTTGTACACTTGCTTTTCACAGCAGGCAGTGCGTTCTTTGTAAGCTGCATTTGCATCAGCCCAATACCTTCTGGGAAGCCCCCTCTACTAGTAAAAAACAATAATACAGTTTGAGAAGTAAGAAAGTGTAATTATCGCTATGTACGAGTTGCGCAGACATGTAGGACAAAAACAAGGCAAAAACAATGAAGACAGAAAGAGCGCAGCTTGTCCTGAAAATAGGCATGCAGTAACTCTTCCAGCAAGAAACACTTCTAGCGTAAGTATATCTCTGACACATTTCTGATGTTAGCACACCGACATTAAGAAATTCATGGATTTCAAAAAGAAAACTCGCATTAAGGCCTATGTGCACCAAGTTTCTAGCCTACAGTAGTCGCGTGAGAACCAAATTGGAATACGCGGTATTAGTACAGGACCTTTTCACTAAAAACACGTTATTCCACTCGAACGTGCTGTGTTTAATGCACTCGAATTCATTTATGCAAAATATATGAACAACAATGTCTTCCCTCTTTAATAGTAGCGTTAAAACAATATTCACATAAAACATTGTAAACAAGTGAGAACAAAAGCAAGTCCAACGCATGGTTGTGTTCTAGCCCCGCCATTTGCGAGAACAATTTTACAGTTTTACTCGTATGTAGGCGCAGTTTTTTCCCGAGAACCGTAACAGACAGTAACTGTTTTTAAAGGAGATTTTTTTTTTCGCCCTCGGATTTAGCGAATGAATTGGACCGCTTTGCTTTCAGCCATGATTCTTCTTCCTTCAAGTGGTGTTACAGCTGTAACTTAACCTAAGTCCTATGTCATCAATGTACTGCCTTGTATCATATCATTTTGTACTGTAGTTGAAGGCCCTCATTTGCATGTAGTATCCACCTTATAGAAAAAGAAAGAAACATAATAAAGATTTCCAGCACAGATCGCCAGGTACTTAATTGTACGCTAAAATCTTCTTCTTATCTTTCCATATACATAGGTACACTTCGAGCAGTTAATAATATGTTACGACGATAAGTACTACCGCTACTTTTATTGCAGAGGCTTCCCGCAAGTCTCCGTAAATGCAACCTCAATAAACATTCAAAAGAAATACTTCCATTTTGATTCATCTGCACTAGGTGATCCCATGATGCTGATGGGGTGCCGTCGTTAAGCAGCCAGTTGACATACTGCTACTAGCATTACAGTTACTTCTACTTGAATACAGCGACGATGAAGACGACGGGAGCAGTGCAGTACCCCTGCGTCCCAAATGTCTCTAATAAAGTTACGCCTCTAATGCTAGCTGAAGTAGGGAAATATATGCCAGTAGCTTTTTTAGTTCCGCTACGATTGAAGCGCAAGGGACATGGCGTGTCTTGAACCAGGCAAGTGCGCATTCAATTACCCTGTAAAGCTTGCATCATGGCATTAACAGAATAAAGAAGGCAAAGCCGGCTTTACAAGGGCACTTGGAGTAGAATGCGATTTCGGCAAAACGCTTTGCCGATATGGAGGTGGTACACCTCATTTCATGTCCTGTTAAGATTGCCTGGTACCTGTTTCTGGAAAACGAAGTTGAAAAAAGAGAATGAGGTGCCTATTGTAAGAGGTCAAAATTTAACAACATTCACCAATAATCAATTTTCACTACTCATAACTAGTCGTATGAATGGCTGAACTGCGTTACCCCTTCGTTTAGAAGAACTACTCCTCACTCAAAACGTTTCAGTCATTCCTGCATCCAAAAGAAGCCATGAACGGAACTAAACGAAATACGCGGCGTGCCGTAATGTCCTGCAAATATGCCGAGACCAGTAGATGGACGTTGACGGCAACCTTTGGCGTCCAGGCGCGAAAAACCCACAGTCGCGAAAATGTGAGTATACAGAAACGAGGCAATATCTCGATGCTAATGACTTGGCCGATGATCAACCTAACGATTAGAGCAAGTCATCGTCAAGTCACTTTCGGAACCAAGCAGACTGAACGCTATGTTTGATATTCCCACGCTCCTGATTATTGAACGGAACGCTACCTTTGTTCCTTATACGGTTATTTTACTGTGCTGCCTGAGGACGGAAAATAGGACAGATTTCTCCAGCACATTCACTACTGCTGACTTGTTGCTTGTTGCTTTCACTTCTACATCTATAAGATTTTGAGGTACACATTTATAGCTACGTCATAAGCTACCCAAAGAAAAATAATCAACTATGTCTTAGTCAACATGTTTCCTAGCGCCTTTTTTTTTTTCCATACATGACGGCAAAAGTGTGCTAATGATTTACCCTTGACGTTTACAAACACTAAGTCTACTACATTGTGCTTTTCAGATTTTCGCAAAACATTTTATGTTGTCACACATAGTCATTTTGTATGAAGGTCAACAAGATATATTTTTGACGACTAATTAAAATTTAATTGACTGGCAAATATCTGTCGTTATGGAGCAAAAACTTAGTTCTTAACTGTTCCTCTTACAGTAGGCGGCAATCACCTAAAATTCTCCAAGAATTAAACTATAAGGCTATTTTTGTCTTTATAGATCATTCAGTGTGTACACAATGTTCACTCAGAATGTTTTGAAGCGAAAGCTTCACTACACTAGGCAGATCTGCTCTTCGCGCGCCTGATAATTTGACCTTCAAATGACCTAAACAAATAATACGTCTTTATTTTTTTAATAAACCAATTTACAATTAAAACGAAAGCTTACTGCGCTATAGGTAGAGCCAGTCTTCGAGTGGCAGCAAATTTAACCTTCAAGTGACCTTGACCTAATTAAGTGGAGGCGTGCGCAATTTTGTGGCATCCACTCAAAAATATACTCTGCCTTCCTTTCCCCGAAATCTAACTTGACGGAGAGGCAGCCATATGTTGTGCGATGTCAGCGCACGTTAAAGGCCCATGAGTGGCCGAAATTACTAAGAACGTTCGCTGAAATCATTTCACATTACAAGCTTGATCGTAAGAACTATCCAGCAGCGGTGTAACAGCTCAGCGGAAAGGAAATCATGTGGTAGAAATTGCAAACCGGGGTGTTTCCAAACACTCATTTGTACAATAGATGGGATCTGGAAGTCTTTAATCCTAGTTGTACTCACTGCAATAGCGTAGCAGATCTAGCCCACATGATCTGGACCTGCCCATCCTATAATGATCCGAACAGAAATGCAGAATTTTGGAAGATCTTATTACTCAATCACGAAGCAGAAGAACAACGCAAAGTCATCAGTATCGCCCTATCCGCCGTCGAGTCTCAAGGGATTCCGGCTGACGGTTAGGGGAATGAAGGGGGGTTTAGGCTAAAGCCTTCTTCCCCGTGCGAATAAAAGATATTTCTCTTTCCGTAGCTCTCCACTATGGGACCTCGTTCACTCTTTCAGCTTTCATTCCCACCCTCAATTCCAAACGTCTCACAGGTATTGCCCTTTTCCTTTCTTATAAAATAATTTACAGTATAAAGATAAAATATGAGAACATGACCATATGACATGGTTAGGTGTAGGAGTCCACCATTCCGTGGTGTATACTGAAAAGTATAAGGCGCGTTCCTTTCCCCAAAATCTAACAAAAAAAAATGAAAAACCGCCGATTGAAAAGGAGGTGTTACAGAGGCTATCGATTCAGCACTCGCAGCTTTCGCTCTATGACTAGATTCAAGTGTCGCTGCGGGTATGGTACTAGAAAGGAGGGCAAGAATGTGATGGGTGTGTCGTTGTTCTTTGCATTTCTCTTCGACGTTTTGGTTACATAGCCCTGTCATCCTTGGGACTGTAATCATCCGGTCAGTGGGAAGGGTTGCTCGGAGATATGCCGCGAGCGAGGGTATGTGCCCACTCGTTTCCATATTCCCTTGTGACGGAGGGCGGATTCCAAAAGGACATGCAGGTTTTGGTTGGAGTGATGGCAGGCGTTTAGCTTGACGTGGTCATGTCCCAAAACGGCATCGAGACCAGCTGTGGTTTCAACAGCATGTTGGTGGCGATGTCATGGAGGGTGTTCTGGGTGCCCGTGACAATTTGATGCCGTTAGGTGGATGAAGGTAGTGAAGGGTCGCGTCAGAAGTTGTTTTTGTTTAAGCTGAGGTCGGATGAGAAAGGCCGTTGTGCTGACGAACTTCCTGACAGCAAGGGTCTACAGGCAAAATTGCAGCGTTCGAGTCAGGGATGGTTTTATCTGTGCAGACGCCATAAGGATGGGATCTTCAGGTGACATGCTCTTGCTTTATCGTGGGACAAATCGCTCTCCAGGCTCATGTTGCGGGGCGCAGGCAGACTGGCAAGCCAGCAGCATGGTCCCACAGTGGCCTCAAACGGAATATTGGTGGGAATTTCGACGTGCTGTGAGTCTTTCTAGTATGGCACGTCCTTGACAGGAGATGGAGGTGTACTCCATCCATCCTCTTTTTTTGTTTAGCTATGCAGAGTAGTCCACGCGTAGAGTGAACACGCAAGGAGGTGGCCATTCTCTTTGAAGCGCATGCGGCGCGCTGCACGGCCGCACATCACAGCAAAGTAGAGCAGGTACAAATGAACCTTGAGGCGGTGCTTCGCATGGGCTGTCGTCTCGCTTCGAAGCGGGGCATGGTCACGCGCTGTGAAGCACTGAAGAGAACGCCATGTGCTTGCATTTTCATCCTACATGTTTCTTCTCGCTCTTTCCCTCTTACGGCATACATACTCCGTTTTCGCCGTACGATAGCGAAAGCGAACTGTTCACCCTATCGCTCTACGCCACTGGTGCTCGAAACTAAACACAAGAGCTGCGTCACGCCAGCAGGAGCTTTGCGTTGGACGTCATCGCCTTATATGCGTGGAACTTGGGAGGTGAATATCTCAAATGGGGTAATTGCTATAATTAAGCCAAATGAAGTAGTCTTAATGCGACCGCCGGCATGGTTTCAGTGCAGCTACTCATACGGAATAAAATGCCTTTTTGTAAGGTACATATTGCAGCGAACTATTGTGTCCTTTATTTGTTGATGCCACAAGCCGCCGGCGTGCGACCTGATCACTTTGCTTGTACTCTTTCCGCTCAGTTTTGCCCGGACATGGCTCAATAGCATTCTTTGTGATGCAAGTTGCGCCAAGATTTATCTCGAAGGATCGCAGTCACTTACGTCTACCTCCAAATTTTATCAGCTCATTGTACTTGTGTTTGGTGGCTTTATCTTGAAAGGTTAATTACCAATTCTGATATTAACCAATATTTCAAATAACTTATAACGTCGCTTGAATATTCAGATCGTGGACAGCAAAATATGACACATTAAAAAACCTTGAGAGAACTCAGAGTCATTTTTTGTAGTATATGCAGTCTTTTCCGTTTCCCTTTTAGAACTTCCGAGTTCCCCTCTTATCTACCCCTGCGCATCTGCGTGATAGGTGTTCAAAACCTGAACCGGAGAACACGCCTCATTATCACTTCCTTTTATTTTAAAGAAAAACCAGTTCCTTAAAGTCTTACTGCGATTTTAAATTCTTTGTCGGCAAGTTGCGTATCTGCTTAATGAGAGTTTAATTGTTCACAGTAAGTGATTTACCTTATGTGTTGCTGTTAGAACGACCCCGGACCGGGCTCGAGCTGGGCTTCACTCTGGGCATTGCGGCCGAGTTCTGTAAGACAATAATATAGCGAGCCCTAGCCTGGCCCTAGACTGAAGACGCGGGCCTGGGCTGGGCTAGGGTGCTTTTTATTTTTCTACGTGCGCCGGCTAGGCTTGGTCCTCAGCTTGTGGCCCGTGCGGTGCTCTACTTTGTACTCCAGGGATCGCCAGGACATGGTTTGAAAATCATAAGGCTTCTTTGAGCAAGGGAAGCATTCAAGAAGATTTGGAACGCTTTTGAGAACGTATTGAGAAAGGAAAGTGTTCCATCTTTCCTCTACTGGACTCTAATCTCCCTAATGAGATCACTCTCGCTGATGTCGAAGAAATGAAGAGCCTCTTTCGCGTTGCCGAGCCTAATATTACCGAAGAAAAAGTGGAAAGCGAGACATCAAAGAGTCACTTTTTGCAGGCCTCAAGAGGAGTTGCGAAATTCGTAGGCCTAGTACGCACAATAAGCATCCACCATCAATAAACCAAGGACGCCCGGATATGCCAGTACAATGGAATATTTTCAAGAATTCTCCTCAAGGTACTATACGCGGTGTGTCTTGTTATATGTCGCTCGAGGCCCCATCGGTAGCGTTGGCCTGCGGCTCCGTGGCTCGGCGAAAGGCATCAGTGGTCCCGGCAAAGACTAGGCGTCGACTAACAAAACAACGTTTAATGCAGCATCACGTAGGAACGGTAGAGAAGCAGGCCCGGAGAGAAAGCTGACCCGCTCACAAAGCAGGTGTCTGGCGTCGTCTCTGCGACGTCTCTCTGAAGTCTCTCTCGCAGCGGAATCAGCCGCTGCTCTTTATACGCTCGTCAGTTCAGAGGGGAAGGAAGAATTCATGATAGAGCAAACTCTGATGACTCAGTCACGGTGGCGAGACAAAAACTCCTCCACTTCTCGTTGACGGGCGAGGACTGCGATCTCTCCCTCGAGCGCCGGGCTTGGCAAACGTTTGCACACACACGCACGCAAATTACGGCACGAGTGGTTCTAACATGTTGAAGCACGCTCGCGGAAGGAAGCGTAGGGCGGCCGATTTGCTCGACGCGGAAATCGCCGAAACGCTCGTTGCTTCTGATGCACTGGCGTTCGCTGTCGCATCGGCTGTCGCACATGATGGTGCCGAATCGTAACAGACTGCCCCGCCGGGGGAGGGAGATTCCGAAGAGCAGGGGACTGCATCTGCTGTCCAGAGGGATTGTTGTGATGATGCTAAAAGCCGGATTCGTCCCACTCTGCTTTTGTTGAGCCCAGACTGCCAGAAGGCTTTCTTCGCGCGTTCTGGTTCCCAAAGCCCTCTACAAAATGTCTTCCGGAGAGTATTTCGTCGTAACCACAAGCCTCACAACTACGCTGAAAACTCAATCGGTCAGCCAGCAACCGCGGCATAAAATTCACAAAGTTATGCCAGACTCTTTCCCTATTATACGCCCATCTATCTTGAACGGCAGCTTTGAAGCACTAGGAACGCGTCTACAGATTCGAAAATTGCTTTGCAAATGTACATTACAATAATGTAGATAATGCAAATCAATATATTGAAAATGTTATGTCAGGAAGAAAAACGACAACAAGTGACTACTTTGAGGCTTATTCTCACGTTAGGGAATCCGACCTAAGCCATCGACGTTACCGTTCAGACTCCCCTTTTTGTAACGCACCTCAAAAGAATACTGCCGCAAAGCGAGGCTCCAGCGCAAGAGGCGGCCAATGTTGGAAGAGGTTACCTGCAGCCATCGGAGAGGGCAGTGATCCGTCTCAATGATAAACCTTGAGCCTGCAAGGTAGCACGATAGTTTCTGAACGGCGCACACGAGACACGTACACTGGCTTTGCTGAACGACCTGTCCCTCTTTTTACGTTTTGCGCACCAGTCGCGCTTTTTTTCAGGACGGGCGCATTTCTGCCGTTGGGAGAGTCGTTTTCTATTTCGCGATAGTTTCAACTTCCTCACCCTACAATGGCAGCACTCATCCTCGTGCCTGCCTCTCCGCTTTTTCCGGCGGCAGTATTTGAATATACCCGCTTTGTGCGTTCTCTTGGCGTCAGCTCCTGCAAGCTAGTGGCAAATGCGAGTATGACCCTGGCGTCGTCTGAGTTGTCAAAGTGCGGCGCTGCGTCTGCATCGCGGCCAGTAATGCATGACTCACTTTCAGTCAAGTCCGAACAACAACTGCTCACGCCAGCCCCCAAGCTAGGCATTTCCTCTGGCGGCTCGCCGCTCCGTTTACCGTGGTCCTCCGGTGTGCCGCATTGCTCAGCGCTAACCGGCGCACGCTCAAACTCCTTCGTCAACTGGGGAGTTTCCCACTGCGCGAGGGCAATATGTGCCACGTCCGCGTTCGCATTAGGTTTGTTCATTTCGCGAATACAGCCCGGCGTGGTGTCAGGGCACGAACGATACTGACTCCACTCTGGTCGCTCGCTGTCGCCTTCGCAAGTGTGGCTCTCTACAGTGGGCGTGCACTCATCGTGGGTCTGCCCTGGCTGATCAGAACTTGTGGGCTGCTCTGCTTCCCTGATCGGCACTTCGTTTTTCTGTGTGCCCTGCTCTACCACACAGCTGATTTTGGAGACCGCAACTCTGTCATTTGCTAGCTGGTTTCCATCTCCGCCACGCTCTATACAAGCTTCTGCTATTGACTCCAGAGGCGGTTCAGTTACTTCCAGTTCCCCACTCTTATTTGATGGAACCGGATTACTTAGAGCTAAGTGGGGCGGCGTACTGTTCACCTCGATTGACGGCGCAGCGTGTCTAGCAAAGCACTATTTTCGAAATCCCTGAATTCTTCAGGTTTGCCCTGATTATTTCAGGTCAAATTCCCTGACGAGTGAAGAGGATCAAAAGTGTAGCTGCTGATGATAATGAGCATAGACGAATAATTCCCAACAAAAAAGCTATTTATTATAATAATCTCCAATTTACACTAGTGAAAGACTGTTATTAGTGTTAATGGCGCGTAAAAAGACCACTGATACCAGCCTCAGCAGAGTTCCTTGATACTAACAGTTGAGAAATTTCCTATAGGCCCCATGCATCTGAAAATGGCGGTTTGGATGCGAGGCGGCCGGTCTCGATGAAGAGCCCTCGAACCGGTCGTGCCTTTTTCTATAACAGTGGCGACGCTCACGGCCATTAAAGGGAACTGCATTGAAGTTGCAAACCTCCAGATTGTTGATAAATGCGCTATCAGCTAGAAAAAATTAGTTTGAGGCTTGCAGTAACCAAAGAGATAACAGTCGTAGAGTTAAGGGGAGGCGCGAGTCTTAGAATGGTCGAAAATGGTCAAAAATCGATTTCGAGAAAAACACATTTTCGGAACGTTTATCCTTTTAAACATCTACACTCACATTATCAACGCTAAATTCGGTCAGGAAATGCAATAAAATCGGCTTTCAAAACGTCACGACTGCCACGAAATGCCCCCCGAAAAGAGAAATTCTGTTCGAAATTCCCGCGCGCGCCGCGGGCGTTCCAGCCCATGGAAGAAAGTTGCAGCCGGCCGTTCGCCGCCATCTAAGGCTTGGTGTAAACCTGGTTTGGTTTGCGGAGTTTATCGTCCCAAAGCAACTCAGGCTATGAGAGACGCAGGTTTAAATCAAATTTACTTGTGCGCAGTTTGCGCTAACTCAAAATGCCTTCGCTCAAGCGGACTCGCTGCGCGCGCCGGTTTTCTGAAGGCCGTTTATGTGCACTGATTAGCTCTCACGAAGCACGATTTTCTAGCGCACCGTTCCGCGTCTCCCGTTGGCTGGCGTGATCAACGCGTCATTTTTTTTTTTTTTTTTCTGTTTGCGTTCGCCGCCATGGCCCACGCTTCATGCGCGTCTCTGTTTGCGCTCGTGTTTCTCGATGCACCGCTTTGTACAAAGTTTTCCCTTGCGATAAAGATGCTGGAAACCAGTAGACTGTAACCGTGCACGCAACGAGCCATTGGAAGCCATAAGAAACGAGCGTGGAACAAAAACCAGAAGACGCCGGCCACAAGGGTGCTGTCTGGACCTGCAGAGGGAGTGCAGATCCCGAGAGGGGGTGCAAGGAACATCAACCACGCTGCCCGAAGACGTCACCGCGGGTTCAACATACAGCGTGAATTACCTCCCGGATCACGGTACACAGAGTTCCGCCATCGCCGCGTACTACTCTACGGCAGAAGTCAGTTATGTCGGGAACGTCCGCGATCCCACGCGAGTTTCACCTCGGTGTTAGCGTGGAATGTGATACCGGCATTGAGTTCGTGATTCTGGACATGAATTTTATCGCGCACACGAAGCGCGGAACCTACGGCGAGATCGTGAAGATATGATGGGTCAACCGCTGGATTGTCACAACGGTCCTGAGCTGTAGGTCAACTGTAGCTGAGCTCGCCAACCGCTTTCGCGCTGGCCGCCGCTGGCGCGAATATTCCTGCTTTTTGTCATGTTCTATTCTCACGAAGCGCTTCCGCGTATTTTATTGAGTGCCCACATGTGCAAATTGGTTAATCTATTGTGACAGCTCGGCAATGCGCTGGCGTCAAAGTAATATATCGCGCCTCTCCTTGCGGCGCGGCCGCGGTGAGGACTGAGCGCTTAGCACAAGAAAAAAAAAACCTGAATGAATACAATATTTGCTGTTCGCCAGCTTGAAATGAAAATGCACAGCAAAATATATCGTGCCGTTTTTCTTCACTTGGCGAAATGTTTGATGGTTTCCTTGAGAATTGCCTGATATTTCCCGGTGCATGAAATTTTCCTCACAATTCCTGGTTTCCCCGGTTGCTATACACCCTGCGGCATCACTGCGGATTCCTCGCCGTTGGAGCCGACGCTAACCGTCACAGCTATCAGCGGCTCGACCAAGGTAAACCCGATACTCTTCTGTTCGAGGTTCGGTCGGCTCGCTGCGGTCGCGTTGCTCGCCCGCTTCCCCAAGCTGTAGTTCACTCTCTGGTACCTTTGACTTTTCAGGCTCACTTGTGTCTACGGCGTACGTGGTCTCAATTTCAGCGTGCTGTGCCTCCGACACCTTTCTCATTGCTTGACAACATTTCCGGAACTACCGCCTTTGCAGCAAGCTCCCGAGCTCTAGATCTGGTTAAGGCCAGTACGCTACCCTCTCCAAACAAAAGCCCCATTTCGCGCTGGAGGTGATCGGACTTGTTTGAGAAGAGGTACGGGTATTGAGGAGGAAGCACAGGTGGCACCGCAGCTTCTGTCTCAAGTGCACCGAAAGGTCCCTCAATAATCAGTTTGGCTATGGGCACACACATGCTGTGAGCTTCCACGGTTTGTTTGACCCGCGCGCGCTCACCCGCGAACAACCCTGGTTCAATGTAAGAGGTGTGAACCACATCCATCGTAGCCGCAGAGTCACGAAGCACTCGAGACTCTTTCCCGTTCACGAGGAGGTCTCAAGTGTACGGTTCGAGAAGCTTCATGTTCTCGTCAGTGCTGCATAGCGACAAAAACGCGACCTTTTTTTTTTTTTTTTGTTTCTGGACACTGCACTAAAACGTGACCCGGCTTCTGGCACGTAAAACAGAAGCGCGATTGCCTTGCCTCGAACCTTTTTTTGCGTTCGGCTTCGGCTACCACCTTTATGTTCGGCCGGACTGCTTTCACTCGCATCCCCACCACATTTATTCTCCTTGGCTTTAAAGGGCGTGAACTTCGGCCTCTCAAACTCCGAGCCGAATTCCCCCTTTTGACCATCCTTAGCTCCACCAGCCCGACGCGTCACGAACTCTTCAGCTAGCTCGGTGGCTCTATCCACCGTACTAACGTTTGGCCTATCCATGACCCAGGCCTATGCAAGACCCGGGTAACCGACTGTAAAACTGTTCCAGCCTGAAGCACTGCACAACTTCATCCTGATCACCATACGCTTTTTCTTCTTTGAGCCACTCATATATGTTTGACATAAGCTTGTAGGCAAACTCTCTATACGACTCACTTTTGCTTTTCTCACACTCCCAAAACTTCCGACGGAGCGCTTCTGCTGAAAGCCTGTACTTTTTTAGCAGATTCGATTTCACTTTGGCGTAATCCTCTGCTTCCCCTTTTTTCGAACGAGCGATTACGTCTGCCGCCTGACGGGGTAACCAAAATGAGCAAGCGCTGTGACCACGTATCCCGAGAAAACCCTTGCTTCTCGCACTTTCGCTCGAAGTTAACCAGGAAAGAACCAATGTCCTCTTCGAGCTTAAACGGCCGCATCAGGTCCGTCATTCTGAACGATTTCCCTTTTCCTGCTACCGTGAGCCCGACTTGCAATACGAGCGCGTTCCGTCCCTAATTCGAGACGTTTCATTTCCAAAGCGAGTTGACGGTCTGGCTTCTCTCTCTCTAGCTGTTCCTTACTTCCACGTTCCTCTTTCTCTTGAAGTTGCCGTTCCTCAATAATCTCAAGGCATTCCGGACGCTCGTCATCTTCAGCTTCCAACGCAAGAATAGCCTTTAGCATTTCTGGTTTTCTGAGTTTGTCTGACAAATGCAGACCCAACTCCTTCGCAAGCTGCAGCGATTTCGGTTTGCGCAACGACTTGAAATCCATGGCTGTTCCGAGTGCTGTCTTCTCTGCTGTACACTAATGCCTTGCTGTAAATTAACCCCGCAGCAACGACAACATAATTACCAGATCTGTTTTCTACACTAATAAAAGCCTGGCAAAACTCAGTAGAAGAAAGTCCCGCACTCACCAAACCTCACAGCCTAGAATTCAGCGCAGTCGTTCCGCTGCAGGCAACCAGTCATCACACAGGGCTTGTTGCACTTCTCCCGGCTGGCCGTTGAGTTGCTTGTTGCACGGGTCACGCCTAGGACATCCCGAGCTGCCTCCAGTTGTTGCACCACGGTCAGGCCTGGCTTATCTCACCGACCACGGCCACGACTTCGTCGCCCCACCGCTGATCACAAGTTGTTAGATGTGGCTGGCGGCCCCATTGGAAGTGTTGGCTTGCGGCTTCGTGGCTCGGCGGAGGGCATCAGCGGTCCCGGCAAAGACGAGGCGTCGACTAACAAAACAACGTTTAATACAACATCACGTAGGAATGGGCAGAGAAGCAGGCCCGGAGAGAAAACTGACTGGCTCAAAACGCAGGGGTCTGGCGTTGTCTCTGCGAAGTCTCTGAAGTCTCTCTCGCGGCGGAATCAGGCACTGCTTTTTATACGCTCGTCAGTTCAGAGAGAAAGGGAGAATTCATGTCAGAGCAAGCTCTGATGACTCAGTCACGGTGGCGCGACAAAAACTCTTCCACCTCCTGTTGACGAGCGAGGGCCACAATCTCTCCCTCGAGAGTAGGGCTTGGCCAGCGTTTGCACACACACGCTCGCACACACATTACGGCACGTCTAGTTCTAACACTTCAGAGCACGCTCACAGGAAGAAGCGTTGGGCGGCCTATTTCAGGGCGCGGATATGGCCGAAATGCTCGCTGCTTCTGATGCACTGGCGTTCGCTGCCGTGTAGGATGTCGCACATGACGGTGGCGAGTCGTAACAGTCTAGAGGCGGGTATACCTTACGAGACCTTATATGCGAGGCCAGTCGGAAAGAAGTGCGCCTTTTTATGTCGTCCCAATAGCCTTACGCGGCGATGCTCACGGACATCTTCAGTGATGAAGTGCAGCAGGCTCTTGGCTCCCCGATCTTTCCGGCTACTACGCAAGAATGACAAGCCATGAGCTGCGCTGCCGTGTTGCGTAGATCACCTCCTCAATAAGAGACGTCCAGCCCTTTTCAACCTGTTCCTGAACGCCGCCTCTTTGCCCCCAAGCTCCTAGAAGTGACCGATCAAGCCCCGAAAGTGTAAGAGCTGTGGGGCTTCAGACAATAGCATGCTGTGCTTCCATTGTGACGAGGCCGGCCTCATGTTCATCCGTTAGCTGTACAGACAAATTGGCGTTCGCGGTTTTGCAATCGATGGCCGCCAGCTCCCGCCCCTGTGAACGACCAAAAGGACTCGATAACTACATATTAAACACGAATTACACGAAATGGTAGCGGTAATGGCAGCCATTTTCTTTTAAACACAGTATCATCGGGTATGAGCACCGTTTAACACGGAGCATGAATTCTCGTGAGCACCAAAGCCACTCCAGCTACCGGAGCTCTAGCGGAGCTCTGCATTCACGATTTTAAAGATGTATGAAAACGATTTATGGCAACTCAGAGGAAGCGAGGTCGAAGTACTTTTGTGTACAAGCGCCAGTGGGAAGTGGGTGCTTCTGGTCTCGTTTATATTTTAGCTGTTTCGTATATACGAAGCAGTACGTTTTGATTTCGACGGGTGATGCACTTAAAAGAAGATGGCGCAAATGATCGTGTTGCGCAGAGCGAGGCGAACGCAGCGTATACATGTAGGCTTAAAGTTCTCGAATAGTGCCGCAAAATTAAGCTCGGCTGGCTGTGGGGATTGACTGCGGCCTCCGCTGAAATGGACACCGTGAGTGGCACCTTGGCGTCTGCCTCTATCTCGAAAGTGCGACTAAGAATGAAACGACGTCTGCACGAGTGACTAGAGCGTGAACGTTGCGTTGGATTTCGCTTCGCTTGGCGCTGAGTCATAAAAATGCCTGTGCTTGCTTTGCGTGCCCCTGTCTTGCGGAACATTTCTTTTTTGGTATGGCGGCCCTCAAGCATATATTTGAAACCCGGTCTTGTGTCTGGTTGGGCGAAATAAAAAAGCCCCTGTAAGTGTTTTCGCGTCTTTATTTTGCGGCTATTTAATGCCCACATGCAGGCAGTATACAGCGCTAGGGTAAGGTTCTGCAGAACAAAGAGAACCATTAGCTAAGGTATACTGTATTATGGACACGTCGCTTGTGTTCCTAGTACAGTTATATGCCTGCGTTAGACTGGCGCATCTTTAGTGCATTGACACTGAAGTACTTGCGTTGCACTTCAACGAGCACAGCTCCAGCCCTCTGTCCTAGTCCGCTGATGCCTGCACCGATTCTTGTTGTTACCGGTATAGGTTAGCGGCTTGTTTATTTAATGAAATGCTCTCAGGAGTATTTATTTTATTTTCTCCGCAGAAGGTCAATCCCGGATATAGCGAAGTCGAAGAGAATCGCGAAGCAATTCGATATATCGATAATTTATATATAAAATTATGGGAGATGCGTACCCTCCGCCGTAAAGCGATAGCGTAGGCCATCAGCCCACAAACGCGGAGGGAGTAAGAAACAAGCATGTACTGCTGGAACTGCTCCTTTATTAAGTATTTACCTAAGCATGATGTACAAAAATGTTTTACTCTGCCTGATTGTAACGTATTTACCTATATCATATCCCACATGCTGTGACGGCGGCTTATAATTAGTAGTAAAATATATTTCTCAAGGTGACGTTATTGCCGCCCTCATTTGCAGTGACAACTGTGAAATTTTATTAGTCGTAATGAACTACCACCGTCTTGTTTCAGTAGCGTACCACCAATGCCCTTTCTATCTTTCTGGAGCACCTACAATGTATTTTTCAGTACAGTGAAAAACATAAATTAAACGTTACAGTACCATGTCCTCCTCTTCGTAGTCAACCTTCCGATGCGAGCGGTGGTACTGCGCGCTTTCTGCTGCGTTCTAGAAGCGCGCAAGCTGAGGCGAACCTTTGCGAAAATCCTCCGTCGTCTTAGCGCGCAGTTGCATCGCGTATTCAGCTTGGGCTGATGAAGCGGCTGGCGTCTTCCTGCTGCCTGTTAAAACCCGGTCCATCGAAAGCAGTAGCTTTCTATCCAGATTGGTAGAAAAGGGTGCGTACCCATTCTATCGGTGAAAGGTCGAAAGGCCGGCAGACAGGAGTCCGAATCTTTGTGCCTCTCAGAAAGCGCGACAAGCATGTGTTTAATGTTGCGGTTGACCCATTTCGTGGGGCTACACTACGCATGCTAGGAGGTCATTTCCTTGTGCTCAATGCCAAATGCATCGCATAAATCTACGAACACCTTCGCAAGGAAATAGGACGCATTTTCGTAATAAGCTGCTCTGGGAAACTGAACCTGGTGAATACATCCATCAGCTTCTCAATGATCACTCGTATCGTCAGCTTTCTAAGGGGGAGAATATCTGCCCATTTGCTAAGTGATCCTTGACCACCAGCAAAAACGTGCCCCTGTTCGGAGTCATGAAATATGGTCCCATGATGCCACACGCCCCGATTTACCAGGGAGTATGGCTGTTAATCGGCTTCACGAGGCGAGACAGTCGTACGCCTCTGGACTTCACGCTCTGGCACACATGGAATGAGCGGGCGTAACGTATTATGTCCCGTTTATTGCCAGGTCAGGTAGCTAAACGGCACAACTTAGTGTAAGTCTTGGGGCCGTTCGCATACCTAGCGATGCGCGAGTCGTGAAAGTAGCGCAACAGTGCCGCTCTTAACGTTCGCGGCATGACCACTTTGAACGACTCGCTTGTGTTGTTTTTGAAAGTGATATATATCAGCAATACGCTGTAGGAAATCAACAGAAAAGAATCCAGCATGCTCACAGCACTACGAATAAATGCTCCGCACCGGCAGTATTATCAGCTAACTCCCGGCGAGCACCTTTGGATTCATCTTTCAGTTGAGTTTCAAGAAGCTCCTTTCTACTGAACACGATCCTCTCGGAACCGTGGCTCCCGCTATGACCGGGATCAAGGATTGGCCTGCGTTCCTTACGTGGGTTCGGGTCTGTGTCTCAGTCTGCACTTGCTGTCGGGAAATCGGTCAAGTGATCTCCGCTTCTCTGAACTGGCGCTCGTGAGGGCGCATCGGCCACGGCGTCACGTTCCCCCTTCCGATAGCGCACGGCGAAGTCGTACCGCAGCAGTAACAGGAGCCAACGCAGTCGGCTCATCGGCTCGCTGAGTCGTCTCAGGCAAGTGAGCGGCATGCAATCCGTATCAATCGCAAATTCCACCCCGTCGATGTAGTAGTCAAACTTCCCCAGAAAAAAGCCTATCGCGAGGCATTTCTTCTCTGTCAATGAGTATTTTCTCTCTGCCGGCGTGCGAATGCTATCGGGCAAAGAAAGCCCTCAAGCTGCTCCTAAGGCCAGGTCACTTGCGTCTGTTTTAATCACAAACTCTCTGTTTAGGTCGGGTAGCTGCAATTCAGCTGTGTCCGCGAGAACCTTGGTGAGGTTTCGTGGTGCCGCCTCTTGATCGGGACCCAAACTCCAACGCCCACCCTTCAATAGTTTTGTCAAAAGCGCGGCAGTGTTGCGCAGTCCGGGATGAACTGGCGATAAAAGTTCGCCTTCCCATAAAACGTCTAAGACTGGCTATATTTGACGGTGACGGAGGTAAGGCTTCGAGCTTATCCTGACACGGCGAAATGCGGCCTTAGTGTATCACGAACTCTTATAGTGTTATTCTGTTCTCTGTGATCTGTGCCTTTTTTTTGGGTTTAAAGTTATTTGCGCAGACCTCACCTCTCTCGGACGCCCCGCAAGTGGCGCAGGTGTTCCTCCAAAGTTTTCCAGTATACTACGCTGTCCTATATGTATGTCATTTCACACACCCCCAAAACATGGTCTTCGGCGCTGATAAGTAGCGGTGCTCCTAGCAATCCAGAAGACATTCTTTTGAAGTGGAAAAGACGTCTGTGACAAGCAACAGCAATTTTCGCCCTGTCACACTCATCTGATCCGGAAACTATTGGCGGCTAGCACCGAGCGTCGCTAGCACATCGCTCTCCTAAGTGTTGATAGGATGTACGCGTCCTTTGTCGTAACTTTGTTCAGTCTGCGCTAGTGAACCGAAAGTCAGTGCGTATCGTCTTTGGAAAGAAGATTACCGGGAAGCCTCAAGTGCTTCTAGATCTATTAACACCAGTGCCGATAAGTTCGTCTAAAGGCCTGTTCACACTTGAGAATCGCGGAGTTGTGTGACTGTTTTGGTCGAAAAGTGACTATCGCAAAAGATCAAAAATCGGCACCCGCAGGTTTTTCGAGCACTGCCCGCTTTTCCAGCTTTGCGGCTCCTAGTCGTCAGTCGATAACCAATCAGCGGATCAGCTGAATTGAACGGAAGTTAGATAGACATGACTCGTTCGGAACGAGACCGATTCGGGAAAGTGACCGGCAGTTCGTAATTCAAGTGTGAACATCAGTCAAGTTGCGCGGCTGCCAGGTCGGATGCGACACCCGGTTGCACGCCCTTCGCGACTCGCAAGTGGGAATGGGCGTTCAGGAGGTGCCTAGTGCTTTCCTCTTAGCCAATGTAATTATCCAGGATTGTACTTCTAAGGCACTGCGCCACCCGTGTTTATCCTGTACCTTCACTCAGGCCTACTATCAGATGGCGCAAGCATCATCACACCTCGTCCGCCATGTTGGAGGCCGCCGGTCATCGGCGTGCATCGGCTCGCGCTCAGGTTCGCTGTCAGTTGTACGCCGTATACTGGAAGTGATCAGTAAAGTTTTATCACTTTGTTAAATATACTCCCACATCCACTTTTCGTTGTGGAGCCCTTTATGAGCATGGAGTCTGCAGTAGCATTTTCGCGCTCCGGGATATAACACAGCCCGTTCGATGTTGCAACTAGGCGTTCACCCATACAACAGCTGGACAGCAAAAATGGCCGGCTGCTCATTGCGCAACACGACTTGCAGCTCACTATACTCTTTTTCAGTTGCCACTGAGGCAGAACACATTTTGAAGCGATAGCACAATTGCCTCATTTTCAAAGTTGGCATGACCGCGAAACGCACATTATAGTGACCGTAGTCGGTAAACTGCAGATCGCAGCTTGGTCAGGCGCTGTTCCAGGTGTAAAGCGAAGCAATGCAGTTGCTTAATTTGGGTGACAGAAGGTCGAGCAAATACTGACATGCGGCTGCTGGATAAACAGCAAACTTAGCGAACATGTTTTGCCCATTTAGTGTCCGCAATGTTTGTCTGCTTGAAATGCACATAGCCCATGGAACCTAGGTTCGCAATAACGCGATGTGCAGCGATAACCCTTGATACAGTTCTAACTAGTCACTTGCAAGTCGGCAGAGGTGACAAATAGCTCTGGCTACACGACGAAATTCACTCACGTCTAAAAACTGCACGCTGGCCATGGACCAAGTCGCAAATGAACTTACCCCCCTCTATTTGGACAGGGAGCTCGTCACAGTCTAAAGCGTGGATACCACGAGGCTCATTTTGCTGTAAACTTCTTCCACGCAGGACGATAAGTGTGATCCTGGTGGACGCGAGGGGCTGCGTGGAATACATCGAGCGTACCATGACGCAGCCCATCGACATCAATGGCAACAAGCCCTGGTTTAGGACGCGGTTGCAGTTCGTAATCCAGGAGCCTGGCTCGCGCATTTCCAGGCTCTGAGTTTGATGGCCACAGCACTACTTTTTTTACACGCATTTATGTCGCGTCTAGTTTGTTTGCTCGGCGGCTGCTCCGTGAAAACAGCGACCACAAGAAGAGAGTGCAGTGCAACGTGAAGAGAGACGCAGCAACATCAAATGCTAGCTACGCAATACGAAAAACTAAACCAAATGTACACCAACTGCAGCTGACGTGAGTCACATGAGAAGGAAATATGTGAGGCCATCATTTGGAATTTGCAAACTCTAAATTAAACTTGCATATGCACACAGGGACTGAATAATGCCTTTTTAAGTACTTCTGCTAGAAACCCGAACAGCCCTGCAGGATGTAGTGTGTACTCGCCAAGTGCTACAATTAATCCTCCCTTGTGCCGTTGATGTGTTTGTACCACAACAGATTAACATTATATGTTTTTTTTAATCGATATTTATTGCCTCAGGGCATCAGTAGGGTATGAGATGGATGAATAAATGATTAAATGAATGGAAAAAAGTTGGCTGATTTTATGAAGTCC
The DNA here is from genome assembly GCF_055883805.1 of Amblyomma maculatum. Taxonomy (NCBI): domain Eukaryota; kingdom Metazoa; phylum Arthropoda; class Arachnida; order Ixodida; family Ixodidae; genus Amblyomma; species Amblyomma maculatum. Next base: position 117,467,712 of record NC_139344.1, read on the forward strand.
AGAAGTGAGCGATGAGAAAAAAAATTAACATTATATGTTGGAACATAGAGAGGAAACATCCTTTTGAGAGATCTCCCACCTGACTTGCCCCTAGGTATTATGAAGATTTATTGAAATGAATGTTTTTTGTTTAGAGGAGGGATCTCCAGTCCATGACCCCCTTAGGTGCAGACAGATTTAACGAAATATTTTTAGACTGAATGTGTACAATTGGTCAGTACTTACAGGGTACCAGTAACCGAGGCCCAGTATGAGTTAAGACACTGCCTTCACCACTTAGATGCCAGAATCTGAAGAGCACTGTCACAAATTTTTCAATTGTGGTGTTCAAAAGCAAAGAACGTGTTCTGTGATGAAATGCGTCAAGAGTGCATTACAATTTCGGACACCGACACAAAGCTCTACCATGGGCACCACAGGCTATGCAAAGTTTCTACTTCGTCAGATTGTGTATAAAATGATTGCAGAGAGATCAGTCGCGTTTTCAGTCTATTTAAAGGTTTGCAGCCTTTCTCAAAAACTGCAAATATCTCCTGTCAACTTTTCTGACGACGTTTTAATAACACTACTTGCTCCTGCTAGCTTGAGAACCAGGCCTCTCCCAAAAAGCTACAAGGTTTGGTTCTGCCAAAGAATCTTGCTGACACTTTGCAGTACTGTCAACAAGAAACAGAATCCAGTGAACTTTCCAAGCACCTAGCACGTTATTTTGTGTCACAATTACACCACTATACCTTTTTGGTCCTCTATTTTTCATCATGGCACAATTGTCATTCAAAAACTTACCTGGTATCAGCAAATGCCACTCAGTAGCTACTGTTGCCTGAAACGTAATTTCCTAGTTACGTGCATGACTGCCAGAAACTAATGCACATACAAAGAGATCCTGCACAGAACTTGGCTCATACTTCCCTTTAGACTATAGAATAAATAATTAAAATGAGGCCTATAGTACAGCAAACTGCACCCTCATGCAGTGAAATATTGTACACACTGGTGAAAATGCCATTACAATACAAGCAGTGCTGTTGTCTCCTGGTCATGCTTTGCTTATAACAGCCAAATGAACCTGTCAGACATGCTTACCAGTCGAAGAATTGTGCTAGGAACCGGAATTATAGGCTGATATTCGTTGTTGTAAATTGTGCAATAAACATTTCACAGTCAGACACTTTGCATCTTTTTCCTTTATGTTCATCAAAAATGAAGTACAGCTTTACTTGAAGGCCTTCCTTGTCACCGGCGCTTGAAAAGCATATAGCTGGATGTCATTAACAGTTACCAGCTTAAGACTCCCCCTTCTTTTCAAAGATTCTTTTCAAGCTTTTCAAGCAATAATTATATTGGCTTTCAGAAAGACTTTTGCAAAATAGGAAACTTAATACAGAAGTTTACAAAGTGCGTTCTGAAGCAGTCAGATGTGGCATAAAATATAGAGAAAATTTCATAGAAATGTTTACATAGAAAGTGAGTTGTGAACCAGTCAAATGTAAAAAAAAAAAAACAGGGATTGGACCAGTACCCTGCTCATCATGAAAAATACAAATATACAAATTCTTCTAGGTGACTTTAGAAATGAAGCTGCTTATTGAGAAAAAAGAGAGCGGACTGGAAGGAGACGTGGGCCTTCTACGACAGCAGTGGGTTCACATATGCAACGTCAGGGCGTCCATCAATCTCGATCTGCTCGTAGGTGTAGTCCCGGTTGCCCCGGCACTCATCTCCGCACTTTGTTGAGCCACACTTGGGGCACGGAAAGTGGCAGCCGGGGCACTCCAAGCGTAGGCAATCGCACATGTCCTTGTTGGTTTCAATGTGGATCCCCCGAGCATTGTAGAGGCGCAGGGGAAAAGAGCTGCAATGGCAACAATTCCTATGCAGTCTCGCACAACTGCACTGAAATCTAGCGAATTTGCAAGCTAGAAGCTCGCAAATAATTAAAATGAGGTCTATAGCACAAAAAACTGTACCCCCATGCAGTGCAGTATTGTACACATTGGTTAAACGCCATCTCAGTGCTAGCAGTGCTGTTGCCGTATGGTCATGCTTTGCTTATAAAAGTTTAAAACCAGAAGCCAAATGAGCCTGTCAGGCATGATTACCAGTCCAAGAATTGTGCAAAGAACCTGAATGATAAGCTGATATACATTGTTGTTGTCCGTTGTGCAATAATCATTTCACAGTCAGACACTTTGCATGTTTTTTCTTTTTCTTCATCAAAAATGAAGCACACCTTTACATGAAGGCCAACCGTGTCAACGAAGCTTGAACCGCATGCAGCTAGATGTCATTAACAGTTACCAGCTTAACACTCCCCCCGTGTTTTTCAAAGATTCTTTTCCAAGCAATAATTACATTTCCTTTCGGAAAGATTTTTGCAGATAGAAAATTTGATACAGAAGTTCACAAAGTGAGTTCTGAAGCAGTTAAATGTGGCGAAAAAAAATAGAGACATTTTAATACAAAAGTTTATATACAAGGTGAGTTGGAACCAGTCAATTGTGACAAAAAAGAGGGATTCGACCGGTACCCTGCTCGTCATGAAAAAGACTATACAAATTCTTCCAGGTGTGTCTAGAACAAAACCTGTAAATGGAAAAAAGAGAGGAGACGTGAGGGATACGTGAGCCTTCTACTGCAACAGTGGGTTCACATATGCAACGTCGGGGCATCCATCAATCTCAATCCGCTCGAAAGTGTAGTTCCGGTTGCTCCGGCACTCATCTCCGCACTTTGATGAGCCACATTTGGGGAACGGAAAGTGGCAGCCAGGGCATTCCAAGCGTAGGCAATCGCACATGTCCTTGTTGATTGCAATGCGGATCCTCCGAGCATTGTAGAAGAGGCGCAGGGGACGAGAGCTGCAATGATAACAATTCCCATGCTGTCTCGTACAACTGCACTGAAATCCAGCTGAAACTTGACCCAGAGCTTTAAGCTAAGCTGTCCATTCACCACACCATCAAGGAATGTCGACTGAACTACATAATTTCCTCTTGGAGACAGAGGCCCCTTGTCCATAAAAAGTATGTGCGAACAAAATAGAAATATCTATGTCACAAGCTGCCTCACATATACAGTGGAAGTTGCGGGACCTTCTATCTCAGATATAGAGCCAAACTCACGAGTCTTCGCTGCTCCTCTGAGCAGGCTTCAACACGCCGATGGGGCAGCGACCACGCGTCCTTGACGCGGGCACTGCGTAGACAGCGGAGAGCATGAAAACGCATACAGCAGCACGCCTGCGCCAGTGTGCTCTGGGAAGATTCAGTCTTCCTGGCCTCTCTCACGGCCGCTCCGGGAAAACTTAATGTGTTTCATCGGGCTCGCGATCGACGCATCACTCTCCTCACCTGTACGGCCGCCGCTACCGAGCAACCCAGCCTTCGACGCCTGAACTAAGAAGAAAGCCGTGAGAATTCCATTTCGCCACAGACTGTTGTTTAATCGAACAATTTTTCCGCCTTTATTTAACCCTACTTTGACTTGGTATGTTTTGCTGTGTTTTCTATGTAACCCTTGCTCATGCTTACTATATCTGGAATATTTATTTTGTTATCCTTATAGTCGTCTTTTCATCGCAGCGTTTTGTTCATTGTCGGGTTTTCTTCTTGTCATTTATCTAGTCGTCTTTTATCAATATCTTGTCGCGGCGTTTTACCTTTTTTATTGTACTCTATTATTATGCAGTGTAATTTGGACTACTAATTATAAACATTCAATTTTTTTAAAGAAAGGAACCTTTTTTGAACGTATTCCTCAATCACAAATCGACACACGTACTTCACGGGTTGACCGGCCTAATTTTTATATGTGTTCTCAAACATCATAGAGGGACCATGGGTAACCGTAAAAGGGATCCCGCGCCTCTTTTGACAGTAATGACGGGGGTTTGTGACATAATTAGCATCCGCGAACAGGACTGGTCAACACGTGTTGGTGAGAGAAAGGAGTAGGAGAAAAAAATATTTTAGTGTTGTGTCCTTGCACTGCATAACGCTACCCCCCTAAGATGGCTGATGCAGATTTAGAACGATTTGTTGAGTATGGCCGAACGTTTCGCTTTGAGGGTCAAGAGCTGCTAAAATGGGTGGATCAGAAGCGAGCTCGTCGCAGAGAAGAACGCAATGAGGAATGTGCGTGGCGGAAAGAGGAGGCAGAACTAGAGTCGCAGAAGGCCCAACTCCGGATAGCGGAGATGGAGAAAGAAGAGGAGTTCTGGATGGCGGAGATGGAGAACGAAAAAAAGTCACTGATGCTCCGACGAGACCTACCGAATAATCCGGCAACTGACGCTAATAGCACCAGAGAGACAAGTTCTGAAGCGGGGCAGGTTCAAGTTGCTCGGCCCGAACGCATAAGCCCGCACAAGCCAATGCCAGTTTTTAATGAGGGAATGGACGTCCTTGACGCTTACCTCATGCGTTTCAAGCGTGTCGCTGAGAGTCGGCCTCGCAACCAGTCGGCTCCCTTACTCTGTGTTTACGCGGCGAAGCGCTCAGCGTTTTTATTCGCATGTCTGCGTCCGAGTGCTTCGACTACAACAAGCTCCGGCAGGCACTAATGGTTCGCTACCGTATGACAGAGGAAGGGTTCAGAAAATTTCAGGTCTTCTAGTCCCCGGAACAAGGAAACTTGTTCATAGTTCATAACGCGTCTACAGAAATTCCCAGACAGATGGATAGAACTGCCGGACACAAAAAAGAGTCATCATCATCATCATCATCATCAGCCTGACTATACCCACTGCAGGGCGAAGGCCTCTGCCATATTTCTCCACTTAACCCGGTTCTGTGCTACCTGCATCCACTTGACCCCTGCGAACTTCTTAATCTCATCCGCCCACCTAACTTTCTGCCGCCCCCTGCTACGCTTTCCTTCCCTTGGAATCCAGTTTGTTACCCTAAGCGACCATTGGTTATCCTCTCTTCGCACTAAATATCCTGCCCATGTCCATTTCTTCTTCTTAATTTCCACTAGTATGTCGCTAACTTGAGTTATTTCTCTGACCCACTCTGCACGCTTCCTATCTCTTAATGTTACCCCTACCATTTTTCGTTCCATAGCCCTCTGGGTTGTCCTCAACTTAAGTAGACCTCTCGTGGTTAGCCTCCACGTTTCAGCGCCATAGGTGAGTACAGGTAAGATGCAACTGTTATATACTTTCCTCTTTAGCGATACCGGTAAGCTGCTAGACATAATCTGCGAATGCTTGCCAAATGCGCTCCATCCCAATCTTATTCTTCTTGTTATTTCCTTTTCATGGTCCGGATCTGCGGTTACTACCTGTCCTAAGTAGACATATTCGCCTACTACTGCCAGTACTTCGCTACCTAATGTAAACTGCTGTTCTTTCCCGAGGCTCTTGAACATTACCTTAGTCTTCTGCATATCGATTTTCAAGCCTACCTTTCTACTTTTCCTGTCTAGGTCATCAATCATTATTTGAGTTCATCTCTCGAGTTGCTTAGCAAGGCAATGTCATGAGCAAATCGAAGATTACTGAGGTATTCTCCATCTACCCTTATCCCTAACTGCTCCCATTCCAAGTCTCTGAATACTTCCTCTAAGCAAGCTGTGAATAGTACTGGAGAGATTGTGTCTCCTTGGGTAACACCTTTCTTTATGGGAATTTTGTTACTTTCTTTATGCAGAACTATGGTTGCTGTGCAGCCACTGTATATATCTTCCAGCACTTTCACGTACGGCTCGTCTACCCCCTGATTTCGCAATGCCTGCATCACCGCCGAGGTTTCAACTGAGTCACATGCTTTTTCGTAATCAATGAATGCTATGTATAAGGGCTGGTTATATTCCGAGCATTTTTCTATCACCTGATTGCTGGTATGGATATGATCGATAGTAGAGTACCGTTTCCGAAACCCTGCTTGATCCCTTGCTTGATTTCGTGATAGGGTGCTCGACTTTTTTTCTAGTTACCTTACTGATCGCAAACAAGTTGTCTCAATGAATAACCTAACATCAAATGTGCGGTGCTTATACACAGGAGTACCGCAAGGTTCAACTCTCGGTCCGTTACTTTTCTCACTTTACGTCAACGATTTTCCTCAGGTATTATCCTCAGCCAGTGCTCTCATGTATGCCGATGACACTGCCATTATCGTTACTGCTTGTCATACTGCCGAACTAGAAAGCATCGCAAACACAGAATTGAAAAAAATTGCAGACTGGTATCTCGCGAACAAATTAACATTGAACACTAAGAAAACTAAATACATACTGTTCCATTCACGGAAAAAATCACTGGACTCGAGTGATATTAGATTAACTATCAGTCAGACCCAGCTTGAACCAACCACTGTCTTTACGTACCTTGGAGTGACCCTAGATAACCATTTACATTGGCAACATGAGATTGACTCCATTTGCACGAAGATTGCATCGGGTTGCTATGCTCTTCATCAATTTCGCCAATATTTTGATGTCAATATTCTGAGAGTCCTTTACTTCACATTAGTACATACTCACCTGTCATACTGCATTGAGTCGTGGGGTTGGACGTACAATACTTACCTAGAACCCATTAGACGTTCACAAAAGCGAGCACTTAGAACAATCTCGTTTTCAGACTACTCTAGACCCAGCAAACCACTATTTATTAAACTACGCGTGCTGCCTTTTGACCTGCTTCGTCAGAAAAACACTGCTGAATGTATCCACAAAATAGTAAGTAACAACCTCCCCTTCGATATATCTATATTTAACATCCCGTCACGTGCAACCCGAAGCCACACTTACGGAAATTTTAATTTACCCATAAAAAGAAACGTTTATGGTGAGCGTATGCTGCAGTTTACGGGCGTCAAAATCTGGAATTCTCTACCCTGTGACGTAAAGCTTGCCAAGAACTTTTCCATTGCAATAAAAGAATACTACCTTAAAATGAATGAAACACTTTGAGTCCATACTTGCATTTGCCTACTGTAACCTTACATTGTTCGCCTGGTATTACCCATGTAACCCCTACATATACCTGTATTGTATCTGATGCGTTATTTCTCCGTGACATGTGACATTATGTATTGTTATAGTGTGGTGACATTATGCATTCATCTTTCTTTGCTTTATTTCTTGTATAAGTTCTACGCGCTTTTGTTTGATTTGTGAGGTTTTAGTTTATATTTTCTTCTCTTCATTGGTAGTTTTACGAATGTATAAGCGATAACTAACTTTGTTATGTTTATTGTAAAGTTACTACTTCTGATGTCTCTAACTTTGACGATTGGGTGCCTGCAACCTATGAACTTTTTCCATTGGACCCTTTACTAGCCGCTGGCTATGGGTCCAAGCAGTGTCTGCCTATTTTCCTGTAGCGCACCAAAAAACAAAAAAAAAAGTCTAAGGTTGTCCTGATTCTATTAGCGATTACCTTAGTAAATACCTTATACGTAACAGACAGTAAGCTGATTGGTCCGTAATTTTTAAGGTCCTTAGAGTCCCCTTTCTTGTGAATGAGGATAATGTTTGCGTTCTTCCATGGTTCCGGTACCGTCGATGACACCAGGCACTGCGTATACAGGGTGGCCAGTTTTCTAACACGATATCCCCCCCGTCCTTCAGCAAATCCGTAGTTATCTGATCCTCTCCAGCTGATTTCCCCCTTTTCATAGTTTCTAATGCTTTCTTGACCTCGTCCTTCGTCACTGGTGGAACGTCTGAATGTTTTTCCCTACCGCCAATCTCATTACGGTCCTGACTACTTTGGCTACTGTAGAGATTTGTATAGAACTCCTCGGCTACTTTGACTATCTTATCCATATTCGTGATGACGTTGCCCGCCTTGTCCCTTATCGCATACATCTGGTTTTTGCCTATGCCCAATTTCTTCTTTACCGCTTTAAGGCTTTCCCCGTCCTTTACAGCATGCTCAATTTTCTCCATGTTATACTTCCTTATATCGGCCACCTTGCGCTTATTGATTAGCTTTGATATCTCGGCCAATTCGATCCGGTCTGTTGGATCGGAAGCTTTCATTCTCTGGCGTTTCTTAATCAAATCTTTCGTCTCCTTAGACAGCTTATCGGTATCCTCTCTAACTGTCCTACCGCCTACTTCTACCGCGCACTCAGTAATGATATCTCTGAAATTATTGTTCCTTGCTGCTAGGGTAATCTCGCCATCCTCGGTTAGAGCTGAATACCGATTCTGTAGCGAGATCCTGAACTATTCTGCCCTCCCCCTCACCGCTAATTCGTTGATGGGTTTCTTTCTTACTAATCTGTTGCGTTCCTTCTTCAGATTTAGGTTTATTCGGGACCTCACCATCCTGTGGTCACTGCATCGCACTTTCCCGATTACCTCTACATCTTGCATAATGGCGGGGGTTGAACACATTATGAAGTCGATTTCATTTTTAGTCTCCCCGTTCGGACTTTTCCATGTCCATTTCCGGAAAAAAAAAAGAGTAGGCAGATCTTTTTGACCTGATTCTAAAGGAACAGTTCCTGTCTAACTGCACCACTCGGCTACAAATGTTTTTGAAAGAAGACAAGGACACATCCTTCCCGGAAATACTTCGGAAAGCGAAGCACTCCGAAGTATGAGGCAGAAAACCTTGTCTCGAAGACTAAAGAGAGAAAGAAAACTTTGCTTCAATCGTCGGGCGAGAAGAGCCGCGATGAAAAGAGATGTTTTATTTGTGCGCGCACGGGACACCGCGCCGTAAACTGCCTGGCCGCCACCTCCGACGGATCGGGACCGCCCAAGAAATGCCACAAATGCGGCAAGCCAAGTCATCCAAGCTGGAGATGATGCTGGGCAAATGGCGCACCAAAACAGAGAGAAGAAAACTGGGAGTCCGCTGCAGTATGCATTGAGAACGGATACCTCGAACTTAAGGACGGAGGGTAGATCCCCGTCATCAACGCTGGTTTCACCAATAAAGAACGCGCCTACAGGGAATGCTTACCTGTCGTAGCCGGCATGATTGGGGGCCAGACAGTCCGATTCTTGAGAGACACAGGCTGCAACACCGTGGTGGTAAGGAAGGACTTAGTACGGAAGGAAGATATCCCCGATACGAAGTCGCCAGTTTACCTACTTGACCGCTCAGTCCTAATGCTTCCAAAAGCTTGGGTCGATATCGACACCCCGTATTTTAAGGGCCGACTTCTCGCTAAGTGCATGGAGAATGCCTTGCATCATTTGGTACTGGGAAATGTGGAAGGTGCTAGGCCAGCGGACGACCCCGATCGAAACTGACACAAGACAACAGAAAGCGAGAGTACGAAATCCACTGAAGTAAAGGTAGAAGAGCTAGCGCCTGACACCGAGAGCACCGCACCCATTCTCAAGCTGGGACATGATGGCTTGATGGGAAGCCACCAAGGCGCGAAGAAAACCCTGCTGAAACTTCAGGCAGAATTCTTCTCGCCCGCAATGCAGTTAGTTGCCTCTTGCGTACTATGCCAACGCACATCTCCGAAGGGTCACACCACGTGAGCGCCTTTGGTCCGACAGGCTGTCATTGAGACCCCGTTTTTGAGGGTGGCAATCGACATCGTTGGCGCATTCAACGCGAAGTCCGCTCAAGGCATTCGGTTCATCCTGACCATGGTGGACTATGCCACTCGGTACCCTGATGCAGCCGCGCTTCTTAGCATCGAGACCGAAAGGGTAGCCGAAGCTCTTGTCGAAATGTTTTCTCGTGTAGGAGTGCCCAGAGAGGTTCTCAGTGACAGGGGCACTAATTTTACGTTCGATGTAATGAAGGAGGTTAGCAGCCTGTTGTCAGTAAAACAGCTGCATACCACCCCCTACCACTCGATAGCGAACGGCCTAGTCGAAAAGTTTAACGGCACGCTTAAACAAATGCTCAAGCTCATGTGTCAGGAGAGACCAACCGATTAGGATCGCTACCTGGCTCCACTCTTAGTCGCATACAGGGAAGTACCTCAAGAAAGCCTCGGTTTTTCCCCATCGAACTCTTATATGAGCGAAATGTGCTTGGACCTCTAGCTGTACTTAGAGAGCTTTGGACTAATGTAACCATCACTGACGAGTTGCGAACAACGTACGAGTAGGTTCTTGCTCTACGGGACAGACTGGAGAATGCCAGTAAGCATGCCCACGAATAGCTCGAGCGCGCAGAAGAGCATTACCGCCGCTACTACGATATCAACAGCCACAAACGCTCACTCAGACCAGGGGAGAATGTTCCTATTCCTCTTCCCAGAGAGCACAATAAGCTGCTCATGATATGGAAGGGGCCTTTCTCGATCATCAGCCGCAGGGGCGATTTGGGCCATGGCACAAAATTATTCCGTATCAACATGCTAAAGAAATACCAGCAAAGGAAATGCGATACCATTGTGGCAGCTGTCGGCACAGTAATATCGGCAGAAGAAGACCCAGACGCTGCAGAGATAGAGCTTCCTAAGGCCTCCCAGATCGCAGTCTATAAGGGTTGTACACATTTCCGAGAGACTCACCCAACATAGAGCAGAACGAATCCAAGAAACATCTGCAACAGTACGAAGGTATATTTTCGCACCTTCCGGGAAAGACCACGCTGATCGAGTGCCAACTGATGTTACAGAGCGACAGGCCGATAAATGTAAAACAATATCTGCTACCGTTCGCTTTCAGACAGGCAATTGCATCAGAAGTGGAAGACTTGCTCTCATTAGACATCATTGCGCCATCGGAGTCGGCCTACAACTGCCCTCTGATCGCCGTACGCAAGCCTGATGGGATGCATCGGCTGTATGCATTGACTTTCGCAAGCTAAACGAAGTCATCGCACACGACGCCGAGCCCTTGCCACGTACGGACGACCTTATCGCCTCGGTAGGGCGCAAGAAATTCTTTTTCAAGCTGGACGTATCTAAGGAATATTGGCAGGTACCTTTGTTACCCGATTCAAAAGTGATGATTGCTTTCACGGTTGGCACGGGGCGCTTTCAGTCCCAATATATGCCTTTGGGTTTTAAGACGGCACCAGGTATTTTTACGAAGCTGATGCGAAACATCTTAGGCGATATTCCCGACGTGGAGTACTACATCGACGATATACTCATAACCAATACACTACAGAAGATTCAAGAAGCATCACTGCCGACAAAAAAGAAGCAAGTCCGATCCTTCTTGGGACTCACGGGTTACTACCGTGATTTCATTCCGAACTATGCTGACTTGACCTGTCCTCTGTCAGATCTAATACGGAAGAGTCAACCTTCAGTCGTGAGCTGGGGCCTTGAGCAAGAACAGGCTTTCAGGAACTTGCTGGAAAAACTGGCAGATGCACCGATTCTGACACTTCCAGATTTTGACAGGGAACTCGTCCTGCGAACGAATGCTTCTGATAGAGGTGTTGGGGCCGTTCTGCTTGAATCGCATGACGAAATCCTGCACCCAGTTGCCTATGCGAGCCGCAAGTTGCTTCTTTCACAGGTAGCCTATTCAATCAACGAGAAAGAGGCTTTAGCACTCGCTTTGGGAATCGAGAATTTTCAAGTATTCCTCTAAGGGGGAAGGTTTCTCGTTCAGACGGAACACCATACTTTGAAGCTCTATAAAGAAACAAAATCTGCGAACAGCCGCGTTCTTCGCTGGAGTATTAAACTTCAGGAATACAACTTCCGTTTCGAGTATATTAAAGGCGGCGAGAACGTGAGAGCAGATTACATGAGCCGGCTGGAATAGTTGTTCAGCTTCCACTACTATCTGGCTGCATTGTGTAATAAAAATCGTACATAATGTGCCTGTCTATTTGTGCTCGCTTGATTGTTATCAGCGATCTGTGACTTGTGACATGTGCTCAAGACATGACTGACGAACTAGAGTGTTGTGGTGCTGTGCGGGTTCTGATCAGTGCGTATATGGTGCGCGTCATGAACCGTAGTGAGTGACGAACCATCTTCGGTGCATCGAACGGACCCAATTGACTGCACTCCTCTGCGGGGCGTAATAACGCCGTTCTCGTCGCTTGTAGATGTCTAGAATATTCCGAGGCAATATTCTTCTGTGGGGGGCAGTGTCACAAGCTGCCTCACCTATACAGCGGAAGTTGCGGGACCTTCTACCTCAGATAGAGAGCGAAATTCACGGGACTTCGCTGCTCCTCTGAGCAGGCTTAAACACGCTGATAGGGCAGCGACCGAGCATCCTTGACGCGGGCACTGCGTAGACAGCCGAGAGCATGAAACGCATACAGCAGCACGCCCGCGCCAGTGTGCTCATGGAAGATTCAGTCTTCCGAGCTTCTCTCGCGGCCATTCCGGGAAAGCGTATTGTGTTTCATCGGGCCCGCGATCGACGTATCGTTCTCTTCACCTGTAAAGCCGCCGCTACAGAGCCACCGAGCCTTCGACGCCTCCACTAACAAGCCCTGAGAATTCCATTTCGCCACAGACTGTAGTTATTCGAACATTATTTTTGTCTTTGTTTAACCCTACTCTGACTTAGTATCTTTTCGCTGTGTTTTCTATGTAACCCTTTCCCATACTTATAGTGTATGGAATACTTGCTTTATTATCTTTAAAGTCTTCTTTTTATTGTAGAGTTTTGTTTACTCTCTGGTTCTCCTCTTGTCATTTAACTAGTCGTCTTTTATCAATATCTTGTCGTAGCGTTTTATTTTTTCATTGTACTATATTAATATTCAGTGCAATTTGGACTACTAATTATATACATTCAATTGTTTGTAAAAGAAAGACATTTTTGAACTTATTCCTCAATTACACACCGACACACATACTTCACGGGTTGACCGGCCTAACTTTTAAATGTGTTCTCAAACCTCATAGAAGGACGACGGGTAACCGTAAAGGGGATCCCGCGCCTTTTTTGACCTTAAAGACGAGGGTTTGTGACAATCTACATGGCACAAGACCTTGACCCCTCACTGTTGCCCCCTGCCAGGCTATGATACCGGCAGGTATTTACAACAGCAACAGCCAAAATTGAGAAATCGTGCTCTACTCAGCCCAAAAGCTACAGATTTTAAGCAACCCTAAAGAGTAGAACAGTAAAGCTCTCCCTAACATTCGGAAAAATGCTCTTGCATACTGGCACTGAATATAAAGTGAACAATTGGTGCATAGTACAAAACGCTATCTCACAGGCTGCAGTATGTCACCCAAGTGGCCAACTGGGCAGGTTACAATACCTCTGCTGGTAGTCTGCCTGAGCTATTACACACTGCCGATACTGGCGGCATTTCCGCACCTTGTTCGTGCCAGGCATTGGTTGCCCTCTTCCTCTGGCCCAGGCCCCTCTTTCAGCTCCACTGTCTCCTCCTTCACCTGTACAGTCTCCACAGTCTCCTCTTTCAACTGCACAGCAGTCTCTACTGGATCCTTTTTCCCTTCCACAGTCATCACAGGCTCCACCGCCATTGCGTCCACAGGTTCCTGTTTCACCACCATACTGCTGCTGCTGCTGCTGCTGCTGGGGTGTCGATCGTTACTGGCTGATGGGCTGCGTTAAAAAGAAATACCCGCACACCAACTTCGTGCCCCTTCCCATCCATAACTGCAGCTTGTGTGAAAACAGAATGCCTCATGCAATGGATCAACCTTATTTTGCACTCATTGCACTACGATATAAGGGTATAAGGGAAAGTTATTTAATAGGGTTCCAGACAATTTTGACTACGAGGGCACCCTGTTTACACTTGTAATAATAAAATCAGATTGCCATATATATTGTAACAGGTATTGCGCCGAAAGTCCAGGAAACGCTCTGAGCTCAGAAGACTGCCGAAGTCCGAGAGCGGTCCGAGCGCAATTCCCGGCAAAAAACGTCATATATATATATATATATATATATATATATATATATATATATACATATATATATATATATATATATATATATATATATATATATATATATATATATATATATATATATATATATAGTGGCTAGTTGGCGTAGACGACGACGTTTTTTGCCGGGAATTGCGCTCGGACCGCTCTCGGACTTCGGCAGTCTTCTGAGCTCAGAGCGTTTATATATATATATATATATATATATATATATATATATATATATATATATATATATATATATATATATATATATATATATATATATAGGTAAACTCATAACAATGCTGAAGTGCCAACGAAATATGACTTATGAGAAACAATTTTTATAACCGGGTTATGTATGTAAAAAACAAAGAAATGAACCATCAGAGAATTTAAAGACAGGAAAGTAGCTTACAACGTCGATTTCTTTGCAGGAAAATACTCAGCTTTAAAAAACCAGGAAGAGTGCAAAACAGTGAAGTCCTCTCTAACATGAATACGGTAACGGTAACACAATGGGTTCCCTTACACACAGCAGCTTATTAACAAAATCGAAGGAGTACGGCAAAAGGCAGTTAGATTTATATTTAAGAAGTATAGGATTGCTGATTCGCCGTCCCAATTGCTTAATAGGGGCTCAATTCTTCCTTTACAAAACCTCGCCAAATTAGCACGACTAAAATTACTCTACCAGTTATTACACAGTGCACTAAACATAGATAACGCGTTGTATATATCCTGAGATGAATGCAGAACTTCCGCGCATAAGCACCCAAAAACTCTCAAGAATATTTTTTCCGCACCGAGTGTTTTAGATATATATTCCTTTTTTCCACGTGCAACTACGGAATGGAAATGTTTGGATCCACGAATCACTAATAGCACATAATTGACGAAATTTGTAACCCTTAAAGAAGAACTACTACACAATACGGAAACCATTTTGAACCAAATATAAGAGGCCATTTACATCACTGAACAAGAAAGCTATTGTATTACTACATTTTTCACTATGTATTACTGCATTGCTACCTAACAGATATACTGTGGATGACATCATTACCTGCAATTTTTCTTCTATATTCATGTACATGTAACCTTTGTATCTCCATTATTTGTATCGCCATTATTATCTAGCAGATATTCTGTGTATGACATTAGAGACGTTTAGTACACCTAGCGCATGGACGCTTTCGTACGATAAACGCCATGCAAATTATGGGACGCTACTCCGTGTGTTGCATCGGCGCTTTTAGTTGGCCACACGAAAGCGCGTACGCAAACTGCGGTGGCGACATCTAGATTTAAAACAAAAAAAAAACACAATAAAGCTTTTTTTTTTTTCTTTTTTCCCATGCCAAAACTAGCCACGTCGCACCGCGATTCTAGCCAGTTTCTTTAATGCGGCAGTTTCGTTTTACTCCCACATGTTGGTATTCCCGTGTTGAATACTTTTACCTTCTATTGCCGTCAGGGTGAGTACCGACCTCCTTTCAGCCCCATAATGCAGTAATGCCAAGGATGAGAGGCATATTTATACGGTTATACGCGTGTAAGCAGTCAAACCAAGGCTATCCATTTCATGGCGTTGCCATGCCACCAAAGCAGTGCTACTTGTCATGCTTAGGGACCGCGCTGCCGCCGTTCAAAATAAAAAACAAAGCAAATTATTCACTAATTATTTGAGCTGAATGCTACACGAGGCAAAGCGAAGGCCCCGTGTGCCATTTGCAGGCGGCAGCGCGCCCAAAAACGCGGTAACGAAAACAAATTTACTCTGAAGCGGGCGGCATGGACGCCGCCATCTTGTCAATACTGATCTCCCATCGTACGTGAGTGCCGGGCACGATAAACTCAAGTTTCGGGGTATGCTGGCCGATCGTACGAAAGAGCTCGGTCTCGGGTATCGTATAGCGTGTGCGCGTCTGCGCGTCACGATATTTTTCGCGTGCGCTGTTCCTCTGCGTGTGTCTGTACGTGTACGCTAGTCTCTATTCTTTATAACCTGCTAACTGTTTTTCTTCTATGTTCATGTATTTGTAACCTTTGTATCGCCATTATTATAGTTTGCGTTCAATTATAGGCCCATTCTGTAAAATCTGTATGTAGATTTACGGTATTTGAAATAAATAAAATATTAAAAATACCTCGTTTATTTTTTATTTAGCTTCCTTGCGTCCCCACCCTGCTATTTAGTCGCAAATCTTACCAAAGCCTCTTTCTAATTTGTAGCGCCAATTCATTCAGAAAAAAGAAAAGATAGAAGCCCACAGCCTACCGTTCAGGCTGAGCTGACAAAGACTGCTCGGAGAGCCAGGCTGCTTTGCGCTTGCGCGAGCTCTTTTTCATCATGAGCGATCGTCGGCTCTGTGGGCCCTGAGCCTTGGCCGCAGCTTTTGGCTTCTTCGGCCTGTAAAAGAACAGCAGCCCATTGTGCCAATAGGTGGTGAGGGCAAGGTACTGCGCACTTGCATTTTTTTTATACCCTTCGAAAATACACCAAACAGCAAAAATGACACGTACCGTCTGTGCCAAAAGTAACCAGGCTGCATGTTTCGCTTCTCGCTTGTATTCTAAAGCCGGCATGACTTTCCAGGGGATCACAACTTGCTAATAAGTGAGAACAGGAGCTCGCCTTTACTTTACACATATTTACTGCTTCAGAAGTGGTACGAATTCTCTACTACACGACTGAGAAGCGAAACCTGCAGCCTGTTTACTTTTGGCAATGACGGTACATGTAGCTTTGTAGCACCTCACAAAGCGTTCATAATGCATATCTGCACTGTTAGGCTACAATTAACACTTCATGGGCTGGAGAAAGCAGTTGAGCCAAGACTATTCCTTTCCATTTCTCCGACCAGTAAATTTAGTTCATTCTTATTTTCAGAAAGGAAAATTCAGCACAGACAGCAAAGTCTACATGTATGAAGGTAAAAACTTGCTCCAGGGTGTCTAGCAAAGCACTATTTTCAAGATCCCTAACTTTTCCAGGTTTCCCCTGATTATTTCAAGTCAAATTCCCTGACGATTGGAGAGGCTCAAAAATGTAGTAGCTCATGATAATGAGCGTAGACGAATAATTCCCAACAGAACCTATTTATTAATCATATTCTGCGTTTTACAATAGGGCAAGGCTGTTATCAGTGTTAATAGCGGGTACAAACACCAAAAAGGCTACAGAAAATTAAAAGCGCACTGATCTCAGCCTCAGCACAGCTCTTTGATATTAACAGTTGGAAAACTTCCTATAGGCCCCATGTATAAAAAAAAAACAGCGATTCTGATTGATCAAAGGGTGACTGGTGCATAATAGTGGCGGCGCCCACGGCCATTAAAGAAAACTGCATCTAAGTTGCAAACATTCAGATTGTTGATAAATGCGCAGTCATCTGGAAAATAAAACTAGTTGAAGACTTGCCGTGGGAAAATTCTTAGACAGCCGTAGAGTAAATTAAGAGACGACGCGACTCGCGAGCCTTAGAACGATCGGGAATGCCTAAAATCGATCTTGAGAAAAACTCATTTTCAGAACGTTTATATCCTTTCGAGCCTCTGCACTCAAATTATGAACGCTAATTCTGCCAGGAAATGCGATAAAATCGGCTTTCGCAACGTCAGGTAGCCATGAAATGCCCCCCCCCCCGAAAAGAGGAAATTTTTCGAAATTCCCGCGCGTGACGCGGGCGTTGTAGCGGCCGAACACTGCTATCTTGGCTCGGTTTGAAGAGAGAGAGAGAAAAAAAACGCTTTATTTACACCCTTCAGAGAGTATGGATGAAACTGTTGTCTTTGTGCGGAATTTGCGCCATCTCAAAATGGCTTCGCTCAAGCGGACTGGCTGCGCGCCAGTTTTCCGAAGGTCGTTTACGGTATCTGATTAGCTCCTAAAGCGGCGCGCTTCATTCCGAGTCTTCCATTGGCTGGCAAGAACTGCGCGTCATTTTGTTTTGTTTGTTTTGCGTTCTTCGCTGCTACTTCGTGCGAGTCTGCGTTTTCGCTCGTGTTTCTTGATGCACTGCTTTCTGCAGTTTTTTTTTTTTTTTCGCGATCGATATGCCGGAAAACAGTAGATTGCAATCGTGAACGCAACGAGCCTTTGGAAGCCGTAGAAACGGGCGTGGAACAAAAAAAAAGAAAAAAAAAAAAGGATGCCGGCCACAAGCGTGCCGTCGGGACCTCCGTTACAGCCGATGCCGATATGTTAGATGTGCTGGGAACATCGACCACGCTGTCCAATGACGACAACGTTGGTTCAAAAAACAGCTCGAATTGCATGCCGGATCACAGTACACGTCGACCTGACGCCGCCGCTGCGTACTACTCTCCGGTTGAATGGTCGGCGCAAACTCCATTCTCTCAGGAACGTCAGCGACCTAAAGCGAGTTTCACCTCGCCATTAGCGCGGAATGCGAGGCCAGTACCGAGTTCGTGGTTGTGGACATGGAATTGTTAAGCAATTTTATCGTGCACACGAGTCGAAGAACCTGCGGCGAGATCGCGAGGACGTGGGCGGTCAACTGCTCGTGTGTCACAACAGGCCTTTTCAGGGCCACACAAATGTTTATCACGGTGGGGCTGGGACGTTCTTGGCTCCAGACCGCTAGTTCCCACAAGAAACCGTTTTCAGGGCTCAAAATACCGTCCTTGCAACTGGGAAATAGTCCTGCGCTGCACGCGCGCGCTTTGCAGCACAGTTCGACGATCGCTTTTGCGCCGGCCGCTGCCGGCGAGGTTATTCCTGCTTTTTGTCGCGTACTACTCTCACGCAGCGCTTCCGAATATTTTATTGAGTGCCCAATTCATGTCCGTATTGGTTTCATTGTGGCAGGTTAGCCGTGGGTTGGCGTCGAAGCGCTCGGGCCTCCGTTCTCGCCTTGGGGCGCGGCCGTGCGCTCTGCACACACTCGCACACACACACAAAAAAAAAGAACAATCTGAATGAATACCATACTTGCTGTGCGCCATCTTAAAATGAAAATGCACTGCAGAATACATCGTGCCATTTTCCCTGAGTTGGCGAAGTTTTTGATGGTTTCCCTGACATATCCCTGATTTTTCCCGCTGCATGAAATTTCCCTGGCAATTCCCGGTTTTCCCGGCCGTATAGACACCCTGGTCAGGCACCAGATGATCCTACAATGACAGGAAGCAGTTGTCAGGGGATCTGATCAATTTATTAAGAAGGATTATAGATACAGAGTCTTGTATCACGACATCCAGCTCAGTCCTTGGCAAGTCCCAGCTTGCTCACAAGGCATCCGCAGGTCCTTGGCGAGATCCCTGCAAATAAATTCAACAACGTTACTACAGTGAAAATCAATATACAGCAGTGGCCACGAACACGATATGTAGTGCACACAAAGTAAACCAGTATACAGAGCACTGAAATTTACTGCAAATTGCATGAACATGTTTTTACTATATCTGCCATGTTCATGGATAAAGCTGTAGGGAGATCCGATCAGACAGCTAGTTGGTGATTAATAAAAATTTACAGCCCACTGAACAGCTTCCACAATATTGCTTCGATCCTTTAGTGCACTCTTCACATATTCTGTTTAATATTAGTACTAAACACGAAAATAAATTGCTTCATCCAAAGGCTTAAAAAGGAAACAGTCAAAGCAGAAAGGAAACAAGATAAATAACTACTTATAAATGAACTACTTGTTTTTTTTGGGGGGAAAGCATGCAGCTCTGAATATAACAACTAAATCCAAACAGTACTTGAATTGCTGTTACGATGCGAAGAAAAAAAATCAGCTAAACATTTCAGAAGGCAGTATCATACACGCCATACCCAAATTAAAATAAGCTGATAACAATACACGCTTGAATAATTTCAAACACCGAAAAGGCAATCGCTATCTGAAATGCTGTTTTTTTTAGTGGTGGACAACCACTTTCAAGGTCGCGAGCTTGGGCTATTATTGAAATGTACAGAGGCAGTTATTCATTTAGTTTTCACTGCAATGCGCTGCAGCACAGACTGTGCCCCCGCAACGTGCATTAAGCAAAACGAGAACTGAGCACGACACTTGCGAAGACTAGCGTCTTATAAAAAAAGCTTAATTCTTTGAAGACCGTCTGTTTAACCAACGCCTTGGATTACTAAAAACAAGGAGGTTAGTTATAAGCATCGAAAATTGCTAGAGTGGAACACGTTAGCACCTTGTTTATGGTACTCGATATATACGAACGCCACCGCGCCGACTACGCCTGGTTTTCGGTGCAACAATCTCCTTAATGCCCTCGGTTTAAAATGTCAATAGATTAACTGCTATGTCACACATACATATTCATATAATCTCCGCTGTGCAGATTTTTACGAAGCTCGATCGCTGTACTCACTTCCAAATGCGGTCTCTTTCGCCGGGGTCATCCGTCTTGATGAACCAGTGTTGCGCCAAGGGTGGCAATCTTTTCACGATAGGAATTGGCACAACTGCGCAGTCCTCCTTGCAGCGCACACGCGCTGGTGAAGGCACCCCAGCATACTGTGCGCACTCGCACACACAAGGAAAAACCTGCTGCCGCGAGCTGCGGAAGGCACCGTGCGCGGAAAGATTAGAAGCAGCCAATGGCGGCACCACGTGTTACGAAACTACGACACAAACACTGAGATTGATGCGCAGAGTAACTATATTTTTACTGAATATTGTTAACATTTAATAGGTTACGCATTCTCGTGAGTGTATCTAAGCGAAACCTACTTCAAACTCCCCTCCCACACTCCGCGATGAAATACGCAACAATCAACAAAACCGCGCGGTCGGCGGGGAGGAAGGACAGGAAGTTTTCCCATGGTGGCCAGTGCCGGCTCGCGACGCGTATTTGCCGGCTCCGCTCCGTGCGACTACAGCTCACGAATTGCGTTTCGACAATCGCTGAGCGACACCAGCTCCCGGCTTCTACAGTTGCGGCCAAGAGTCTACATCCATTCATAGGTTGTGCATGTACGTTAAGGCTCAACTACCGTAACAATTGAAGTTTCCACGACCGCCACCGCTACCAAACATGCCATGAATTGTGGCGTGAACGCTGAGAAATGAATGACAATAGACTCATACTCTGTATGTGCCGTAGCTTTTAGGCCAACCAGCTAATAATTTGGGAGATATATATTCCAACTCACAATCCCAGGGGCTGATTGGAATTCGCAAACCTTATTGGAATCTGGGGAAACCCAATTGGGGACGATTTCCATTAGAATTTTGAGCACGATCTGGAAAATCAGACTGGGATTTTGCAACCAATAGGAACCATTGGTATGCCCAATCGCTATTTGCAGATCCATTGGTCAATCCAACTGCACAAACCCATTAGAAAGTGATGTCCAATTGAGTCCAATTGGATCACATTGAATGTCCAATTGGGTTCATTTGAAACCAAATAATTGCAGATCCCAATTGGACGCAATGGTTTGTTTTTTTTAGACTGGGAGGTCCAACTCTATCGGGCCAGTACACGGCAGCCGTGTTGTACCATAACTTGCAAACCGATGGGCTTTGTTATTGTGCCTATAGGGCCCACCATTTGAAGAAGTCGCTATCGCCTTCGCGCGGTAGCAAACCCTAAATGCAAACTCTCATTAAACCCAAGATTGTGAATTCAGACTCGCGTTTCGCTTGCAAGAGCTATGCCAAGGGCTAGGTATGTCCGCCAGAATATAACATACTCGGCAATGCCGTGAGATATGCCAACCCTTACCTAGGCGCATCGTGCGAGCGCCGGACTCCAAGAAACGAAGCTGCGAATGAGGCTGCACGAGCGCTTATCGTCGGACACCTACCTCCCCGTCCTCCCGAACCGATGAGAACTGCGAAGACAGGCATCGCCAGTTTCCTCTACCGGCTAAGGGGCTGTCGAAGGAACGCATTCTACGACAGCTATATACAGATGAACACTTATTGGCGTCCCGTCAAGGCTGCTAGCCATGATCCGAAAGTGCATCTTTTGCGCCTACGATGTGACCACTGTTCTCTATCCTACACAGTTTGCGTTGTCAACGCCAGTCTCCGCTTCCCTCCCTACCCCACCCGCCCCTAAGAGGCTTGAGAGACCTTCCTCCTGGAGTACTCGAGTGCAGAGGCACAAGTTGGTCTCACACGCCGTGCTCGAGAGACGGCGGGATATTGCCTCACCCCGGGCTAGGGAAGCGGACAAAAAAGATACCGGCATACACCACCCACGCCGGCTCCACCTCTTTCTTACAAAAAATATTTCTCTCTCTACGCATTACAAAGAATTTAAGTTATTTCTAATCATTTGTAATTAGTAGTTGTCGTAGGGCATATTGGTCATTACAAGTCATTAGTAATCATTTTAGTCATTTTATACAGTTGTAGTCATTAGAAGTCGTCGTCAAAAATATTGGTCATTTCAAGTCAGTAGTAGTCACTGCAAGTCATTAGTAGGTAATTTTAGTCATTACTACTCATTACTAATCATTTTAGTCGCTTGTAATCAATTCAAGCTGTTACAAGTCATTGATAGGCATATTGGTAATTACAAGTCATTAGTATTCACTGCATGTCATTATAGGAGTTACCACAGGTCAATAGTAGGTCATTTGTCATTACTAGACATTACAAAGCATTTTAATCATTTTAATCAGTTGTAGTCAATACAAGTCATCATTAGATATATTGGTCATTGGAAATCATTTGTAGGTCATTTTTGCTATTACTACTCATTACTAATCATTTTAGTCATTTCTAATCAAATTGTAGATGTTCGACATATTTTGTCATTACAAGTCATTAGTCACTGCATGTCATGAGGACTCAACAGGTCCTTAGAAGGTCATTTTGGCCATTACTACTTTTTGCTAATCATTTTAGTTATTTCTAATCATTTGTAGTCGTTACAAGTTGTTGTTAAACCTATGGGACAGCACAAGTCAGAAGTTATTACACCTTATAACCTCTATCAATTTCTATTATAATTTCTGTTAATTTCCAGCTATCACTATCAATCATTTTTCCTTCTTTAATGTCTTCATACGGCGGACATTTCCTAATGACGCATCCGGCAATCACGATTCTGGCGATGCACCAAAAGCCAAGAGAAACTTAAAAATGGCAGTGGTTCAGCTCCGGTTAAACCCAATTGAGTTGCGAAAGCAACAGCTGCATGGCTACTTTAGGACACGCTTAGGATAGCTTAGGCTAGGCACTGAGCAGCGGCCGGGCTCTCCTTCTGAGAGTGGATCGACTTTGTCCGCGTGCTCCCAGCTATATATACACCATACACACCTCTTCATTGCACAACAAACGGAGAGAGTGATGCGAAGCTTGCGTTGGCTGTAGTTATGACGTCACTTCTCTGGTGCCGGCGAAACCCGCAGCTAAGCGCAGCGGAGACGGCAGCTCCGACCCACCAGCTGCTGCCTCTGACATCAAGCGGCACCTCACGCATGCGCAGCTTGGCCCATGCTGTGCGACGCGAAATGGATCGACGACTAGCCCAGCGGTGCTTCCGCAACAAAAACATTCAGGGGGCACTTTGGCTCACTGAAGGCCGCTGTACGTTCGCTTTTCGACCGGTTCCGCAAGCCTGCAGTCCGCACGTTTTCTGTCCGCTTGAGGACGTGGTGCGAAAAGGGTGTTGTTCGATCGTTTTGCTGACTGCCGCTCAGCCGGACGGTTCCAGCGTCCCGATTGGCGCACCCAGGCATCGCCTTCTGTCCAATAGCATGCTCCCTCAAATGACATTCAAAGCTGGCGCGCAACCCGTACTGCGTTGTGCTACCGATTTCGGTATCTCGGTAAAGTTCACTTGCCTCGAGATCACCGTGGCGTGGTTTTTGTTGTGCTCATGGGCTCTCGTCAGCTACATGACGTGGTTACATGACCATCACCGTAAATTTGGATTGACCTTTACTTGCACGGTTCATAGCTGCACCACAATCGTCTGTCCACTTTTCTCACATTTCTAGTAAGCCTTCGCTGATTTATCCAGATGTCTCTGCGCCGAATTTAAATTAGGCTCTGCCAAGTGAACGTGCATTCATAGTTCGACGACTGATGAGCACCGTTGCTGCTATTGACGAAGCCATTTTGCTTTATTGTTTTGTGGGCGCAGGTCAACCCAATAAAGAGTTTTAATTGTAACATGCACCAGTCCCGTTGATGCCAAGGTATATGTGAGGCGTGAGAATAAAAGAGGAGAAGTGAAGTTCAACACTATAGCCAAATGGGCGCGTTGGTGGAACATATTGGATGGAGAAACAGCGTGTTGTGTTCCTGTTCTGTCGTGTTCGTCTGTCGCGCAGTTTTTCCATCCAAAAGAGGAGAGTCTGCAACTGCAACATTCACCAGGCGTTAAAATCACGAGTGTTGAAAGCAACAATCAAAGAAGAATGATATGACGGCTTGGCCGTATATACAGAAAAGGGCTACAAAAAAAAAAAAAAAAGGGAACAAAAAAGACGCAGTGAAGCTTGAACCAGTGAAACCTGGGAAAGATAGCAATTATGGAAAAGGATCTCACAGGGAATAGCTTCAAGTGTGAACGAGTGCAAGCTCTCTTTCGGCTTCCACCGCACTCCTCTAAGGAAAAATCAAAATGAAATATGGGACGGAGGTGTAGAAAGGAAATGGAGACTCAATAGCATTATCTGAAGGGAAAAACAGCTCACTCACAGCTGATTGATTTTTTGGATGCAGTTCAGGGCTTTAACATGCAAGCTAAAGAATGAGCATTTCGGCATGAAACATGTATAGCTATTGCTATGTGAGAATACAGCCAGGGTAATGATTACCCAGGATTTCAATTAAGGAATTTACCTCAGCTGTAGTTTGTCCTGTTGTTACTACATGTTTGTTCTACGGGGCTCTCTTTGTGTTACTGCTTTATGAAAGCATTGATGCAGGGTGAATGCAACTTAGTTTCATTTGAGAAATGTTTTTACAATAAAACAGAATTTATTTAATCCTAGAGTTCTCGAAATCAAATCTTGGCATATTGTGCGATCTACTTAAAACAGAAGGTGTCTGTGACATTACAACTACTAAAAAAAGCAGACCATGGAATGTGTTATATACGAGGTGTCGTAGCTTTCAAAACGTCGACGTGCCCTAGCCCAGTGAATAATTCCAGCTGCGGGCAGCTGAGAGTTGCCTGGCCTAGTCTAGTGCTTCATTGTAGAACCTTATAGTGATTAAGACTATATAGTTAACATTTAAATGATTGGCTTCAAGGACAATTAGTATCAGTAAGGAAATAGTAGACCGTCTTCCAAACAGCTGAGAAATCTTTGCGCCAAGGTGATTTCTATTTTGCATAACTTCTTTTTCACGATCTTACATGGCAACAAGCCCAATAAAGAAAGCGTCTGCATGACAGCAATTCCACTTCAATGTCCCAAAATGTGGCTTACATCACAAAATCTGCTCTTGTAAGAAGTGCTCTACGTGGTGTGGCTTTGCATGATGTCGCTGAGAGATGTGTGTGCAGCTAGTCATATGCTAGCTTGATTTAGAAGCCAGAGAATAAAGCTATGGAAATCATACATTGATGCAAACATTGCGTTTAGCTCTTTTTCAACACTATCTCCAACTTTAGAACTGATGCTTTGCTTCTGGGGCCTATAAATAAAGACGGCACTGATTAGTTTTTACTAACTGCAGAAAAATGGAAAGCCACAGGAGACTGGAGCAATCTACTCTAAATAGTTCTTGGTTGGTTTCCTAGCCTAGACCACTCTACCTAATTTATGTTTGATTACATTCACTCGGTTTACTTGGTGTGCATGGTTTTCTGGCATAAAGACGGGTAAGCTTTCTTCTTCGGGCCGCCTTCAAGTGAAACAGTCGTGTCGAAGCTGTGGTCTTAACTGGTATGATGGAAGCTGATGTGCTGCCCATCCCCCCCCCCCCCTCACCCCGTTTAGAATACTTCTAGTAAAGATTCCCCCTGGCCATTTTTCAAATCAATATACAAAGACTTTGGAAGCAGATCATTATTATTCAAGCTATAATATTATAAGCTAAATATAAAAATGATTACATATGTATATTGCTCACAGAACCATTGTATGGGCTCAGGCGCGCCCCGGGCATGAGTCCATGCCAGGGGAGCGCCCTGCAGAAGGCACGCGCTGCACTGGGGCGTGGGCTTGTGCTGACCGATCTTCTCACGCGCATCTACACGAGCGCCTGTGAATCAGAACCCAGATACGTGGAATTTTTAGGCTCTCAGAAGGCACGCTCTCCGCCGAGGCATGGGCTCGTATTCTCCGATCTTCAGCACCAGATATTCTAATTGCAGAAAACAAGCGCAGATTGTGGTGCTAGAGGCCGAAGCTCCAACAATTTTTTCAGCAGAGAAATCAGACGGCATATTGATTTATAGCAGACCAGTGGCTTAGCCTTATGTTTTGTAGTACGAGGTGCGAGGTCTTTTTCCTTTGCTGTGTCGCTCGACTAAAATGTGTAAGCACCCCGAAAGCAGGACTATACCTCAACAGCTGCTACGCAACTTTTGGCTCCGCTAGTAAGGAGCCGACCCGCGGAGTTTGCGAGGTCAGATCACCCATATCCGCAATTATCAACGAAAGCACGCCTCCGAACTATCGGGATTCCGCGCTCACAACGGCGATAAGATGTGCGTAACTTATTTTGGGTCAACTAGCATTTGTAACTAATCAGCTGCCATTACAGTCTTCTATACCTACTACCCTTGCACCAAGCAGGTAGCACTACGCAGGCTGAGGAACCAGCCTGCCGAATAATACACTGCGGATGTCGCCCAGTCCCCGTCTACCTAAAAGCTGGAAGGAAAGAGATAGTAAAAACGCTGCTCAGCAAGAAACCGCACTTACGTTATGGGAGACGAGAGCACCTGGACGAGCTTACATCCGCCGATGCTGGCAGTCCTTGCACGCTCTGTCCCGAGCCACAATTCGAAAGCTTCTTCTTTTCGCGAAAGTACCCACGCGGTGGGATTCAAGGGATACTCTCGGACTGTGCCCGAACTAACCTCAGAAAAATAAAATAAATATGCGGCCTCTTTATAACCGTGAACTGGGATATTCACAAAAATTACAAAAAAGCGTGTCAGTTGAAAGAATTTAACGTGAATTGGGAGGCTCTTTTTCCACTTTTTCTTCAATTTTCTTGTGGCGTTGTTTTAAAGCCGTGAGGAGTAAGGAAGTGTGACTCTTTTTAATTCGAAAGCAATACTTCGCTATGTTCAGATTTCTGTCCGCAGTACGTGTCCGCAAATTCGTGTCCGCAGCTGTTGTGAGTGATTGAGAAGTGATAGAGGCTAATGAGAGGTGTCAATCGATAGAGGGTGACGTTATGTTGTATACGAAAAAATAATTAGACCAGTAAGTTAATTAGGTAAATAATTACAATAACTGGTTCCCATGAAAAGAATAGGTCTGTCACACTTGCTTTGTGTACACCAGAACCGCGCAGTAAGTGAAGGGAGGAAGGTGGGAGTGAAAGCGGAAAATGAGAAAGGGGTCCTGTAGTGGAGACCTCAAGGATCTGACGTCACGCAACCGGAAGTAAAAAAGGGCATAGGAAGGGATTGGCGCGCAATTTGAAAGTACCAAATACTATGTGGGTAAGCAAGAAGATGATGATGATGATAATAACTTTATTCTTTCACCACATAAGGAGGCCCCCCATCCCCGCCACCGGCACGCAGGCTTAAGGGACGGGAGCCGAGAACTCCGCGATCAGAAGCAGGCAGAGAGGTCTTGGTTCTTCGCGGCGTCTTCCGGCAGGCGGATGGCTTGTTGCTGTGGGGCAGGGACCTCGCTCCACAGCAGGGCTTGCCAGGCTTCTATACAATTTATAGTTGCTTTAGATCCTGGGGAGCTAGTACATTCCCAGATTATATGGTCGAGGGTCCCTCTCTCTCCCCACAGTGCGTGCATTTATCGTTTTCTCTATCGTCCATCTGGGCATAATATGTCCTGACCGGGTTTACAAAGTTCCCAGTTTGCAGGCGCCGCCATATTTATTCATAAACCTTTATTCTAGAGGATGACCTGAGCCCTATAGTGGAAAGAGGTGGGTTAGGTGAGGTTGAGGGCGCCAGACTCCGACATGAAGTGTAGCAGGGCACTAAAGTTGCGCTTGGCGTTGGTATTGGGGGCTGTCCAGTCTTCGTAAGTCTGAATGAGGGGGGCAGATGTTTTGCCTGCGCTAAGATTAGCGTACCAGGACAGGTCCAGATCAAGTGCTGCAGGTCAACGGAGTCAGCAGGGCAGTTGGGGTTGCTGATCTTGGTTCGGTGCCATTGACTGAGGATGTCCGGTGTGTATGCTGCACCGGCTCGCGCTTATTAGTTAGAACTTGTGCAGGACGAAAGAGGCCGGAAGGGATCGGAGGTGCAATATCGCGGACAAGGTCCCGTATCAAACACCTCCGCTCATGTTTAGGCCGCGTTATGACATAGTCCGGTATGAAGAGGGAGACGGGAGAACAGTAAGGGTGGTCCGAGTTGGACGGGCCCTGATCAAGTCTATGCCGGCGGTCTTCTTCGAGTTGCTTGCCAACGACCTCGTGAGCCGTCCTGTTCCCGGTTCTTCGTGCGCGATGTCCAGGTGTCCAGTGAATCCGTACCGAGACTTGTGAGGTCTCTCGCAGGTAGCAGCTGCACTGTTTGATGCGGTGTTGCGCTGAGGACTTGTAAGAATGGCTTTGAGAGGTTTTTAGCCTCGTCACTGTCGGTGTAGATGTGGATGAAACTAATCTTCATTTGGTGCAGTGTTGAAGAGCCTCGTCGATGGCCTTTAACTCGAGTTCAGTTGCGGACCATTACCTGCGACCACTGGGGCTAGTAGCGTGCAGCTGTGAACCCTCTTGCTATTAGGCAGTGATTGCAAACATGATGCCGGTGCCATCGTCATGGTAGTGTGTGGCGTCGGCATAAATACGGAGCCCGATGTGCTGGTCTTGTGTATCAATTATCTGGCGTTGTCGGGGATCTCTTCCTGGTCCTATGGTGTTGGTTGGAAGGGGTTTTGGATCCGTTAACAATGGTCTATCCATGGTGCTGTAAGGCGGTCCAATATGGGCAAGAGAAGGTTTGCTTCGTCAAAGATTCGGGTAGAGGTGTCAGCATCGGTGCGCCGGAGAGGGAGCGAGAATTCATCCCGATGCGGCGGCGCTGCCGTCGGCTCCGAGACGCCCGCCGCGCGCGCGTAGCCGCCGTAGCAGCCGCTTTCCGTTGCAGCTATTTCACGATACCGTGCGGATTACAACAAAGGCTAGTTGGCACACTTTTCTCACGGCTCGCAGCGAAGCATGTATTGGCACTGAAAACTATGTTTGAACTTGCTTCCCTGCATATTAGCTACGTGCGTCGCTGGCACCCCGAAGCGCTGGAAGATGGTGAATCAAATGAAATGACTTGCCGTGAGCTTGTCACCAAAACAACGTCCGTGCAGTTTTTGCTTTGATGCCGCAGTGTTCATGACGTCTCAATTCAGGTAGAAGCATCAGCAACCATACCTGAATGCTTTGTTTTGATGACTTGCACATGAAAAAGCTAGGTTTATATCGTACAAGTTTAATCAGAAAGACAGTTTTTTTATTTGACACACTCTTACAATTGAACATCAAAAACACCATCAAAAGAAAATGAACAGAAAATATGCATCAATGTAGGGTAGAACTGCAAGTTATACAAAAACTGTGCTCAAGGAAGTAAATAAGGCCAGTAAAAAGAAGTTAATATGCAATGCTAAAATGGGCATACACACATGGCATTGAGGTTTGATTGGCAAACAGATGCATTCATAAACCAATTTACGAAACACAGCCAGATAATGGGACCTTTGTAACAATTTGAAGAAGACATTACAAAAAATTCACAACAGACGACTCAATGTGGGTAGTTTACAATAACATAAAAAAAACTTGTTGGCTGTGTTAACATTATGAATTTAAGTAGTACGTCTCAGCTTCAAGAACTTCATTTTTTCTCTCTTTTTTTGATTGGATGCATTTTCTCCAGCAACAAGAAAATGCATCCTTGTCAGTGTGAAGAAGCGAATAATTTGATTTGTGACTTCCACTTTGTGCTGCTCACAGCCGACCATATTTAACCTCTTCATAGACAGGCAAGAGATGAGGTCCATGACGCTATCCGTTCTCAACTTATTGAAACTGAAGCAATAGGTAAAAGCACCCTCCATAGCTTTGACCAAGTCTGCTAGGGACTCAGACGGGTACAGGAGGCCACCTCTATCTATGTAACGTGTGAGACATGACTCTGCTGGAAGCAAGCTCGAGTCCTCTGAGTGGAGCAACAGCCTGCTACATTCGTTGCACTTCGTGTTTTTCAGCATCTTCCGGGCCACATAGCCACTGACGTAATAAGTGATCCGGGAATCACTTTTGCGTCCAACGATTTCAGTGTGGTCAGGGAGTGCTTCACATGCCACAATCATTTCATGCACTTCGTTGAGATGCCCCACATCTAGGAGCTCATCCAGCTTATTCTGCACTTTCACGGGATTAGTGTGAGAGCTTGGATTTAGAAGGCTGCTCAGGACTGTTGAAGAAATGTTGCCACTAGAGGGTGACTGCGCTAAGCTGTAAAACTGAGGCAATTCACAGATATCAAAAATTGTGTTGGTGTGGGGTGATCGTTGAGACATTTGCCTCAGTATCCCGAAGAGGTTTTCAAGCGTGTCTTGGCACAAACGAGAAATCATTAAGTACTTAAACCCCAGGGTTTTTGTGACATAGAGCAGTATAGAAAGTGTGCTCGTAAGAGTAACACGGAGTCCTTCGGCTGTTGATTCACTCAGAAACCCACCCTGCTTAGGCACAGCTTTTTCCCAGGTCGCTAAAAACTCCAGAAAGCGTTTGATGCTTGCTACTTCTTTACTCTCTGGTCTTAAACCTCGCTTTGAATATCTAGATGTCATGGCATCGATGAGGTCTCTCATCATAGAGATAAATGCACAAGTAGCCTTGGTACAGCCAGTGCCATAGCGGTGTTCCACTTGGCTGTTGTACGCATACAGGCCCCTTAAAACTTCATCACTGAAGAAGGTGAACGCCAAGTTGACCCGCATTTTTTCGAAGCCATTAGGCTGGCAAACAGCCATGGTGACGTGCGGCATTGCCCTGAGTGTCACTGTACTTGAAGTGTCGCATTTGCAGGCCTCCTTTACATATTCGGTGCTAACTCGACCATCTGGTGTTAAGAGCCCTTTGGAGCTTACAGCGTTACGCACAGATTTCACCAAGTGGGGGAAATCTGACAAAAAATGCAAATACCGGCTTGGATCCACTGGGTGCTTTACTTTGCACACCGTCTTTTCGAGCTTCGCACTTACACCGAAAATTTTTCACATGCTGCGATTCCACACAGCCCCGTCACATGTTACAAAATCCACAAACAACCCCGATTTCTCGGCACAAATCACAGCATCAACAATGATTTTGGCCAGAACATCTGCCTTTACATTGCTTCGCGCACCAAACACACCGAGAATTTGTTGCCATTTGCCTGTGAAGGGCTGAAACAAAATTACAAGGCCATGGTCACATTGAGCACCTTCTTGCCCTGGTGAGCTGTACTTGCCGAGGTCAACGAAACCTTGAACTTGCCCTTTGCTGTTTAGAGCCAAGTTTTCGGACAGTTTCATTTCGTCCACGAGTATGCCGCCGTGCCGGTGATACGGATCAATACTGCGTGCTTTCTCTGCAATAGCTGTGAGCACGTCTTCATTAAAGCCAAAACCACTTTTATATTTACGGACATAAGTACGCAGGCAAGAAGGGCTCGGTACAACCATAATCTTGTGCTTACGAATATGCTCGTAAAGACGCGGGCTTTTTATATTCATCGCAATACATTCAAGGATCCACTCTTGCTGAAATATCATTCCATTTGTTTTTCTCCTTTTTGATGCTTCAAAACATTCACGTACCTGCACTTGCTTCTTTTTTGGCAGGCTTTGCAACCTCTCTTCAAAACAAGAGCTACTTATAGCTTCGTTATCCTGTTTCATTTTTTCTATTGTCTCACTCAACTTTGCAATGCTGCGCTTTTGCCGTCGCAGTTGCGCATTTTTTCTCGTTAGCTTCTGTGTGAGGTTAGCTCTTGCCTGTCTCGCTCTTGTACGCTTATAGTAAGCCTGATTTATCAACAGCTTACGAAGGTACTTGCACTGCAAGCATCGGCTTCTATTTTGGACTGTCCCACAACATGTGAGGCTGTGTAGTTTCGCTCCATGGAGTCTGTGCTTTGTTTTTATTTGCGCACTTTGCATTCCTGTTTCCATTTCAAACCCCTCGCAAGTAATCATGGCATCCATTTCGAATACGAGGCCCTTAACATCACTAATGCTGTCGACATCCACTGTTTTAACAAGAACACCCTGTACATATGCCGTGCAATGAAAGGTTGATACACTACTTGAGCACAAAAGTAACTTTTCAAAGCACAGAGTTCCACCACTTGAAGCACACACTGAGAATGCCACAACGTCTGTGTCGTTTGGAATTACGTGTTTCGTCCAGTACTTACTTGGAAGGTCATCTTGAGTCATACCCTCCAAGATATTGTAGCCGCCGCTACAGTTCGAACTTGTTGGAACGTCGGTTTCAGCACTCTGCGGTTCCTCGTGAACGGTGTCAACCTTTCTTCGCTTGGAAGTCGCACCTCCAGTGGACGAAACCGTCTTTCTTTTTGGAGGAAGCTTTTTTGAGAGGTAAGCAGGCACATTTGGAAATATCGTCGGAATCGCATCGTCTGTCAGTGTAGGGCGATCACGAGGGATTTCCACAGACTCGCCGTTGATAACATGCTTGCAGCTACGGACGATGAATCTCTCGTCGAAATGAGCCTCGCACACAACGCAGTTCTTCTCCAATGACTTGTCAGCACGAGGAATCGCGCGCTCCCAGGCACTACGTCGTTCATCGTCGATGGGAACAGCGAAGAGAGACGCCTTCTTCCCTTGTTTACGGGCCGAAACATAGCCCGCTTTGCATCCAGGTGCAAAACAGTGTCTTTGTTGTTTAGACATCACTGTGGCATGGCCACGTCGGTACGTAGCGATTCCAAAAAAATTTAAGCCAGCACACCGCAGACGTTGCGAAAACACGTGCCAGTACCTGTCTGTAGGGGACGAAACGTGCGGCGACAGCGGTCGGCGGGGGCCCTCGACGAATCTCGGTAGCGACGTGCGCGCCGCCCCGCGGCGGCATGAAACACCAGCACGCCTCTGAACACGGCGCGCCCGCGACGATGCTCACACGTCCCCTTCTAGCCACCATAATTCGGGTAAGGAGGGGGTGCCCGTTGGGTGCGTGTCGCAGACGAGTTTCATGATTGGCTCGATGCGTAGCAATAAATTCGTCCATTGGTGGGAGTTGAGCGAATCTTTGAAGCTCCGTGATGCGTGTGTTTACTGGTAGACCAGTAATAACCCTCAAAACAGAGTTATAAAGTAAGCCAAGTGTCTTGTAATCGGCTGTGGTCAAGTCAATGTAAGGGGCACCGTGGCGGAGCTTAGCTAGCAGAATAGCGATGGTGAGGGGACGCGCTACGTCTGTCCCTGCACCCCCACTTCTTCTGCTGAGCCGTTTGATTAAGTGGAGTTTTGGCTTCCATTGAGCTTTTAGCTGTTGGATCCAATCCTTAGCAGTACCATGTTAAGTGGTGGGAACGCCAAGTATCTGGAGGTGATCTTTCGGGGGTTGTTCGATGCTTTGACCGCCGAAGTGAAGGTTGATATCCACGCCTCCAGGCGGTGGATGTATGATAAGAAATTTAGCTTTTTTCCGGGGATGGACACATGCCTGTAGAATGAAGTTTATTATCGATTGCATCTAGTTCTAGTTGCAGCATCTCCGTTTGATCTCGAGCCGTATTACCGTACGTGGTCCAGAGCGTGAAGTCGTCCGGGTATATTGTGAACTATAGGCCATAGATTTTGTCTAGCTGCCATGCGAGTTTCGCCATGACGATGTTAAATAAGGTGGTGGAAATGACTAAGTCTTGAGGCACACCCGTGCGGTTTGTAAAATGTTGCGTCGTGTGGTGTGTATCAATCTGAATTTCATAGGTTCTGTTACTCAGGAAGGATTATTTCACTAAGTTGATGATGCGGGCTCCAACTCCAGTGTGGATGAGCGCGTCGACAATGGCTTGATGGCTGGCGGTGTCGACCGCCTTGTGAAAATCAACAGCTACGAGTATGTCGGGACGGCCTTTGCACCATCGGCGTGATCTCTTTACGTTGATGTGGAGGGAGAAGATAAAAGCGGTCCTGTGTTCCTAGCTGAGGCGGAAGCCAGTCTGGAACAAGTGAAAATAATTTGTGGTCTCAAACATGTGTGAGTTGATTGGTGACCATGCGTTCCATTAGCTTTCAGAATGTTGAGGTCACAGAGATCGGTCGCAAGTTGCCAAGTTGCGTGGGGTGGTTTCCATGCTTGGGAATGGGGACGACTACCGAGTGTTTCCAGTGTGGTGGTAGGCAGCCCGTATCGTGCTGGTTGATGAGGTCAAGCAATTTTTCCTCAGTAGGTGTGCTGGAGTTCCGGAGCATGCTCCAAGTGATGCCACTTTTCCGGGAGCGCTGTTCTTTTTAACTTCTGAAAGAGCATATTCGAATTCAAATGTGTTAAAGGCGGCGTTAATGCCAGTAGAGTCTGTGGGTGGAACGGGGGCATAAATATCAGGTGGGGGTGGTGAGGTGGGTTGCAGAAATAAAGTGCGGGCTGCCTCCTGTTCAAGCTCAGTAGCAGTCCGACTAGTGCGGAGGAGAAGGCCTCGGAATACTCTCCACAGCTTGCTGGTGTTCGTCCTATAGGATAAAGTGCTACAAAAGTCAAGCCATCGGCTTCTGCTAAGGCGTTTGCTGTAGCGGTGTACCTCAGCAGTAAGGCGACGAAGTTTTAGAAGCTTTTTGTATTCTCTTCCCGATAGGAAGTAGTCAAGTTCGGCTTGTTTTCTGCTTTCCCTTAGGTTAAGCAGGTGAGGGTCAGGTACAGGAACGTCTTCTGTTACTTGTGTGATTGTAGTGGCTCAATCACGGGCGCGTTAAAGGAGTGTTTCGACTGGCGCTTCGGCGTGATGGTCGTCTAAAGCCTGTCGGAAGCATTTCCAATTGACTGCGAGGATATTTCGTTTTCCTCGGCGTAGATTGGACTGGAGCTGTATCCATATGGCGCTGCCATGCGCCTGCCTCCCTATTGTTTAGCCTTTTATCCTGTGGTAGCCCCAGTATCCTGCTTAACCTGCAATTTTCAAGAATCTCCGCATAAGTATGCAGACGCTCGTCCATGTTCCGGCAGTCGGGCGGCTCCACAGTTACCCGGAAGTAGACAGCTCGCGAGCTAACTCGTGGGCCCCTTCTCTGCTTAGAACGGACGAGTGTGCAGGTGTCCACATTAGGCGAATTTTTTTTTGTTCAGTAGTCTACTGGCCAGAAACTTTGTCGCTTACGACGAGACCCCACCCTTTTCAAAATTTCAAATGGCCGTTTCCAACGCAAGCGAGCGCTATTGCAACTACTTCAGCCGTTTCCGTGTTGCGGCTTCTAAGGACCGCGGCTGATACCGTGGCCCCCCGGCCGTCGTAGTCTACGATGCCAGTAAGGGTCTATCATGCTCGCCGCAAAAATCGGAATTATTCATCTATAACCCAAAGTCACTCCGACGCAAGCGCTGCTGGGATTTGATATTAAAGTAGAACGGAAACTAGTTCCAATAGTAGATCAAATCTGAATCGTAGTACTATTCATTCAGCAGAATCGATATAATGATGGGACAATCAAAAAGCTAGAAGGAATCGGTACGCAAGCCATTGGCATATTTAGAAGGATCGCGTTGAAAGGACGAGGCCTGAAGGAAAGAAGCTTGCTTAAATTAACCCAAGCTTACGTAATAAGTCGCATGAGCTATGCCACGCCGTTCTTAGATATCAGGTCGGAGGAGAAGAGGAGATTAGACTCACATTCGAAGGCGCAAAAATAGGGCCCTGGACTTAACAATTACCCCTTCCATAGAGAAGCTCCTTTCGATGGGAGTGCAGAATAGTTGGGACGAAATAGCGGAGAACCAAGACCTCTTTGCCTGTTCCTGATCGCGGAGCTCTCGGCTCCCGTCCCTTAGACCTGCGTGCCGGAGGCGGGGATTGGGGGCCTCCTTATGTGGCGAAAGAATAAAGTTGTTATCATCATTTCATTTTATTACTCTGAAGGCCGGTCAGGCGTTACAGAGAGGAGTGGGGAAAAAATAAGAATAAAAAGAAACAAACAAATAAACAGTTACAATTCATATTAACAGTATCCTTGAATTTTTCAGAATCCTTGATGACGACGACGGTGAAGGGCAGGTGATTCCAGTCCGAGGCAGTTCTGGGGAATTAAGATATTGGACAGTCCTGCACTGTGGGATGTGCACCTTTAGGTGGTGATCTCTGCGGGACGATATGTGCGCCGGAGGAGTAAACAGGGACTGCTTTAAGTTTTCGTTGCCGTAATATATTTTATGAAATGTGCAGAGGCGCGAAATGCGGCGCCGAATGGCAAGATCCGGAAGATTAAGCGTTCTTTTCATTTCTGTAACACTGGCATGGCGGGAGTAATTAGACATTATAAACCTTGCAGAGCGATTTTGGATGGACTCCTTCTTCTTCTTCTTGCTTACCCACATTAGTCTTTGGTACTTTCAAATTGCGCGCCAATCCCTTCTTACGCCCTTTTTTATTTCCGGTTGCGGGACGTCAGATCCTGGAGGTCTCCACTACGGCACTCCTTTCTCTCTTTACGCTTTCACTCCCACCTTCCTCCCTTCATTTACCGCGCGGTTCAGGTGCACACAGAACAAGTGTGACAGAAAGCCCGCCTTCTTTTCATGTGAACCAGTTATTGCAATTATTTACCTAGTTACCTTTTTGACCTAATTATTTTTTTCGTCTCTCTATCGATTTATCGATTTACACCTCCCATTAGCCTCTGTCACTTCTCACTCACAACTGCTGCGGACACGATTTTGCGGACACGTTGTGCG
The DNA here is from genome assembly GCF_055883805.1 of Amblyomma maculatum. Lineage (NCBI taxonomy): Eukaryota > Metazoa > Arthropoda > Arachnida > Ixodida > Ixodidae > Amblyomma > Amblyomma maculatum. The sequence goes on from NC_139344.1 coordinate 117,504,496, forward strand.
GAGAGAAATCTTTCAACATAGCGAAGTAATGCTATCGCATTAAAAAGAGTCCTACTTCCTCATTCCTCACGGCCTTAAAACAACGCCACAAGAAAAGAGGACAGGTGGAAAGAGAGCCACCCAATTCAAGTTAAATTCTTTGAACTGACACGCTTTTTTGTCATCGTTGTGAATTCCCCTGTTCACGGTTATAAAGAGGCCGCATATTTATTTGTTTTTTTCTGAGGTTAGTTCGGGCATAGTCTGGGAGTATCCCTTGAATCCCACCGAGTGGGTACTTTCGCGAAGACAAAGAAGAAGCTTTTGAATTCCGGCTCGTGACAGAGCGTGCAAGGACTGCCAGCATCGGCGGGTGTCAGCTCGTCCAGGTGCTCTCGTCTCCCATAACGTAAGTGCGGTTTCTTGCTGAGCAGCGTTTGTACTATTCCTTTTCTTTCAGCTTTTAGGTAGACCGGGGGTGAGCGACTTCCGCATGATATTATTCGGCAGGCTGGCTCCTCGGCCTGCGTAGGGCAACCTGTTTGGTTCAAGGGCAGTAGGTAGAAGACTGTAGTAGCGGTTCATTAGTTAGCAAATGCTAGTGACCCAAAATAATTTACGCACACCTTAACGCCGTTGTGAGCACGGAATCCTGGTGGTTCGGATGCGTGTTTTCGTTGATAATTGCGGGTATGGGTCCTCTGACTTCGCATACCCCGTGGGTCGGCTCCTTACTAGCGGAGTCGAAAGTAGCATAGCAGCTGTTGAGGTATAGTAGGTCCTGCTTGCGAGATGCTTACACATTTTAGTCGATCGAAACTGCAGAGCAAAAAGAAGACCTCGCGTCTCGTCCTAGAAATCTTAAGGCTAAGCTACTGCTCTGCTTTAAATCAATATGACGTCTCATTTCTCTGCTGCAAACATTGTTGGAGCTTCGGCCTCTAGCACCACAATCTGCGCTTGTTTTCTGCAATTAGAATATCTGGTGCTGAAGATCGGAGAATACGAGCCCATGCCTCGGCGGAGAGCGTGCCTTCTGAGCGCCTAAAAATTCCACGTATCTGGGTTCTGATTCACAGGCGCTCGTGTAGATGCGCAGGAGAAGATCGGTCAGCAGAATCCCATGCCCCGGTGCAGCGCGTGCCTTCTGCTCGGCGCGACCCAGGCATATTCATATATCTGAGCAATATTCATATATAATCATTTTTATATTTACCTTACAATATTATAGCTTGAATAATAGTGTTCTGCTTCCAAGGTCTTTGTATCTTGATTTCAAAAATGGCCAGAGAAACATTTTACTTGCTAGAAGTCTTCTGATGGGGAAAAGGGGGGAGGGCAGCACATCAGCTTCCATCATGTCAGTTAAGATCACAGCTGCGACACGACCGTTTCACTTGAAGGCGGCCCCCGTCTTTATGCCAGAAAACCATGCATACCAAGAATACCGGGAAAATGTAATCAAACAATGAATTAGGTAGAGTGGTTTAGGCTAGTGAAACCAACCGAGAACTATTCAGAGGTGATTGACCTAGTCTCCTGTGGCTTTCCATTTGCCTTAGTTTTTCTGCAATTAGTGAAAACTAATCAGTGCCGTCTTTATTTATAGGCCCCTGAAGCAATGCATCAGTTGTAAAGTTGTAGGTAGTGTTGAAAAACAGCTACGCGTAATGTTTGCATATAGGTACGATTTCCATAGCTTTATTCCCTGGCTTCTAAATCAAGCTAGCATATGACTAGCTGCGCACACATCTCTCACCGTCATCATGCAAAGCCACACAAAAGCAGATTTTGTAATCTGAGCCACATTTGGGACATTGAAGTGGAATTGTTGTCAGGCAGACGCTTTGTTTATTGGGCTTGTTGCCGTTTAAGATCGTGAAAAAGAAATTATGTAAAATAGAAATCATCTTGGTGCAAACATTGGTCAGCTGTTTTAGAAGACGGTTTACTATTTCCTTATTGATACTAATTGTTCTTGAAGCCAATAATTTAAATGCTAGCTATATAGTCTTAATCATTATAAGGATCTACAATGAAACACTAGACTAGGCCAGGCAACTCTCAACTGCCTGCAGCTGGATTATTTCACTGGGCTAGTGGACGGCGACTTTTTGAAAGCTAGGACACCTAGTATATACCACATTCAATGGTCTCTTTTCATTTTTAGACGTTGTAATGTCATAGCCACCTTCTTACCTGTACTTGTCATTGTTGCTTGTTGGTGTATGTTCGAAGGGTATTAAAAAGAAAGTGCGCGGTACCTTGCCCACACCACCTGTTGGCACAGTGGACTCCTGTTTTTGACAGGGTGAAGAAGCAGTCAACAGCTACGGCCAAGGCTGATTGCCCACCAGTCCGACGATCGTTCATGTTGAAAAAGAGGTGGCGCAGGCGCAAAGGAGCCTGGGTCTCCGAGCAGTCTTTGTCTGCACAGCCTGAATGGTAGGTTGGGGTGTTCTGCCTTTTCTTCTTTCTGAATGAATTGGCGCTAGAAGTTCGCAAGAGGCGTTTGTAAGATTGGCAAGTAGATAGCAGGGTGGGGACGCAAGGAACCTAAATCAAAACTAAACGAGGGTATTTTTTTATTTTTTGTTTATTTCAGATAATGTCAATCCCTATTAGGATTTTTACAGGATGGGCGTATAATTGAAAGCAAACTATATCTATTAATGGTGATACAAAGGTTACAAATACATGAATATAGAAGAAAAACTGCAGGTAATAAATAATATCATACACAGTATATCTTCTAGGTAATAATGCAGTTATACATAGTAAATAATGTAGTAATACAATATCTTTCTAATTCAGTAACGTTAATGGTCTGTAATATTTGGTTCAAAAATGGTTTACATATTTTGTAGTATTTCTTCTATAAGGGCTACAAATTTCGTCAATGATGTGCTATTAGTGATTCGTGGATCCAAACATTTCCATTCCGTAGTTGCAAGTGGAGTAAATGAACTCAGAATGAATGAATGAACGAAAACACTCAGAGCGAAAAAATATTCTTGAGAGTATTCGGGTGCTTATGAGGGGAAGGTCTGCATTCATCCAAGGATATATACAACGCGCTATCTATGTTTAGTGCATTATGTAATAACTGGTAGAGTATTTTTAGTCGTGCTAGTTTGGCGCGACTTTGTAAAGTAAGAATAGAGGCCTTATTAAGCAAATGGGACGGCGAATCAGCAATCCTATGCTTCTTAAATATAAATCTAACTGCCTTTCGCTGTACTCCTTCGATTCTGTTAATAAGCTGCTGTGTATAAGAGAACCCATTGTGTTACCGTTACCGTATTCATGTTAGAGAGTACTGCACTGTTTTGCACTCTTCCTGGTTGTTTAAAGCTGAGTTTTTTCCTGCAAAGAAATCGACATTGTAAGCAACTTTCCTGTCTTTAAATTCACTAAGTTTATAATTTCTTGGTGTTCTTACATAACCAGGTTATATATATATATATATATATATATATATATATATATATATATATATATATATATATATATATATATATATATATATATATAACAATAGTCGACGTCGAAGCTGAGACAGTGAGTGGCTAGTTGGAGTAGACCACGAAGTGGCTGCTGGTTGGTTGGACTACGAAGTTGGTTGCCTGGAATCGCGCTCGGACCGCTCCCGGACTTCGGCAGTCATCTAGGCTCACTGCGTTTCCTGGACTTTCGGCAATATATATAGCAGTCTGATTTTATTATTGCAAGTGTAAACAAGGGAGTTGTACTCAAAATTGTCTAGAACTCTATTAAAGAACTTTCCTTTATATCATAGTGCAATGAGTGAAAAATAAAGTTTATGCATTGCATTGAGCATCCTGTTTTCACACAAGCGGCAGTTATGAATGGGAAGGGGCACGAAGTTGGTGTGCGGGTATTTCTTTTAACGCAGCCCATCTACCTGCAATGATCCACACCCCAGTAGCAGTAGCTGCATTGTGGTGAAACAGGAACCTGTGGACGATATGGTGGCGGAGTCGGTGATGACTGTGGAAGGGAAAAAGGATCCTGCAGAGACTGCTGTGCAGGTGAAAGAGGAGACTGTGGAGACTGTGCAGGTGAAGGAGAAGACAGCGGAGGTAAAAGAGCTGCTTGGACCAGAGGAAGAGGGCAGCCAATGCCTGGCACGAACAAGGTGCGGAAGTGCCGCCAGTATCGGCAGTATGCAATAGCTGAGGCAGACTGTCAGCAGGGGTAATGTAACCTCCCCAGTTGCCACTTGGGTGACATACTGTTTTGCACTCTTCCTGGTTGTTAAAATATCTGCATTTTGGGCTGTGTGGAACACGATTTCTCAGTTTTGTCTGTTGCTGTTGTGAATACAAGGCACTACCCTAGCCTGGCAGGGTGCTACAGGAAGGGGTCAAGGTCTTGTGTCATGAAGATTGTCACAAATCCCCGCCTTTACGGTCAAAAGAGGCGAGGGATCCCCTTTGCGGTTACCCGTCGTCCCTCTATGATGTTTGAGAACATGTCTATAAGTCAGGTGAAGTACGTGTGTCGATGTGTGATTGAGGAATATGTTCAAAAAAGGTTATTTTCTTTTACAAACAATAAAATGTTTATAATTAGTAGTCCAAATTGCACCGCATAATAATAGACTACAATGAAAAAAAACCGTACGACAAGATATTGCTAAAAGACGACTAGTTAAATAACAAGAGACAAACCCGACAATTAACAAAACGCTGAATGAAAAGAAGACTAAGGATAATAAAGCGAGTATTCCAGATATAGTATGGGCGAGTGTATGTAGAAAACACAGCAAAAATTACCAAGTCAAAGTAGGGTTAAACAAAGGCAAAAATAATGTTTGATTAAACTACAGTCTGTGGCGAATGGAATTCTCACGCCTTTCTTGTTAGTGGTGGCGTCGAAGGCTGGGCAACTCTGTAGCGGCGGCCGTACTGGTGAGGAGAACGATGCGTCGATCCCGGGACCGATGAAACCCAATACGCTCTCCCGGAGCGGCCGCGAGAGAGGCCCAGAAGACTGAATCTTCCCAGAGCACACTGGCGCGGGCGTGCTGCTGTATGCATTTTCATGCACTCGGCTGTATACGCAGTGCTCGCGTCAAGGACGCGCGGTCGCTACCCTATTGGCGTGTTGAAGTCTGCTCAGAGGAGCAGCGAAGTCCCGTGAGTTTCGCTCTCTATCTGATGTAGAAGATCCCGCAACTTCCGCTGAATAGGTGAGGCAGCTTGTGAAACTGCTCCCCCACTGAAGAATATTGCCTCGGAATATTCTAGGCATCTACAAGCGCCGAGAACGGCGCGCCCCGCAGAGGGGTGAAGTCGATTGGGTCTATTCGACGCACTTAAGATCGCTCGTCACTCACTACGGTTCGTGACGCGCCCCATATACGCACTGATCTGAACCCGCACAGCACCACAACACTCTAGTTTGTCAGTCATCTCTTCATCACATGTCACAGGTCACGGATCGCTGATAACAATCAAGTGAACACAAATTGACAGGCACATCATGTAAGATTTTCATTACACAGTCAACACAATGCCGCTAGGTAGTAATACAAGCAGAACGACTATTCCAGCCGGCTAATATAATCTGCTCCAACGTTCTCCCTGCCTTTAATATGCTCGAAATGGATGTTGTATTCCTAAAGCTTAATACTGCAGCAAAGAACGCGGCTGTTCGCAGATTTTGTTTCGTTTATGAGCTTCAAAAGCTGGTGGTCCGTCGGAACGAGAAACCTTCTCCCGTAAAAGAAGATTTGAAATTTCTCGATTACCCAGAAGAGTACTAAAGTCTCTTTCTAAGTGGTTGAATAGGCTCTCGAGGGAGCAACTAGCGGCTCGCATAGGCAAGTTGGTGCAGGATTTCGCCATGCGACTGAAGCAAAACTACCCCAATACCTCTATCAGAAGCCCTCGTTCGCAGGACGAATTTCTTGTCAAAATCTGGCAGTTTCAGAATCGGGGCCTCTGCCAGTTTCTTCAGCAAGTTCTTGAAAGCCTTTTCTGGTCAGGTCAGCATCGCTCTCTCCACTCGCCGGTCCCCAAACCCTCTCCACGGCGCCTGTCTTTCCTTCCCCTCCCCGGCGTGTTTGCGACGCGACCTTGCAGCTCGCGCCTTTCTGAAAGAAACGCCGCGGAGGATCTGGGGACTAGGCTGCTCAGCCGTCCCGTTCGAGAAAAGGGAGGAGGGCGGCACTGTCCCAGAGAAGTGTGCAGGTGCCGTTGCTCGTACCCGATAAGTCGCCGCGGGGGGGGGGGGGGGGGGGGGAGGGGGGGGGGCAAGGGCCGCGCCTATTGTTGACTTCTGCAGGACATTTCGTGAGCGCTTGGAGCAGGGCAAATGGCTTCGATAGCGGGCTCTCTCTGCCCCGATGTCTGGCGACACAGCGAGAGGCCACTGGGCTGAGTCGCTGCTTCAGAGCCCGAGGGTCGCTCCCATTGTCTCCTTCTGTAGGACACTTAGTGAGCCTTGCGGCAGTGCAAAAGGCTTCATGTACCACTGTTTGGCGCCGCAGCTAGAATTCGCTGGGCGAGCCGGCCGTAAAGTGTTTCGCAGAAGCGCGTTTGTTGTTCCCGGCCGATACCACCGCCGACTACATGTCCCAGGTACGTTACATGTACCTGTGCGACATGGCATTACTCGGGGCGGACCTAGAGATTAGCCTCGCGGAGTAAGCCAAACACAATCTTTCAATAATTCAGGTGTTCCTGCCAGGAAGCCGAAAAAATTGCGATGTCGTCAAGGTATGCCGCAGCATAGACCTGATGCTTCGATAGCAGCTGGAATGTTGCGGCCGCGTTTTTCAAACCAAATTGCATGACGCGCCAATCATACTGCCCTTCGTTGGTTACAAAGGCCGTCAAGTGTTGGCTTCCGGCGACCACCGGTACTTGCCAATATCCTAGACGTAAATCTACCAATGTAGTATATTTGGCACGGCCGACCCTCTTGATTAACTCCTGCGGGGGTGTCATCGGGAATGCATCAGGGCGCGTGGCCGCTTTTAGCGCGCGGTAATCGATACACATACGCACTGAACCGTCCTTTTTCCCTACGCAGACCACGGGATGAGCATAGTCGCTGTCGACCGGATATAGGAGGCCCCGGTCTCACAACTCCTTTATCTGCCGGCCTACCTCTTCCCTTAGAAGTTCTGGCACTCGGTAAGGGAAAGCGCGTTTTGGCTGATACCCGTCATGAAGCACGATTTTGTGCAGTCCTACTTCTGCAGCACCAGGGGTCTCGGTGAATAGATGAGAATAACCGCCGAATAGTCTCGCGATTTCACGCGCTGCTGGGAGCTCAAATGTGCCAGTTTCTTGCGTTAAACCGAAGGGAGACTGGGTGCGCAGACGAGGGGCGAGGCGTGCACTCGATCTCTCCGAAATCTGCCTTCGTAAAAGACTACCCCGACGTTACTAGGTTTGGTTTGTGGGGTTTAATGTCCCAAAGCGACTCAGGCTATGAGAGACGACTTAGTGGAGGACCCCGGAAATTTCGACCACCTGGGGTTCTTTAACTTGCACTGACATCGCACAGCACACGTGCGCATTGCTTTTTGCCTGCTCCGAAAAGCGGCCGCCGAGGCCGGGATTCGATCCCGCGTATTTGGGAACAGTATTCGAGCGCCGTAACTACTGCGCCACCCCGACGGGGTCCCGATGTGACTAACCCGAGCGTAGTAAGGCCGAAGCTTGTTGGCATGCACGAGCGGCGCGGCTCGCGCACCGGTATAGACTCGGTAAGCATGCTGCCTTTCGCGCGCTGTTATCACGTAGGAGACGAGCCACTTCGGGGCCAGTTTGCTGCCGCGGTCAGGGTCTAAAACGAGAACCTGGTCCCCCATATTAAAAACTTTGTTGCGGGCCTGTCTATTGTATGCTTGAACATAGCTCCCCTGGCGCGCGCTCGCAGTCAGTCCCGCCACCTCCGCGTCTATCTCTAGCTGCTCACGTAGCTGTAAGATATTTTGCGGGCTCTTCTCTTAGAGTGTCTGGGAGCGGGTGCTCACCTGTCCAGGCGCGTTGTAATAAGGCCAGTGGACCCGTGGGGTTCCTGCCATAAAGTAGTCGGAAAGAAGCCACCCCCGTCGTATCATGGGGAACTTTCCTTTATGCCCAGAGAGCGAACGGTATCAGCTTGTCCCAGTTTTTCGAGTCCTTTTCGATGACGTGGAAAAGCATGTTTTTCAGGACATTGTTCCACCTTTCCACAAGCCCATTGCTGTCTGGGTGTTTGGGAGTCGAACACCGGGGGGGCGCACCCCAACCTCGCTAACATTTCTTCCGTAAGCTGTGCCGTGAAGTTAGTACCCTGGTCTGAACACACCACTTCTGGGATGTCAGCGCGGCTAAAATTGGTGAGTAGGGCGCCGCATGTTGCTCTTGCGGTCAGTGAACGCAGACTGACCACCTCGGGCCACCGTGTGCACAAATCAACCAGACAAAGAGCGTGCCAGTGACCCCGGCCTGAGGGTACATCGATTGGCCCGATAATATCCACGTTCACTGACCTAAAAGGGTGGTCTGGTCTGGTGAGGGGCGTGATAGGTATCCTATCTCTAAGTCGATGTCTGACCGGACCTGGCACGCGTGACACGTCTTGCAGCGTAACGCCACATCCGCCTCTAAGCAGGGCCAGAAGAAGCTGTATTTAATTCTTGCCCTCATCTTTCTTGGTCCCAAATATCTTCCTCAAAGTGATTCGTGAGCCAGACCATGGACCTCTTCCCGTCTACTCAAAAGCAGCACGAGCTGCTTTACTTAGTGCCTTCGATGGAATCCCAGTGATATAGCAACCCTTGTGAGATGAACATGCCCCCTTTGCCTGTTTCAGCGTCTGCCCAAGCTTTCCTAAGGCTTTCATCAGACCGCTGGGCCGATCGAAGCTCGTCGCACTGCTCTGAGGTCGTGTCCTCAATATCATGCGTCAAACCCGCGTGATTAGCCGGCTACCCTTCCTGGCCCGCTTCGTATTTCCCGCCTGTCACAATCGACTCATTCTTCGGCTCTTCGCCTATCTGACATTCTCTCGCGTGAGCCCCACCACTCGCTGGGAATGAATCGGAGGTTTGCTGGCCCACCGTAAAACATAAACTAGCTGGGTCGGCAGTCACTTGAACTCCACTCGGAACAAAAAATCCGTCACTGCCGCCGGACTGCACTAGCAGCTCCCAATCCTCACGTGAAAGCTGATAAGTGCGCATACGTGGTTTACAGCCTCCGGCTGTGGTATAACTGACGGTCGCCTCCTCACACCGACCGCGAGGGTTACTAGTTTTGCCTCTACTGTTTCTCCAAATGCTGACACAGGATTATCTTGCCGCAAGGCTCTTGAAACCCTCCAGGCACGAGACTTTCTCTGACTACAGTAATTTCGCTACCGGTGTCTATAATCGCCGTTGTCGGCACTCGAGCGCATTTTATACCTACTTGCTGTAGTTTCGATGTATGCCCTTCTTCGGACGATCGGGGCGCTCTCATGTCTGCAATCAGCGTCCTGTCTAGGTGAGCTGGCGCTAAAGTCTCGGCCGTTCCCCTGTTGGCAACTGTTACTTTTTGTGCTCGGACGCGCCTGTCTGCTTTCTGCGCATTCTGAACAGCTCGAGGGCAGTCCTTGGCTCGATGGCCCATTGCGCGGCACACGTAGCACTGTGCGTTTCGCTTGTCGCTATCTTTCGGAAGGGATTCGGTTTTTCCTTTCTCGCCGTAAGCGGCCGCCTGCATCACCGCGCGTCCTTTCCCCTTTGCCTGCTCGAATGTCTCCACTATCTGTGACATCTCATCCGCTTTCACCCATTTTTCTCCCTCGCGGAGGCGCATATATTTCAAGCCCTCTGCACGTAGGCTAGCTTTCATCCTATCAGCAACAATGAGAGCTATCACATCATCCTTAGTGTCTGCTTTCCTCGAACGAAGATCGTAGGGAAGTAGTATAGGCGAACTGTGCCTTTGTTTCCTTCCTGCGTTTAATGACGCGTTCGAACCGGTGCAAGTACTCGGCGGCGGTGAGCTTTAGCTCGCTTAACACAGTAGGTTTTACTGACTCGTAGTCGCCGTTCTCATCGTCACTAAGACCGCGAAACAGGTACCGAACGCGTCCGGTAAGCGCTGGCATAATCAAGCGTACGCGGCTGTATTTCGGTACATCGTACCTTGTGAATCCCCTCTCCACTTCGTCGAACCACACGGGTACGCCCGCGTCACACGGAAGCTTGAGTCCCTTTAGGACATTGGCACACTGGGAGACCGGGTCAAAGCCCGATCGCCGTTGCTCGCCGGATTCCGACATCACGGGGGTCTGCCTGTCGCCTGTCATACCCAATCCGAGCTTGTTTCAACTCGAGGCATTCTCGAGACTCAATTTTAAGATTTTCCAGTTGAAAATCGAGTTCCATGCGGCGAATTTCCGTAGCTTCGGTCTCGGTCAGTGCCGTTACTTTTCGTAGCGCGCCTGCCACTGGCCCGGTAATCGCCGATTCCTCCGCTGGTCCAGCCATCGCATCCTGTTGGGATGCCTCAGCCGGCTGACCACTGCCCTCTAAACCATTCTCCTGTAAAAAATTCTCCTCTGCCTGTCTGCTAACTGAGCTCGCCATCATGCTTCTTGTCAACACCATACGCCTGTTTTACGCTTGAGCCATAACCACCCAAATAATACGAAAGGAAACCAGCTCACCTATGCTTGTGTCGGTAGCGGCTGATGTTGCTACTCCGTTGTCGCCTTGACCGGGGCTGCTGGATGGACGACGCCTCAGGGTCGGGGCACCAGGGTTCGTTGTTCCCTTGCAGGTATTCTGAGATCGGCTCCATCCAGGCCTCCCGGATGTCTGCTACCAGATGGGCATATCGTGATGTCTGGAAACTGCTGGATGAGGGCGATGCCTGCTCGGTGTTGCAGGTTGTCGAATCCTGTCATGCTACGCCAGTAATTTATGCTCGTTCACTGCCAATCTTCAGAGGGGCTGAAGCCTCTCCAAACGTGGTCATTCGGCAGGGAAGAGGCAGTAGACGATGATTAGATGATTTTCATGAGGAGAATTATATTTACTGAAGAAAAATAGTATACATTGGCAAACTGTAAATTACAGCAACAAGAGTCACAGAGACAACAGTAACTTAAAAAAAATAGACTTTCAGACAGGGAAGTCACTCTACAAGCCCTTACTTTCCTACTGAGCGTTTCGGTTAAAGGCTTAGGGCCTGTAGATACGGTCTAAGCACGGAGCCTCAATCTTGACTGCCGAACATGGTCTGAGGACCGCTTTTTGATGACAAACATCAACAAAGACCCGTGGATGGTCACCTTAGGTGATCCGCCCCGAAAATGAAGCAGGCAATCAACTTATTGAAAAGCATGCCACAACCCCAGTGGGTTGGAATAGTCTTGGACCCAGGTCCTTAATTACGTCAAATAAAAATACAGCATTCAAAACACACTCTCCCTCCACTCGCCGGTCCCCAAACCCTCTCACACGGCGCCTGTCTTACCTTCCCCTCCCCGGTGTGTTTGCGAAGCGACCTTGCAGCTGACGCCTTTCTTAAAGAAACGCCGCGTGGGATCTGGGGACTAGGCTGCCCAGCCGTCGCGTTCCAGAAAGGTACCCCCTTTCTCGAACGGGACGGCTGGGCAGCCTAGTCCCCAGAGAAGTGTGCACTCGCCGTTGCTCGCACCCGATCAGTCGCCGTGGAGGGGGGAGGGGGGCAAGGGCTGCGCCTATTGTTGCCTTCTGCAGGACATTTCGTGAGCGCTTGGGGCACGGCAAATGGATTCGTTAGCGGGCTCTCTCTGCCCCGGTGTCTGGCTACACAGCGGGAGGCCGTGGGGCTGAGTCGCTGCTTGGGAGGCCGAGGGTCCAGCCCATTGTCGCCTTCTGCAGGACATTTAGTGCGCGCTTGTGGCAGTGCAAAAGGCTTCATGAGCGGCGTCTCCCTGCACCAATGTTTGGCGCCACAGCGAGAGATCGCTGGGCGAGCCGGCCGTAAAGTGTTTCGCAGAAGCGCTCCTGTCGTTCCCGGCCGGTACGGGTGCGTCTGCCGTCGCTTCCTCGCGACGCAGGGAGGGGGAAGGGACGAAACAAACCAAGCCTCCTGTGCACCCCGCGCGGCGCGGCTAGCGCCCGAGCAGAGGGGAGAAAAAAAATAGCACTCGCTCCTTGGCCTCCGCGGGCGGGGGTTCGACCGCCAGCTCGACTCCAAGCGCGAGTTGCTTTTCAATGCGGCCTTACAGATGGTTACATTAGCCTAGAACTCTATTAGTACAGCTAGAGGTGCTCGCACATTTCGACCATATAAGAGCTCGAATGGGGAAAAGCCAAGGCTTTCTTGGTATACTTCCCTGTATGCGAACATGAGTGGAGCCATGTAGCGATCCCAATCGAGTCTCTCCTGACACATGCTTGAGCATTTGTTTAAGCATGCCGTTAAACCGTTCGACTAGCCCGTTCGCTCTCGGGTGGTAGGGAGAGGTATGCAGCTGTTTTACTGACAACAGGCGGCTAACCTCCTCCATCTTCAGACGTAAAATTAGTGCCCCTGTCACTGAAGACCTCTCTGGGCACTCCTACACGGGAAAACATTTCGACAAGAGCTTCGGCTACCCTTTCGCCCTCAATGCTAGAAAGCACGACTGCATCATGGTACCGAGCGATATAGCCCATCATGGTCAGGATGTACCGATTGCCTTTAGCGGACATCGGGTTGAATGGGCCAACGATGTTGATCGCCACCCTTTGAAACGGGGACTCAATGAAGGGCACTCGGACCAAAGGCGCTCGTGTGGTGTGATCCTTCGGAGTTGTGCGTTGACATAGATCGCAAGAGGCAACAAACCGCTTAGCGTCAGCCTGCATTGCGGGCCAGAAGAATTCTGTCTAAAGCTTTAGTAGGGTTTTCTTCGCGCCTTTGTGACCTGCCATCGACCCATCATGTGCCAGCTTGAGAATATCTGATCTGTACTTTTGGGGCATAACCACTTGAGTGTACTCTCGCCGGACTCGGCGAAGTATTTCCTTTGAAAGACGCCGTTTGTAATGAAAAACTGATGGCTACCCTTGCCCTTGTTCGCTTGTGGCAGGCCAACACGATCGAAGCACGAGAGTAGGGTGGCGTCATTCTCTTGCTCTTGAACCAGCTCTTCGCGGCATACACTTGGGAAGCCTTGCAGGACTTTACGCATTTTCAGCATTTTATCCTTGCGTGACTGCGCTTTAGTCACTACCGGACAAGCTTCAGTGCTATCCGAAATGGGTGCAGGGCTCTCGGTGTCAGGCGCTAGCTCTATTTTTACTTCAATGGACTTCACAGCCTCGCGTTTTGTTGTCTTGCTCCAGTCTGGACCGGGCTCGTCTGCTGGCCTAGCACCTTCTACATTTCCCAGCACCAAATCATGCAAGGGATTCTCCATGCACTTAGCGAGAAGTCCTTCCTTAAAATAAGAGTTGTCGACATGGACCCAAGCTGCTGGGAGCATTAGGCCTTAGCGGTCAAGTAGGTAAACTGAAGACTTCATATCGGTGATATCTTCCTTCCGTACTGTCCTTCCTTGCCACCACCGTATTTCAGCCTGTGTCTCTGAGGACTCGGACTGTCGGGCCCAATCGTGCCAGCTACGACAGGTAAGCATTCCCTTACGGCGCATTCTTTACTGGTGTAACCAGCGTTGATGACAGCGATCTTCCCTCCGTCCTTAAGTTGGAGGTATCCGTTCTCAGCGCATACTGCAGAGGACAGCCGATTTTCTTCTCTCTGTTTTTGTGCCCCATTTGCCCAGCATCTCCAACTTGGATGACCTGACTTACCGCATTTATGGCATTTCTTGAGCGGTCCCGATCCGTCGGAGGTGGCGGCCCGGAAACTTTTGGCCCGGTGTCCCGTGCGCGCACAAATGAAACATTTCTTTTCATCGCGGCTCTTCTCGTCCGATGATTGAAGCCAATTTTCATTTCTCTCTTTAATCTTGGAGACAGTGTTTTCTGCCTCATTTTTCGGGGTGCTTGGCTTTCTCAAGTTTGACCAGCGATGGGCCTCCACGCACTTTTCTGCCCCTGCTACTGTTTCCGAGAAGGATGTGTCCTTCTCTTCTTTCAAAAACATTTGTAGCGGAGTAGCGCACTTAGAAAGGAACTGTTCCTTTACAATCAGGTCGGAGATATCTGCGTACTCTTTCTTTGTGTCCAACAGCTCTATCCATCTGTTTAGGAATTACTGTAGACGCTTCAGGAACTGTGAACACGTTTCCTCGTTCCGGGGACTAGCAGACCTAATTTTTTTCTGAACGCTTCCTCGGTCATACGGAAGCGAATCATTAGTGCCTGCCGGAGCTTGTTGTAGTCCAAGCACTCGGACGCAGACATACAACTAAAAACGCTGAACGTTTCGCCGCTTAAACACAGACTAAAGGTTGTAGCCCACTGGTCGCGACGCCGACTCTGACACTCAGCGACGCGCTCGAAACGCATGAGGTTAAAAACCCTCATTAAAAACCGGCATCAGCTTGTGCGGGCTTATGCGTTCGGGCCGAGCAACTTGACCCTCCCCCGTTTATGACCTTGTCTCTACGTTGCTATTATCGCAAGTTGCAGGATTATTCGGTAGGTCTCGTCGGAGCATCAGTAACTCCTTTTCTTTTTCCATCTCCGCTATCCGGAGTTGGGCTTTCTGCGAATCTAGTTCTTTTTCTTTTTCCATCTCTGCCATCTCTGCCATCCCTAACTCCTTTTCATTTTCCTTTTCCGCTATCCGGAGTTGGGCCTTCTGCGACTCTAGTTCTCCCTCCTCTTTCCGCCGCGCACATTCCTCATTGTGTTCTTCTCTGCAACGAGCTCGCTCCCGATGTACAACAAGTTGTTCTGACTCTGCATCAGCCATCTTAGGGGTGAAGCGTTATACAGTGCAATAACACAACGCTGAACATTTTTTTTCGCCTACTCCTCTTTCTCTCATCGACACTTGGTTGACCAGTCCTGTTCGCGGACGCCAATCTGTCACAAACTGCAGCCTTTACGGTGAAAAGAGGCGCGGGATCTCTGTTACGGTTACCCGTCGTTTCTCTATGAGGTATGAGAACACATTTTAAAGTTAAGCCGGTCAACACGTGAAGTGCGTGTATCGGTGCATGAATGAGGAAGGAATACATGTAAAAAAGATCAAAGAAACAATTGAATGTTTATAATTAATACTCCAAATTATACTGAATAATATTAGAGTACAATGTAAAAAAATAAAACGCCACGACAAGATATCGATAAAAGACGACTAGATAAATGACAAGAGGAAAACCCGACAATTAACAAAACGCTGCGATAAAAAGAAGACTGTAAGCAAGTATTTGCAGATATAAGTATGAGCTAGGGTTACATAGAAAACACAGCGAAAAAATACTAAGTGAGGGTAGGGTTAAACAAAGGAAAAAATAATGTTCGATTAAACAACAGTCTGTGGGGAAATGGAATTCTCACGGCTTTCTTGTTAGTTGAGGCGTCTGAGGCTGGGTTGTCGGTAGCGGCGGCCGTACAGGCGAGGAGAACGATGCGTCAATCGCGGGCCCGATGAAGCATAATACGCTTTCCTGGAACGGCCGCGAGAGAGGCCCGGAAGACTGAATCTTCCCAGAAAACACTGGCGCGGGAGTGCTGCTGTATGCGTTTTTATGCTCTCAGCTGTCTACGCAGTGCCCCGCGTCAAGGACGCGCGTTCGCTGCCCCATCGGCGCGTTGAAGCCTGCTCAGAGGAGCAGCGAAGTCCCGTGAGTTTGGCTCTGCGATAAAAAGGAGACTGTAAGCAAGTATTTGCAGATATAATAAGTGTGAGCAAGGGTTACATAGAAAACACAGCGAAAAAATACTAAGTGAGGGTAGGGTTAAACAAAGGAAAAAATAATGTTCGATTAAACAACAGTCTGTGGGGAAATGGAATTCTCACGGCTTTCTTGTTAGTTGAGGCGTCTGAGGCTGCATGAGGAAATTATGTAGTTCACTCTACATTGTTTGATGGTGTGGTGAATGGACAGCTTAACTTAAAGCTCTGTGTCAAGCTTCTAGCTTGCAAATTCGCTGGATTTCAGTGCAGTTGTGCGAGACTGCATGGGAATTGTTGCCATTGCAGCTCTCGTCCCCTGCGCCTCTACAATGCTCGGGGGATCCACATTGCAACCAACAAGGACATGTGCGATTGCCTACGCTTGGAGTGCCCTGGCTGCCACTTTCCGTGTCCCAAATGTGGCTCAACAAAGTGCGGAGATGAGTGCCGGGGCAACCGGGACTACACCTACGAGCAGATTGAGATTGATGGACGCCCCGACGTTGCCTATGTGAACCCACTGCTGTCGTAGAAGGCCCACGTCTCCCTCCAGTCTGCTCTCTTTTTTTCAATAAGCTCTGTTTTTTCAACTCACCTAGAAGAATTTGTATATTGGTATTTTTCATTACGAGCAGGTTACTGGTCCAATCCCTTTTTTTTCACATTTGACTGGTTCACAACTCACTTTGTATGTAAACTTTTGTATTAGAGTTTCTCTATATTTTACACCACATCTGACTGCTTCAAAACGCACTTTGTAAACTTCTGTATTAGGTTCCTATTTGCAAAAGTCTTTCTGAAAGCCAATATAATTATTGCTTGAAAAGCTTGAAAAGAATCTTTGAAAAGAAGGGGGTGTGTTAAGCTGGTAACTGTTAATGACATCTAGCTATATGCTTTTCAAGCGTCGGTGACAAGGAAGGCCTTCAAGTAAAGCTGTGCTTCATTTTTGATGAACATAAAGGAAAAAGATGCAAAGTGTCTGACTGTGAAATGTTTATTGCACAGTTTACAACAACACCAATGAATAATAGCCTATAATTCTGGTTCCTTGCACAATTCTTCGACTGGTAAGCATGTCTGACAGGTTCATTTGGCTGTTATAAGCAAAGCATGACCAGGAGGCAACAGCACTGCTTGCATTGTAATGGCATTTTCACCAGTGTGTACAATATTTCACTGCATGAGGGTGCAGTTTCCTGTACTATAGGCCTCATTTTAATTATTTATTCTATAGACTGAAAGGAAGTGTGAGCCAGGTTCTGTGCAGAGTCTTTTTGTATGTGTATTAGTTACTGGCAGTCATGCACGCAACTAGGAAAGAGTGTTTCAGGCAACAGTAGCTACTGAGTGGGTTTTGCTGATCCCAGGTATCTTTTTGAATGACAATGATGCCATGATGAAAAACAGAGGAACAAAAAAGATACAGTGAGGTTACTGGGCAGAAATTAACTTGCTAGATGCTTGGAAAGTTCACTGGATTCTGCTTTTTTTGACAATGCTGCAAAGTACAAGTATGATTACTTGGCTTCCGCTTTCATCATGCTTGTGACGAGTTGCACAACCAAACCTTGTATCTTTGTGGGAGAGGACTGGTTCTCAATCCAGCATGAGCCGGTAGTGTAATTAAAGCCTGGTTTTGAAAAGTTGACAGGGGATATTTGCAGGTTGTGAGAAAAGCCGCAAACGTTTAAATATGCTGAAAGTGCGACTGCTCACGCTGCAATCATTTCTACACAATCTGAAATCGTCACTACTACGTGACATCTGGTGGATGTGCTGCCTTTGATCCTTCAAGCGAAGACCCAAGCCGTGTTCCTGTCGCCCTGGAAGATCAGCCCACAGGTCACCGAGCCAGCCGCCGACTTCAAGGCCTACAACCCGAACACTGTCTGCTGCCTGACCCCATTCGATCTCGGAAGGCATCGAGGCTGACAATAGCTCAGCCTACAGCACCGGTTGTTTTAGTCCAACCCCGTGAGCCCCCCTGCTTCCATGGACGACCCGATGAAGATGCTGGAGACTGGATGGACCTTTTCGACCGTGTGGCAGAATTCAACGGCTGGAACGACGCTGCGAAACTCAGGCAGGTCTACTTTGTTCTTCAAGGACATGCCCGAGTTTGGTTCGAAAATCATGAGGCAGCTATGAAGGATTGGGACATTTTCAAGGAAGCGTTTTTGACTGCCTTTTCAAGCGTCGTCCGAAAGGAAAGAGCCCAGGCCCTCCTTCAGTCAAGACTTCAACTTCCTAACGAGCCTGTCCTGGCGTACGTTGAAGAGATGAAGCGCCTCTTTCGCCGCGCCGACCCTAACATGACTGAAGGTGAGAGTCAAATTTTTAATGCAAGGCGTCAAAGAATTGCTTTTTACAAGTCTTGTCCGAAATCCGCCAAAAACCGTGGCGGAATTTGAAACGGAAGCGTCGCCATCGAGAAGACGTTGTACACCCGGATGCACCACTACGAGTGACAACTTCAGCCAGACTACTCAAGCCACTACCCCAGCGCATCTGCAAGTGGAGGGAACCTTCGGGACCTCATCCGGGAGATCGTGCGAGAGGAGCTCCGCCGATTGATGCCATCATCGCAACAACCCCAGGTGGCGACGCTCGCGGACGTCGTCCGTGAAGAAGTCCAGCAGGCGCTGGGCGTTCCTCAAGCGACGGCTGCAACTGTCCCAGCACAAGAGGCAACAGCAATGAACTACGCTGGTGCATTACATCGCCCTGCGCCCCGACGTGATGACTTTCCGAGCCCTCGCCGCTACCGTCATGTTCCTGAAAACCGCCCCTTGGTCTCCGCCCGCCATGCCTACCAACGACCCCCAAGCCCCAGAAAGTGCGACGCCTGGAGGACACAAAACAACCGACCGCTCTGCCTCCATTGTGGTGAGGCAGGACACATCCTCCGTCACTGCCCGTACAGGCGAATCGGCCTCCGTGGTTTCGCTGTCGATGCCCCACGACCCCGTCCTGGCGAGCGACCACAGGAAATCAACGACTTCCTGCGCAGCGGAGAGAACTCGTCGCCAAGGCGTCTGTCACGCTCCCCATCGCCGTACAATGCCCGATTTGCGTCGCCGGGCCGCGGTTACGTGCAAGGACGGTCTCCTAGCCCCCGTAGGGGAAACTAAAGGCAGCAACCTTTGGAGGTGAGGTTGCTCAATGGCGAAAAGAAGATCCTCCGCCGCCGACGACCACTAACGACGACGCAACCATTTCATCGCCGCTCCACACGACGACATCGACGACAACACGCCACCGAGCGAAGTAACAACGGTATGCCCCGGCCATGACCTGAAGAAACGACGGAGCCGAGATCGGACACTAAGGCCCACGTGCAATGCGAGGACGCGAACAAGTGACCTTGAAGTTGATATCGACGGTCGCAGAGTCACTGCTCTAGTAGACACCAGAGCTGACTATTCAGTCATTAGTGGACCGTTAGCCTCCCATCTCAGGAAAGTTACAACCGCTTGGGATGGCCCGCTGATTCGCACCGCAGGTGGCAACCTGATTACGCCATCGGGACGATGTACTGCAAGAATAACCGTAAATGGGCGCACTTACCCCACCAGCTTTGTGGTCTTGCAGCCGTGTTCGCGCGACGTGATTTTAGGCATAGACTTCCTAAATGAAAATAGGGCTATCATCGACCTCCGATCCAAGCTCATCAAGCTATCTGCAGACAAAGCCGTACCTGCTACGACGACTTCGACGCAACACGTCGCTCTAAACGTCCTCGACGGAGAATTTACCGTGCCGCCCCGATCAAGCGTCGCCATCAGCGTAGGTAGCACAGACATCGAAACCGCTGAAGGCATCGTCGAAGGAAATATCCAGTTGCTCTTGGAACGAGGAATCGACATCGCAAGAGGCATCGCGAAATTCCGGAGAAGACAAGCTCAGGTGCTGGTAACAAACTTCACTGAAGAATACCGGCATCTCAACAAGGGCGCAACCATCGCTTTTCTCGACGAATTAGCGGACCTCAAAGACGTATTCGCCCTCCACGACCATCCACTGGAAGACGCACCGGACCAATTCCGTCAGCCCACATTTGACATCAACCCAGTACTGACCCACAGCAGGAAAAACCATATTCGCAGTCTTCTTCGAAACTACAGGGAGCGCTTCTCGTCATCATCGAAGGTACTACAAACACCACTGGCCAAGCACCGCATTATAACGGACGAACACGCCCGACCTCTGCGCCAAAGCCCTTATCGTGTATCGCCGCGAGAACGACAGGCCATTCGCGATCAAGTTGAGGAAATGCTGCGTGATGACGTAATCCAGCCATCGAACAGCCCCTGGGCGGCACCAGTCGTTTTGGTCAAGAAAGACGGCACACTTCGCTTCTGCGTTGATTACCGCCGCTTGAATAGCATAACAAAGAAGGATGTCTACCCGCTTCCCCGCATCGACGACACTCTCGACCGGCTCTGCAATGCAAGGTACTTCTCATCGATGGACCTGAAGAGCGGATATTGGCAAATTGAGGTCGACGAAAGAGATCGCGAGAAGACCGCATTCATCACACCGGACGGCCTTTATAAGTTCAAGGTGATGCCATTTGGCCTCTGCTCCGCACCAGCCACGTTTCAACGAGTAATGGACACAGTCCTGGCAGGCTTGAAGTGGCAAATTTGTTTGGTATATTTGGACGACATTGTTGTCTTCTCGTCAAACTTTGAAGACCACCTAAAACGACTACAGACAGTGCTGGAAGCCATCAAGTCATCGGGACTAACGCTAAAACAAGAGAAGTGTCACTTCGCCTACGAAGAACTCCGGTTCCTAGGTCACATCGTTAGCAATGACGGTATTCGCCCAAACCCGGAGAAAACAGCTGCAATCGCACAATTCCCACTGCCAGCCGACAAGATAGCTGTACGCCGATTCCTTGGGCTGTGCGCTTATTATCGACGATTTGTCAGAAACTTTTCGCGGATTGCCGAACCGTTGATGCAGCTTACAAAGGCTGACGTACCTTTTAAATGGGAAGCGCCGCAAGAAGAAGCCTTCGATGAACTTAAGCGCCGCCTGCAATGCCCTCCTGCACTTGGCCACTTTGATGACAACGCCGAGACCGAAATTCACACCGACGCGAGCAGTGTGGGCCTAGGAGCCGTTCTCGTCCAGAAGAGTGCCGGGCAGGAGAAAGTAATCGCCTACGCCAGCAGGTCCCTCACAAAAGCCGGAGTCAATTACTCGACGACCAAGAAGGAGTGCCTTGCAATCATCTGGGCCACTTCTAAGTTTCGTCCATACCTATACGGCCGACCATTCAAGGTGATAAGCGACCATCACGCGCTCTGCTGGCTGGCTAATTTGAAAGATACTACCGGCCGCCTTGCCAGATGGAGCCTACGACTTCAAGAATTTGACATGACTGTAGTCTATAAGTCGGGGCGGAAGCATTCCGACGCAGACTGCTTATCCCGCGCTCCCGTCGATGCTCCCCCGAAGGACGATGACGACGATGCATTTTTGGGACCGGTAAGCGCCAGCAGTTTCGCAGAACAACAGCGATCAGACCCTGAGCTGAAAGCGCTAGCCGATTACTTGGAAGGAAAGACCGCTTCCCCTCCTGGTGTGTTCAGGCGACATTTATCATCCTTCACGTTAAGCAATGGCATCCTCGTGAAGAACTTCGCACCCGACAAGACCGCGAAGCTTCTCGTAGTGCCTAAAACCCTTCGGCAAGAAATTCTGCAGGCGTTGCACGATGAGCCCACCGCAGGCCACCTCGGATTTGCGCGCACGTTGCGTCGAATCCAGGAGAAGTATTACTGGCCGCGACTGCCTGCCGAAGTTGCCCACTACGTGAAGACGTGTCGTGAGTGCCAATGACGCAAGATGCCGCTGATCAGACCAGCAGGACTACTAAACCCGATTCCGCCCCCAATCCTGCCCTTTCAACAAATTGGGATGGATCTCCTCGGCCCCTTTCCATCTTCGTCTATGGGTAACAAGTGGATCATCGTGGCCACTGACTACCTTACCCGTTACGCCGAAGCAAGAGCACTACCAAATGGTACCGCGGCAGAAGTCGCCAAATTTTTTGTCGAACAAATTCTCTTGCGACACGGCGCCCCAGAAGTGCTCATCACGGACAGGGGAACGGCGTTTACGGCAGAGTTGACGCAAGCCATCCTGGAATACAGTCACACAAGCCATCGACGAACAACTGCGTACCATCCCCAGACCAATGGCCTTACGGAGCGCCTGAACAAAACGATCGCGGACATGATCGCTATGTACGTCGATGCTGAACACAAGACCTGGGACGCCATCTTGCCGTACGTGATCTTCGCGTATAACACGGCAGTCCAGGAGACGACCAGAGCGACCCCGTTTAAGCTTGTGTACGGCAGGGAGCCCACGACGACGCTCGACGCAATGCTGCCGCACGTAACCAGCGAAGACAACCTTGACGTCCCCGCCTACATGCAGCGTGCAGAGGAAGCCCGACGACTCGCACGGCTTCGTATTAAAGACCAACAGCGCACCGACAGCCGACGACACAATTTACGACGACGCCACGCAGAGTACAATCCAGGAGACCAAGTGTGGGTTTGGACACCAATTCGCCGTCGCGGATTAAGTGAAAAGTTGTTGCGTCGATACTTTGGGCCATACAAAATCCTTCGCCGCGTCGGACCACTGGACTATGAAGTCATTCCCGACGAAACGTCAGCATCACGACGGCGACGCGCACGCCCAGTTATTGTACATGTTGTACGACTGAAGCCATATTACGCGCGTTAAAAATCTGTGGTGTTTAAACTTTGCAGTGTTTTAAGTTTTAGTTTCTTTGTTTTGGAACATCGAGGCGATGTTTTTTTAAGGGGGGAGTAATGCCGCGAAACCTTCAAAACAGTATTTGTTGTTTTTTAAACAGCCGCCGGAATACAGGCTTATCACTCTGATTCTGCACCGCGTATCAGTTCCGTAATCTTTGTTTGTTAATGTTCGATGTCGCGAGTCACACCTTTATCAGTTTTGTTGTAGCGCAAGATGCACCGAGATCTGTCTCGAAGGTTCCGACCACTCGGG
Source organism: Amblyomma maculatum (assembly GCF_055883805.1). Lineage (NCBI taxonomy): Eukaryota > Metazoa > Arthropoda > Arachnida > Ixodida > Ixodidae > Amblyomma > Amblyomma maculatum. Next base: position 117,527,337 of record NC_139344.1, read on the forward strand.
TGTCTTTCCACAATGTTCCAGCCCGTGCTGGTAACTGTTTGCGACGTTATCTAGATTGTTCTGTGCAGCCTTTAAATTGAGCGTTGACGAGTGTGACGAGCATTCCTTGTTCGACGATCGACGAGCACGTATGTTTCTGTCGCCGCCGCCGACTTGCTTAGTGCTTTTGCGGGCGCAAGTCAGCCCAAATAGAGTTTCTTTAGTGGAATCATCGACCCTTCATTTGTGTCGTCGACCTCGTCACCACTACGTGCCTCGTCACCAAGACGATTAGTCAAATGATAAGGGAAAAACCCGACAATTAACAAAATACTGTATAAAAAGAAGACTATAAGGATAAAACAAGTATTCCAGATATTATATAATAAGTATGGGCAAGGGTTAAGTAGAAAACAGCAAAAATTACCAGGTCAGAGTAGGGTTAAACAAAGGCAAAAATAATGTTCGATTAAACTACAGTCTGTGGCGAGATGGAATTCTCACGGCTTGTTAGTGGAGGCGTCGAAGGCTGGGTGGCTCGGTAGCGGCGGCCGTACAGGTGAGAAGAACGATGCGTCGATCACGGGCCCGATCAAACACAATACGCTTCCCGGAGCGGCCGCGAGAGAGGCCCGGAGGACTGAATCTTCCCTGAGCACACTGGCGCGGGCGTTGGTTGGTTGGTTGGTTCATAGGAAGGTAAAGGCGCAGTATCTGTCACACTTGCTCTGTGGACACCTGAACCGCGCCGTAAGGGAAGGGATGAAGGTGGGAGTGAAAGTGGATAGAGAGAAAGGGGGGCCGTAGTGGAGGTCTACGGAGTAATTTCGACTACCTGGGGATCTTTAACGTGCGCTGACATCGCACAGCACACGGACGCCACTTCGTTTCGCCTCCATCGAAACGCAGCCGCCGAGGCCGGGATTCGATCCCGCGAACTCCGGCACAGTAGTCGGGCGTCTTACCACTGCACCACCCCGGCGGGGCCGCGGGCGTACTGCTGTATGCGTTTTCATGCACTCGGCTGCATATGCAGTGCCCGGGTCAAGGACGCGCGGTCGCTACCCTATCGGCGTGTTTAAGCCTGCTCAGAGGAGCAGCGAAGTCCCGTGAGTTTCGCTCTATATCTGAGGTAGAATGTCCTGCCACTTGCGCTGAATAGGTGAGGCAGCTTGTGACACTGCCCCCCCCCCCCCTGAAATATATTGCCTCAGAATATTCTAGACATCTACAAGCGCCGAGAACGGCGTTATTACGCCCCGCAGAGGGGTGCAGTCGATTGGGTCCGTTCGATGCACTGAAGATCGTCACTCACCACGGTTCGTGACGCGCCCCATATACGCACTGATCAGAACCCGCACAGCACTACAACACTCTAGTTCGTCAGTCATGTCTTAAGCTCATGTCAGTAGTCACGGATCGCTGATAACAATCAAGTGAACACAGAAAGACAGGCACATCATGTACCATTTTCATTACAAAATCAACACGATGCCGCTAGGCAGTAGTGCAAGCTGAACGACTATTCCAGCCGGCTCATGTAATCTGCGCCCACGTTCTCCCTGCCTTCAATATGATCGAAATGGAAGTTGTATTCCTGAATACTCCGGCGAAGAACGCGCCTGTTCACAGATTTTGTTTCTTTTATGAGCTTCAGAGGCTGGTGGTCCGTCGGAACGAGAAACGTTCTCCCGTAAAAGAAGACTTGAAATTTCTCGATTACCCAAACGAGTGCTAAAGTCTCTTTCTCAGTGGTTTAATAGGCTACCTCTCGAGGGAGCAACTTGCGCCTCGGTACGGTGCAGGATTTCGCCATGCGATTGAAGCAGAACGGCCCCAAGACCTCTATCAGAAGCATTCGTTCGCAGGACGAATTTCCTGCCAAAATCTGGAAGTTTCGAGGTGCCTCTGCCAGTTTTTCCAGCAAGTTCTTGAAAGCCTCTTCTGGTCATGTCAGCATAGTTCGGAATGAAATCACGGCAGTAACCCGTGAGTCCCAAAAAGAATCGGACTTGCTTTGCTGTCGGCCGTGAAGCTTTTCGTATCTTATGTAGGGTCTTTGTGAGGGGCGACAACTCTCCGGATGCAATTTGGTGGCCCAGGAAGGCGACGGTTTCCATTCCGATCTCGCATTTGAGCGGTTTGATGGTGAACCAGCCGCTTCAATTTGAGCAAAGACCACGTACAATGTTTGGCGATGCTGTTTCGATGTCGCATTTGCAATGAGTACATCGTCGAAGTAGTAATCTACGTCGGGAATATCGGCCAAGATGCTCCGCATCAGCTTCGTAAAAATAGCTGGTGTTGTTTTAATACCCAAGGGCATATATCTAGACTGAAAGCGCCCCGTGCTAACCCCGAAAGCAGTCATCGCTTTTGAATCGGGTAACAACGGTACCTGCCAATATCCCTTAGATAAGCCCATCTTGAAAAAGAGTTTCCTACACCCTACCGAGGCGATAAGGTCGTCCGTACGAGGTAAGGGCTCGGCGTAGTGTGCGATGACTTTGTTTAGTTTCCAAAAATAAATGCATAGCCGATGTGTCCCGTCAGGCTTGCGTATGGCGATCACAGGGGTGTTGTAGGGCGACTCCGAGGCTCAATGATGTCTAATCGGAGCAAGTCGTCCACTTCTGATGCAGTTGTCTGTCTCAAAGCGTACGGTAGCGGATATTGTTTTACATTTATCGCCCTGTCGGTCTAACTTCAGTTGGCACTCGATGAGCGTGATCTTTCCCGGAAGGTCCGAAAATATTTTTTAGTGCTGTTGCAGAAGTGTCTTGGCTTCGTTCTGCTCTACATTTGTCAGTCTCTCGGAAATGTGCACATCCCTTATAGACTGCATCTGGGAGGCCTTAGGAAGCTCTATCTCTCCAGCGTCTGTGTCTTCTGCCGATATACTGCACCGACAGCTGCCACGATGGTGTCGCCTTTCCTTTGCTGGTATTTTTTTAGCATGTTGATATGGAATATTTTTGTGGCATGACCCAAATCCACTTCATAGTCCACATCACCCCTGAGGCTGATGATCGAGAAAGGCCCCTTCCATTGCATGAGCAGCTTGTTGTGCTCAGTGGGAAGAAGAATAGGAACCTTCTCTCCCGGTTTGAGTGAAAGTTTGCGGCTTTTTGTCGTAGTAGCGGCGGTAACGCTCTCCTGCGCACCCCAGCTCTTCGTGGGCAAGTTTGCAAATCTTCTCCAGTCTTTCCAGTAAGCAAGGACTTCCTCGTACGCAGTTCGCAACTCGTCGTCGATGGAGTAATTTTATGCTCGTTCGTTGCCAATCTTCGGAGGGGCGGAAACCTTTCCAAACATGGTCATTCTGCAGTGAAAAAGCCGTAGACGAGAATCAGATGATGGTCAAGAGGAGAATTATATTTACAGAAGAAAAATAGTATACATTGGCAAACTGTAAATTACAGCAACAAGAGTCACACAGACAACAGTAACTTAAAGAAAATAGACTTTCAGACAGGGAAGTCACTCTACAAGCCCTTACTTTCCTACTGAGCGTTTCGGTTAAAGGCTTAGGGACTGTAGATACGGTCTAAGCACGGAGCCTCAATCTTGACTGCCGAACATGGTCTGAGGACCGCTTTTTGATGACAAACATCAACAAAGACCCGTGGGTGGTCACCTTAGGTGATCCGCCCCGAAAATGAAGCAGTCAATCAAATTATTGAAAAGTATGCCACAACCCCAGTGGGTTGGAATAGTCTTGGACCCAGGTCCTTAATTACGTCAAATAAAAATACAGCATTCAAAACACACACTCTCCCTCCACTCGCCGGTCCCCAAACCCTCTCACACGGCGCCTGTCTTACCTTCCCCTCCCCGGTGTGTTTGCGAAGCGACCTTGCAGCTGACGCCTTTCTTAAAGAAACGCCGCGTGGGATCTGGGGACAAGGCTGCCCAGCCGTCGCGTTCGAGAAAGGTACCCCCATTCTCGAACGGGACGGCTGGGCAGCCTAGTCCTCAGAGAAGTGTGCACTCGCCGTTGCTCGCACCCGATCAGTCGCCGTGGAGGGGGGAGGGGGGCAAGGGCCGCGCCTATTGTTGCCTTCTGCAGGACATTTCGTGAGCGCTTGGGGCACGGCAAATGGATTCGTTAGCGGGCTCTCTCTGCCCCGGTGTCTGGCTACACAGCGGGAGGCCGTGGGGCTGAGTCGCTGCTTGGGAGGCCGAGGGTGCAGCCCATTGTCGCCTTCTGCAGTAAATTTAGTGAGCGCTTGTGGCAGTGGAAAAGGCTTCATGAGCGGCGTCTCCCTGCACCAATGTTTGGCGCCACAGCGAGAGATCGCTGGGCGAGCCGGCCGTAAAGTGTTTCGCAGAAGCGCTCCTGTCGTTCCCGGCCGGTACGGGTGCGTCTGCCGTCGCTTCCTCGCGACGCAGGGAGGGGGAAGGGACGAAACAAACCAAGCCTCCTGTGCACCCCGCGCGGCGCGGCTAGCGCCCAAGCAGAGGGGAGAACAAAAATAGCACTCGCTTCTTGGCCTCCGCGGGCGGGGGTTCGACCGCCAGCTCGACTCCAAGCGCGAGTTTCTTTTCAATGCGGCCTTGCAGATGGTTACATTAGCCTAGAACTCTATTAGTACAGCTAGAGGTCCTCGCACATTTCGACCATATAAGAGTTCGAATGGGAAAAAGCCAAGGCTTTCTTGGTGTACTTCCCTGTATGCGAACATAAGTGGAGCCAGGTAGCGATCCCAATCGAGTCTCTCCTGACTCATGCGCTTGAGCATTTGTTTAAGCATGCCGTTAAACCGTTCGACTAGACCGTTCGCTCTCGGGTGGTAGGGAGAGGTATGCAGCTGTTTTACTGACAACAGGCTGCTAACCTCCTCCATCTTCAGACGTAAAATTAGTGCCCCTGTCACTGAGGACCTCTCTGGGCACTCCTACACGGGAAAACATTTCGACAAGAGCTTCGGCTACCCTTTCGCCCTCAATACTAGAAAGCACGACTGCATCAGGGTACTGAGTGATATAGCCCATCATGGTCAGGATGTACCGATTGCCTTTAGCCGACATCGGGTTGAATGGGCCAACGATGTTGATCGCCACCCTTTGAAACGGGGTCTCAATGAGGGGCACTCGGACCAAAGGCGCTCGTGTGGTGTAATCCTTCGGAATTGTGCGTTGACATAGATCGCAAGAGGCAACAACCCGCTTAGCGTCAGCCTGCATTGCGGGCCAGAAGAATTCTGTCTAAAGCTTTATTAGGGTTTTCTTCGCGCCTTTGTGACCTGCCATCGACCCATCATGTGCCAGCTTGAGAATATCTGATCTGTACTTTTGGGGCACGACCCCTTGAGTGTACTCCGCGATAGCGGGCTCTCTCTGCCCCGATGTCTGGCGACACAGCGAGAGGCCACTGGGCTGAGTCGCTGCTTCAGAGCCCGAGGGTCGCGCCCATTGTCTCCTTCTGTAGGACACTTAGTGAGCGCTTGTGGCAGTGCAAAAGGCTTCATGCACCAATGTTTGGCGCCGCAGCTAAAATTCGCTGGGCGAGCCGGCCGTAAAGTGTTTCGCAGAAGCGCGTCTGTTGTTCCCGGCCGATACCACCGCCGACTACATGTCCCAGGTACGTTACATGTACCTGTGCGACATGGCATTACTCGGGGCGGACCTAGATATTAGCCTCGCGGAGTAAGCCAAACACAATCTTTAAATAATTCAGGTGTTCCTGCCAGGAAGCCGAAAAAATTGCGATGTCGTCAAGGTATGCCGCAGCATAGACCTGATGCTTCGATAGAAGCTGGAATGTTGCGGCCGCGTTTTTCAAACCAAATGGCATAACGCGCCAATCATACTCCCCTTCGTTGGTTACAAAGGCCGTCAAGTGTTGGCTTCCGGCGACCACCGGTACTTGCCAATATCCTAGACGTAAATCTACCAATGTAGTATATTTGGCACGGCCGACCCTCTTGATTAACTCCTGCGGGGGTGTCATCGGGAATGCATCAGGACGCGTGGCCGCTTTTAGCGCGCGGTAATCGATACACATACGCACTGAACCGTCCTTTTTCCCTACGCAGACCACGGGATGAGCATAGTCGCTGTCGACCGGATATAGGACGCCCCGGTCTAACAACTCCTTTATCTGCCAGCCTACCTCTTCCCTTAGAAGTTCTGGCACTCGGTAAGGGAAAGCGCGTTTTGGCTGATACCCGTCTTGAAGCTCGATTTTGTGCAGTCCTACTTCTGCGGCACCAGGGATCTCGGTGAGTAGATGAGAATAACCGCCGAATAGCCTCGCGATTTCACGCGCTGCTGGGAGCCTAAATGTGCCAGTTTCTCGCGCTAAACCGAAGGGAGACTGGGTGCGCAGACGAGGGGCGAGGCGTGCACTCGATCTCTCCGAAATATGCCTTCGTTAAAGACTACCCCGACGTGACTAGGTTTGGTTTGTGGGGTTTAATGTCCCAAAGCGACTCAGGCTTTGAGAGACGACTTAGTTTAGGACCCCGGAAATTTCGACCACCTGGGGTTCTTTAACTTGCAATGACATCGCACAGCACACGTGCGCCTTGCTTTTCGCCTGCACCGAAAAGCGGCCGCCGAGGCCGGGATTCGATCCCGCGTCTGTGGGAAGAGTAGTCGAGCGCCGTAACTACTGCGCCACCCCGACGGGGTCCCGATGTGACTAACCCGAGCGTAGTAAGGCCGAAGCCTGTTGGCATGCACGAGCGGCGCGGCTCGCGCACCGGTATAGACTCGGTAAGCATGCTGCCTTTCGCGCGCTGTTATCACGTAGGAGACGAGCTACTTCGGGGCCAGTTTGCTGCCGCGGTCAGGGTCTAAAACGAGAACCTCGTCCCCCATATTAAAAATTTGGTCGCGGGGCTGTCTATTGTATGCTTGAGCATAGCTCCCCTGGCGCGCGCTCGCAGTCAGTCCCGCCACCTCCGCGGCTATCTCTAGCTCCTCACGTAGCTGTAACATATTTTGCGGGCTCTTCTCTTAGAGTGTCTGGGAGCGGTTGCTCACCTGTCTAGGCGTGTTGCAATAGGGCCAGTGGCCCCGTGGGGTTCCTGCCGTAAAGAAGCCGGAAAGGAGCCACCCCCGTCGTGTCATGGGGAACTTCCCTATATGCCCAGAGAACGATTGGTGTCAGCTTGTCCCACTTTTTCGGGTCCTTTTTTATGACGTTTAAAAGCATGTTTTTCAGGACATAGTTTCCCCTTTTCCATGGTCCCATTGCTCTCTGGGTGCTCGGGAGTCGAAAACCGGGAGGCGGACCCCAACCTCGCTAACATTTCTTGCGTAAGCTGTACCGTGAAGTTAGTACCCTGGTCTGAACGCACCACTTCTGGGATGCCAGCGCGGCTAAAAATGGTGAGTAGGGCGTCGCATGTTGCTCTTGCGGTCAATTAATGCAGAGAGACCACCTCGGGCAACTGCGTGCACAAATCAACCAGACAGAGTGTACCGGTGGCCCCTGTCTGAGGACACATTGATTGGCTTGATAATATCCACGTTCACTGCCTGAAAAGGGTGGTCCGGTCTGGTGAGGGACGTGATAGGTATCCTATCTCTAAGTCGTCTGTCTGACCGGACCTGGCACGCTTGACACGTTTTGCAGCATGCGCGAGAGCCGCCTCTAAACCGGGCCAGAAGAAGCTGTATTTAATTCTTGCCGTCGTCTTGGTCCCAAATAGCATCCCCAAAGTGATCCGTGAGCCAAAGCAAGGACTTCTTCACATCTACTCAAGAGCAGCACGAGCTCCTTTGCTCTAGTGCTTGCGATGCAATCCCAGTGATATAGAAACCCTTCCGAGATGAACATGCACGCTTTGAATGTTTCAGCGTCTGCCCAAGCTTTCCTAAGGCTTTCATCAGACCGCTGGGCCGATCGAAGCTCGTCGCGCTGCTCTGAGGCCGTGTCCTTATTATCATGCCTCAAACACTTGTCATTAGCTTACTGCCCGACCTCGCCCACTTCGTATTTCTCGCCTGATGTCACAATCGACTCACTGTTGGGCTCTTCACCTGTTTCAGATTCTCTCGCATGAGCTCCATCGCTCGATGGGGATGAATCGGATGCTTGCTCGCCCACCGTAAAGCATGCTCTAGCTGGGTCGGCAGTCACTTGAACTCCGCTCGGAACAAACAATCCGTCACTGCCGCTGGACTGCACTAGCAGCTCCCAATCCTCACATGAAAGCAGGCAGTCTACTCCCTCCGCGAGCTTGCTGGTAAGTGCGCGTAACTGGTTTACAGCCTCCGGCTGTGCTGTAACTGACGGTCGCCTCCTCACACCGACCCCGAGGGTTACTAGTTTTGCCTCTACAGTTTCTCCAAATGCTGACACAAGATTTATGTTGCAGCAAGGCTCCTGAAACTCTTCAGGCACGAGATCTTCTCTGACTACCGTAATTTCGCTACCGGTGTCTATGATCGTCGTTGTCGGCACTCCAGCGCATACTATATCTACTTGCTGTAGTTTCGATGTATGCACTTCTTCGGACGATCGGGGCGCTCTCATTTCTAGGGGCAAGTCAGGCGGGATATCTGTCAAAAGGATGTTTCCTCTCTATGCCCCAACATATAATGTTAATCTGTTGTGGTTCAAACACATCAACGGCACAAGGGAGGTTTAATTGTAGCACATGGCGAGTACACACTACATCCTGCAGGGGTGTTCTGGTTTGTAGCAGATGTAATTAATTAAAGCCTGAAGGCATATTTCAGTCCTTGGGTGCATATGCAAATTTAATTAAGAGTTTGCAAACTCCAAATGGTGGCCTCATATGTTTCCTCCTCGTGCGCCTCACGTCAGCTGCAGCTGGTATACATTTGGTTTAGTTTTTCGTATTGCGTAGCTAGCATTTAGTGTTGCTGCGTCACTTTGCACATAGCACTGCGCTCTCTTCTTGTGGTCGCTGTTTTTACGGAGCAGCCGCCGAGCACACCAACTAGACGCTACATAAAAGCATGTAAAAAAAGAAGTGCTGTGGCCATCAAACTCAAAGCCTGGAGTGGAGCGAACCGGGCTCCCGCATTCCGAACTGCATTCGCGTCGTAACCCAGGGCTCGTTGCCATGGAGGTCTATGGGCTGCTGCATGGTACGCTGGATGTAGTCCACGCAGCCCCTCGCTTCCACCAGGATCACAGTGTGCGTCCTGTGTGGAAGAAGTTTACAGCAACATAAGCCTCGTAGTCTCCACGTTTTAGACTGTGACGAGCTCACTGTCCAAATGGAGGAGAGCATAGTCCATTTGCAATTAGGTACACAAAACTGGATCACCGGAAAGTACTCATCTGCCGCATTAACAAAGCCAAAGTCAGCCACCTTTCTTTAGAGTAAGAATTACAAATCTTCCTTTCCTATAGACAAGCGTCAGCCCGTGATGTCAGTGGAGATGCGGGGGCGCTGGCGACCGCAGTGACTTTCGTGGTGTAGGCAAAAGCATGGGCCGTCTGAATTGGATGCGCGGCGCTGCTGCGTTTTCGAGCATAATTTCCGATATTCCTGCAAGCGGTGGTGCGTTTGGTTTCGCCACAAGGTACAGAAAAGAAAATGGTATCTGGTTTTACTTGTTTCTTCCGGTCGGATAATGATGAGAGCGAATGGCAGAGGCTTTGAGCGCGACAATTGTGGACCCTTCGGCGACGAATTGCTTTGGCAGCGATCGTTCGTTGGAGGTCTGCACTGAAACTTGATCAGTTTGTTTGCAATTCTTGATTGTCGTGATTTCATTTCGGCCACATGACGAATGGCGCAAAAACAAACGCCTGCAGCTCGTGCACGTATTGATATATATACTACCAGGCCATAAGAAGCTCCGACGTGATATTCCGTGTGCGTATGATCTTAATCGAAGGCAGGGAAAACCGCGCTGTGATTTGCATTCACCTGCAGTACTACCCGTGCATATTTCCGTACAAAAAAGGGCACCGGAACTGCTGCTAAGGTAACTGCAGTTACCTTGAGCGATCACTCCAGCGCGATATTGCCGAAACAGGCCCAGAGTCGTGAAGTATAGCTTTTCTTTGTTTTCACTTTTCCGAATTTCAACGAGTGACTCTTCACCAACGGTCCCAGAAATCGAGTGAGCATTGTTAGGATCCGTACAAAGTCAAGCAGCGCTATTTCTTAGAGTATTAGATTTTGTTTGAAAAATCATTAAGATCATAATGAACGAATTGACCACGTACAACCAGCTCTGATCGGGCAGGATATTCAAGTATTGTATATACTTGACATTGAGTTTTATACTCCAAAGTAGAATTGGTTATAAGGGATGAAAAATAAGCAGAATAACATGACGCGCATTTGAATAAAATGTTCCACAATATGCTAAATAATGATCAGCACATCGCTCAATATGAGCCGCAATCGATCGCGGACATCGTGAAGAACATTACATTCGCGCTCGTCGCAAACATAAATAAATAACATATACAAAATTATATCATTCTAACGGGTCTTCATGTATATATTAACCTGCTAATGACCATGGCTACGTGCGATAAATGAAGGGGATATGAGGGTGCTCGTTATAATGCATGAAGGAAAGAAGCGAACAGTCGGCGAGACCGAGGAAAGCATTGGGGATTGTATATTGTCTTTTTTCTTTTTTTTTTTAATTTTTACTTGGATAATCACATAAATTAGTAATGTATTCTGTTTAGGGGAAAGAGAATTAAACACAGAGTAGAAGAAAAAACAACGTGCCGATGGTTGAAACCGAACCCACGACCTCCGAATATCGCGTCCGGTGTTCTTCCAACTGAGCTACATTGGCCGCTGTCCCACCTGCTACTTTCTTGGGTATTAATGTTGTCTGTATACGAACCTTGAGAGTGTTCACCAGCGCCACCCTCAACCATAGCGGTGGACTTGGAACGTCCTGTGTTACCGCCAGCGTCACGCAAAACGTGATCAAGAGCGAGGGCGAAAGCTGTGCTAAAACCCTCTTACGCTACCTATGGCTTCAAGACTGCCAGAACCGAGACCCTCGTAAGCTACAAGCAGATAAATGAAGGGGAAATGAGGGTGCTCATTATTGTACATGAATGAAAGCAGCGAATAGTCGGCGAGGCCAAGAAAAGCATTGGGGATTGTACTTTGACTTTTTGTTTTATTTTTACTTCGATAATCACATAAATTAGTAATGTAGTCTGTTTAGGGGAAAGAGAATTAAACACAAAGTAGAAGAAAAAACAACGTGCCGATGGTGGGAACCAAACCAGCGATCGCGGAGGTTGTGGGTTCAGTTCCCACCATTGGCACGTAGTTTTCGTGGATGTCGTGTCGGTTTGAAAGCAGATTTTGTCGAATTTCCTGTCCGAATTCAGTGTTATTAATTTGAGTGCAGGCGCTCTAAAGGCACGTTCCGAAAATGAGTGTCTCAAAATCGATTTTTGAACATTTTCAACTGTACTAAGAGAAGCGTCTCGCATTATACAGCTGCTATATTTAAGAATCTTCGCTACTGCATGTCTGCAACTAATTTTATTTTCCATCTGATGGCGCATTTATCAATAACCTGAAAGTTTGCAACTTAGACGCAGTTTCCTTTAACATCAACTGCCACCAATGGATGCACTTATGGCCACGTATCGAGCCACTTATGAAACTCGCCAGCGACACGCACCCAGCGGGTACCGCCTCCTTACTCAAATCTTTGACGAAGCAAACCTACACTTTTCCATATTGAACTACCTTACAGCACCATGGAGACCATTGGTAACGGATCCAAAACCACTTCCAACCAACACCAAATGGCCAGGAAGAGATCACCGACAACGCCAGAGAATTGAGACGCAAGACCAGCACATCGCTCTCCGCATTTATAGCGACGCCGTCCTATACCATGACGATGACACCGGCACTATGTTTACAGCCACCGCCTACAACGAGGAGGGTTCACAGCTGCACGCTACTGGCCACAGTGGTCGCAGGTACTGGTCCGCAACTGAAGCCGAGTTAACTGCCATCTACGAGGCCTTTCAACTCTGCACCAAATGAACAGACCGTTTCAGCCACATCTACACAGACAGTGAAGAGGCTATAAAAACTCGACAAAGCCTTTCTTAGATGACCTCAGTGCAACACCGCATCAAACAGCGCTGCCGCCACCTGCGAGACACCTCACAAGTTTCGGTACGTATTCATAGGACACCTGGGCATCACGCACAAGGAACTGGGAACAGGATGGCCCACGAGGCCGCTGACACGCAGCTAGAGCAAGACCGTCGGCGTAGTCTTGATGTGGGCCCATCCAACTCGGACCACCTTTACTGTTCTCCCATATCCCTCATAACACCGGACTCTGTCATCACGCGACCTAAACAAGAGTGGAGGGGTTTTGTTGCGCGACCTTGTCCGCGATATGACTCCTCCGATTCCTTCCAGCCTCTTTCATCCTGTACAAGTTCTAACTCACAAGCGCGAGCCGGTGCAGCGTACACATCGGACATCCTCAGCCAATGGCGCCGAACCAAGATCAGCAGCCCCAACTAACCTGCCGACTCCGTTGACCTGCAGCACTTGATCTGGGTATGTCCTGGCACGTCTAGTCTCAGCACCCGCTACACATCTGCTCACCTCATTCAGACTTCCGAAGACTGGACAGCCCCCAATACCAACGCCAAGCGCAACCTTAGTGCCCTGCTAGACTTCATGTCGGAGTCTGGCGCCCTCAACCTCACCTAACCCACCACTTTAGGGCTAAGGTCATCCTCTAGAATAAAGGTTTATGAATGAACGTGGCGACGCCAGCAAGCTGAGAACTTTGTAAACTCTGGCTGGGCATATTATGCCCAGATGGACGATAGAGAAAACGATAAATGCAAGCACTGTGGGGGAGAGAGAGGGACCCTCAACCATGTAATCTGGGAATGTGCTAGCTCCCTAGGGGCTAAAGCAAATATAAATTCTATAGAGGCCTGGCAAGCCGTGCTGCGGAGCGAGGTCTCTGCCCCACAGCAACAAGCCATCCCCTGGCGGACGAAGCCGCGAAGAACCAAGACCTCTTTGCCTGCTTCTGATCGCGGAGCTCTCGGTTCCCGTCCCTTAGACCTGCGTGGCGGGGGCGGGGATTGGGGGCCTCTTATGTGGTGAAAGGATAAAGTTATTATCATCGTCATCTTCTTCTTCTTCTTGCTTACCTACATTAGTCTATAGTACTTTCAAATTGCGCGCCAATCCCTTCCTATGCCCTTTTTTACCTCCGGTTGCGGGACGTCAGATCCTTGACGTCTCCACTACGGCACTCCTTTCTCTCTTTACGCTTTCACTCCCACCTTCCTCCCTTCACTTACCGCTGTTAGGTTTGGGTCGCGTGCGCCTGGGTAGCGTATGTTCGTGGCTCGCGTGCTCAGCTCACCTCTGACGCCAGTTGTTACGTGCGGCGCGCGGCCCCTCGGTAGCGTTGGCCTGGCGGCTCCGTGGACGGCGGACGGCATCAAAGGTGCCAGCAAAGACGAGACGTCTTCCAACGAAACAACCTTTACTACAACTTTATGAAGGATCTGACAGAGAAGCTGACCCGGAGAGAATACAGACACGTTCATACAGCTGGTGTCTAGCGTCGTCTCCACGGCGCGTCAAAGTAGTCTCTGTTTCAGCGGAGTCGGCCGCTGCTTTTTATAGTTTTCCAGTTCACAAGGAAAGGGTAAACCATCACAGGAAAGGGAGAGCCAAACACGTCTGGGCAAGATGGGATGACTCAATCGCAGGTGGTCCGAACGCATCTCCTCCACCTCCTGCAGACGGGCGAGGGCGGCGCACTCTCTCACAAGCTCCAGGCTTGCCCGGCGTTTGCACACACACGCACGCACACACATTTGGCGCGTGGCAGGATCACGCTGAGACTTGTCCGCGGGAGGAAGCGTTGCGCGGCCGATGGACGGCGTCGAAATGGCCGATCCGCTAGCGGTTCTGCCTGTTGCTATGCGGTGGCCGCGTCAGCTGTCCCACTTGTCGGTGGAGAAAAGTAACAGACTGCCGCGCCGGGAAAGGGAGATCCCGAAGGGCAGGGGGACTGCATTCGCTGTCCGGAGGGATCGGGATGGTGCTGCTAGCCGGGGTCATCCGACTCTGTTTCTCTTGAGCCAGTCAGCCTGAAGAATTCCTTGGCAAGTCCGGGTTTCCAAGGCACTCTGCAACTTGTCTTCAGCAGAGATTTCTGACAACCCACAACGTCACAACCACGCTAAAAACTCAATCGGTCAGCCAGCAAGCACGACACAAACTTCACTAAGTTTTGCCAGACTATTTCCCTCTTATGCCCCCATCTACTTTAAAGGGCAGCTCAGCAGCACTTGGAACGCGTCCCCAAATTTGAAAATTGCGCTTTCAAAAACGTCCCTTCAAACAAAAATAATGCAATACAATATGTTCAAAATCCTATGTCAGGAAGAAAAACACCAACAAGTGAATACAGGCTTCTTCTCACGTTATGGGCTTCGACTTAAGCCATCGGGATTACCGTTGAGATCACCCTTTTCACTAAAGCTTCGGCTGTCCGTTTCATGGAACAACCGTACCTTCCTGTTTCTGTGCAAATAAACACATGAGCGTGAGTCGCTCACATTTCTAAACAACCTATCCTTCTCCTTACGCTTGGCGCACCAGCCACGCGATTTCTCGGCACGGGCGCATTTGTGCTTCTGGGATAGTCGCTTTCACTTTCGCGATAGCTTACACTTGCTCCATTCTTTCTCGCACCTGCCTTTCCGCTTTTTTCTATAGCAGCACTGAAACACAGGCTTTCTGCTTTCTTTTTGAAACCGTTTGAGCTTGCTCTCCTTACAATGACAGCATTCTTTCTCGCGCCTGCCCTTTCGAGTTTTTCGTCGGCAGCACTGGAATACTAGCCTTCTGCTTTCTTTCCGCAATCGTTTGAGTTTGCTCTCCTTACGATGGCAGCATTCTTTCTCGCGCCTGTTCTTCCGCGTTTTTCGTCGGCAGCACTGGAATACTAGCCTTCTGCTTTCTTCCTGAGCCATTTCTGACAAGCTAGCGGTCAACGTTCTAGCGGTAACCGGAGCTAGTAGGGTACCGGTGTCGTCAAAGTGGTCAAAGTGCGGCGCCGCGTCTGCATCGCGGCCAGCAGCGCATGACTCACTTTCAGTCAAGTCCGGACAACAACAATGGCTGACGCCAGTCGCGTCAGTCTCACTTCTAGGCATTTGCTCTGGCGGCTCGCCACTCACGTCACACGGGTCCTCCGATGAGCCGCATCGCTCAGCGCTAACCGGCGCACGATCAAGCTCCTTCGACTGCTGGGGCGCTTCGGACAGCGTGAGGGTCATGTGTGCCACGTCCGCGTTCGCACTGGGGTTGCTTTCGCGAATACAACCTAGCGTGGTATCGGGGCTCGAACGATTCTGACTCTCTTCTGGTCGCTCGCTGTCGCCTTCGCAAGTCTCGCTCTCTAAAGCGGACGCGCACTCCTCGTCGGTCTGCCCTGGCTGATCACAACTCGCGGGCTGCGCAGTTTCCCTGATCGGCACTTCGTTTTTCTGTGTGCCCTGCTCTACGACACAGCTGATTTCGGAAACTGAAAGTTTCTCCTCTCCTAGCTCATTTCTATCTCCGCCGCGCTCTACACAACCTTCTGCTTTTAATTCGAGAGGCGGTTCAGTTACTACTAGTTCCCCACACTCATTTGATGGAACTGTATCTCCTACAGCTACTTGGGCCGGCGTGCAGTTCACCTCGCTTAACGGCGTCACTTCGGACTTCTCGCCGATTAAGCCTGTGCTAACCGTCTCAGCTAGTGGCTCGACCAAGGTAACAGGATACTCTTCTGTTCGAGGCTCGGTCGGCTCGCTACTGCGGTCACATTGCTCGGCCGCTTCCCCAAGCTGTTTCTCACACTCGGGTGCAAGTTCGATTTGCTCCGAAACTTCCGCACTGTCTAGCCATTCGCTTACAGCGGCTTTCAACTGATACGCCAAATCAACGTAAGACTCGTCACAATGTTTCTCGCTCCCATACCTATTCCGAAGATCATGAGGCGTTATCTGATATCGTATCAGCAATGACTCTTTTAGTTCATCGTAATTTTTCAAGCGGTCGCCAACCAAGCGCTTGATTTCTTCCGACGCTTCAGCGGAAAGAAGAGCTACCAACTTCTGCGCCCAACTATCTCGCTCGAAGCGTTTACTTCCACAGACACTCTGGAAGTCTGCCAAATAATCTGCCATATCCTCGGCGATGAGGAACGGTGGCGTACCGTCTCGCGGTATTGAACCGTTACACTGAACGGCAATGAAAGCTTTAATCTTTTCCACGTTCATTCTATGGGCTGAAATCTCCAGCTGCATCAGTTTCCTTACGCGGGCGTCCTCTTTCTCGTAACGTTCCCTACGTTCACGATCCTCTTTCTCGTGACGTTCCCTACCTTCACGATCCTCTTTCTCGTGACGTTCACGTTCCTCTTTCTCGTGACGTTCACGTTCACCTTTCTCGTGACGTTCACGTTCCTCTTTCTCGTGACGTTCTCTACGTTCACGTTCCTCTTTCTCGTGACGTTCATCAATGATCTCAAGGCATTCCAAAAGCTCATCTTCAGCTTCCAACTCAAGAATAGCCTTTAACACTTCTGGTTTTCTGAGTTTGTCTGAAAAATTCAGACCCAACTCCTCCGCAAGCTCCAGCAATTTCGGTTTGCGCAACGACTTCAAATCCAAACACATGGCTGTTCCGAGTGTTGCCTTCTCTACTGCCCACTATTGCCTTGCTGCACTTAACCCAGCAGCAACAACAACACAATTACCAGCTCTGTTCTCTACATAACAAAAGCCTGGCAAAACTCAGTAGAAGAAAGTCCCGCACTCACCAAACCTCGAAGCCAAGAATCCAACGCAGTCGTTCCGCTGCAGGCAACCAGTCATCACACAGGGCTCGTTGCACTGCTCCCGACTTTCCGCTTAGCTGCTTGTTTCACGGGTCACGCTTGGGACATCTCCGCTCTTCCTACCAGATGTTGCACCTCGGTCAGGCCTGGCTCGTTTCACCGACCACGGTCACTGCTTGGTCGTCCTCGTCTCTCCGCTGTTCACCAGTTGTTGGACGACGGTATCGCCTGGCTCGCCCCTCCGACCACGGTTACGGATTGGTCGTCGTCGTCCCACCGCTGCCTACCAATTGTTAGGTTTGGGTCGCGTGCGCCTGGGTAGCGTACCGCTGCCACCTGTTATTACGTTCGTGGCTCGCGTGCTCAGTCCACCGCTGACTCAGTTGTTACGTGCGGCGCGCGGCCTCTCGGTAGCGTTGGCCTGTCGGCTCCGTGGACGGCGGACGGCATCAAAGGTGCCAGCAAAGACGAGGCGTCTTCCAACTAAACAACCTTTACTACAACATCATGAAGGATCGGGCAGAGAAGGTGACCCGGAGAGAATACAGACACATTCCCACAGCTGGTGTCTAGCGTCGTCTCCACGGCGCGTCAAAGTAGTCTCTGTTTCAGCGGAGTCGGACGCTGCTTTTTATAGGTTTTCCAGTTCACAGGGAAAGGGTAAACCCTCACAGGAAAGGGAGAGCCAAACACGTCTGGGCAAGATGGGAATGGGAATACTCAATCGCAGGTGGGCCGAACGCATCTCCTCCACCTCCTGCAGACGGGCGTTATTGCAAAAACTAGTGCCACTGGGAGCCAGCGCCCCAGCGCCATACCTGATTATGGTCCCAGCATGACGCTGGACACTGGGCATACGCGGCATACTGGGACGCTCCGCGCTGGCGGCACTGTTCGCCCGAAAAAGAAAAAAAAGGCGTGGGATAAAAATTAAAAAGTAAAAAGTAACGAAACAAGCTAGGTACATAAAAAACTAAAAAAAGTAAAAAAAAAAAATTTAAAAAAAATCAGTGCCCCAAGCGGGCCTCGAACTAAGTCCCTAGGTAGATACCAATTATCAGCTCAGCACGCTAACCACTCGGCCACGCCGAGAACTGGATTTTCTATAAACATTCTTGCATTTTATTGCATGACCCGCATTTATAAGGTTGGGATTTCGTGTTTCGCAGTCTACAAGCCATTGCTACCGCTCTAACAATTGCAACTACTTGATCATTTTAGCTTGCTGTCTGCTCTTACGACTGGCAACTAATGTTCTGGGTGCCTATGCGCGCTATTTTGTGCACTGGAATCATTTTAAGATGTGGAGTTTGACATCGCTGGCAAATTTACCAACGCCGGCTCTTGGGTGGTGCTCTGCTACCGTGGGCGTAATTTTTGCTGAACACGGAGCTTTAGTAGAAGCCTTCAAGGAAAAACGTGCGACCAAGCTTCAATACCGGCAAGCGCCGCAGCGATGACCCTAATTGCGTGTAACTAAACCTTATTTGTATGTAAACATTGCGGGAAGCGTTGCGATGACCGAGGGCTCGGCTGCTTTATACGCAGAGTAAGAAGGAGCGCAAAAGCTTGAGAAACACGCCAAATATTATGTATTACAAGCGCTGTATGTTGTTGCTTTTTCTCTCATGGACCCATCGCTCGGTAAACTACTCTCTTCCTCGTTTTAGTTTTTCTTTCTGCTGATGATACTGGGCCGTGGTGCAGGCTACGCTCGCCTGCGATTGAGCCCGCATTGAACATTTTGGCAGTAATCATTGTGTTAGAGTGCCCTTAAGATCAGCTGTGAAGTTGGTTATGCATGGTAGCCCACATTATTCAATTCCAGCTTTAGTAGTGTGTTAATCGTCAGTCTGTCATGAGATCGAGGCGCGGCGATCGTTGCCGCTCTCGAAACGATCGACACGACCTATCGAAACATGGAAACTCTAGAAAAAAGATACTGCCTTTGTTTTCTTACAAATGCGCAACGACTTCGCAGCAAAAAGCGCTTGCTTGAACCATATTTTTCATATGCCCCCGATGGTCGATTGAAAGTACGCTGTTGCCCTCCCAAGCAAAAAAAAGTGTGTGGCAAAAGGTAGGGCCGACCTTTCTCGCCGACCGAAAAGTGGCCGGCCGACCTTCGGCACCCGAATGAGGGCCGGCGTCGGGGATTGACACTGACCTAACGTCGGCCGATTTTCGGCAATCGACTACGGCCCGACCTTTTGGCCCGACGTGATCGACCACCTGCCGCACGTGGGCCTGCCGTCTGCCAGCGTTACTGAATGGTCGGCCGCTCGTCTGCCCTAGCATTTTGCTGACGAAAGACCGTACGTCGGCCGGTTGCTTCCCGACGCCGGTTAGTGGCCGGCATCGCCCCTCGTGCAGGTATCATGCCATGCATTTAATATATCGTGGCCCATGCATATATAACGGGGTAGCACATACAAATGCATCAAGAAAAGCAATAGCTTTTCTGATGCCATGAAGAAACAAAAGCTGCAGTATTTGGGGAAAAATTTATTTGTCAACAGCGTTCAGAAAAATCTCGCGATTTGCTTTTTAATAAGCGTGGATATATGACTGCGCGTGTGCCACATATGGAAGATGGGCTTGAGGCTTGGTCTCCTTCTTTTGGCAGCCTGTCGATCACTTGATGTCTGCGACTGGTCGGATCTGCGGCAGGTTCCATCTTGGTCAGCTGTATGAAGAAAAGTGTTTTAATTAAAAATTTCCTTTTCGCCTACACTTTTACATTGCAGGCAAATATAGGGTGAAAAGGTAGAAAAAATAATGTCTGCTCACTGCCACCAACTGCACTATCACATCAATATATTTTATGCGCTTGACTTCATGCGACCCTACTGAAAACGCATTAGCGCAAAGCCGCAATAGGTAATCAGGATCCGTGAATCCGCGAGAAAGGCGCGATCACTTTGTTTTGCTGGAGTCATGATGTTGCAATTTGCAACTGTAGCGCACTCAAACCTTATCCTCCCGAAGCGCGTTCTTGCATGCTAATGCTGCAATTTAATAATTCTAGCAAAACCAAGTGTCCGCGCTTGTCATAGAGCGCGTATGCGCGGCAGAACAAACAGTTTCCGCGATATTTACATGAAACCTACAATAAGTTTATTCCGTAGAATACAGCTTAATTTTCTCAAACTATATGGAACTTTTACAGCAAAAGCGACCTGATATTTAACGATAAGTCATCTGATTTATTTTCGTTATTTAACAACCGAGCATTATTTTAAAAATTGCCTCATCAGCCAAGACGGCTATTTAGACAGCCCAACTCTTAGAAGCTTATAGAACCCGTTCTAAATTTTTAAAGCTTGAAACAAGTTAGCTGAACACCTCATGAGCATGTAAGCACCAGGAAATAATCCGCACGATGAAAATACAACTGCTTGCCCAGAAAGCAAGCGCACAGAGCAAAATCAATGTGAAACGGCTCAGATCTGTGTGCATCACATATATAATTCCAAAATACAAAAAATGAACGCACTGGCTCACTTACCTTGCCAGCATACCGCATCACTCAATCATCAATTCTCACGTATATACATCATTACAGCAGAAAAAAAATAATAATAATAAACACGGCATAAATCTTGTACTCAGTCCTGGCACGAGCTTGCTTGGCAGTAGCGATGATGCTAGTACAGCTTCTGATCGCTCCTATGGCGAGGGGTGCTGCAATATTTATATCAGTGATAGCATTTGACATTTAACTGGGTTGCATGCGTCCCATCGATGTGAGTCGGATAGAACAAAATCAGCGCTAATACCTGTCCGGCAAGTGCACCGCCATGAAGAAGCGAAAGACCAGCGTTTTAGTGTAGAGGAAACCAAGGACTTCAGGCTTCGGCGAAACGAGCTTCCACTGTTGAAGCCAGTTTCCAGATCAGCTGATATCGCCTCCCTGCACGATCAGCGCAAGGCGCGCACACCAATTACAAAATATGCATTTACAGTAACAAGATGCGCATAAGTCTCAAAACAATACATAATTAGTTGCAGTACATTATCGTATAGAAGAAAATCAGCGATAATTTGACTTACCTGGTCGGTATACATGTCAGTGCATGCACTTCGATGTGAAGAAGTGAAAGACGGGCGTTTTGGGGCAGAGGAGATCGGACCTCGGACTGCAGCGAAAAGAGCTAATTCCACCGCCGCAGCATCGTTTCCAAGTCGGCTCAGCTCGTCTTCCTGCGCAATCAGAGCGAAATGCGCACACATCGATTATAAAAAAAAAAAAAAAATGTACGTAGTAATAAGATGCGCATATATATACGCGCTCCAGAAACAGTTGCAGTATATTGTCGTATCGAACAAAATATGTGCTAATTGGACTTACCTGATCGGTATAGTGAGTGTCCCTCCATATTAAAAGGCGAGCATTTTGGGACAGGAGATACCCAAGGACCCAGACTGCAGCAAAATTAACCAATTCTGCCACCGCAGCCAGCCGCAGCCTTGTTTCCAAACGGCTCAGCAAGACTTCCTGCGCGTTCAGCGCCCACACCAATTATATATATATATATATATATATATATATATATATATATATATATATATATATATATATATATATATATATATATGAAGAAAGATGCAAGGAGTATATAACAAGACGAACATATGCTCCAAAACAATACATTATTATGTTCAGTATAATATCGAATCTAGCAAAAAGCTCCTCTGATCAAGACCGAAAGATCATGTACTTACGCATGTTTTGGTGAACTTCGGCACGAAGAATCTGTACAGAGCGGCTGCAATCATCAGCTGCATATATGGGCTGTTCTTTTCAAACGCTGACTGCTGCAGGAGGTTGAGACAGATTGAATTTGCGCGAAATAAAAGCGGACGATAAAATTAGGCAGTAGGCATCGCGCGGGCCTGCACGGACTCACGGGGGCTGGCCGTCGACTGAGTGGTGCCGCGCATCTTAGCTCGCGCGGGATGTGTTTTCCCGCCTTTTGGCCACGTGACCTCAAGAAGGGAGGAGGGGGGGGGGGGGGGGTGGGGGGGGGGGGGGAGAAGCTACAAAAGCAGGGAGAATCTCCTGTGTGCGGTGCATGCAATTCTTTCTTTTTTTTTTTTTCGCCGCTATTTCTCTGCTTCGGCATTCCTGTCGCCCCCCCGCGGTAGGGTGCCTCGATGCCTTTCGCCTCCCCGTGGTTCTTTCCGCTTTGCCCCAGGGAGAAGAGATGGACCGATGGGGGGCAGCGGGTCCCGCGCAGCGAGAAGCAGTTTTCTTTCTTTTTCACGCCCCTTCCCCCCCCCCCCCCCCCCCCCCCCCCGTCCCTCGTCGTTCAAGAAGCGTCGAGGTAGTTTCTCTTCTTTTCTTTTCCTTTTTCTACGGCTTCTGTAGAGCCCCCGTCTTGATACCAGCGGCTGTAGTTCTTTGCATGAAAAAAATATGGCTTGGAGTGAATGTATGTAATGTTCTTTTAACCGAATATCTTCCACATAAACCAAGTGTGGGGCAGTAGAACACCTGCAGCTTCATTTAGCCAAAATAGCAAGACCTGGCTAGGTATATAGTGTTCAGCAACTTTATCGGAACCGTCTTGGAAACTTTTCCAAGACGGTTAAGTTGCAGAACACTGTATATTATGAGTGCTTTTGCAGAGATTACATAGTCCATGCGGATTTATACTTCCCAAAGCAGTACGTGGGTTATTTAGAACCCCTCGGGCTGTCATATTAATCGCAAACCACATTTCCGTTTTCGCGTTTGGTTTCCATCATAATGCGGCTTCTGCAGCTCGACTAAAGCCCGTGACCTCGAGCTCAAGCTGGTAAATACCGACTGAACCACATAGTAACTGCTGCAAGTTTCTGACAAAAATATATTTTGTTCATTTGTTTTAGGGATGCATGAAAATCAGTAGAAGGTCGCAGGGCAAAGTGCACCGGATCCGGATGAAAGCTCATAAAAGCCCACCGCCTCTTTTCTTGACCCCGTACGAAATGTAAACTCACGGAGGCTGCGAAACGAATTTAAGGGCGTTTAGGATTGATAGGTTTCGAGGGCACTGGCAAAAGTAATTGACGGTTAACATATAAACCTTAAAGGCACGTGATCTCTTCGGTTACCGTGGGTTTGCTTAGGGTTACGTTATAGGTTAAAGGTTACCATTTAACCATAAAAAAGAAATGGACAATTACATTCGTAGGTTCATAGCAGTTACCGCGCAAATCTTAGGCACTTAGTATTAAGTATGCTTCAAACAGATAATCAGCGCCTACCAGTTTACAAATTCAAGCATAAGTTCATGACAACTCGCGATCAACTACAGAGTGTACCATACCCGCCGCGGCTCAATTAGCGCGCGGTTAAAGCTTTATTTCAAAATATGTATAAATAACAGTTAATTTCACCTTCTGTTGCGCAATGTATAATTCTATCAGCAGGCTCAAATGATATAGTGTCAATATATATCATGCACGCGGTATAACTCAATGTTGCATAAAAATAGCTCTTTCAATGATACGAATTTTCCACTTTTCTCCTGCTAAGCCGACTGCCTCATGGAACGTAGAGGGGAAACCTGCTGTATTGCAGGAGACTTTACTTTGATATGCACAATGTTATTTAATGATATATTATAGCAGCAGTGAATACGCGGCTGGGGAAAAGGGGATTCGAGGAACTTTATATATATTCTGGCATTTCATACCATATTTCTGCGTGGGAGGCTGACGTTGAAGAATTTAACAATGTAGACCGCCACTGGTGCAGGAGCCGATCGATCCTCGTCATGTTGCGCGGGATTCTCAAAACGCAATCCCTTTGAATTTTCTCAAAAGAACCAAAGGTTACTTCTTGCACAATGCTTGTGTTCGCAGGAAGTATACGTTCGACAGGCGAATCGTCCGGGCGATCGGCTCTTTGCGTGCCTTTCATTTTTATTTGAAAACTATCAGGACCACATTTGTGTTCTGGATAAAGACAGTCGGCCTCGGCATATTGATATATCAGGAATAAAGCTTTCCTAATCCCCGTGTTTTAACTGAGGCGTGCAAATATTTGTTCCAAGCTGTTCCATTTACCCTCATGTCGGCAGTATACCCGAGTTTCGTCTATTGAGAGTGCAGGATATATGTATATATGCGAAGCGTTACAGCTCATTTGGTCCAAAAGCCACCTCGCTAACCCGGTTTTCGCTTGAGTATCGTCGAGTTTTGTCTGAAATATTCGGAATGTGGTAGTAAATATGGAGATGCGGTCCAGGTTCCCACCGGGATCTGTGACAGATGCTGCGCCTTTACTTTCCTATAACCAATTTACAATTAACTGCGGTTGTCCACCGAAATAGAGAGATAGAGAGAATAATGAGAAAGCGTTGTATCCCGTCGAATGTCAAGGGGAAGCTTGAGCGTCCCCCTAATTTTTATTTCCTTCTTTCAAATATTATTAACTATTCCATCGTACCACTGTGTAAGGTCGTGGAACAATTTACTCTGTGCGACTGCAGACGTGCGTAAGTGCGTGCGTGCGTACGTGCATGCGTCACACACGGCTTCGTGCCGATGTCGGGATAGACTATTAACTCAATAATCTCGGACATCTTGTTCATCCTAAAGTTATAGCTAATTAACGTATGCGCGAAACTTCTGATAAAGCCTAGTGCACACAGGTGCCAACTTTCCCACATCTGTGTTCCTTGATTGTTTATTGATCCAGCCTCCCAATGATACGACCCTGCATGGCTTAGCGCGTGTTTTCTTGTGTATTCCTCTTGCAAAGTCAATCTACTTTGATTATATTTTCACTATAGCTAGGTGGTGGCGCCTATTTGGATTCCGCCTTGTCTTCATTATGCCCTTTGTTGTGCGCTATTGGGTATCCGAGTTAGTGGATCACATAGGTTAAGTTGGGCGGCCTTAACTTTTATACTGGCTTTTTTCCTGGTCAGGGGAAACAGGCGCACGTGTTCGCATAGTTAGAGGAGATGTTTGTAGACGGAGCATGGATAGCCATAGCAGTATCTAATCTCTGCGAAGCGCTCTGCTATTCTGCGCCCCTATACATATGTGAAAAACGTATGCGAAGTGGGAGACGCCTGTTGCACCCAATCTCCCGCATGCTCTAAGAGACTTTCGGTGGCGCACTGAGTGTGGCGTATTCGATCCCCACCAAATTAAGACAGGCTTTACAGCTGGCATATTGATCCGCACAGTATCAACTTTGGTCAGGTCGAGTCTCACACACGTGTCCTTAAGGACTGCGTCGCAGCTTGGACATTCCGCTGCCTAGCGCCGTGAGCTTTTTCGTCGCACAGTGGAAGGCCGCGCGAAGCGTTCGAACAACGTGTAGTGAAGTCCGTGGGATTGATCATTTGGCACAATAGGAACGCGGTCGATCGTATTCTTTCGGTGACCCCATTGTCTACTGTTCCCCATGCTAGTGCGTCTGCACCTAGATATAGCCAGCTGTTAGTTCTTGGAGAGCAAAGCTTTATCCGGAGGTTGTTGACGCGGCACATCCACCTCAGGAAGGTCACTTGTACATCGAATTGATTTGAACTGGGTTCTTGTCTTGAAAGACGCAAGCCTGCGGCTCACGCGTATATGTGTGAGCACAAAGGATCGAGCAATCGACTGTCTGGAAATTTGTTAGGGGGTCAGAGCTCCCGAGGGAGTCCTGTTGCAGCTGCGCATTATTGATATACAACGTGTGACCAGAAACTCACTGCATTATATATTTCTTGCCGCTACCTTATATGTTCGGTACTGTTTGCTGTTTTACTGAAACATTATTTATTGTCCCAGTGTGCTTTGCTATTTCCATGTTTATCAATAAGATTTCTTTGGTTCCCTGCTATGTAAATGGTTGAAGTTCACGCCTATGACGTCATGATCGTTTCTACTCTCTTATCCCGGTACTTTTCAAGCAGAAGTCTTAAGTTTCTGGACCTATGCAGCATTCCTTCCATATGCAGGGCTATTCTACAAGCGATCTCTCGGCTTAGTACGTACGACAGATAATTCGCTTTAATCACTTCCGATACATGCCCACGCCGTAAAACTAAAAGTTCTCCATATTATTAGTCTGCAAGCCACAACAAAAACCCGAAATTGCGGCAGCTGCTTCAGGAAAGAATTCTTTTCAATTAGCTTCTTTTATTGCGCGTACCTCGTGTAGCTCTCAATAAATATTCTTAATTTTCAATCACTCTGTCTAACATAGGGGTCTCAAACTCATATTGATATGCAGGATGCGTTGAGAAAATATGTCTCTCGCGGACCAGGAGTGGACAGTAACAAGCAAGAAAATATAGAAGCCATAATTCAAAACAATCTGTAAAACAAAAGCGAAATACTAATAAAATAAATAAAAATAAACTGTTTCGTTCCTATTAAACCACACTCCCATTCTTTGAGCAAAAAGAAAAAAGGAACAAAAAAAAACAGAAAAAACGGAGCATCTTCGATTTTTTGTGTCCAAACGCGCCGGAGGAGCGCGTTACTTCAGGATGGCTTGGCGGAGTTACTGAAAGGATACAGCGGTTGAAAACTACTACAGTCACTTGTCCTGACAGTATATAAATGCGAATGAAAAAGAGGTCTGGTTGTCCAGCGCCTAGTTATTGAAGGTAACAAAGTTGACTGTCTTGTAATTTTAACTAATAACGCGCAACTTTGGAAAACGCGCTTACATTTCCAACATTTCGTTCGCACGTACAGCGTCCTCGCGCGCTCTAGATCGTCTCTTGGTCGCGCTCTACACTTCTGCAATGAACTTGAAAGCACGCACGCACCCACGAGCACAAGCTGCCGAGTCTTCCAAGAACTGTTGACAAGAAGCGGGGGAGGAGAGGGGGGTAGTTTCCGGTGTAGAATCGGACCGCTCGCTGCGAAAATGCGCCCCTCCGACTTCCGAAAAAAAAAAAAAATGAAAAGAGCCGCCCGTCCCACCCCGGCAGGTCGTAAAAGAGGATGAATGGGCGACATGCAAAGAAACAAAACCAAATGACAAGGACGCTGGCCTGTTTTCTCGCCGCTCTTAGCTTTACCAGACCGTTTTGAGAAAAAAAGTATGTGATTAATAACCTGGACAATAATCATTTTCCTTCGTTTTTTTTTTCTTCATGTATTTGATCGTAAGACAACTTTGTTCGAAAAGAGCTCCTTCAAAAATAGTATACAAATACCACAAAACTGCATGCTCTCTTCAAAGTCGGCGTGTATACATCTCTTCTCTCGCCCAGTCAGGAACGCTCGCCACCAACTTTCGAGCTGCGGGGGTGACACAGTTGCCCCGCCCTTCCCACCATTTCCCCCCTCTTTTTCGCCCTTCCTTCGAAACGTCCGAGCGTGAGGTCGGTTTTGTTTCGTCCGGGTCTCCCTCCGTGCACGCATTTCTCTTCTCCTGCTGCGAAGTAGTGTTTTTAGAATTTGTCTCTTTGCTTGCCTGCCGGAGCGTTCGCCGCGGCCAAGGCTTGCCAGTGCCCTACGCATAATTTCTGCCCCCGTGTGCTTTTTCTCTTCTGTCCGCTTCTTTTATTTTACACAATAGCCTTCTCCTCCCTTACAATGAGAAGTTGCGTCTACTCAAGTGCCCTGCCATATAGCGGACGCATTTCAGTGAGTGATACGGGCTAAATGGGGTGTACGGGAGCTTGTGCGCCAAAATATAACTGATGTTACAGCACCTACAGCTGCGCTTCGTAATAAGTAAACAGTATAATGACATGATCTACACATGAAATCGCGTTCACCTTGTGGCTTGCTGTTTATCAGAACTCGGTAAATAATTTTACTAACAGCTATAAGGTTCACTAAAAATGTGAGCGACAAGTTAAACAAACAATAGCATTAATTAATGTAACAAAACATTTACACTGAATAGCATGTATCATTTTGTTCCATACTAAGCGCAAATTACATAACATCGCGAAAAACCAAAGCCAAGTAACAGGCAAACTTAAAAAAAAGTAGCAGTCGTGCTCTTCATAACTTTTTTTCAATGTACCGCTTCAACAGTCGGGCCAACGCATTGCCGCACTCTTGCCATTAACCTGGCGCCGTGCCCGGCATTTAGTCCGCCAGAAAAGTCGAGCCAAAGGCCGCTGCGAACTACTTGCCGAAATGGCTGGCGGCTACCTCCGGGCCGACCGCTTGCCGTGGTTTACTAGCCGACTAAGTAGGCTGCCGACCATTTTCCGAACGTCGGCCACACGTAAATGGTCGGCCAAGGATGCTTGGGCTGTTGGCCCCTGAGGGATGCTACTCCGGCTGACGCCGCAGGCCGCACCGGCTATACTGGGGCACTGGGACCAGTGCGGCCCAGCGCACAATACAGCGCTTCTCCCAGTGCATCGCGGATGCCAGCGACATACCCAGCGTCAAAAGGCTAATCCCAGCGTTTTTCTTCCATCGCACCAGTGCAGCCAGTGTCTTCCCGTTACTGCTCCAGTGAATATCGCAGACCTCCAGCGTGCCTAGCAGATCCAGTGCAAAACCAGCGCGAAAATCTTACTGGTTTCGCACTGGAAACGCTGGTTTTTGCAATAGGGGAGGGCGGCGCACTTTCTCACGAGCTCCAGGCTTGGCCGGCGTTTGCACACAGACGCACGCACACACATTTGGCGCGTGGCAGGATCACGCTGAGACTTGTCCGCGGGAGGAAGCGTTGCGCGGCCGATGAACGGCGTCGAAATGGCCGATCCGCTAGCGGTTCTGCCTGTTGCTATGCGGTGGCCGCGTCAGCTGTCCCACTTGTCGGTGGAGAAACGTAACACCGCGCAGTTCAGATGCACACAGAACAAGTGTGACAGAAAGTGTGCCTTTATTTCATCTGAACCTGTTATTGTAATTATTCACCTAGTTACCTTATTGGCCTAATTATTTTTTTCGTATACAACATAACGACAGCCTCTTTGGATTGACACCTCCCATTAGCCTCTGTCACTTCTCACTCACAACAGCTGCGGACACGATTTTTGCGGACACGTTCTGCGGAGAGAAATCTTTGAGCACAGCGAAGTAATGCTTTCGCATTAAAAGGAGTCCTACTTCCTCATTCCTCACGGTCTTAAAACAACGCCATAAGAAAAGAGGACAGGTGAGAAGAGAGCCACCCATTTCAAGTTAAATTCTTTGAACTGACACGCTTTAGTATTATTGTTGTGAATTCTCCTGTTCACGGTTATAAAGAGGCCGCTTATTTATTTGTTTTTTTCTGAGGTTAGTTCGGGCAGAGTCTGGGAGTATCCCTTGAATCCCACCGAGTGGGTACTTTCGCGAAGACAAAGAAGAAGCTTTTGAATTCCGGCTCGTGACAGAGCGTGCAAGGACTGCCAGCATCGGCGGATGTCAGCTCGTCCAGGTGCTCTCGTCTCCCATAACGTAAGTGCGGTTTCTTGCTGAGCAGCGTTTTTACTATTCCTTTCCTTTCAGTTTTTAGGTAGATCGAAGGTGAGTGACTTCCGCATGATACTATTCGGCAGGCTGGTTCTGCGGCCTGCGTAGGGCAATCTGTTTGCTTCAATGGCAGTAGGTAGAAGACTGTAGTGGCGGCTCATTAGTTAGCAAATGCTAGTGACCCAAAATAATTTACGCACACCTTAACGCCGTTGTGAGCGCGGAATCTTGGTGGTTCGGATGCGTGTTTTCGTTGATAATTGCGGGTATGGGTCCCTTGACCTCGCATACCCCGCGGGTCGGCCCCTTACTAGCGGAGCCAAAAGTAGCGTAGCAGCTGTTGAGGTGTAGTCCTGCTTGCGAGATGCTTGCACATTTTAGTCGAGCGAAACTGCAGATAAAAAAGAAGTCCTCGCGTCTCATCCTAGAAAACTAAAGGCTAAGCCACTTCTCTGCTTTAAATCAATATGCTGGCTCATTTCTCTGCTGCAAAAATTGTTGCAGCTTCGGCCTCTAGCACCACAATCTGCGCTTGTTTTCTGCAATAAGAATATCTGGTGCCGAAAATCTGAGAATATGAGCCCATACATCAGCAGAGCGTTTGCCTTCTGAGCGCCTAAAAATTCCACGTATCTGGCTTCTGATTCTAAGGCGCTCGTGTAGATGCGCGTCAGAAGATCGGTCGCGTCCCTTCTGCATGGCGCGACCCAGGCATATTCATATATAATCATTTTTAAATTTACCTTACAATGGTATAGCTTGAATAATAGTGTTCTGCTTCCAAGGTCTTTGTATCTTGATTTCAAAAATGGCCAGAGAAACATTTTACTTGCTAGAAGTCTTCTGATGGGGAAAAGGGGGGAGGGCAGCACATCAGCTTCCATCATGTCAGTTAAGATCACAGCTGCGACACGACCGTTTCACTTGAAGGCGGCCCCCGTCTTTATGCCAGAAAACCATGCATACCAAGAATACCGGGAAAATGTAATCAAACAATGAATTAGGTAGAGTGGTTTAGGCTAGTGAAACCAACCGAGAACTATTCAGAGGTGATTGACCTAGTCTCCTGTGGCTTTCCATTTGCCTTAGTTTTTCTGCAATTAGTGAAAACTAATTAGTGCCGTCTTTATTTATAGGCCCCTGAAGCAATGCATCAGTTGTAAAGTTGTAGGTAGTGTTGAAAAACAGCTACGCGTAATGTTTGCATATAGGTACGATTTCCATAGCTTTATTCCCTGGCTTCTAAATCAAGCTAGCATATGACTAGCTGCGCACACATCTCTCACCGTCATCATGCAAAGCCACACAAAAGCAGATTTTGTAATCTGAGCCACATTTGGGACATTGAAGTGGAATTGCTGTCAGGCAGACGCTTTGTTTATTGGACTTGTTGCCGTTTAAGATCGTGAAAAAGAAATTATGTAAAATAGAAATCACCTTGGTGCAAACATTGGTCAGCTGTTTTAGAAGACGGTTTACTATTTCCTTATTGATACTAATTGTTCTTGAAGCCAATAATTTAAATGCTAGCTATATAGTCTTAATCATTATAAGGATCTACAATGAAACACTAGACCAGGCCAGGCAACTCTCAACTGCCTGCAGCTGGATTATTTCACTGGGCTAGTGGACGGCGACTTTTTGAAAGCTAGGACACCTGGTATATAACACATTCAATGGTCTCTTTTCATTTTTAGACGTTGTAATGTCATAGCCACCTCTTACCTGTACTTGTCATTGTGGCTTGTTGGTGTATGTTCGAAGGGTATTAAAAAGAAAGTGCGCGTTACCTTGTCCACACCACCTGTTGGCACAGTGGACTCCTGTTTTTGACAGGGCGAAGAAGCAGCCAACAGCTACGGCCAAGGCTGATTGCCCACCAATCCGACGATCGTTCATGATGAAAAAGAGGTGGCGCAGGCGCAAAGGAGCCTGGGTCTCCGAGCAGTCTTTGTCTGCATAGGCTGATGGGTAGGTTGGGGTGTTCTGCCTTTTCTTCTTTCTGAATGAATTGGCGCTAGAAGTTAGCAAGAAGCTTTTGTAAGATTGGCGACTAAATAGCAGGGTGGGGACGCAAGGAACCTGAATCAAAACTAAACGAGGGTATTTTTTATTTTTTGTTTATTTCAGATAATGTCAATCCCCATTGGGATTTTTACAGGATGGGCGTATAATTGAACGCAAACTATATATAATAATGGCGTTACAAAGGTTACAAATACATGAATATAGAAGAAAAACAGTTAGCCAGTAATAAACAATGTCATACACAGGATATCTGCTAGGTAATAATGGCAATACAAATGATGGCGATACAAAGGTTACAAATACATGAATATAGAAGAAAAACTGCAGGTAATAAATAATATCATACACAGCATATCTGCTAGGTATTAATGCGGTTATACATAGTAAATAACATATTAATACAATAGCTTTCTAATTCAGTAATGATAATGACCTGTTATATTTGGTTCAAAAATGGTTTACACATTGTGTAGTACTTCTATAAGGGCTACAAATTTCGTCAATGATGTGCTATTAGTGATTCGTGGATCCAAACCTTTCCATTCCGTAGTTGCACGTGGAGAAAATGAATATCTAAAATACTCAGAGCTGAAAAAATATTCTTGAGAGTATTTGGGTGCTTATGCGGGGAAGGTCTGCATTCATCCAAGGATATATACAACGAGCTATCCATGTTTAGTGCATTATGTAATAACTGGCAGAGTATATTTAGTCGTGCTAGTTTGGTGCGATTTTGTAAAGTAAGAATAGAGGCCTTATTAAGCAATTGGGACGGCGAATCAGCAATCATATACTTCTTATATATAAATCTAACTGTCTTTCGCTGTACTCCTTCGATTTTGTTAATAAGCTGCTGTGTATAAGGGAACTCATTGTGTTACCGTTACCGTATTCATGTTAGAGAGGACTTCACTGTTTTGCGCTCTTCCTGGTTGTTTAAAGCTGAGTTTTTTTCCTGCAAAGAAATCGACATTGTAAGCTACTTTCCTGTCTTTAAATTCACTGAAGTTTATAATTTCTTTCTGCTTTTACATGACCAGGTTATAAATATACCTGGTATAGGGCGGCGTCGCTATAAATGCGGAGAGCGATGTGCTGGTCTTGCGTCTCAGTTATCTGGCGTTGTCGGTGATCTCTTCCTGTACATTTGGTGTTGGTTGGGAAGTGGTTTTGGATCCGTTACCAATGGTCTCCATGGTGCTGTAAGGTGGTTCAATATGGGAAAGTGTAGGTTTGCTTCGTCAAAGATACGAGTAAGGAGGCGGTACCCGCTGGGCGCGTGTCGCTGGCGAGTGTCATGAGTGGCTCGATACGTGGCAATAAGTGCATCCATTGGTGGGAGTTGATGTTAAAGGAAACTGCGTCTCAGTTGCAAACTTTCAGGTTATTGATAAATGCGCCATCAGATGGAAAATAAAATTAGTTGCAGACATGCAGTAGCGAAGATTCTGAAATATAGCAGCCGTATAAGGCGAGACGCTTGTCTTAGAACCGTCGAAAATGTTCAAAAATCGATTTTTAGACACTCATTTTCGGAACGTTTATCCTTTAGAGCGCCTGCACTCAAATTAATAACACTGAATTCGGACAGGAAATTCGACAAAATCGGCTTTCAAACCGACACGGCATCCACGAAAACTACGTGCCGAAGGTGGGAACCGAACCCACAACCTCCGCGATCGCGGGTTTGGTTCCCACCATCGGCACGTTGTTTTTTCTTCTACTTTGTGTTTAATTCTCTTTCCCCTAAACAAATTACGTTACTAATTTATGTGATTATCGAAGTATAAATTTAAAAAAAAAGACAAAGTACAATCCCCAATGCTTTCCTTGGCCTCGCCGAATGTTCGCTTCTTTCCTTCATGTACTATAACGAGCACCCTCATTTCCCCTTCATTTATCTGCTTGTAGCTTACGAGGGTCTCGGTTCTGGCAGTCTTGAAGCCATAGGTAGCGTAAGAGGGTTTTAGCACAGCTTTCGCCCTCGCTCTTGATCACGTTTTGCGTGACGCTGGCGGTAACACAGGACGTTCCAAGTCCACCGCTATGGTTGAGGGTGGCGCTGGTGAACACTCTCAAGGTTCGTATACAGACAACATTAATACCCAAGAAAGTAGCAGGTGGGACAGCGGCCAATGTAGCTCAGTTGGAAGAACACCGGACGCGATATTCGGAGGTCGTGGGTTCGGTTTCAACCATCGGCACGTTGTTTTTTCTTCTACTCTGTGTTTAATTCTCTTTCCCCTAAACAGAATACATTACTAATTTATGTGATTATCCAAGTAAAAATTAAAAAAAAAAAAAGAAAAAAGACAATATACAATCCCCAATGCTTTCCTCGGTCTTACCGACTGTTCGCTTCTTTCCTTCATGCATTATAACGAGCACCCTCATTTCCCCTTCATTCAGCCAGGGTAATTCGCAGGTTAATATATATATGAAGACCCGTTAGAATAATATAATTTTGTATGTTATTTATTTATGTTTGCGACGAGCGCGAATGTAATGTTCTTCACGATGTCCGCGATCGATTGCGGCTCATATTGAGCGATGTGCTGAGCATTATTTAGCATATTGTGGAACATTTTATTCAAATGCGCGTCATGTTATTCTGCTTATTTTTCATCCCTTATAACCAATTCTACTTTGGAGTATAAAACTCAATGTCCCGTATATACAATACTTAAATATCCTGCCCGATCAGAGCTGGTTGTACGTGGTCAATTCGTTCATTATGATCTTAATGATTTTTCAAACAAAATCTAATACTCTAAGAAATAGCGCTGCTTGACTTTGTACGGATCCTAACAATGCTCACTCGATTTCTGGGACCGTTGGTGAAGAGTCACTCGTTGAAATTCGGAAAAGTGAAAACAAAGAAAAGCTACTTCACGACTCTGGGCCTGTTTCGGCAATATCGTGCTGGAGTGATCGCTCAAGGTAACTGCAGTTACATTAGCAGCAGTTTCGGTGTCTTTTTTTGTCCGAAAATATGCACGGGTAGTACTGCAGGTGAATCGAACTCACAGCGCGGTTTCCCTGCCTTCGATTAAGATCATACGCACACGGAATATCACGTCTGAGCTTCTTATGGCCTGGTAGTATATACATCAAAACATGCACGAGCTGCAGGCGTTTGTTTTTGCGCCATTCGTCGTGTGGCCGAAATGAAATCACGACAATCAAGAATTGCAAACAAACTGATCAAGTTTCAGTGCAGACCTCCAACGCACGATAGCTGCCAAAGCAATTCGTCGCCGAAGGGTCTACAACTGTCGCGCTCAAAGCCTCTGCCATTCGCTCTCATCATTATCCGACCGCAAGAAAGAAGTGAAACCAGATAGCATTTTCTTTTCTGTGCCTTGTGGCGAAACCAAACGCACCACCGCTTGCAGGAATATCGGAAATTATGCTCGAAATCGCAGCAGCGCCGCGCATCCAATGCAGACGGCCCATGCTTTTGCCTACACCACGAAAGTCACTGCGGTCGCCAGCGCCCCCGCATCTCCACTGACATCACGGGCTGACGCTTGTCTATAGGAAAGGGTGATTTGTAATTCTTACACTAAAGAAAGGTGGTTGACTTTGGCGTTGTTAATGCGGCAGATGAGTACTTTCCGGTGATCCAGTTTTGTGTACCTAGTTGCAAATGGACTATACTCTCCTCTATTTAGACAGTGAACTCGTCACAGTCTAAAACGTGGAGACTACGAGGCTTATGTTGCTGTAAACTTCTTCCACACAGGACGCACAGTGTGATCCTAGTGGAAGCGAGGGGCTGCGTGGACTACATCCAGCGTACCATGCAGCAGCGCATCGACCTCAATGGCAACAAGTCCTGGGTTACGACGCGAATGCAGTTCGCAATGCAGGAGCCCGGTTCGCTCCACTCCAGGCTCTGAGTTTGATGGTCACAGCACTGCGTTTTTTACACGCATTTATGTCGCGACTAGTTTGATTGCTCAGCGGCTGCTCCGTAAAAACAGCGACCACAAGAAGAGAGTGCAGTGCAATGTGTAAAGTGACGCAGCAACACTAAATGCTAGCTCGCAATACGAAAAACTAAACCAAATGTATACCAACTGAAGCTGACGTGAGGCGCACGAGGAGGAAACATATGATGCCACCATTTGGAGTTTGCAAACTCTTAATTAAATTTGCATATGCACCCAAGGACTGAATTATGCCTAGGCTTCAATTAATTACATCTGCTACAAACCCGAACATCCCTATAGGATGTAGCGTGTACTCACCAAGTGCTACAATTAAACCTCCCTTGTGCCGTTGATGTGTTTGAACCACAACAGATTAGCATTATGTGTTGGAGCATAGAGAGGAAACATCCTTTTGCAGACATCCCGCCTGACGCCCCTAGGTATTATGCAGAAGTTTTATTGAAATAATTTTTTTTTTTTTGTTTAGAGAATGGATTCCTAGTCCATGACCCCCTCAGCTGCAGATAGACTTAACGAAACATTTTTAGACAGAATGTGTACAAATTGTCAGTACTTACAAGATCCCAGTAACTGAGGCCCAGTATGAGTCGAGACACTGCATTCACCACTTATATGTCAGAATCTGAAGAGCACTGTCAGAAATGTTTCAATTGTGGTGTTCAAAAGCAAAGAAAGTGGTCTGTCGTACAATGAGTTAAGAGTTCATTACAATTTCGGGCACCACCACAAAGCTCTACCTTGGGCACCACAGACTATGCAAAGTTGATTGCAACGTGAGCAGTCGCGCTTTCAGCATATTTAAAGGTTTGCGGGCTTTCTCACATACTGCAAATATCTCCTGTAGTCTTTTCTAACGATGCTTTAATGACACTACCGGCTCCTGCTTGCTTGAGAGCCAGGCCTCTCTCACACAGCTTCAAGACTTGGTTGTGCCACTCGTCACAAGACTGATGACAGCGGAAGTCAAGTAATCTTTCTAGTACTTTGCAGCACTGTCAACAAAAAGCAGAATTCAGGAAACTTTCCAAGCACCGAGCAAGTTAGTTGCGGTCCCAATTACCCCACTATATCCTTTTGTTCCTCTATGTTGCATCATGGCGCAATTGTCATTCAAAACATGACCTGGCATCAACAAATGCCATTCAGTAGCTACTGTTGCCTGAAACGTCCTTTCCTAGTTACGTGCATGACTGCCAGTAACTAATACACATACAAAGAGATCCTGAACAGAACCTGAGTCATACTGCCTATCAGACTATAGAATAAATAATTAAAATGACGCCTATAGTACAGCAAACTGTACCGCCAAGTAATGAAGTACTGTAGACACTGGTAAAAAGCCATTACAGTGCAAGGAGTGCTGTTGCTTTCTGGTCATGCTTTGTTTATAAAAGTGTAAAACCAGAAGCCAAATGAGCCTGTCAGATATGCTTACCAGTCCAAGTATTGGCAAAGAACCTGAATGATAAGCTGATATTCATTGCTGTTGTCCATTGCGCAATAAACATTTCACAGTCAGACACTTTGCATCTCTTTTCTTTATGTTCATCAAAAATGAAACACAACTTTACATGAAGGCCAACCGTGTCAACGAAGCTTAAAAACATGTAGCAAGATGTTATTAAAAGTTACCAGCTTAACACTCCCACTTCATTTCAAAGATTCTTTTCCAAGCAATAATTACATTTGCTTTCGGAAAGACTTTTGCAAACAGAAACTTTAGTACAGAAGTTTACAAAGTGAGTTTTGAAGCAGTCAGATGTGGTGAAAAACATGAAAAAAATTTAATACGAAAATTTACATACAAAGTGAGTTGTGAACCAGTCAAATGTGTCAAAAAAAAAAAAGGGGATAGGACCAGTACCCTGCTCGTCATGAAAAAGACAACTATACAAATTCTTCCAGGTGTGTTTAGAACAAAACCTGCTAATGGAAAAAAAAGAGGAGACTGGAGGGAGACTTGGGCGTTCTACGACAACAGTGGGTTCCCATAGGCAACGTCAGGGCGTTCATCAATCTCAACCTGCTCGAAGGTGTAGTTCCAGTTGCTGCGGCACTTATCTCCGCACTTTGATGAGCCACACTTAGGGCAGGGAAAGTGGCAGCCGGGGCACTCTAAGCGTAGGTGATCGCACATGTCCATGTTGATTGCAATGTGGATCCCCCGGGCATTGTAGTGGCGCAGGGAACGAGAGCTGCAATGGCAACAATTCCCATGCCGTCTCGCACAACTGCACTGAAATACAGCTGATATGCAAGCTAGAAGCTTGACACAGAGCTTTAAGCTAAGCTGTCCATTCACCACACCATCAAGGAATGTCGACTGAACTACATAATTTCTTCTTGGAGACAGAGGCCCTTTGTCCATAAAAACCATGTGCCAACAAAATGGAAATATCTATGTCACAAGCTGCCTCACCTATACAATGGAGGTTGTGGGACCTTCTACCTCAGATATAGAGCCAAATTCACGGTACTTCGCTACTCCTCTGAGCAGGATTCAACTTGCCGATGGGGCTCCGGCCGCGCGTCCTTGATGCGGGCACTTCGTAGGCAGCCGAGAGCATAAAAACGCATACAGCAGCACTCCCGCGCCAGTGTGTTCTGGGAAGGTTCAGTCTTCGGGGCCTCTCTCGCGGCCGCTCCGGGAATGCGTATTGTGTTTCATCGGGCCCGCGATCGACGCATCGTTCACCTCACCTGGACGGTCGCCTAAAACCGAGCAACCCAGCCTTCGACGCCTCAACAAGAAATTCGATAGAGTTCCATTTCGCCACAGACTGTTGTTTATTCGAACATTATATTCGCCATTTTTTAACCCTACTCGGACTTAGTATTTTTTCGCTGTGTTTTCTACGTAACCCTTGCTCACACTTATTATATCTGGAATGCATGCGTTATTATCATTTTTATCGCAGCGTTTTGTTCATTGCCGGGTTTTCCTCTTGTCATTTATCTAGTCGTCTTTTATCAATATCTTGTCGTGGCGCTTTATATTTTCCATTGTACTCTATTATTATGCAGAGTAATTTGGACTACTAAACATTCAATTGTTCGTAAAGAAAGTGACCTTTTTTGAACCTATTCCTCAATCACCCACCGACACACGTACTTCATTGGTTGACCTGCCTAACTTTTAAATGTGTTCTCAACAGTCATAGAGGGACGGCAAGTAACCGTAAAGGGAATCCCGCGTCTGTTTTGGCCGTAAAGGCGGGGGTTTGTGACATAATTGGCGTCCGTAAACAGGACTGGTCAACCAAGTGTCGGTGAGAGAAAGAGGAGTAGGCGAAAAAAAAAATTTAGTGTGGTGACCTTGCACTGCATAACGCTTCACCCCTAAGATGGCTGATGCAGGGTAAGAATGACTTGTTGAGTATGACCGAACGTTTGGCATTGAGGGTAAGGAGCTGCTCGAATGAGTAGATAAGGAGCGCACTCGTCGTAGAGAAGAACCCAATGACTAACGTGCGCGGCGGAAAGAGGACGCAGAACTGCAGTTGCAGAAGGCCCAACTCCGGATAGCAGAGATGGAGAAAGAAAAGGAGTCACGGATGGCGGAGATGGAGAAAGAAAATGAACTAGGGTCGCAGAAAGCCCAACCCCGGATAGCGGAGATGGAAAAAGAAAAGGAGTTACCGATGCTCCGACGAGACCTACCGAATAATCCGGCAACTGACGCTAATAGCACCAGAGAGACAAGGTCAGAAAATGTGAATGGTCAAGTTGCTTGGCCCGAACGCATAAGCCCGCCCGAGCTGCTTCCGGTTTTTAATGAGGGCACGGACGACTTTGACACTTACCTCATGCGTTTCGAGCGCGTCGCTGAGTGTCAGAGTTGGCCTCGCGACCAGTGGGCTACAGCCTTTAGTCAGCGTTTAAGCAGCGAAACGCTCAGCGTTTTTAGTCGCATGTCTGCGTCCGAGTGCTTGGACTACAACAAGCTCCGGCAAGCACTAATGATTCGCTTCCGTATGACAGAGGAAGGGTTCAGAAAAAAAATCAGGTCTGCTAGTCCCCGGAACGAGGAAACGTGTTCACAGTTCGTGAAGCGTCTACATAAATTCCACACAGATGGATAGAGCTATCGGACACAAAGAAAGAGTACGCAGATCTCTTCGACCTGATTGTACAGGAACAGGGTGGCGTATACAGGGTGGCCAGTTTCTCTAGCACGATATTCCCCCCGTCTTTCAGCAAATCTGTAGTTATCTGATCCTCTCCAGCTGATTTCCCCCTTTTCATAGTTTCTAATGCTTTCTTGACCTCGTCCTTCGTCACTGGTGGAATGTCTGACTGTTTTTCCCTACCGCCAATTTCATTATGGTCCTGACTACTTTGGCTACTGTAGAGATCTGTGTTGAACTCGTCGGCTACTTTGACTATCTTGTCCATATTCGTGATGACGTTGCCCGCCTTGTCCCTTATCGCATACATCTGGTTTTTGCCTATGCCCAATTTCTTCTTTACCGCTTTAAGGCTTCCTCCGCTCTTTACAGCATGCTCAATTTTCTCCATGTTATACTTCCTTATATCGGCCACTTTGCGCTTATTGACTAGCTTTGATATCTCGGCCAATTCGATCTGGTCTGTTGGATTGGAAGCTTTCATACTCTGGCGTTTCTTAATTAAATCTTTCGTCTCCTTACACAGCTTACCGGCATCCTCTCTAACTATCCTACCGCCTACTTCTACCGCGCATTCAGTAATGATATCTCTGAAATTATTATTAATTGCTTCTAGGGCAATGTCGCCATTTTCGGTTAGAACTGAATACCTATTCCGTAGCGATATCCTGAATTCTTCTGCCCTCCCCCTCACCGCTAATTCGTTGATGGGTTTCTTTCTTACTAATCTGTTGTGTTTCTTCTTCAGATTCAGGCTAATTCGGGACCTCATCATCCTGTGGTCACTGCATCGCACTTTCCCGACTACCTCTACATCTTGCATAATGGCGGGGGTTGAACACATTACGAAGTCAATTTCATTTTTAGTCTCCCTCTTAGGACTTTTCCATGTCCATTTCTGGTTGTTCTGTTTGCTGAAGAAGGTATTCATGATTCTTAAGTTATTGCTCTGCTGAAGAAGGTATTCATGATTCTTAAGTTATTGCGCTCTGCAAACTCAACTAGTAACTCCCCCCTGCTATTCCTAGAACCAATGCCATAGTCACCTACTGCCTGGTCTCCTGCCTGCTTTTTCCCTACTTTGACATTGAAGTCGCCCATTAGGACAGTACACTGCGTCTTTACTTTTCGCATTGCCTATTGTACATCTTCGTAGAAGCTTTCAACTGCCTGGTCATCATAACTACATGCAGGTGCATAGGCCTGTGCAACCTTGAGTTTATACCGCTTATTAAGCCTAATTACGATGCCTGCTACCCTCTCATTAAATACTATAGAATTCATCTATATTACCCGCTATATACTTATTGAAAAGGAAACATACTCCTATTTGTCGCCTCTCTGGTAAACCTCGATAACACAGTACATGCCCATCCTTAGTACAGTATATGCCTCATTCGGCCTCCTAGCCTCTCTAAGCCCTATGACATCCCATTTCATACCCTGTAGTTCCTCTAACAGCACCGCTAAACTAGCTTCACTAGTTAGGTTTATAGCGTTAAACGTTGCCAGGGTCAGTTTCCAATGGCGGCCTGTCCAGCGGAGCCAGGAATTCTTAGCACCCCCTGCTGCGTCACAGGTCTGACCGCCGCCGTGGTCAGTTGTTCCGCAGCCGCTGGTGACTGAGGGCCGGGGTTTTATGGAGCTTATCATGAGAGATTGTGGCCAATTACTGCACCAGGGTGGCCAACTCCTGTTCTGGTGAGGGAGTGCGTTGCCGGAGGTGTTCACCGGCATCAGGTCGCACCCCAAAAATGATTATACAATTCCATCGACACGCCGATTTTTTTTTTAATCCGGTGGAGAATTGCGCAGCACCAGGATTTGAACCCTAGTCTTCTTGCATGCGAAGCGGATGTTCTACCGCTACGCCACCGCTGCAGGAAAGAAAAGGGGGTGATTATTGCGTAAGAAATACTTCAATTTACTTGTACAAAGCAGAATACGACCTTTCTCTGCCATTTGATAAGATGTGTCACACGGTGTGAAAATGTTCTATGTTGACGGTTCCTTCCTTTCTTCTCTGCGCGCATCCGTGGCAGAATCTTTATATTTCCCATGCGTTGGCGAAACAAAAACAGTTACGTGGAAACTTGGCCAAAAACTCATTTTACTAAACCTCCCTTTGAACTTGATAATTTCAGAAAAGTGTTGAGCCTGTTTCATTGTAATATGACTGAGCAAACTGCGACCATGACCTTGGTGAAGCACACAACACAGACTGAGCATCGCTCATTTGCTCTAGGCCGTACTGTGTGCTCCGCACTGCTTCTTGGAGATCATGGAAGAATACCAGCTACTGTAAGCCAAAAACTGTTATCACATGCGAAATCTGCCCTCAGCATCAACACGCTAGATTTTTTTCTTGCCTTCCAAACAATCATGATATAAAAGCAGCACCGTGGATAAATTCCTCGGGGGGGATGCAGCCTTTTAAAACGGAAAAATAATAAAAAAGCAGATTTTCGGAAGAGTATATTCAGTTTTTATTACCTATCCCTCTATAATTATTTATGCCTAATTCATCATAGAAATAATGAATAATAATTACATATCAAGCCGGCACAGAAAATGTTGTGAATTCTTATGCTTTCTTTTGATCACTTCAGCAGTCACTTCTGAGTGGAAGAGATGCTTTCAAGTTTCCCAGGTCTGAAACTCAAGCCTGCAAATGTACATGCTCCTCGAGAAGGTGGGGAATCAGGCAACTGATACTGGCTTCTGCCCCCGCGGGTCAGCTGCTCCGACTGTTTGTACTCATTGTTGGCAGTCCTTGTGCATTCTCTTCCTTAACCATTTTTGAGATCGCTGTTTTTACAATCGCCCGAAATGCCAACAAATCAATTGCTGCATGGTCGCTCATGATGCAACATGCGTTCGGTGCACGGAAGCGAAAGCCGTCCACACCGCGACTTCATCAACACTTCCAACTTCTCCAACAGCAGAACTTAGAAAGCAAAGAAATTTAGAAAATGGTCCTTGCCTTGCCCTGTGATACCTATAAAAAATTACCACAATGCCGACAAATCCTGCAAATTCTCCGGGCCTGGACACATGTGACTCACGTACCTTGAGAACCCGCCAGCTCAGATCTTATGAAACTTAGCAGTTCTTCAAATGTCCATGCTGTGAGCCTACCGTGAAAATTTAGTTGAAAAACGAGTTGGCGTTCTTTCAACCTTCTAGGGCTGTTTTCTCAGAATCAATTTATTGCCTAGCGTGGTTGCTTCGGACTGTGGCCTCTTGCCCTTCATACAGGTTCCTGAGGAGACAGATGAGGTGAATTGGAACTCCCATTTCTTGGAG
Organism: Amblyomma maculatum; assembly: GCF_055883805.1. Lineage (NCBI taxonomy): Eukaryota > Metazoa > Arthropoda > Arachnida > Ixodida > Ixodidae > Amblyomma > Amblyomma maculatum. Next base: position 117,569,923 of record NC_139344.1, read on the forward strand.
AGCTTGCCACAATCTACTTTAATCTACGCAGTCAAACACTTTCGCATAATCAATAAAGCAGAAGTAGATTGGTTTCTGGAACTCTCTTGCCTTTTTCATGATCCAGCGAAGATTGGCAATCTGGTCTCTAGTTCCTCTGCCCTTGCGAACCCCAGCTTGCACGCCCGGACGCTCCCGATTCACAAACTGCTGCAGCCTACCTAGGAGGATTTTCAACATCACCTTGCTAGCATGCGAAATAAGCGCGATGTGAAGTGGAACTCAAGAGACTTCTGATGCGCGTACAAAAAGAGAGTGAGAAGTTTGGGCTTAAACTGAACATTAGAAAGACAAAGATCATGGCGTCTTGCCCTATCAAGCCCTGGAGCATCAATGGACAAGAAGTGGAAGCTGTGACAGATTTTCTCTTCTTGGGATCGAAGATTACCCGGAAAGGAGACTGCAGCCCTGAAATTAGAAGACGCCTGCTTCTGGGAAAGAGAGCCATGGCTAGCCTTGACCGCCTAGTAAAGAGCGGAGCCATTAGTCCGCCAACCAAGATCCGTATAACTCGTGCTATGGTCTTTCCAGTTGTGATGTATGAATGCGAGAGTTGGACTGTGAAGGCTGACCGCCGAACAATTAACGCGTTTGAATTGTGGTGCTGGCGGAGACTCTTGAGAGTTCCTTGGATTGCCAGAACATCAACTGAGTCGATATTGTCGACCAAAAACCCTGACTGCTCACTGGAGGGTCAAATTCTAAAGTTAAAGCTCAGCTACTTTGGTCATCTGATGAGAAGAGAGGAGTCGCTGGAGAAAGATTTGATGTTGGGAAAGGTTGAGGGTCACCGGAGAAGGGGTAGGGGTAGGCAGCGAACGCGATGGTTAGATGACATCCTCGAGGCGCTGTAGATGAAGTTATGTGATGTTAGGAAGATAGTGAGAGACCGGAAAGCGTGGCGTGATATGGTTCATAGGGTCACGAAGAGTCGGACACGACTGAACGTCTGAACTGAACTGAGTTGTGGTTGCGTAGTCCAGCCGTATCTTTGAAACTGCTTATCAGGTTTTCATGAGTTTTTTTTTTTTTTTTTTTTCATTTTATACCTAAATAAATTTGTCAGAGTGCGAGAATCTTGTTTTTTGGTCAAGATATTGTATCTGAAATAATGATAACCAATTAAAGCTTGGTTAATGCAGGCCTAATTAGTAACACTAAATCTGGGGCTGCGCTAAAGTCTTCCAGCGAGGAAACCTTGCTTCACCCTGAGGCAACTATTCAGGAGTGACCATAATGAATTTCACAGAGCCAGCCCATTTTGCAAATTCTCCAGGCATTTCCTAAGGAAAATATGAAACCTTGATATACTCCTATAACTTAAGAATTTGTGAGCCCAGCTCAGTAGTTCTTGCGAGCGGGCTATTTGGCTGTACGACTCCGGCGACCGCTGGCGCTGCATAGTTATACGCAAGTACAACACACACACAAGAGAATTAAACCAAGACGTTCACACAGATGATGCGCATCATCTGCGTGAAAGTCCTGGCCCAATTCTCGCTTTTGTGCGTTGTGTCTGTGTACAACCATGCAGCGCCAGAGGTCGTCGGAGCCCCGCTCCACAAAACTTGGTAGTTAATCAAACATTTGTGCCTACACTAAAACTTCAATCAAATTATATCTCAAGAAATGCACTCTGCTACTCATTGCCTAATCAATCTGTTATATCTCACACTCATTAGCATACATGTGAAAGATACAAAGCCATGCTGCATAAACAGGGTGCCTGTGTGGCCAAAAAGTAGTGGGTCTAATTTGGAGCATGTCATGTGTCACTCATCACGCCACGATTTCCCTGTTAGCCCTCACCCAGTAGGCAGAGCATGTGCAGTCCCCGCTGGCGGTTGGCAGCGATCTTGTCGTAGTAGCTGTGTACTTAAACTCGGTCATCACGTTAGCCCGCAGCTGATAGGAAATGAAGCGCCAACCAAACGTGCGACTTTTGAGGGGGTATTTTGCGCTTGTCCATAAATACCTCAAGCCATTGATCATGCATCACTAGCACCAGTCATGGTTGTGCCATGTCGCCGCGTTAATGACTGCGACATTGCAACTAGAGTGGAAAAACACAGAGGACAGCGACAAAACGTACCGCGTATTCCGAAGACGTATGGGGAACGTTACTTATGACAAGCACGCAATGGCGCTTCATAGTGAGATTTGTGTACAGGATAGCGGCCGTAGTGTGGAGTACTGAGGAGTGCCAAACAAATTTGCCTCGGCCGAATTCAACGTGCCACAGTTAACAATAAAATGGGCGGCTATTGATGGACTTTAGACAAGTGTTCTGGGTGAGATTTCGGGTGTTCTCTAAAGGAAGTATCTTGGGACCCCTTTTATGTTTATTTACATGAATTATTGTGTTATATTTTGTATGGTTTGTTTGTTAGACCGTTCGACGATGATTGGGATGTATTGAAAACAATATCTTGTGAATATGGTCACCATTTGCTCGAGCAAACTATTGAGGCAATTGATGACTGATGCCCCTAGCAGGACATGACACTGAATACGAACAGGGACCAAGAACTAACTGAAAGTTCCTGATAAAAAGCTTGACCTTTTTTTTCTAATTTAATACATCCTTCCTTTCAAATGGAACATTAATCTCCTTCAAAGTACCAGTAAAACCAGGTCAGCTTTTATTCTCTCTTCTTCTGCATCCCGGTTCTTCGCGAGGTGCGTGTCAATTTGGCGGGCAACGTGTAGTTGACACGGAGACACAAAGGACGACAAACTCTTGGCAACAGACGAAGTTTAGCTTTATAAACATTAACAACAAACAACACAGAACAGTATCTACAAAAGAGAGAGGCGACTTCCAAGTAGCAAAGTCTTTCTAAGCACCAAGGGCTGCTCGACCTGGCACGCGAACAATACTTGAGCTCACTGCTCCCTCATCACAACTTCTTCGAAGCCGAAGCCTGCCTGCTTTCGCTGTTAAAGACCGGGTTAGAACCGACAATCATGGCACGGAGCGTTACAAGATAACCCCGTTCGAAGCTCAGAGGTAGGAGAGGAGTGCAGAGAGAGGAAGAGAGCGAATCCTCCAGCTCGCGCGACAATGTGCGCTCCTACCATGTCCAACTGAAAATTGCTGGAATGTTCGACAAACTACGATTAGTCCGCGTGCCCCTCAAGGACACCATGTGCGGTGAGTATCTGGGCCGTGCGTAGAGGCGGCCGGCTTTGCGCTCTCGTGTTTTCCATCCGCGCCGTTTTCGATGACGGGTGGGCCGAAACTGTTGTAAAAGGGCCACTGCGGCCATACGGTACGCTCACTCAGTGCTTATCCAATCTTTCATCCCATCGTTGGAAGCACCTTGCAAATTCGGCTGCTTTGATACACCTGGAACCGCTGTTGTCACACTCAGGGGATTTACATGAGACCGACAAAGTCGGGTCGGGAGGCCTGTCGAGCTGAAAACCGGCTATCGGGCTCATGTACACGCTAGGGGTCGAGCTAAAAGACCGTCGGGTCGGGTCCCGCCAGCCCGACTACAGGGGGTGGGTTGGCTCAACCCTACCCGCTGCGCAAGGAGCATGTATACGCTGCCGCGTTGGCCCAGCGCCTCCTCTCTTTCCTCCTTTCTGGTGGGGCTGCGCGACGGAAAAATTCAGGCACCATCTCTGTGCTCTGGGTTTCTGGGGTAACGTTTTTCCGGTCTCCTCATAGGGAACCAAAGCTGGAGTTTGCTCCGCGACGCCAGCGCTCGGTTTCCAGCGGAGCGGAGAGGAACTACAAAACCTACGCGCATCCGCGCCCGCGCTGCGCGCGGCTGTCTGCGGAGTCTGCGCAGCCCGCTCGCTCGGGAGCGCGTGCTACAGGCAGCCGCACGTGCAAGCGGAGCGGGAGAAGGAGAGTGAGGACGAGGGGGGATGGTCGTGCGTCTGTGTGCGCAGAGCCGGCGCTCTTTGCCAGTGGTGTTTCTTATTTTTGCTTTTTTCTGTGCCCCGGCTGAGAGAGGCTGGCTGGAGGCACGCTTTTTACCGGTGCTTTCGAAAGTGAGAAATTATGATTAATTGATCGCCGCGGACATTGTTTTCAAAGAGCGCTTGTTGGCAGGCTCAGACAAAAAAAAACATGAACGCGAATTCGGTACTCGAAGGCAGAGGCAAGCGACAGGTACTTTGAAGGACTTGAGGCGGCACCTCTTGATGTCTCTTCCATGTTGTTCAGAGAATGAAGGGTCCAGCCTTCTCGTTGAGAATTGATACGCGTGTACACAGCGACGAGTGTCAGGGCGCTGGTTGGGGAGCTTCCTTTCCATTTGTGACTGCTCACTTGAAAGGGGCCTATTCAACTCTTTGGGGACAGACGTTTTAGGCGATGCTGCCGGCGCCGTGGTGCCTGCTTTCGGCGCGTTTAGGACGCGTTCCCTACGAAGGCACAAAGCATGCCGCCTTACCCTTTGGTTCCTGCTGACAGCGCTCAGGGGGAGTTCGCTGCTGTGGCGCTGCCATCCGAAATCAATGACTTATCTACCTTTAACGATGAGAGGTTTCTTAATGACCTGGATCACTGACGAGAAGCCGAGGCATGCCATTCTTTCGGCAGTTTCCTCTCTCCGTGAGACGAAGAGCGAGGAAATGCCTGACGACTTTTCATGCAGGCGGGGACATCTCTCCAAGTAAACCTTCGTCTTCTTAATTCCACAGCTACGCTGTGCAATCCCTAGTTCAGATATCTCCCCTAGCGAATGCGCAGTTATGAGCTCCCGAAGCAGAATCGCGTATGAGGATAGGACGATTAACGTATGTGTTTTCCCTTTATAAACGCCGAGTGATGGCATTAATGACATAATATCAGTTTCTTGATGCCGACTTGGTTCTGCGATGGCTGCTGCGGCACCGCCAGTTACAAATAGGAGCGGTACGAGATACCTAAAAAAAAAAAACCGACAACGATCGTTTCAACACGAAAGAGAGAAGAGAGAAAAACACTTTCACGAGTTTTGCAAAAAAGCGCGCCGTCACATTTTCATTCCAGTTTTTTTTTTTTTTTCTTGCCCCCTTTGTTGGGCGCGACGGCGGCCAGAATGCGGCCGGAGGAGGAGAGAAACAACCGAGCGCGCGCGCGCAAACACGTGCTGGAGAGCAGCGCGGAGCAGACGACGCGGCCGCACTGCGCGTAGGTTTTGACCGGATCTCCATGGAGGGCACTGACGCACAGAGTGGCGCAGCGCCCCCTGGCCCAGGTTTTTTCCCCTATTCAGCAAAATGGCGGCAAGTGCGAGCGCGCGCGCGGTGTGCACCAATGATGCCATCCTATCTTTTTTAGCGCTTATAGAAGCGAAAAGCGTTATTAAAGCTCTTGATAGTAAGCGTCAGCGAAACAACGACGTATTCCAAGACCTTGAATGCGAGATGCGCGCGATGGGCTACGACCTGACATGGGAGCAGCTGCGTACATGCTGGAAAAACTTGAAGAAAGGCTTTACTTTTGTAAGTATTGAAGAAGGCGTCCTGTATGCATCCTCCCAGGTAATTATATTGTGTTTCTCGATTTTTAGGAGCTGCTAGAACAGAACAAGAGTGGAGCTTCCCCGTCTACATAGAAGTGGTTCTCCCGCATGAGCGATTTGTTGAGCCATCGCCCACTTGCTCAGGCTTCCGAGCACGGCGTCGATTCCGCTTTAGAAGCCACCCAGATCGATATCAACAGCGCCCAAAATGGCAAGTAGTTTCATTGCATATCTGCGTGCATCTTACGCGGACTCCTGAGGTGAGTTTCCTTTCAGTTGGCCCCCTTGAACGACCGCGACGGGTGTATTTTTTTAGTGCGGTTGTCTTATCTACGCAAGCTTTTCGCGCCTCAAGCTAGGCAGGAGATTGCTGCCGGAACCTACAAGAGCAATAGCAAGCGTTGCTTTTAGCAGAGAAAAACTGCGCTTCACAGAACAGTGCTAGCAAATCTAGCTGTTCATTAAAATGCCGCATGTATTATGCAATAATAATAAAAAAACGTGGTGCTTTCGGCAGCAGCTTTGGTATACCTACAAGCTCGCCTTAATTTCTTTCGTTCATGAGTACAGTTAAAGATTGCAGTAAAAGGTGTCGACGCATTTTATTTCAGTGTACTTTTGTGTGTACAAAAGTGCACACAAAATCGTCCTGGTGCAGAATTATTAACTACTCCGGTCTACATCTATTCCCAGTGAAGTGGCATTCAGACTATAGTCGCATTCGTAGTGTCGTATTTATCGCATTTTGCATAGCCGCTCGAACTCCCGTTTACGTAACGACCGCGTACCTCGATAGCGCGCGCCTGTCCGCCGCAGGCAGTGGTTTTGCACGCCAGCTTCCACCCTTGCGCTCCCCAGTATTCTCTTGGAAAACGTTTGATGCTGCCGCTCCCGCAAAACTCGGTCAAAAGAGCAAGAACGTCCGCGCGACACCCGTGGGGTGCTCCCATCTGGTCCGATGCCGTAGGTCTTTCGGGGCGGTGACTCAAAAAGTCGGAGGGCCTGCAAACAATGGAAAGGTCCGCGGAACGCATCCTATTAGCTCGCCCTCCTTCAGTAGATACTATTTTCTTTTTTCCTTTTACGGAGGCATTCTTTCCACGCCGGCTCCAATCTGCTACCTAACCTCAACCTCGCCATGCATCGGCCTTTCGCTGCACTCCAACTGTTTCCTCCCTTTTTGTCCCAAACGCATCCTACAAAAGCCTGTATGCGTCCGCTCGAAAAGCTCTAAAGAAAGCTGAAACTAAGGAGGAACAGCGGGAGAGGGCCAGGCACTTCTGTGGGCTCCCCTCCTGCGCAGCAGCCCAGCATCTTAACTGCTTTTGTTTATTCATCAAAATACGGCCATTGCAGGTGGTTCCAAAAATATCAACCCATGCAGTCGTGAGAAATCATTGAACGTGTTGAGTTAAGGTTTGACTTCCCATCGACGTCTGGCGCAGGTTGCGACTAGCAGTTCTGTGCTAGATGTTATGCAGATTTCAACGCAATCAGTGACGCACTTGAAAATTATGCGGCCCACAGTCCGTGTCCCAGAAATCGCTGCTTCACCAAGTGTGGCAGCCCAGCAACGGAAAAACATGCTACGCATAAAATCCGCACTGTAGCACCATTGCAGAAAAGCACCATTAATTTGGTGACGCGAGCCCACTAAGCTATAATTTTAGTCACCCGAACATCGCGGACATTCTGCTAAGCCATTATTGTGCCACGTGAGCCGCCAGGCAATTATACATAAACGCGCACAATGCACAGGAGGCGGGATCTTTGGCTCAGCTTGCCGTACGATTAGGCCAGCAAGCCAACTTCAATGTGTCGTCCGTCTAATACGACGCAGATAATCAACGCCGATGGTTCAGTTTATCAAATGCATATGATGTTTTCAAGTTTTACATTAAACAAAAAAGTGGAAAGAGAGCAATCATCACGCCGGGAACATGGGGACCGCGCGCATAGAGGAGAGCTCATGCTCTTTTCATGTTTATTTTTTCTGCCAAGCCCTGTGTTGTTAACGTTAACATTACTGTTAACGTGACATTTTTTTTTCTTTCTGCTGACATATAACGAGAACGTTCTTTTCTTAATTTAGTGAGGCCTGCAACGTACATGCATGCATTATTGAGAATTTTTTTTTTTTATGCATAAATCCTCACGGTTTAAAACTGAATAAAATGGATTTTCTTGTTTCAGATCCCTCTGAGAATGATCCACCGCAGACTCAAAGAAATGAAGAGGAAAGCGATACCTTTTCAGAGCTTAATGCACGTAAGTATATGTAACATCACTCTGTGAACATAGATAACAGGAAAAGAATTCAACTTCAGGATGAGGCATTTATTGAATCTCCCCTTTGGATGTATACATAGCATTGGGAATACGAGTTTGCAGCATTTTTTTATACACAGGTAAAAGAAGGACGAGGTGGGGCAACAAACACAAGCCATTTGTGATCCAGTACTTCAACGCTGGTTACGGTAATGAAGACCTATATAGAAGCGTTTCGCACCTAAATCTAAAACGTGTTTTCCTGCTCAGTGCAGTAATATGTATTCAAGCATTATTGTGCTAAAGCTATAACAAGATACAAAGTGCTTTGCTTTTAAACTTTGTGCGAGAACATAAAGAAAGCTACATTTCGAGAGCAACCCTTCGTTATATGCGCTGTTGTATGCGCATGTAAAAATGCATTGCGCTTTTTCAGCGAAAAGCTCACCACCGTCAGCGCTGCCATGCAGAAGCCGTCCAACATGGGACCGAAATTGAAGATCTCCTTTCAGCCACGAATAGAAATATTACCTCGCGGGAGCAGCGAGAAGAACTGCAATTTCAGCGCGAGCAACAATTCCTTCGCGAAGAGCAAGAAACGATGAAAGGGTTTTTGGAGGGCGTGACCAATTCTTTTCTGCAAGGAGCACAAGATCTCATGACGCAGTTTTTCACTCAGCAACAAGCCTTACTTAACACCGTACAGGCGCAGATATCCCCCTTGCCATACATGCTCCAGCATGCGCACACCGCTTCACAACAGCCCCAAACCCCCCTCCTCATCAGTAACAATACATGCCCGCTGCACATCAACAGGGACGCCAGATACCAACGTTTGAGGAACAAATGTACATACGAGCAGAGCAGGTGGGCAGCATACACATTCAACAAAATACGTCACAGGGCAACCGAACTGATCTGCACAACACAACCCCACAAATAAGCAGATGTACACGAAAACAGTGAAAGTTAAATGCAATTTTTTTACTATTTTCATTTGTGTTCATTACAGCAGACGGCAAAAGAACGAGAGTACAAGACTGACAATATGTGATTAGTTTTCAGTGCAATCGCAAATCTATATCAATTTTGTTGCAATATTTAATAAAGTTCTGTTTGTGTAACTGAAATATGGTTAAGCCTCATGCTTCATTGAAAAGAACTTGAACGGAGCGGAAAGTGTTTCACTAAATAGTCTTTTAGGCAGTCTCTAATTTCGCACTGTAGTTCTGTATGTGGCCTGTACGTAGGTTGTTGCTGGCGAATGTTTGTATCGGAAACGATACCAGACCACAGTTCGCTGTATTCCTCCGACCGAGCCTTGCAAAAGTTGTGGAGGACACATGCTGTCAAAGCCACTGTTGGCACAAACTTGTATGATATATCTGTGCGCTTTAGCAAAGTGCGCCAGCGTCCTTTTAGCCTCTCGAATGCTTGTTCTACATAGTTTCGTACACTGCTGTGGTATGCACTGAATGATTCCTGTTCTCTTGTGAGTTTGCCGGCGTAGGTCTTAAGGATCCATGGCAAGTGCGGGTATGCTGGGTCTGCCAGTAGCATGAACCGGAATGTTTTTCCTTCAAACAGTCGGTCGCCCTGGGGAAGCAGGTGATCACTCCTCTTGTAAATTTCCGTCATTTTGAGGGCCGTTAAATCATGGGCGAAACCGGAAGCTCGGCATGATACGTAAAGAAACTTGTATGAGCAAAAAAGTATATATATATATATATATATATATATATATATATATATATATATATATATATATATATATATATATATATATATATATAAGTAAATAGACGTAATTGGTTGATAGAGGTTACATACAAGTGAAAAATTGCTTCATACTGTTTCCAAGTTTATTTGTAGTCGACGTTTCGGCAGGTGCCCTGCCTTTCTCAAGACTGAGGGTACATGATTCTTGTTCGTCTTCTTATAGCGTTGGCAAGAGGTGCTACAAACAGAATATGGGCACATACAGCTGAACCAGCTGTACACATACAGGCCCAAAGGGTCAGCCACCCAAGGCACCGGCCGCCGGGAGTCATCTGTATACAATGCACAATACAGGCAGCCGCGGAACAACCTTGAAAAAAAAAAGAAAAGAAGAAGAAAACAGGTGGGGGAACGTGTTTGCTGCAGATAGTGAGAAAATTATTTTTCTTGTTCTCACTAAAAGAGGGGAGCGCCAAGCGTGATGAAAAAAAAAAAAGAAAGGCTCCACAACCAGGTGGACATTGCTGGTTAGAAGAACCTGACAACGGCGAGTAAAGTTCGAGGAACTCGCGACGAGAGATGAACCTCAAAGAAAGAATAAGAAGAAAAAAAATAAATATGTGGGACAGTAGAATGGTGAAATACTTTGAGGTTTTCGCTAAAAGATGTGAGCGCCAAGCATGAAGAAGGTTTTTGCGAGAAGTGGGATGTGGAGAGTATCAAAGAAGCGGGAAAAAAAAGAAAAGGGGAAAGAGAGGGGAGGGAAAAAAACCGAGGAAAACTGTAAAGGGATAATGATTGATATATGTGCTTAACATTAAACTTTCAGGGCTCGTAAGGACGACATTGCCCCAATGTTTTCATTTATCCCAGTATTAATTGTCCTAAACTTATAAATAGAGTATGACACACGCTGCTGCCTCTCCCGTGTATTATTGAATCCCCCCTGAAGAACTGTTCGTTTGACTGAGTGGAATGAGTGCTGTTTCTGGTTGATATGTTTTGAAAAAGGAAGGTTGGGCAGAGAGCGGACATGAGCACGGTGATTATTAAGCCGCATTCGTAGGGGGGTAGCTGTCTGGCCAATATACTGCATGCGGCATACACCGCATTCTAGGAGATATATAACGTTTGAGGCATCGCAATCAAAGTTACCATCTATTCTCCACTTAAAATTTGACGCTGTGCTTGTTGCGCAGCTTGATGTCTGCATGTGCCTGCACACCTGGCATCTACTCTTTCCGCAAGGCCGGCACCCCAACCGCGGGTTATTACCTATTTTTTAGTGGACTAGGATGTTGCGGATGTTTTTCGGTCGTCGGTAGACAACCTGGGGAGGAGTCGTGAAAATATTGGAGAGACGTTCGCTCTGTTCTAGAATGTTGAAATGTTTCTTTAGGATTTTGTTCACGTTGGGGGGGGGGGGGGGGGGGGGTTACTCGTGTAGGTGAGTACCAGGCTTGTTCGACGTTCTATGTTTTCCTTTCGTGGACGTCCCTCCAGTATTTCCTCTCGGTTGAGTTCATATGCCATTTTTATTGCGTCGTCAACAATATCTGGAGGGTACCGTTGTTTATTCAGGACTTCCCGCATACGTTTTGCGTTTCGTGAAAAGTCCTGATCTTGGGAACAAATTCTTTTGAATCGATGAGCCTGAGAATATGGAATGCTTGTTTTTGAGTAATGAGGATGACAGCTTTGAAAATGTAAGTATTGTTGTCGGTCCGTGGGTTTTCTGTATACGCTTGTGGTGAGCGAACCTTCATGAACCGCAGTTTCAACGTCCAGAAAGTTAATTTTGTTTCGGGAATATGTGTGCGTGAATGATATGCTAGGATGGAGGAGATTGAAGTTTTCAATGAAATGTAGGAGTGATTGTTCTGTGTAAGTCCAAATTAAGAAAATATCATCCAAGTAGCGTTTGTATAGTGTGGGCTTAATAGGGGAAGTAAGTAAAAATTCAAATTCAATGCTATGCATGAAGGTATTAGCATAAGTAGGGGCCATTTTTGTACCCATGGCGGGGGCCTTAATTGTAAGTAGTGTTCACTGTCGAATTCAAAGTTGTTGTATTCTAGTACTAGTTTTGTCAATACCTCTAGGACTTCTGGAGTGGGGGATCCTTCCTTCCTATTCTGATTATAGGCCTCAATTAGAGGTTTGATTCCGTCAGAATGCGGGATATTTGTATATAGGCAGACTACATCTAAGGTAGCAAGGAAGGCCCCCTGAGGAAGATTTAGACCTGCTATTTCGCGAAGGAAGTGGTTTGTGTCACGTATGTGGGATGGGTGTGTTTCAGGTATGTGTCCAATTAATGTGTCAGTGTAACTGGAGATTGGTTCTGTGATTGTGCCGATGCCAGATACTATAGGGCGGCCAGGATTACCCTTTTTATGAATTTTCTGAAGCATGTAGAATCGGCCCGGCGACGGGTGTGAGGCGGTCAGGGCTTTGCATAATCGCAGGGAGATGTCCCCACTTTTTGCGAGCTCAATAGGGTCCCTGCTATGAAGTTTTGATGCTCTAGAGTGGGGTCCGCTTTTAGGTGTTTATAAAATTTAGTGTTAGAGAGTTGTCTAATTCCTTCCTCAATATACTTGTCCTTGTCCATTACCACTATGCCGCCTCCTTTATCTGCCGGTTTGATGACCACATCTTTCCGTCTACTGAGCGCCTTCAATGCTTCCCTGGTCTGTAGTCCTTATAAGCCCTGATTACATCGTTCTGGAAGGCACTAAGGTACATGTCCAAATGTTTATCTCTCCCCGTATTCGGAGTCCATTGGTGATTTTTAAGGCTGAATTCTTTGCCATGTGCCGTGCTCTGTGTCCCTTCGAAAAAGCATTCAGGGAATACTTTTTCCCGCGGTTGGGGTGCCGGCCTTGCGGAAAGAGTAGATGCCAGGTGTGCAGGCACATGCAGACATCAAGCTGCGCAACAAGCACAGCGTCAAATTTTAAGTGAAGAATAGATGGTAACTTTGATTGCGATGCCTCAAACGTTATATATCTCCTAGAATGCGGTGTATGCCGCATGCAGTATATTGGCCAGACAGCTACCCCTCTACGAATGCGGTTTAATAATCACCGTGCTCATGTCCGCTCTCTGCCCAACCTTCCTTTTTCAAAACATATCAACCAGAAACAGCACTCATTCGACTCAGTCAAACGAACAGTTCTTCAGGGGGGATTCAATAATACACGGGAGAGGCAGCAGCGTGTGTCATACTCTATATATAAGTTTAGGACAATTAATACTGGGATAAATGAAAACATTGGGGCAATGTCGTCCTTACGAGCCCTGAAAGTTTAATGTTAAGCACATATATCAATCATTATCCCTTTACAGTTTTCCTCGGTTTTTTTCCCTCCCCTCTCTTTCCCCTTTTCTTTTTTTTCCCGCTTCTTTGATACTCTCCACATCCCACTTCTCGCAAAAACCTTCTTCATGCTTGGCACTCACATCTTTTAGTGAAAACCTCAAAGTATTTCACCATTCCACTGTCCCACATATTTATTTTTTTTTTCTTCTTATTCTTTCTTTGAGGTTCATCTCTCGTCGCGAGTTGCTCGAACTTTAGTCGCCGCTGTCAGGTTCTTCTAACCAGCAATGTCCACCTGGTTGTGGAGCCTTTCCTTTTTTTTCATCACGCTTGGCGCTCCCATCTTTTAGTGAGAACAAGAAAAATAATTTTCTCACCATCTGCAGCAAACACGTTCCCCCACCTGTTTTCTTCTTTTATTTTTTTTTCAAGGTTGTTCCGCGGCTGCCTGTATTGTGTATTGTATACAGATGACTCCCGGCGGCCGGTGCCTTGGGTGGCTGACCCTTTGGGCCTAGCCTGCTCTCCGCACCTGTGTGTGTATGTGTGTGTTGTGCGTGTCCAGCTGGTTCACCTGTATGTGCCCATATTCTGTTTGTATCACCTTTTGCCAACACTATAAGAAGACGAACAAGAATCATGTACCCTCAGTCTTGAGAAAGGCAGGGCTCCTGCTGAAACGTCGACTACAAATAAACTTGGAAACAGTATGAAGCACGTTTTCACTTGTATATATGTCAGCTGCTGGGAGCAAGAAGTGCGGACCGTTGGTGAATAATACCTTCATTGTGAATTAAAATTATCCTATTCTTTCTGAATACGGAAATACAAATGCACTTCTACATGCTCCAGTAACACAGCGGAGCCCAAACATTGATCAAATGCAAAACACAAGATATTTTCTATCGAATGAAAGAGCTGTTGTGCATATTTCACTGCTTACTTGAGGCCTTTAACATATATACTATGCCTATTGTTGATTTCGTTTTGCACCCCCCCCCCCCCACACACACAGAAAAGTACAATGATTACAAATAAAATATTTTGCACAGATCTTAACATTTATCAGGCCTGTATAGGGCTGCATAATGGTAGTGGTACGTTTTGTGGCGGTTATAAACAGTAAAAAAAATATGTTCTTCAACATTTACAAACTCTCACATTTTGTTAGTAACACACACCTGCAGCACACTGAATGTGTAAGCTTACGGTAGTAGGTAAACTTACAGGCCGTGGGCGTCCACCACTCCTAGCATGTTGTATGATGACCATTGCTTGCGGCTAATTTAATCCCTGTATCCTTTCCTCGGAGCAGTAATAGGAATGTGGGTGCCGGCCATAGCTCCAAATAACTGCGGCATGTGGCACTTCTGTTCAAATCGTTGAGCTATTTCCGCAGCTTCTTGCGCCGATGACAGCTTCATGTACTTGACTTTCAGGTGCCTTCAAACAGTGAAGTACACAACTTTTTTCACGGTGCTGTTATGAATGCCGAATTGATTGCCAACCACCTGGTATTCACAACAGCTTGCCAGCTTGTACAAGGCTATCGCGATCCTTTTGTCGACGGGAATCGGAGCTCTCACAAAAATCTCATCGGGTGACATGTACGGCAGCAGCATTGCGACTAGTTCACAAAAGCGACATTCTGGAGTTTTCTCGCCAGTCTTTACGTCGAAATTTTCGCCGACGGTGGTGTCCCATCAATCTGTGCACCGGGTTATGGCCCACAGCCTTCGCCTTTTCTCCTTCGGCGCCATGCAGCTAAGACCTGTGGGAGGATGTTTAATACATTCTGCATATTCATTCATATACATAAATATCATGATGCAGAACACGCCTAACCGAAATATAGGCCCCTTTCTACCCTTATTTTCAGCTTTCCAAAAACCGTGATCGAATTCGTGCGTCAATTCACTGTTCAGAACGTGGGGCCATATCCCATCTCTTATATTATATCAGATATTTATGCTATGTAAGAACAAGTAAATGCAATACTAACCAAACATGACGCGACTTCGTGGTCGGACCAACTGGCGCTCAGTCTCGAACGAGACCACTGAGATGAACGCCTTCGGAAGCGTTGCAAGCGAACATGTTGGCGGTACAGCGCCACGGCAAGCACCATCTAGTGCGCATTCATCCAAAACGCTAAAAGTGCCACGAAATAGAGCTGATGCAAACATAATATGGAGGTCAACATCGCGTCCGAGAGAGCCATTGGAAATCTTCCACGTGTATACCACAGGCGGTCTTCGGGGTTTGTCGGAGCGCGCGCGCGCACACGCGAGTGAGCGAGGTATCCTCCTCTTCCTCCTCTCCCGCCTGCGTCTGGTTCACTTGCTCGACGCACGGTGTAGCGGCGATCTTTGCCCGACAGAACCGAGCTCATGTAAACCCGGATGGGTCGCGCTGGCTCAGCCCGACAACCGACTCCCCTTTACTCGACCCGCTTGCGTCGGGCTCATGTATACAAGGCTACTGTGTTTGATTTTCTCGACTTTGTAAAAAAGCTTGTACTTCAAGTTCCTATTCTTCCATACAACAGAACCGAAACAAATCCATCATCATCATCATCATCATCATCATCATCATCAGCCTGATTATACCCACTGCAGGGCGGAGGCCTCTCCCATATTTCTCCACTTAACCCGGTTCTGTGCTAGCTGCATCCACTTGACCCCTGCGAACTTCTTAATCTCATCCGCCGACCTAAATTTCTGCCACCCCCTGTTATGCTTTCCTTCCCTTGGAATCCAGTTTGTTACCCTCAGCGACCATCGGTTATCCTCTCTTCGCACTACATGTCCTGCCCATGTCCATTTCTTCTTCTTAATTTCCACTAGAATGTCGGTAACTTAAGTTATTTCTCTGACCCACTCTGCACGCTTTCTATCTCTTAATGTTACCCCTACCATTTTTCGTTCCATAGCCCTCTGGGTTGTCCTCAGCTTAAGTAGAACTCTCTTGGTTAGCCTCCACGTTTCAGCCCCATAGGTGAGTACAGGCAAGATGCAACTGTTGTATACTTCCCCCTTGAGGGATACCGGTAAGCTGCTAGTCATAATCTGCGAGTGCTTGCCAAATGCGCTCCATCCCAATCTTATTCTTCTTGTTATTTCCTTTTCATGGTCCGGATCTGCGGTTACTACCTGTCCTAAGTAGACATATTCGCCTACTACTTCCAGTATTTCGCTACCTAATGAAACTGCTGTTCCTTCCCGAGGCTGTTGAACATTACTTAGTCTTCTGCATATTGATTTTCAAGCCTACCTTTCTACTTTTTCTGTCTAGGTCATCAATCATTATTTGCAGTTCATCCCCCGAGTTGCTTAGCAAGGCAATGTCATCAGCAAATCGCAGATTACTGAGGTATTCTCCATCTACCCTTATCCCTAACTGCTCCCATTCCAAGCCTCTGAATACTTCCTCTAAACAAGCTGTGAATAGTACTGGGGAGATTGTGTCTCATTGCCTAACACCTTTCTTTATGGGAATTTTGTTACTTTCTTTATGCAGAACTATGGTTGCTGTGCAGCCACTATATATATCTTCCAGCACTTTCACGTACGGCTCGTCTACCCCCTGATTTCGCAATTCCTGCATCACCGCCGAGGTTTAAACTGAGTCAAATGCTTTTTCGTAATCAATGAATGCTATGTATAAGGGCTGGTTATATTCCGAGCATTTTTCTATCACCTGATTGATGGTATGGATATGATCGATAGTAGAGTACCGTTTCCGAAACCCTGCTTGATACTTTCCTTGATTGCAGTCTAAGGTTGTCCTGATTCTATTAGCGATTACCTTAGTAAATACCTTATACGTAACATACAGTAAGCTGATTGGTCCGTAATTTTTAATGTCCTTAGAGTCCCCTTTCTTGTGAATGAGGATAATGTTTGTATTTTTCTATGGTTCCATGGAACAAATCCATGGAACAAATCCATGGAAGGCAAATCGAGAATATAGTGTGTGGATCCCCCGTTTGTGCTCTGGGAACTCCTCTGGGTAAAGGCTAGGCACCGGCAAACACTGAGGGCCATGTGCGCGACGATCCTCAGTAAATACTCAGTAAGCAGTCTGAGCAGTAGTTCGGCAGCAGCTCGCTGCGTCTAACAAATCGTCGGGAGAAATGCGCTGAACGGTGGTCCATGATAGCCCGGATAATTTCTCTAGTCGGGCAGTTGTTCTTCGGTGGTCTTCCCTGATGAGATCACGGATTTAAAGATGTTTTCCTCGGTTCGCGCACCTGAAGTGCGACCAGAACGGGTAGTAATTTTATTGGTCATTTCCCCCCTTTTAAATTGAGCCAACAGTTCGTACACTTGCTTTTCACAGCTAGCAGTGCGTTCTTTGTAAGCTGCATGCATCAGCACAAAACCTTCTGAGACGTCCTCTACAAGCAAAAACAAGGATACAGTTTCATAAGTAAGAAAGTGTAATTATGGGTATGTACGAGTTGCGCACATATGTAGGACAAAAACAAGGCATAAACAACGAAGACAGAAAGAGCGCAACTTGTCCTGAAAATAAGCATACAGTAACTCTTCCAGCAAGAAACACTACTAAGCGTAAGTATCTTGGCGTTCTCTATCCAGGTCTGACACATTTCTGATATTAGCACACCGGCCTTAAGATATTCATGAATTTTAAAAAGAAAACGCGTATTAGGGCCTATATGCACCAATTTTCTCGCCTACATTAGTCGCGTCAGATCCGGATTGGAATACGCAGTATTAGTACAGGACTTCACTAAAAAGACGTTATTCAACTCGAACGAGCTGTGTTTAATGCACTCGAATTCATTTATGCAAAATATATCAACAACAATATCTTCCCTCTTTAATAGTAGCGTTAAAACAATATTCGCATAAAACATTGTAAACAAGTGAGAACAAAAGCAAGTCCAACGCATGGTTGTGTTCTAGCCCCGCCATTTGCGAGAACAATTTTACTCTTTTACTCGTATGTAGGCGCAGTTTTTTTCCCGAGCACCGTAATAGACAGTAACTGTCTTCACAGCAGATTTTTTTTGCCATCGGATTTAGCGAATGAATAGCACCACTTGCTTTCAGTCACGATTCTTCTTCGTTCAGTGGTGTTACAGCTGTAATCTAACGTACGTCCTGTGTCATCACTGTACTGCCTTGTATTATACAATTTTGTACTGTAGTTGAAGGCCCTCATTTGCATGTAGTATCCCCCTTATAGAAAAAAAAAGGAACCAAATGAATAGTTCCAGCATAGATCGCCAGGTACTAAATTGTACGCTAAAATCTTCTTCCTCTCTTTCCATATACATAGGAATCCTTCTAGCCGGTAATAATATGCGACGACGATAAGTACTGCCATTATTTGTCTCTCGGAGTCTTCGAGCCAGTCTCCGTAAAAGTTACCTCAACGAACATTCAAAAGAAATACTTCCATTGTGATTCACCTTCACTAGGTGATCCCATAATGCCGATGGGGTGCCGTCGTTGCGTAGCCAGTTGACATACTGCTACTCGCATTACAGTTACTTCTACTTGAATACTGCGATGATGAAGACGACGACAGCAGTGCGGTACCCCTGCGTCCCAAATGTCTCTAATAAAGTTACGCCTCTAATGCCAGCTGAAGTAGGGAAATATGTGCCAGTAGCTTATCTAGTTCAGCTACGACCGAAGCGCAAGGGACATGGCGTGTCTTGAACCAGGTAAGCGCGCAATCAATTACCCTGTAAAGCTTGCATCATGGCATTAACAGTCTAAAGAAGGCAAAGCCAGCTTTACAAGGACACTTGGAGTATGCGATTTCGGCAAAACGCTTTGCCGATATGGAGGTGGTACACCTCATTTCATGTCCTGCTAAGAATGCCTGGTACCTGTTTCTGGAAAACGAAGTTGAAAAAAGAGAATGAGGAGCCAATTGCAATAGCTCAAAATTTAACAACATGTAACAATAATCAATTTCCACTACTCATAACTAGTCGTATGAATGACTGAACTGCGTTACACCTTCGTTTAGAAGAACTACTCCTGACTCAAAACGTTTCGGTCATTCCCGCATCCAAAAGCAGCCATGAACGGCACTAAACGAAATACGCAGTCCGCCGTAATGTCCTGCACATATATGCCGAGACCACAAGATGGACGTTCACGGCATCCTTTGGCGTCCAGTCGCGAAAAATCCCACAGTGGCGAAAATGTGAGTAGGCAATATCTCGATGCTAATGACTTGGCCGATGATTAACCTAACGATTAGAGCAAGTCATCGTCAAGTCACTTTTGGAGCCAACCAGACTGAACGCTATACTTATGATATTCTAACGCTTGTGATTATTGAACGGAACGCTACATTTGTTCTTTATACGGTTCTTTTACTGTGCTGCCTGAGGACGGAAAATAGGACAGATTTCTCCAGCACATTCACTACTGCAGACTTGTTGCTTGTTGCTTTCACTTCTACATCTATAAGATTTTGAGGTACACATTTATAGCTACGTCATAAGCTACCCAAAGAAATATAATCAACTATGTCTTAGTCAACATGTTTCCTAGTGCCTTTTTTTTCCATACATGACTGCAAAAGTGTGCTAATGATTTACCCTTGACGTTTACAAACACTAAGTATACTACATTGTGCTTTTTAGATTTTCGAAAAACATTTTATGCTGTCACACATAGTCATTTTGTATGAAGGTCAACAAGATATATTTTTGATGACTAATTAAAATTTAATTGACTGGCAAATATCTGTCGTTATGGAGCAAAAACTTAGTTCTTAACTGTTCCTCTTACAGTAGGCGGCAATCATCTAAAATTCTCCAAGAATTAAACTATAAGACTATTTTTGTCTTTATAGATCATTCAGTGTGTATACAATGTTCACTCAGAATGTTTTGAAGCAAAAGCTTCACTACACTAGGCAGATCTGCTCTTCGCGCGCCTGATAATTTGACCTTCAAATGACCTAAACAAATAATACGTCTTTATTTTTTTTAATAAACCAATTTACAATTAAAACGAAAGCTTACTGCGCTATAGGTAGAGCCAGTCTTCGAGTGGCAGCAAATTTAACCTTCAAGTGACCTTGACCTAATTAAATGGAGGTGTGCGCAATTTTGTGGCATCCACTCAAAAATATACTCTGCCTTCCTTTCCCCGAAATCTAACTTGATGGAGAGGCAGCCATATGTTGTGCGATGTCAGCGCACGTTAAAGGCCCATGAGTGGCCGAAATTACTAAGAACGCTCGCTGAAATCATTTCACATTACAAGCTTGATCGTAAGAACTATCCAGCAGCGGTGTAACAGCTCAGCGGAAAGGAAATCATGTGGTAGAAATTGCAAACCGGGGTGTTTCTAAACACTCATTTGTACAATAGATGGGATCTGGAAGTCTTTAATCCTAGTTGTACTCACTGCAATAGCGTAGCAGATCTAGCCCACATGATCTGGACCTGCCCATCCTATAATGATCCGAACAGAAATGCAGAATTTTGGAAGCTCTTATTACTCAATCACGAAGCAGAAGAACAACGCAAAGTCATCAGTATCGCCCTATCCGCCGTCGAGTCTCAAGGGATTCCGGCTGACGGTTAGGGGAATGAAGGGGGGTTTAGGCTAAAGCCTTCTTTCCCGTGCGAATAAGATATTTCTCTTTCCGTAGCTCTCCACTATGGGACCTCGTTCACTCTTTCAGCTTTCATTCCCACCCTCAATTCCAAACGTCTCACAGGTATTGCCCTTTTCCTTTCTTATAAAATAATTTACAGTATAAAGATAAAATATGAAAACATGACCATATGACATGGTTAGGTGCAGGTGTCCACCATTCCGTGGTGTATACTGAAAAGTATAAGGCGCGTTCCTTTCCCCAAAATCTAACAAAAAAAAATGAAAAACCGCCGATTGAAAAGGAGGTGTTACAGAGGCTATCGATTCAGCACTCGCAGCTTTCGCTCTATGACTAGATTCAAGTGTCGCTGCGGGTATGGTACTAGAAGGGAGGGCAAGAATGTGATGGGTGTGTCGTTGTTCTTTGCATTTCTCTTCGACGTTTTGGATGCATAGCCATGTCATCCTTTGGGCTGTAACCATCCGGTCAGTGGGAAGGGCTGCTCGGAGATATGCCGCGAGCGAGGGTGTGTTCCTTCTTTATTTCCTTGTGACTGAGGGCGGATTCCAAAAGGACATGCAGGATTTGGTTCGGGTGAAGGCAGGCGTTTAGCTTGACGTGGTTATGTCCCAACACGGCATCGAGACCAGCTGTGGTTTCAACAGCATGTTGATGGCGATGTCATGGAGGGCGTTCTAGGTGCCCGTGACAATTTGATGACGTTAGGTGGATGAAGTGGATTATGAAGACGGCGCAAAAGGGACGAGGAAGGAACACCAAAATAACAGGACAGGTGGGTGAGGGTAGTGAAGGGTCGGTTCAGAAATTTTTTTTGTTTAAGCTGAGGTCGGATGCGAAACGCCATTGTACTGACGAACTTCCTGATGGCAGGGGTCTACAGGCAAAATTGCAGCGTTAAAGTCCGGGATGTTTGTGTCTGTGTAGATGTCATTGGATGGGATCTTGAGGTGACATGCTCTCGCTTTATGACATATCTATCCAGACCCATGTTGCGGAGCGCAGCATGGTCCCACAGTGGTCGAAAACGAGATATTGATGGGAATTTCGACGTGCTGTGTCCAAGTGTTTCTAGTATGGCACATCCTTGACAGGAGAGGGAGGTGTCTTCCACCCATCTTTTCTTTTTTTCCTTAACTATTCAGTGTAGTCCACGCTTAGAGCTAACATGCAAGGAGGTGTCCCTTCTCTTTGAAGTGCATGCCGCGCTCTGCACGGCCGCACGTCACAGCAAAGTAGCGCAGGGACAAACGAGCCTGGAGGCGGGGCTTCGCCTCTTTCGCGTTGCCGAGCCTAATATTACCGAAGAAAAAAGTGGAAAGCGAGACATCAAAGAGTCACGTTTTGCAAGCCTCAAGAGGAGTTGCGAAATTCGTTGGCCTAGTGCTCACAATAAGCATCCACCATCAATAAGGCCAAGGATGCCGGGATACGCCAGTAGAATAGAATATTTTCAAGAATTCTCCTCAAGTCACTATACGATGGTGTGTCTTGTTAAATGTGGCTCAAGGTCCCATCGGTAGCATTGACCTGCGGCTCCGTGTCTCAGAGGAAGGAATCAGCGGTCCCGGCCAAGAAGAGGCGTCGTCTAACAAAACAACGTTTATTACAGCAACATTTAGGAACGGCAGAGAAGCTGGCCCAGAGAGAAAGCTGACCCGCTCACAAAGCAGGTGTCTGGCGTCGTCTCTGCGAAGTCTCTGAAGTCTCTCTCGCAGCGGAATCAGCCGCTGCTTTTTAGACGCTCGTCAGTTCAGAGGGAAAGGGAGAAGAATCCATGCCAGTGAAAGCTCTGATGACTCAGTCACGGTGGTCCGACAAAAACGCCACTTCTTATTGACGAGCGAGGTCGGCGCTCTCTCCCTCGAGCGCCGGACTAGGCCAGCATTTGCACACACACGCACGCACATTACGGCACGTGTAGTTCTAACACATTGAAGCACGCCCGCAGGAGGAAGCGTTGGGCGACCTATTCCACGGCGCGGAAATCGTCGAAACGCTCGCTGCTTCTGATGCACTGGCGTTCGATGCCACGTCGGCTGTAGCACATGATGGTGCCAAATCGTTACAGACTGCACCACCAGGGGAGGGAGATCTCGAAGGGCAGGGGACTGCATCCACTGTCCAGAGGGATTGTTGTGTTGATGCTGGATGGTCCCACTCTGCTCGTGTTGAGCCCATACAGCCAGAAGGCTTCCTTCGCATGTTCTGGTTTACAAAGCACTCTACAAAATATCTTCCGGAGAGTTTTTCGTCGTAACCACAAGCGTTACAACTACGCTGAAAACTCAACCGGTCAGCCAGCAACCGCGGCATAAAATTCACAAAGTTATGCCAGACTCTTTCCCTGTTATACGCCCATCTATCTTTAAGGGCAGCTCAGCAGCACTTGGAACGCGTCCACAAATTCGAAAATTGCACTTCAAGTGTGCATTACATTGATGTAGATAATGCAATGGAATATGTTGAAAATCTTATGTCAGGAAGAAAACACCAAGTGACAACTTTGAGGCTTATTCTCACGTTAGGCGATCTGACTTAAGCCATCGACATTACCGTTAAGACACCCCTTTTTGTCATCATCATCATCATCAGCTTGATTATACCCATTGCAGGGCGAAGGCCTCTCCCATATTGCTCCACTTAACCCGGTTCTGTGCTAGCTGCATCCACTTGACCCCTGCGAACTTCTTAATCTCATCCGCCCACCTAACTTTCTGCCGCCCCCTGCTACGCTTTCCTTCCCTTGGAATCCAGTTTGTTACCCTCAGCGACCATCGGTTATCCTCTCTTCGCACTACATATCCTGCCCATGTCCATTTCTTCTTCTTAATTTCCACTAGAGTGTCGGTAACTTGAGTTATTTCTCTGACCCACTCTGCACGCTTTGTATCTCTTAATGTTACCCCTACCATTTTTCGTTCCATAGCCCTCTGGGTTGTCCTCAACTTAAGTAGAACTCTCTTCGTTAGCCTCCACGTTTCAGCCCCATAGGTGAGTACAGGCAAGATGCAACTGTTGTATACTTTCCTCTTGAGTGATACCGGTAAGCTGCTAGTCATAATCTGCGAGTGCTTGCCAAATGCGCTCCATCCCAATCTTATTCTTCTTGTTATTTCCTTTTCATGGTCCGGATCTGCGGTTACTACCTGTCCTAAGTAGACATATTCGCCTACGACTTCCAGTATTCCGCTACCTAATGTAAACTGCTGTTCCTTCCCGAGGCTGTTGAACATTACCTTAGTCTTCTGCATATTGATTTTCAAGCCTACCTTTCTACTTTTTCTGTCTAGGTCATCAATCATTATTTGCAGTTCATCCCACGAGTTGCTTAACAAGCCAATGTCATCAGCAAATCGCAGATTACTGAGGTATTCTCCATCTACCCTTATCCCTAACTGCTCCCATTCCAAGTCTCTGAATGCTTCCTCTAAACAAGCTGTGAATAGTACTGGGGAGATTGTGTCTCCTTGCCTAACACCTTTCTTTATGGGAATTTTGCTACCTTCTTTATGCAGAACTATGGTTGCTGTGCAGCCACTATATATATCTTCCAGCACTTTCATGTACGGCTCGTCTACCCCCTGATTTCGAAATGCCTGCATCACCGCCGAGGTTTCAACTGAGTAAAATGCTTTTTCGTAATCAATGAATGCTATGTATAAGGGCTGCTTATATTCCGAGCATTTTTCTATCACCTAATTGATGGTATGGATATGATCGATAGTAGAGTACCGTTTCCGAAACCCTGCTTGATCCTTTGCTTGATTGCAGTCTAAGGTTGTCCTGATTCTATTAGCGATTACCTTAGTAAATACCTTATACGTAATAGACAGTAAGCTGATTGGTCTGTAATTTCTAAGGTCCTTAGAGTCCCCTTTCTTGTGAATGAGGATAATGTTTGCATTCTTCCATGGTTCCGGTACCGTCGTTGACACCAGGCACTGCGTATACAGGGTGGCCAGTTTTTCTAGCACGATATCCCCCCCGTCCTTCAGCAAATCTGTAGTTATCTGATCCTCTCCAGCTGATTTCCCCCTTTTCATAGTTTCTAGTGCTTTCTTGACCTCATCCTTCGTCACTGGTGGAACGTCTGACTGTTTTTCCCTACCGCCAATCTCATTACGGTCCTGACTACTTTGGCTACTGTAGAGATCTGCATAGAACTCCTCGGCTACTTTGACTATCTTGTCCATATTAGTGATGACGTTGCCCGCCTTGTCCCTTATCGCATACATCTGGTTTTTGCCTATGCCCAATTTCTTCTTTACCGCTTTAAGGCTTCCCCCGTTCTTTACAGCATGCTCAATTTTCTCCATGTTATACTTCCTTATATCGGCCACCTTGCGCTTATTGATTAACTTTGATATCTCGGCCAATTCGATCTGGTCTTTTGGATTGGAAGCTTTCATACTCTGGCGTTTCTTAATCAAATCTTTCGTCTCCTTAGACAGCTTACCGGCATCCTCTCTAACTATCCTACCGCCTACTTCTACCGCACACTCAGTAATGGTATCTCTGAAATTATTGTCATAGAAATAGCCGAGGAAACTGCGATCGCGTTAGCTTGCGTCGGAACGGAAGCGAAGTTTGTCATCAGTGACAGCAAAACTGCCATACAAAATTTTAGCAAGGGCAGGATCTCGCCCTTAGCAGCCAGAATCCTAGGCCAGAAAAAGTTGGATAGGAAAATTCAAATAATTTGGACTCCTGCGCACGAAGCCGTCCCCGGCAACGAGGCGGCCCACAAGCTGGCTCGAGATCTCTACCGCCGAGCCGCTACAGGGCCACTTGATGACCGAGGAAGCGGAGAGCGCTTGCTAAAATATGGGGAGATGACGCAGCGCTACAGATTGGATCGTAGACTGGTACCCCCACCAGACCCGAAATTAAACAGCAGACAAGCAGTGGCGTGGAGGCGACTGCATACTTATACATATCCGCACCCGGTTATGGCGAACCACATGTTCCCTGAGGCTAGGAGTGACAAGTGCAATCTTTGTGGGGCGAGAGGGACCCTCGACCACATAATATGCGAATGCCCGTATTCTCCCAGGAGGACGAACAATATAGGCTGTAGAGACACCTGGGAGACCCTGCTGTGCAGCTCGGACCGTGAGCTCCAGCTCCTACTCGTCCAACTGGCTGAAGAGGCTGCTGGGACCCAAGACCTCCCGGCCTGCCTTTGAGGCGGCGGCACCCGCCCCTTGACCTGCGTGTCGGGGGGTGGGTAGATCACCTTATCTGTTGGACATTAAAGTTTAGTCCATCCATCCATCCATCCTTGCCTCTGGGGTAATGTCGCCATCCTCAGTTAGAACTGAATACCTATTCTGTAGCGAGATCCTGAACTCTTCTGCCCTCCCCCTCACCGCTAATTCGTTGATGGGTTTCTTTCTTACTAATCTGTTTCGTTCCTTCTTCAGATTTAGGCTAATTCGGGACCTCACCATCCTGTGGTCACTGCATTACACTTTCCCGATTACCTCTACATCCTGCACAATGGCGGGGGTTGAACACATTATGAAGTCGATTTCATTTTTAGTCTCTCCGTTAGGACTTTTCCATGTCCATTTCCGGTTCTTCCGTTTGCTGAAGAAGGTATTCATGATTCGTAAGTTATTGCGCTCTGCAAACTCAACTAGTAACTCCCCCCTGCTATTCCTAGAACCAATGCCATAGTCACCTACTGCCTTGTCTCCTGCCTATTTTTTCCTACCTTGGGATTGAAGTCCCTCATTAGTACAGTATACTGCGTCTTTACTTTTTGCATTGTCGATTCTACATCTTCATAGAAGCTTTCAACTGCCTGGTCATCATAACTACATGTAGGTGCATAGGCCTGTACATCCTTCAGTTTATACCGCTTATTAAGCCTAATTACGATGCCTGAAACCCTCTCATTAATACCATAGAATTCATCTATATTACCCGCTATATACTTATTGACAAGGAAACCTATACTCCAAGTTGTCGCCTCTCTGGTAAACCTCGATAACACAGTACATGCCCATCCTTCAGTACAGTATATGCCTCATTCGGCCTCCTAACCTCACTAAGCCCTATGACATCCCATTTCATACCCTCTAGTTCCTCTAACAGCACTGCTAAACTAGCTTTACTAGCTAGGGTTCTAGCATTAAACGTTGCCAGAGTCAGTTTGCAATGGCGGCCTGTCCAGCGGAGCCAGGCTTTCTTAGCACCCCCTGCTGCGTCACAGGTCTGACCGCCGCCGTGGTCAGTTGTTCCGCAGCCGCTGGGGACTGAGGGCCGGGGTTTTATGGAGCTTATCATAGGAGGTTGTGGCCAATTACTGCACCAGGGTGGCCAACTCCTGTTCTGGTGAGGGAGTGCGTTGCCGGAGGTGTTCACCGGCATCAGGTCGCACCCCAAACCTGTGTATGCAATTTCATCGACACGCGGATTTTTTTTTTTTTTTTTCATCCGGTGAATTGCGCGGCACCGGGATTTGAGCCCCCGTCCTCTTGCATGCGAGGCGGATGTTCTACCGCTACGCCACCGCTGCACCCTTTTTGTAACGCACCTCAAAAGGATACTGCCACAAAGCGAGGCTATAGCGCAAGAGGCGGCCAATTTTGGGAGAGGTTACCTGCAACCATTGGAGAGGGCAGTGATCCGTCTCAATGATAAACCTCGAGCCTGCAAGGTAGCACGATAGTTTCTGAACGGCCCACACGAGAAACGTACACTGGCTTTCTGAACGATCTGTCCCTCTTCTTACGTTTTGCGCACCAGTCGCGCTTTTTTTCAGCACGGGCGCATTTCTTCCGTTGGGAGAGCCGTTTCCTATTTCGCGATAGTTTCAACTTCCTCACCTTACAATGGCAGCATTCGTTCTCGCGCCTGCCTTTCCGCTTTTTCTGGCGGCAGTACTTCATTATACCCGCTTTGTGCGTTCCCTTGGCGTCAGCTCCTGCAAGCTAGTGGCAAACGCGATTATGATCCCGGCGTCGTCTGAGTGGTCTATGTGCGGCGCTGCGTCCGCATCGCGGCCAGTAACGCATGACTCACTTTCAGTCAAATCCGAACAACAACCGCCAACGCCAGCCCCCATGCTAGGCATTTCCTCTGTCGGCTCGCCGCTCCGTTTACCGTGGTCCTCCGGTGTGCTACATTGCTCAGCGCTAACCGGAGCACGCTTAAACTCCTTCGACAACTGGGGCGTTTCCCATTGCGTGAGAGCAATATGTGCCACGTCCTCATTCGCACTGGGGTTGTTACTTTCGCGAATACAGCCCGGCGTGGTGTCAGGGCACGAACGATACTGACTACACTCTGGTCGCTCGCTGTCGCCTTCGCAAGTTTGGCTCTCTACTGCGGACGCGCACTCATCGTGGGTCCGCCCTGGCTGATCAGAACTTGTGGGTTGCTCTGCTTCCCTGATCGGCACTTCGTTTTTCCGTGTGCCCTGCTCTACCACACAGGTGATTTTGGAAACCGCAATTCTGTCATTTGCTAGCTGGTTTCCATCTCCGCCACGCTCTACACAAGTTTCTGCTATTGACTCGAGAGGCGGTTCAGTTACTTCCAGTTCCCCACTCTCATTTGATGGAACCGGATTACTTACAGCTAAGTGGGGCGGCGTACTGTTCACCTCGATTGACGGCGCAGGGTGTCTAGCAAAGCACTATTTTCAAAATCCCTAACTTTTCTAGGTTTTCCCTGATTATTTCGGGTCAAATTCCCTGACGAGTGAGGAGACTCCAAAATGTAGCTGGTGATGATAATATGCATAGACGAGTAATTCCCATCAATAAAAGCTATATACTAATATTCTCTAATTCTACAATAGTGAAAGGCTGTTATTAGGGTTAATGGCGGGTAACAACGCCGCAAGTTTACTGAAAATTAAAAGGGCACTGATACCAGCCTCAGCAGAGCTCCTTGATACGAACAGTTGAGAAATTTCCTACATTTTTATATAGGCCCCATGCATCAGAAAATGGCGGTTTTGATGCGAGACAGCCGGTCTCGAGGGAGTGCCCTCGAGACCGGCCGTGCCTATGTCTATAATGGTGGCGGCGCCCACAGCCATTAAAGCAAACTGCATCTAAGTTGCAAACTTCCAGATTGTTGATAAATGCGCAGTAAGCTGGAAAATAAAATTAGTTGTAGGTTTGCAGTGACGAAAAAGATAACAGTCGTAGACCTAGTGAAGGAGAGTCGCGAATCTTAGAACGGTCAGAAATGTTAGAGAAAAGCACATTTTAGGAACGTTTATCCTTTCAAACGCCTACACTCAAATTATTAACGCTCAATTCTGTCAGGAAATGCGATAAAATAAACTTTCAAAACGCCACGGCAGCAACGAAATGCCCCACGACAAGAGAAATTTTGTTCGAAATTCCCGCCCGCGCCACGGGCGTTGCAGCCCATGGAGGAAAGTTGCAGCCGGCAGATCGCCGCCATCTTAGGCTTAGTTTAAATCTAATTTTTTTGTGCGCAATTTTCGCTTTCTCAAAATGGCTTCACTCAAGCGGACTGGCTGCGCACGCCGGTTTTCCGAGGGCCGTCTAGATTTTCTGATTAGCTTTCACGCGGCACGATTTTCTAGCGCGCCGTTCCGCGTCTCCCATTGGCTGACGTGGACTGTGCGTCATTTTTTTTTCCCTGTTTTGCGTTCGCCTCCATGGCCACCGCTTCATGCGCGTCTGCGTTTGCGCTCGTTTTTCTCGATGCACTGCTTTGTGCAAAGTTTTCCCTTGCGATCGATATGCTGGAAACCAGTAGATTGTAACCGTGCACGCAACGAGCATTTGGAAGCCGTAAGAAACGAGCGCGGAACAAAAACCAGAAGACCCCGGCCACAAGGGTGCTGTCGGTACCTGCAGAGGGAGTGCAGGTCCTGAGAGGGAGTGCAGGAAACATTAACCACGCTGCCCGATGACGACACCGGGGGTTCAAAATACAGCGCGAATTGCATCCCGGATCCCGGTACACAGAGTTGACGCCACTGCCTACTACACTGCGGCAGAAGTCAGTTCTGCCGGGAAAGTCCGCGATTTAACGCGAGTTTCACCTCGGTGTTAGCGCGGAATGTGATGCCGGTACCGAGTTCGTGATTCTGGACATGAATGTTATCGCGCACGCGAAGCGCGGAACCTGCGGCGAGATAGCGAAGACGTGAGCGGTCAACGAACGGACTTCAGCTGTAGCTGAGCTCGCCCACCGCTTTCGCACTGGCCGCCGCTGGCACGATTATTCCTGTTTTTTATCGCGTACTACTTTCACGCAGCCCTTCCGATTGAGTACCCACACGTGCAAATTGGTTATTTTATTGCGGCAGCTTACCAACGCGCTGGCGTTAAAGTAATATATTGCGCCTCGCCTTGCGGCGCGGCCGCGGTGGGGGCCGAGCGCTCAGCACAAGAAAAACAAAATCAGAATGAATACCATTTTCGCTATGCGCTAGCTTGAAATGAAAATGCATTGCAGAATATATCGTGCCGTTTTCCTTGGCTTGGCGAAATGTTTGATGGTTTCCCTGACAATTCCCTGATTTTTCCCGGTGCATGAAAATTTCCTGACAATTTCTGGTTTACCCGGTTGCAATACATCCTGCGGCGTCACTGCGGATTTTTCGCCGTTGGAGCCGACGCTAACCGTCTCTGCTGCAAGCGGCTCGACCAAGGTAACCCAATACTCTTTCTTCTGTTCGAGGTTCAGTCGGCTCGCTGCTGCGGTCGCGTTGCTCGGCCGCTTCACCAAGCTGTAGTTCACTTTATGGTATTTTTTACTTTTCAGGCTCACCTGTGTCTACAGCGTACGTGGTCTCAATCTCAGCGTGCTGTGCCTCCGACCCTTTCTCATTGCTTGACAACATCTCCGGAACTACCGCCTTTGCAGCAAGCTCCCGAGCCCTAGATCTGGTTAAGGCCAGTACGCTACCCTCTCCAAACACAAGCCTCATTTCGCGCTGGAGGTGATCGGACTTGTTTGAGAAGAGGTACGGGTACTGAGGGGGAAGCTCAGATAACACCGCAGCTTCTGTCTCAAATGCACCAAAGGCCCCTCAATAAGCAGCTTGGCTATGGGCACACACACGCTGGGAGCTTCCATGGCTTGTTTGATTCACGCGCGCTCTCCCGCGAACATCTCTGGTTCTATGTAAGAGGGGTGAACCACATTCATGGTAGCCGCAGAATCACGAAGCACTCGACACTCTTTCCCGTTCACGACCAGGTCTCGAGTGTACGGTTCGAGAAGCTCCATGTTCTCGTAAGTGCTGCACAGTGACAAAAACACGACCTTTGTTTTTGTTTCTGGACACTGCGCAGAAACGTGACCCGACTTCTGGCACATGTAATAGACGCGCGTTGCCTTGCCTCGAACCTCTTGACGGGCAGTGATATAAGTGCGCACTTATATTACTGTCCATCACGGTTCACCAACTCGCCCAATCAGCCGTTCTTCTCCAACCTTTTTTTGCGTTCGGCTTCGGCTACCACCTTTATGTTCGGCCGGACTGCTTTCACTCGCATCCCCACCACATTTATTCTCCTTGGCTTTAAAGGGCGTGAACTTCGGCCTCTCAAACTCCGAGCCGAATTCCCCCTTTTGACCATCCTTAGCTCCACCAGCCCGACGCGTCACGAACTCTTCAGCTAGCTCGGTGGCTCTATCCACCGTACTAACGTTTGGCCTATCCATGACCCAGTACCGCACGTTCTCGGTTAACCGACTGTAAAACTGTTCCAGCCCGAAACACTGCAGAACCTTATCGTGGTCACCATACACTTTTTTTTCTTTGAGCCACTCATACATGTTTGACATAAGCTTGCAGGCAAACTCTGTATACGACTCACTTTTGCTTTTCTCACACGCCCAAAACTTCCGACGGAACGCTTCTGCTGAAAGCCTGTACTTTTTTAGCAGACCCGATTTCACTTTGGCGTAATCCTCTGCTTCCCCTTTTTTCAAACGAGCGATTACGTCTACCGTCTGTACGGGTTACAAAATGAGCAAGCGCTGTGGCCACGTATCCCGACAAACAATTGCTTCTCGCACTTTCGCTCGAAGTTAACCAGGAAAGAACCAATGTCCTCTTCGAGCTTAAACGGCCGCACCAGGTCACTCATTCTGAACGATTTCCCTTTTCCTGCTACCGTGAGCCCGACTTGAAATACGAGCGCGTTGCGTCCCTAATTCGAGACGTTTCATTTCCAAAGCGAGTTGACGGTCTGGCTTCTCTCTCTCTAGCTGTTCCTTACGTCCACGTTCCTCTTTCTCTTGAAGTTGCCGTTCCTCAATAATCTCAAGGCATTCCGGACGCTCGTCATCTTCAGCTTCCAACGCAAGAATAGCCTTTAGCATTTCTGGTTTTCTGAGTTCGTTTGACAAATTCAGACCCAACTCCTTCGCAAGCTGCAGCTATTTCGGTTTGCGCAACGATTTGAAATCCATGGCTGTTCCGAGTGCTGTCTTCTCTACTGCAAACTATTGTCTTGCTGCAAATTAACCCAGCAGCAGCGACAACATAATTACCAGCTCTGTTTCTACACTAACAAAAGCCTGGAAACGTTCAGTAGAAGAAAGTCCCGCACTCACCAAACCTCGCAGCCAATTCAGCGCAGTCGTTCTGCTGCAGGCAACCTGTCATCACACAGGGCTCGTTGCACCGCTCCCGGCTTGCCGTTGAGTTGATTGTTGCACGGGTAACGCCTGGGACATTCCGAGCTGCCTCCAGTTGTTGCACCACGGTCAGGCCTGGCTCATCTCACCGACGATGGCCACGGCTTTGTCGCCCCACCGCTGATCATCAGTTGCTAGATGTCGCTGGCGACCCCATCGGTAGCGTTGGCCTGCGGCACTGTGGCTCGGCGGAGGGCATCAGCGGTCCCGGCAAAGACGAGGCGTCGACTAACAAAACAATATTTAATACAGCATCACGTAGGAATGGGCAGATTAGCAGGCTCGGAGGGAAAAAACTGACACGCTCACAAAGCAGGTGTCTGGCGTCACCTCTGCGAAGTATCTGAAGCTCTGAATTCTCTCTCGTAGCGGAATCAGCCGTTGCTTTTTATACGCTGGTCGGTTCATAGGGAAAGGGAGAAGAATTCATGTCAGAGCAAGCTCTGTTGACTCATTCGCGGTGGCGCGGTGGCACGACCAAAACTCTTCAATCTCCTGTTGACGGGCGAGGGCGCCACTCTCTCCCTCGAGAGTAGGGCTTGGCCAGAGTCTGCATGCTGGTACAGGTGGGTCACCGCCGCTTGCGGCAGGAGGCTAGCCTGGCACCGAATTTTTATCTGTTGTAGGCCGTCATTGCACACGCCACCGCTGGTGGTGGACGACGGCTGTTGTTGCGGCGCGCGTCTTTCTTACCATCTTCCTTTTCTTTCTTCTCTATAATATCTTCTATCTGCACGAGGCAGCGGAGGTGGCTCAGCTACAGAGCCAGTAGCAGGCCCGTGCATTTTCTTTTCCTTCTTCCTACAGCCACAACAACAACAACAACGCACGCTCGCAAACGCATTACGGCACGCGTATTTCTAACACGTCGGAGCCCGCTCGCGCGAGGAAGAATTGGGCCGCCGATTACACGGCGCGGAAATGGCCGAAATGCTCACTGCTTCTGATGCACTGGCGTTCGATGCCGCGTCGAATGTCGCCCATGACGGTGGCGAATGGTAACAGTCTATAAAGGCGGGTATACCTTACGAGACCTTATATGCGAGGTCAGTCGGGAAGAGTTGCGCCTTTTTATGTCGTCCCAATAGCCCTATGTTGCGATGCTCAAGGACATCTTCAGTGATTACGTGTAGCAGGCACTTCTCTCCCCGATCTTGCCAGCTACTACGCAAGAATGACAAGCCATGAGCTGCGCCGCCGTGTTGCGTAGATCGCCTCCTCAATAAGAGACGCCCAGCCCTTTTCAACCTGTTCCTGAACGCCGCGCCTCTTTGCCTCCGAGCTCCTACAAGTGACCGATAAAGCCCCGAAAGTGCAACGGCTGTGGGACTTCAGCCAATCGCATGCTGTGCTTCCATTGTGATGAGGCCGGCCCCATATTCAGCCGTTAACTGTACAGACAAATTGGCGTTCGCGGTTTTGCAATTGATGGTCACTAGCTCCCGCCCCGGCGAACGACCAGAGGACAACTACATATTAAACACGAATTACACGAAATGATAGCGATAATGGCAGCCATTTGCTTTTAAACACAGTATCATCGGGTATGAGCACCGTTTAACACAGAGCATGAATTCTCGTGAGCACCAAAGCCACTCCAGCTACCGGAGCTCTAACGGAGCTCTGCATTCACGATTTTAAAGATGTATGAAAACGATTTATGGCAACTCAGAGGAAGCGAGGTCGAAATACTCTTGTCAACAAGCGCCAGAGGGAAGTGGGTGCTTCTGGTCTCGTCTATATTTTAGCTGTTTCCCATACGAAGCAGCACGTTTTGGTCTCGACGGGTGATGCACTGAAAAGCAAATGGCGCAAATGATCGTGTTGCGCCGAGCGAGGCGAACGCTGCGTAGATGTAGGCCTAAAGTTCTCGAATAGTGCCGCAGAATTAAGCTCGGCAGGCTGTGTGGTTTTACTGCGGCCTCTGCTGAAATTGACACCGTGAGTGGCGCCTTAGCGTCTGCCTCTATCTCGAAAGTGCGACTAAGATTGAAACGACGCCTGCACGAGTGACTATATCGTGAACGTTACGCTGGATTACGCTTCGCTTGGCGCTGAGTCAGAAAAATGCTTGTGCTTGCTATGCGTGCCCCTGACCTGCGGAACATTTCTTTTTTGGTATGGCGGCCCCTAATGTATAATTGAAACCCGGCCTTGTGTCTGGTTGAGCGAAATAAAAAAGCCATCGCGTCTTCGCGTCTTGATTTTGCGGCCATTTAATACCATCCTGCAGGCAGTATACATCGCTGGGGTAGGGTTCTGTAGAACAAAGAGAACCATTAGCTAAGGCATACTGTATTAAGCACACGTCGCTTGTGTCCCTCATACAATTATACGCCTGCGTTAGAATGGCGCTTCTTTAATGCGTTGTCACTGAAGTACTTGCGTTGCATTTCACCGAGCACAGCTCCAGCACTCTGTCCAAGTCCGCTTATGCCTGCAGCGATGCTAGCTGCTGCCGGTGTAGGTTAGGGGCATGTTTGCTTAATGAGGTGCTCTTAGGAGGTTTTAAGTTTAGTCTCAGTGCAGAAAGTCAATCACGGTATCGAAGTGAAAGAGGATCGCGAATTAATAAAATATATTGATAATTTGATATACAACAATTATGGGAAACACTTTACCTCCGCCTATAAAGCTATAGCGTAGGCCATCAGCCCACAAACGGGCAGTGAAGAAGAAACAAGCATGTACCCCTGGAAGTGCTCCTTAATGAAGTCGGTTGTCTTTTTGATGTGTTACTATTCACCGAAACATGGTGTACAGACAAGCAACGTTTTACTCTACCTGATTATAACGCATTTGACCTATATCGTCGCACATGCTGTAGCGGCGGCTTATAATTAGTGGTAAAATGTATTTATCAAGGTGATGTTATTGCCGCCCTAATTTGCTATGACAACTACGAAATATTATCCGTCGTAATGAACTACCACCGTCTTGTTTTTGTAGTGTACCTCCACTGCCCTTTCTCTTTTTCTGGAAGATCTACAATGTATTTTTAGTACAAGATAAACATAAATCATACGTTCCAACACCATGTACTCCACTTCGTAGTCAACCTCCCGATGCGATCGGTCGTACTGCGCTTTCTGCTGCGCCCGAGAAGCGCGCAGGTTGCGGCGAGCCTTTGCTTAAATCCTCCGTCGTCTTAGCGCGCAGTTGCATCACGTATTCAGCTTGTGCTGATGAGGCGGCTGGCGTATTCCTGCTGCCTGTTAAAACCTGGTCCATTGGATGCAGTAGCTTTCTACCCAGATTGGTAGAAAAGGGTGCGTACCCAGTCTATTGGTTAAAAGGTCGAAAGGCCGCAGACTGGAGTCCTAATATTTGTGCCTCTCAGAAAGCGCGACAAGCATGGGTTTGATGTTGCGGTTGACCCATTTCGTGGGGTTCGACTAAGCATGCTAGGTGGTCGTTTCCTTGTGCTCAATGCCAAATGCATCGCATAAATCTACGAACACCTTCGCAAGGAAATAGGACGCATTTTCCGTAATCAGTTGCTCTGGGAACCTGAACCTCGTGAATGCATCCATCAGCTTCTCAATGAT
Source organism: Amblyomma maculatum (assembly GCF_055883805.1). Taxonomy (NCBI): domain Eukaryota; kingdom Metazoa; phylum Arthropoda; class Arachnida; order Ixodida; family Ixodidae; genus Amblyomma; species Amblyomma maculatum. Next base: position 117,605,559 of record NC_139344.1, read on the forward strand.
CACTCGTACCGTCAACTTTCTAAGGGGGAGAATATCTGCCCATTTGCTGAGGGATCCTTGACCACCAGCAAAAACGTGTCCCTGTTCGGAGTCAGAAAATATGGTCCCATGATGCCACACGCCACGATTTACCAGGGAGTCTGGCTGTTAATCGGCTTCACGAGGCGAAGCAGTCGTACGCCTTGGGACTTCACGCTCTGGCACACATGGAATGAGCGGGCGTAACTTATTATGTCCCTTTTCATGCCAGGTCAGGTAGCAAAGCGACGCAACTCACTGTAAAGCTTGGGACCGTTAGCATACCCAGCGATGCACGAGTCGCGAAAGTAGCGCAACAGTGCCGCTCTTAACGTTCCCGGCTTGACCACTTTGAATGACTCGCTTGTGTCATTCTTGAAGGGAATATATCTCTTGAAAACGCTGTCGGGATTCAGCTGAGAAGAATCCACAGCGCTCACAGCACTACGAGGTGTTTATAAGCGCACCGCACCGGTAGCAATACCACCTGCTTCCACGTGCACGGCGGCTGGGCCGCCCGGCCCCCGGCGAACACCTTTGGACAGCTGAGTTTCGAGAAGCGCCTTTCTGCTGAACACTATTCACTCGGAACTCGCTTAGACCGCGTGGCTCACGCTGTGCCCGGGATCTAGGGTTGGTCTGCGTTCCTTACATGGGCTGGAGTCTGTGCCTCACTCTGCACTTGCTGTCAGGCAGTCGGTCATGTGACCTTCCTTTCTCTGAACTGGCGCTCGTGAGAACGTATCGGCCACAGCGTTGCTTTCCCCTTTTCTATGGCGCATGACGAAGTCTTACCGCAGCAGTAACGGGACCTAATGCGCTATTCGGCTGCCCGGCTCAATGAGTCACCTCAGGCAAGTGAGCGGCATGTAATCCGTATGGATCACACATTCCACCCCGCCGACGTAGTAGTCAAACTTCCTCAGAGAAAAAAGTATCGCAAGGCATTCCTCCTCTGTCAATGAGTAGTTTCTCTCTGCCGGCTTGCGAAGGCTACCGGACAAAGAAAGCCCTCGTGCCCCTGGAGCAAAGCTGCTCCTAAGACCAGATCGCTTGCGTCTGAATGAATCACAAACTCCTTCTTTAGGTCGTGTAGCTGCAATTCAGCTGTGTCCGCGAGAACCTTGGTAAGGTCTCGCGGTGCCACCTCTTTCTCGGGACCCAAACTCCAACACTCACCCTTCAAACGTTTTGTCAAAAACGCTGCAGCCTTGCGCCGTTCGGGATAAACTGGCGTTAAAAGTTCGCCATCCTCAAAAGCGTCTGACTGGCTGTATCTCACGGTAACGGAAGCAAGGCCTCGAGCTTATCATCACACGGCAGAATGCGGCCATAGTGGATCATGAATCCTAATTGTGTTATTCGGGTCGCCGTGATCTATGCCTCTTTGGCAAAGTGATTTCGTCAGACCTCAGCCTCTCTCGGATGCCCCTCAAGTAGCACGGGTGCTCCTCCAACGTTTTTCAGTACACTACGATGTCATCTATGTATGTCATTTAGCACCCCCAAAAACATGGCCATAGACGCTGATAGGTAGCGGTGCTCCTACCAAACCAAAAGACATTCTTTTCAAGTGGGAAATACGTTCGCGACAAGTAAAAGCGATTTTTTCCCTGTCACACTCATCCACGTGAAACTATCCGCGGCTAGCATCAAGCGTAGTAAAGCACTTCGCTCCCCTAGGTGTTGGTAGAATGTACGCGCCCTTTGTCATAACTTTGTTTTGTCTGCGGTCTGCGCAAGTCAACCAAAAGCCAGTGCGTATCGTCTTTGGAAAGAAGACTACCGGGAAGCCCATAGGGCTTCTAGACCTATCAAAAACGCCAGTGCCGATAAGCTCGTCTAAAGGTCTGTTCACGCTTTCGAATCTCGGAGGTTGTGCGACTGTTTTGGTCGAAAAGTGAATGCAGCAAATGGTCGAAAATTTTCAGTCGCAGGCCCTACGAGCACTGCTCAATTTTCCAGCTTTGCGACTCCTGGTCTCCAGCCGATAACCAATCAGCGGATCAGCTGAATTGAACGGAAGTTAGCTTTGCTCTATGCGGTCAACTGTCCAGATAGATGAGACTCGTTCTGAACGAGACCAATTCGGGAAAGCGACCCGTGGTTCGCATTTGCAAGAGTGAACATATCAGCGAAGCTTCGCGGCTCCCAGGTCGCATACGACAGCCTGTCTCACGCCCTTCATCATCATCATCATCATCAGCCCGATTATGCCCACTGCAGGGCGAAGGCCTCTCCCATATTTCTCCACTTAACCCGGTTCTGTGCTAGCTGCATCCACTTGACCCCTGCGAACTTCTTAATCTCATCCGCCCACCTAACTTTCTGCCGCCCCCTGCTACGCTTTCCTTCCCTTGGAATCCAGTTTGTTACCCTCAGCGACCATCGGTTATCCTCTCTTCGCACTACATGTCCTGCCCATGTCCATTTCTTCTTCTTAATTTCTACTAGAATGTCGGTAACTTGAGTTATTTCTCTGACCCACTCTGCACGCTTTCTATCTCTTAATGTTACCCCTACCATTTTTCGTTCCATAGCCCTCTGGGTTGTCCTCAACTTAAGTAGAACTCTCTTGGTTAGCCTCCAAGTTTCAGCCCCATAGGTGAGTACAGGCAGGATGCAACTGTTGTATACTTTCCTCTTGAGTGATACCGGTAAGCTGCTAGTCATAATCTCCGAGTGCTTGCCAAATGCGCTCCATCCCAATCGTATTCTTCTTGTTATTTCCTTTTCGTGGTCCGGATCTGCGGTTACTACCTGTCCTAAGTAGACATATTCGCCTACTACTTCCAGTATTTCGCTACCTAATGTAAACTGCTGTTCCTTCCCGAGGCTGTTGAACATTACCTTAGTCTTCTGCATACTGATTTTCAAGCCTACCTTTCTACTTTTCCTGTCTAGGTCATCAATCATTATTTGCAGTTCATCCCCGGAGTTGCTTAGCAAGGCAATGCCATCAGCAAATCGCAGATTACTCAGGTATTCTCCATCTACCCTTATCCCTAACTGCTCCCATTCCAAGTCTCTGAATACTTCCTCTAAACAAGCTGTGAATAGTACTGGGGAGATTGTGCCTCCTTGCCTAACACCTTTCTTTATGGGAATTTTGTTACTTTCTTTATGCAGAACTATGGTTGCTGTGCAGCCGGTATATATATCTTCCAGCACTTTCACGTATGGCTCGTCTACCCCCTGATTTCGCAATGCCTGCATCACCGCCGAGGTTTCAACTGAGTCAAATGCTTTTTCGTAATCAATGAATGCTATGTATAAGGGCTGGTTATATTCCGAGCATTTTTCTATCACCTGATTGATGGTATGGATATGATCGATAGTAGAGTACCGTTTCCGAAACCCTGCTTGATCCTTTGCTTGATTGCAGTCTAAGGTTGTCCTGATTCTATTAGCGATTACCTTAGTAAATACCTTATACGTAACAGACAGTAAGCTGATTGGTCTGTAATTTTTAAGGTCCTTAGAGTCCCCTTTCTTGTGAATGAGGATAATGTTTCCATTCTTCCATGGTTCCGGTACCGTCGATGACACCAGGCACTGCGTATACAGGGTGGCCAGGTTTTCTAGCACGATATCCCCCCCCCCCCGTCCTTCAGCAAATCTGTAGTTACCTGATCCTCTCCAGCTGATTTCCCCCTTTTCATAGTTTCTAATGCTTTCTTGACCTCGTCCTTCGTCACTGGTGGAACGTCTGACTGTTTTTCCCTATCGCCAATCTCATTACGGTCCTGACTACTTTGGCTACTGTAGAGATCTGTATAGAACTCCTCGGCTACTTTGACTATCTTTTCCATATTAGTGATGACGTTGCCCGCCTTGTCCCTTATCGCATACATCTGGTTTTTGCCTATGCCCAATTTCTTCTTTACCGCTTTAAGGCTTCCCCCGTTCTTTACAGCATGCTCAATTTTTTCCGTGTTATACTTCCTAATATCGGCCACCTTGCGCTTATTGATTAGCTTTGATATCTCGGCCAATTCGATCTGGTCTGTTGGATTGGAAGCTTTCATACTCTGGCGTTTCTTAATCAAATCTTTCGTCTCCTTAGACAGCTTACCGGTATCCTCTCTAACTATCCTACCGCCTACTTCTACCGCGCACTCAGTAATGATATCTCTGAAATTATTGTTCCTTGCCTCTAGGGTAATGTCGCCATCCTCAGTTAGAGCTGAAAACCTATTCTGTAGCGAGATCCTGAACTCTTCTGCCCTCCCCCTCACCGCTAATTCGTTGATGGGTTTCTTTCTTACTAATCTGTTCCGTTCCTTCTTCAGATTTAGGCTAATTCGGGACCTCATCATCCTGTGGTCACTGCATCGCACTTTCCCGATTACCTCGACATCTTGCATAATCTCACGCCCTTAGCGACTCGCAAGTGTGAATGGGCGTTAAGGCGGTATCTAGTGCCTTCCCCTTAGTCAAGTGAATTGGTCTAGGATTGCACTTCTAAGGCCGTGCGTCACCCGTGTCTATCTTGTACCTGACTAGCCTATAGACCGTTTTCGAGGCGAATAAGAAAATAGCCTCGAACCGGAGCCCTCTGCGCCGCTCCTCCTCTATGGTATGAGGGGACGCGGTGATAGCAACGGGGGCGCCAAGGCATTCTACGGAGCAAGCGCACGTGTTGCGCAGTTTTTTGCACACACTGTCTTGGTGTCACCCGTTAATAATTAGGGGGTATTATTAACGATGCGCCCTTACCGGTGCGCACACTCCCAGACACCCTTAGAGTGAGGGGGGGGGGGGTAGCTGTTCCGGTCGCAAAGGAGATGCCCTCGACCTGCGTGGCAAGCTCAGCCGGAATTCAACTACCTTGTAGTGACAGAAGGGTGTGGCCGTTTGGTGCCCAGCGGTCGCCGGTTCAAGCCAGAGTAAGGTTCGGAGTCAGAAGTAACAAACGAAACAAATTTTATACACAGCAAGAAACGATACAGAGGAATACACAAACACTAAAATTGCACAGAAGAGATGTTCACAGAATACAAACGCTAAGCATGCAACTACAGAATGATTCAATAACATAGAGGCTTTACAACAGATCAAACACGAGAGAGTTACATAAACAAACACCAAATTGTTCACCGGGCACTGTTGCAGTCCGACGCCTCAAGAGTCACGATGTGGCCGCCATACGAGACGAGCGCCGCTCCCTTGCAGGTCCGTGGGCTTGCCGGCAGCGGGTGATCCCTGGGAGTCCAGCCGAAGCACAGGCGAACACGTCGCAAACACTGACTGACTGACTGACTGACTGACCGACTCAACAAGCGGCGCGGTCTCTTTAAATAGAGCGCGCCGCGTCTGTCTGTTAGCACGCGTCAAAGCTAGCGCGCAAACACACTTAGCTTCGCTGGTTAGAGCGCTCTCTCTTCCTCCCGTCGAGCCGTGCGTCGTCATTGGCTAGGTCCCATAGAATATTCTGGAATTTTCTGGCGTATTCCAGACCGATGAACCACCGTCCTCCCCGGACAATGGGAAAGAGGGTGACGGTAACGCGTACAAAGCTACGCGCTCTCCCGCTCCGGGAGGGAGGTTTTTCTCTCCATGCTTTCCACGCGACGCCGCGCGGGCCTCGCGCCGTACCGCCTTGATGAAAATGTACACCGATTTCGTGACACTTGGATAACCTAAAAGCGTCTAAGTTGGTTAACTAATGCGAGCGATGCCCTATCTTTACATTCTTTTTTTATTTTATACGCTTTTTACATACCCTCATCCTGTTCTTCTTTTGGCCTCTTTCTTTCCCTCCTTTCTCTGATCGTTTCAATGCCTCCGGCCGCAGTTAATCTGCTAAGAGGTTCCGCGGCTAGCAGCTCTCTTTTTCTTTACTCTGTTGTTTGAATTAACGAGAAAATAACAACCGAAAGGAGATGAATAACAGAAGATAGAAGATTGACAGCAGTGGTAGGTGCGTGTGTCGCTCTACGTTGTTCTAATTGCAACACTTTCAGTTAAGCGAAGAGGAGCAGCCTCTGAATTTCAAGCCCCAACTGAAAGTGTTTCGCCTTGGCAGCCTTTTTAACACTGTGTTTATAAAGAAGGCACAGGAAAAACTGAATGCCAGGGCAACAACGGCAGCCTTTGGGCAACAAGCGTATGATATTCCATGCGGCAAATAATTATGAGGTGTCGCTTGAGAAAGAAAATCTATTTCGATGCCGTCACCTGAGGTATATAAAACTATGAAAGAACATGCCCCACTTGAAGACAGCGATCTCTAATATATTGGTTGCCAACGTATTATTAACTGAAAAGCGCTACATACGTTTTTTTTAATACACGCATCTCGTAAGGTATTGCTGCCGAGAATAAAAAGGATGAGGGTCATAAGAAAAGCAGCGATTTCTCTTAGTAAGCAGATCTTGCGACGACCAATGAGCTATATAATTGTTGATAAAAGCCACTTTCGCTGATGTCATTATGGGACATAATTTAAGGCCACTATTCCATGAGTATTAATTGTTCATTTTCTCTTTCATCTGGATGTCAGCATGACGGCAGCATCAGGCAAACGCAGCTAGCAGACACTTAAATAAATTGTAGGATAGCCGCTCAAGTCATCCCCCCCCCCCCCCCCCCACCACCACATGCCGGCAAACCGGTGGTTGATTCATGTAGGCAATGCTGAAATTCGACTGCGTGGTATATAGTGGACGCTCGAACACCGAACCGCGGCTTTATCATCAACAAAGTAGCCACACTACACCAAATTTTCGGCGAGCGAAGCGTATTCGCTTCGCCGGAAAAGAGTGGCCTGTTCTCATCTACGCCTCCCGCGGCGGCGGAACCGACGCGGAATCCAACTTTTGCGCGAGTTTTCTGCGCATGTGCAAAGTCGTAGCGGCGACCGATGGAAACACATTGGATGGCGTCGACGGCGTTTCTCGGCGCCGCCAGTGCACGGGGACTGGCGGCACCGGGCGGCACGGTGACCGTCATAGGCTTGGTAAAGCAATGTCAACCACATCTGCCGCGTACGGTTGCCACTCTCTAAGCGTGCCAAGATGCAAGATGCGATTTTTCAGGTTTGCTTCGGCGAGCCGCGGCCAACAACGACGTGAAGCTTGAATTAGGGCCACCAAGCGTCAAGATGTGAATGGCCGACCTTAGCAACCAACTGCGTACTCTCGACTGTGCGAAAAACATTTCGTAGGTATATATGCATCTAAAGGAAATGCGCCTAATGAAAAGTATCTACTGGAGTTTGCACCAAGCCTGTAACCCACCAGTCGTAGCCGCAATGAGCATTTGTTTGGCGCGTGTTTACTTTATGTGCGACGGAGCCTGATGGTGATGTATTTTGTCGTTCATTTTCTTTATGTGCGAAGGGGCCGGGTAGCGCAGATATCACAGGTGGCTGTGTGCTCTAGACCGTAATATTTAGCGTGTTTTATCGCGACTGCCGCCTGACTTAAAAGAAAAAAAATTGGGCGTTTGTTGTGATGCACCGCCGTTCGCGAGCCGAGTAGTTGAGCTGGTCATGAGGCTCGCGAACGGCAGTGCATTAAAACGTATTTTTTTTGTTAGTCAGGTGGCAGTCACGATAAAACATGCTAAATATTATGGCCTAGCTCACACAGCCGCCTGTGACTTCTAAGCTATCTAGCCCTTTCGCACATGAAGAAAAGAAACAACAAAATATATCCCCATCAGGCCCCGGCGCAACTAAAACAAGCACGCACCGAAGAAATCCTCATTGCAGCTATCACTGGTGCGCTACAGGCTGGGTGCAAACTCCAGTAGGTACTTTTCACCATGCATATTTTCTTTAGATGCATACATACCTGTAGTATTTGTGTTTTTGCCGCTCGGAGCATATGACACACTTGACACTCTTGCACAACGCACAGTATGTTTTTTTAAGGTGAAGGCTCGCCTTCGTGCACGCCAAAGCATTCGGATTTTGTTCCTTCGGTGTACGCAATCAGATGCACTTCGTTAGGGAGCTTGATAATCGTAGTCTTCGTCCAATCGTTTGCAACGGCAAGGAAACCGTCCGGCCCAAATGGGTCTCCTGAAGGGTTCATGCTCGTTCACTTGCAGAGTGCATCGCTCTGGACATAGAACAACGTTGGTTCCCGACCGAGATGCGCATCCGATATGTAGGAGATGCACATGTGTCACCAAGTTGTTGATTCCGCAGCAATCGCGGCGGAGGCAGAAAGGTTGTGGATCCTTTCACAATAGGATGACCATTCTCTGTGCACCGAGAACCTTTTCACCACTGCGACCACATCCGTTCTGGCTCCTGAGGGCAGAAACCGGCTACAGCACTGAATCATCCGTTTCCAGAAAAATGCCGCGCGTTTCCTGCAGTTGTACATTCCTGCCGGGACAATGCCCTTTTCAGGGGGCGTGTATATGTGCCTCTCTGCCGAGCTTCGTAGATGAAATTCTATAGCTGCACGCTTGTCGATGACGCGAGGAGGAAGCGACGCCCATTGGACCATGCCGGTGCCGCGGTTACCGCATTGTGCTCGGTAACTCAAGACATCCCGCGCATATGCGCCGCTCTCAAGTCACAGGAGACGATTCCACCTTGCTCTGTAGCATCAACACACCCCTGGCTGTTTTGCCCTTTGAGATCGCTATCTCTTACTGCCTCCGCACTCTCCTGTCTGCCGAAAACTTGCACGCTGAGAGCGTCTCATTCTGTCACGTCAAAGACGGCCCGCGCTACACGCTCTTACAATACGAAGATAGTATATGCGTGCGTTATGAGTAGATTGTGAAAACGCTGTAACATTCCCCATACTGCGTGAACATGATATATAATGCAGTCACTGTCACTACTTTCCGCCCCGAGGCCAAAAAAGGGGGGAGCTTTCGCTATCTACCTGCGTTGGCATGGCCATTTCGTATGGTGCGCTTTCGCGTCGTCTGCAACACTGCCGTCCAATGTGTTTCTCGCCCGCTCCCGCATGATGGCGCCACATCCCCCCGCAAAAGGCGGATTGCCCACGCGCGGGACTTTCACGAATAATGCCCGGTCCGCCGATGGGACTGTGTGTGATTCATTCTGTGTTAGACTCATTTTGTGTCGCGAGATTCATTTTGTGCCGCATTCATGTGTGAAGTGTCATACATGTCTTGTTTTCGTCGCGGTTTGTTGCGGCCTTTGTTGTATTAGGCTGGAATGAGCGGGATCCAAGCTCATCATCCTCTTAGGGGGGACGTGTGGCCGCGATAAACGGCTGCTTTATTTTTTGTTTAGGGGAAACTGGGACCCTCTGAAAACTCGCGAAGATGTTCGCTCCCACGCATCTTCGATACTTACCCGTCGGACCAGCCGCCGACGACGCCTGTCTCTCTCGCTGACCGATTGAAGCTCCCGTCACGGTGGGGGTTAAGGGCCAATGCAGTCGCTTCGCGACACCTTTCTTGCAACGCGACTCGGAAGGGCGCCCACTTCCCATTCAGGGACTTCAAGGAAGATTTGTCAAACAATGCCCCTCTGTCTGCACGCTAGGCGCCGGCCTACCCCTCGGCAGCATCGGCGCGTCTTGACGATCCCTTTTAGGCCCTCGGTGGCTAGCAAAATAGCGTCTTCACCTCAACCCCCCCCCCCCCCCCCCCCCTCCGCGGCGCTTCTTCGAAGGAATGCAGCAGTTAATGTAGCGGTTGGACAGGCGGCGTCTCTTCCGTTTCGGGCAGCAGCGACGGCGACGAGCATTTCTATTTTTCCATGTAGACCGTGGGATAGAGAAAGGAGAACGAGCTCCAATGAGGAGAGGTTGTTAACCCTCGAGTGGAGAGAGTGCAGAAAGCACGCTGGATTTTTATTTTTAAGGAATTGAGGACCTGGGTCCGAAAAATTGGCCATCCCACTTGGGTGGGTCGGTTTAATCACCGGGTCCGATTACCTGCGTAGTTTTGAGGCGGATAATGTGAAACGACCGCCCTCATGTCTTTGTCGTTGCCATGAAAAAGCGGCCATCAGACCCGGTTGAGCAGTTCTGTCCAGGCAAGCACAAGCTGGCGACTCCGTGCTCTGCACGTAGCTTTCCTCTGTGTGAGCTAAGCGGTTCTCTGTGTGAGATGTTTTGTGCTTGTGATGTACCTTTTTGCTAGGATGGTGGCAAGCTCTGTGTGAGGCCACCAGTGTAAATTCAGTTGTCTTTTGTGTATATAATCTGTAAATATATCATCCCTCTTCGTTCAACTTCAAGATTGCCTGACTTGTCATCTTCGTCTACCTGCCGAAGATGAACTTAACATCACTACAGGGAAAAACGTCGCTGCCCCTGTATCCTATCCAAATACCCATAACCCAGTCCTAATTCCAAACTCCCTGCTCCATATTCCATCCCGTTCCGCTTCTTCACAGGGGAGATCAGGGGCACGGCCGCTCGATGGAAGCGCACTGGGTGAGGCCTGCTGCGTCGCGCCGCCGTCAATGGGCAAGGGCGTCCTTGGGGAGTTCTCAGTTGCGTCCGCTATTTGTGCTGAGGGCGCCACTTTTCGGGAACACGTCGCCGCCAGGGTCGCCGGCTCTGAGCACGCGGTTTGCTTCCTTTCTGGACGAATTCGCCTCGCGTCTGCGTGGTAATTACCACTGCGTGGTAATTAGTGTGCGTTTAAACGCAAACTTTTTTGTGTGCGCATGTGCAAGCAAGTTAACGATGAGACGGGTTGCTTTTGTTTTTTAAGGCGAAAGCCGTTCTAGGCTAATGGAGCGAAAATCTGTGCGCAGAAGCTGTCTGTAATCTGTGCATCGCATCTTTGCACTGATGGTGATAAGTAATCAATAAAGGTTATAGACATTGATAGAGGTAATGACTAATGCTAATGATTAATAATGGCTAATAATGACTAAAATGATTTATAATGACCAGTATATCAAACTACGACATGTAATGACCGCAATCGATTACAAATGAGTAAAAGTGCTTAGCGATGTGTGATAGTGACTATAATAGCATGACTCACCATTACTGCTAATGACTACGAAATGACCAATATGTGAAACGACGACATGTAATGGCCGCTGCTGATTATAAGTATGCAATTTGTTCTACATTTTGCCGCGCTAGTTTGAGCGGCCTTGCAAGCAAAGGAGCCTGTGCACACAACATTTGTTTATACTCTTGAGACTGAGCCGATGCAATAAACTGAAAAGCCACATTCCATAGAAAATCCGGCGCCCGCTCTGTTGGCGGAAAGTTGGAAAAATACCTAGCTCTCTGGTAAGAGGCACATTAGTTGATGATATGGCCAGACACCTTTGGCGCAATGAGAACACATGACATGTTTAATGTGGCAGGAGCTTCCAAACCAGAGAGAGTCAATAAGATGTAAGGGTGAAATGGGAATTATTGAAATTGGGACCCTTAGATCTCAAGTTAGGCACATTATACTCCTATAGGGCATGTTCGTACGGCTTCGGTAAAGAGGGGCTTTATATAGCTATGTGTAGGGTGTTATTTCATATAATGCGGTGACTTAGAGCTGCATTCTAATGACATGCGACAGAGGCAGCAATTACGGGATGCGGTGAATAAGCAGGTAGCAAAGTGCGGGTACTCTAACGAGGCTCTGCAAGGAGGCTTAAGAACCCCAAGTTTTGTTTATCACTACCAGGTTGTTGCTTAATTTATGTGATATTTGGTAATGGTTTTGAGGCGACATGTCAGTCGTGCAAGAGCCTGTTGCAGGAAATATGAGTCAGTTACAGGTTAATGAAAACCAAGGACAAAGGAGGCTTGATTTACCCAGCAAAGGAAGTAATAAAGCATTGTCAGCTTACGAGCACCTTCATTAACAGTATGATGAAGTCTGAAGAGGTCCGGCGAAGTAGCAGGCTATGTAAACTTCTGATTTCATAATTGTTTTCTCACTGTACACAGTACCTGTAGCTAATCTATGAAAACAATGATCGTGCCCATGCTGAGGCGCTATGCAAGATATCGTTAAGTTGCTGCACCCACTGATAGTGAGCTGTGCTGGAAATAACTCAACAGTGAAGCGACGTTTATGGCTATGGCATAAACCCCTCTCAAGAAAGGTTTTCCATCTGCGATTGGTATTTTTCTTCCTTTTTTTGTGTGTGGCCATTTAATTAGCGCACTCGGCTGCTCACTGAATCTCAGCTGCAGTTGCGCTCTGAGGCGTGAACATTCTTGTGATCGCAGCTAAGAGTTTCACAGCAGGAATAATCGATTCGCGTTCTTTCATTGAAAATTGAAAACCAGCGAAATTGTATTGGTTTGCGAGCAGCCAATAAAAATAGTAATACAACTTGCAGCGCTTATACGTAGCACCTTGAGGCAGACCGGCTCTATGAAGCGCGCTTAGTTTGTCCGGTCATGCAAAAGGCGGGAAGCCATGATGGATAGCGTTCCGGTGAACAAAATTTAAAGATTCATACTTAGTCGAAGATCCCAGGTTATCATCTAGATTTAACCTAATTAACGTCTTCATATTTCCACCGTAACATTTGTCAGAATGAGATAGAAAGGTTGGTTACATGTCGCATTTTCACAAAGGTTGCTCATAGTAGGACATTTTTTTTATTAGATAGCGCTGGCAGGTTAGAACAGGTTGACATCAATTTGTGTATAAAGCTGCAGGCAGGAATGAGTGAATGGTATGAAAATGACACACGGAATCAGCCACATAGGTAATTAAGTGGTTATGCATTAGGCTACCATGGCAGCTGAACAGCTTCGAATTCTTCATAGCCGGGTGACATTTTCTTGTGACAAACAACTTGATCCTAATGCAACATCGCTGTAATGCGAGCTCGCCAATCGAGTTGCCTTGAACCACCGTCCCATTAGGTTTTTCGGGGTACACTCCAGTATATATCCTTGCCGAGAAAGCGCTAAGTGCTGACATGGTCACACTAGACATGACAGTATGTACCAATTCGTGTTGCCAAATTGTGTGAAGCGGAGCTCTTATATCCCTAAAATAACAGGCTTCTACCACGCCGACGCCTCCCTCAAAGCGCAGCTCTCCGCGCGCGGCTGTCCCCGAACGGTGGCGCAGCGACGGTGGCGACGGGAAGTAGGCGCCTCCCGCCATGGCCTCCGAGATCACCCTCGCGCGTGTGTTTCTCTCCGGCCGTTCCAACCGGCGCGCGCCCTAGCCAAGTGTTGTAAGTTTGTCAGTTCCTCCAGGCGCCACCAGGCGGCAGTGCGCGCCTATGCGTGGATAATTTAGAAAATCAAGTACGTTTCTTAAGAGCGGAAAATCAGACACTGCTTGGACAGCTTACTCAAATTGAAAAAAAAGGGGCCGACTTTATCCTTGGAACCAACGAGGACGAACATTCCAATGTGGGCTACGTAGCTGGGGCCAGCACTGGCATGGAAGGCATAAGCAAAGTAGATCAGGCGGACCCGACGGTCAGAGTTATTTAGAAGCAGCTAAGACGCCGGAAAAAAAGGAAGGAAGAATGAAAATCCCAGAGATAAGGACACATATAACCGAAAGCAGGAGACAACAGTTCGGAGAGGGAGAGAGAAGGCCCAGGTGCTTATCGCCGGAGATTCTAACATGAACAGGTGCAAGCGAGATATCTTGGAAGGTGTAAGGGGTGATAAGAGAGTGTTGGTAAGCCTTCCCTGGGAGAACAATGAGGGCAGTGCTAAAAGAGAGTAAAAATAGGCTGTTGAAGAATTCCGCAGAGCGCAGTATGGTAATAGTAGCCGCGGGGCTAAACGATGTCCTAAATGGTGACGCTGCAGGAGTGGTGGAAAGTTTAGCTAAGGGAGTTGACAAAATCAGGGAGATACAGCAGACGCAGATAGTTGTATGCACAGTACCAGAGGTGCTATAGGATTGAACGGAAAGATGGGAAAGGACGTGGTGACAGTTAATCAGGACATAAGAAAGTTAAGCCTGGAGAAGCGTTTCGAAGTGGTTGAGGTAAACAGGGAAGTACGTAAAGCAGGTTTTCGTAGGGCTTTTCAGTGAGATGGCATTCATTTTAACAGAAGGGCGGGAGCAGAGATCGGCTGGTGCCTGGCAGGCAGGGCTGTAGCTTTTTTAGGGGGTCCGCGAGGACTCCGTGCACAGAGGTAGTTAGAAGTGAAGCAGAAGAAAGTGTAATAATGGAGGCTGAGCCCCCAAAAATGGCAAAGAGTAGGTCGAGAAAGAAAAGTACAAAAAATAAATTTAACACTAGGATCAGCTACATAAACATGCAAGGAGGTAGAAAAAGAGCGAAATGGCTAGAGATAGAACAACAGTTGAAGGATGACAAAATAGGTGTGCACGCTCTTTGCGAAACTCATCTCAGGGATCTAGAAGATCCGCCGTTTATAGAAGGCTACGTCTGGGAAGGGTGCAACAGAACGAGAACGAAAAAAAAGGGTGGAGGGGTAGGTGTGTTGATACACCAGGGAACAAATTGGCAAAGAATTAAAACATCTTGTAAAGAACATATCTGGGTATCAGGAACAATTGCCGGCATAAGGACATGGCTATGGGGTAGTTTATTTAGGAACAGGACACCAATGCAGGCAAGAAAACAAGGATCTTGTTGAATGTCTCAGTGACGATATAAGCCAGTTTGGAGACGGGGCCAATATTATTCTACTGGGGAACGTGAACGGCCACATCGACGATCTGGATGGATACACGGATTGTAACGGCAAGCTAATGCTAGATTTCTGTGAGCGACACGATCTAGTTATAGTAAATAGAGAAACAAAATGTGAAGGCCAAATCACGTGGGAATTCCGCAACAGGCAGACAACCATTGACTATTGTCTAATGTCGCAGGAAATTTATAGCAAGGTCACAAAAATGAAAATAGACGAAGGGGAGTGTAGTCTGGGAAGTGATCATAAACGTATTAGTCTGCAGATGGGGCCCTTGATGAAAAGAGAAATGCAACTTAGACAAAAAGTAAACACAAAATTAAACGACGATCAAATAGCACAGATAGCAGCAGACATAGAGGAAGCAATATAGAAAAACCCCATGGAAGACTGGGATTATGAACAGGTAGAACTACTCATAAGGAGGAAAATTCAAGAGGTTAAAGTAGCAAACCGCTGGAATGGAAAGAGGAAGCCACGGAGCTGGTGGAATAAGGAAATCAGGGAAGCTATTGAACAACGACGGGCTGCTTCAAGGGAACACCGAATGGCAAAGAAAGCACAGGTATCTAAGGAGAAAATCGACCAAAAATGGGAATCATATCGACAAAAGAAACTTCAAGTGCAGGCCCTCGTCCAAAGTAAAATAAGACTGTCCACCGATCGCTGGATGGCTGATATAAACTGTGCCTCTATAGGCGGAGCGAAAAAATTCTGGAGCCATATAAGCTGGCTAAGGAAGAAGATTCAAAGAAAGCAGGATCGGATTCAAGATAACGAGGGAAATTGTTTAAAGGGAGATAACGCAGTGAACTACATTACATCAGTTATAGCCGAGTCATTTAAGAGCGACGATAGGGTAATCTCCGCAAATCAGGAAGCAACACAAGGTAGTAGAATAGAAAGCAGCTGAGAACTGACCAATCTAAACTGGAAGAAGGCAGAAAAAAAATATTCCTAAAAACACATCTACAGGAATAGATGGAATTCCGATCAAGCTGATTATTGAACTCGGTCCAAAAAGTAAGGAAACATTGTTAAAAGCTCTGGAAACAGTCATAACGAATAAGCGAATTCCGGACAGCTGGCGGCAGAGTAAAATGAATTTGATTTATAAAGGGAAAGGAGACAGGACGCACATAAAATCCTACAGGCCGATTACCATAACATCTGTTATGTACAGGTTAGCCATGCAGGCAGTGAAATTAAAGGTGCAAATGGGTTGAAAGTAACAAGATACTCGGAGAACTCCAGAACGGCTTTAGAAATGGTAGGCGCTTAGATGATAGCCTGTTCGTGCTTATCCAATGCATCGAAATATCTAGAGTGGAAAATAGACCTTTGTATTTGGCCTTCCTGGACATAAACGGGGCGTACGACAACGTAAGCAGGGAACTCCTGTGGAACATATTAAAAGAAGAAGGTATCGGTTATGAGATAATAGAGTTCCTACAGGAAATATACCGGGATAACAAAGTAGAAACTACGTGGGAAGGGATAAGAAGTACGGAGGATGTCAAAGTATGCAAAGGATTAAGACAAGGCTGTCCTCTATCACCGGTGCTGTTCATGCTTTATATGATAAACCTGGAACGGAGGATACAAGACAGTAACCTAGGTTATAACATGTCATATAGATTAGGTGGAAAGGCGGTAGAGCAGCGCCTCCCCGGTTTGATGTATGCAGACGATATTGTGCTGCTAGCTGAGAGTCTGGAAGAATTGCAAACTCTAGTTAAGGTGGCGGTCCCACTCCAGCGGTGAAGAGACGACATTTTGGCGATATTCATACGCCTACTGCGCCTCACTAGTTTAGTTTATAAATGTGACTTTAATATATTTGTAAAGTTTATTTCCTCTCCTTTCTAATGGTGCATTTGGTTTATAAATAGCTGCAACGATGTTTAAGCTGTAAAGGAAAACACAAAGGTAAGAAACGGCTTTTCAGCTCTACTTGTCTCGGGAAAAGCAAAATTGTGCAAAATATTTTGCACCTAGGAAAACACCGTTCGAGGTGTTTTGAGATTAGATGTTAATGAACAAAGTTAAGCATTTTTGTTACTGTGTATTGCATAGTTTATTAGCCACGCGCCTGTGAAAAGTGTATAAAACAGGTAATTATACATACAATAACTTTCAAGATACGCATTCTGCTGCAGCGATTTTTTGTGCAGTTGGAGGTCGTACATAGTTCGATTTTTCCTGAAAATATCATCTGTCTGCTTCATTTAGTGTAAAAGTTATTTGTGATCAAACTTTGCGTTTTTTGTAAAATGGCTAAAATTAAATGCTAAACTGTTCAAGTAATAACCTTTTATCTGTGCTGAAATTTCGCGTGGAAAAGCTTTACACCTCGCTGTCAGAGGATAAGCATCGGTTTTGTTCTACAACTCTCGAGGAATGTGCACTGGCAGGATGATTTCAGCTAATTTTTTCGTGGTTCACTTGGAGCACGCGAGCTCTTCATGAAATATTTTAAGCATGATTGAAATGCTCCATGGCTTGTTTGTTTCTGGCGAATATAACTTAAAGGTTCGGGCTTTCGTTCCTTTATTCAACCGGTAACAATTATCAACTACAAAGTGTACAAAAAGCAAATAATAGAGGAATAAAAGAGCCACGTGTGATAAACGTAGTAGGTAGCGCCTTCTATGAAATTTTATGTGCACTAAAATGTCGCAGTTCAGAAAAATTACGAGGATGGCGCCACAAACACCCTGAATCGAGGGGTATTTACGAGAGGGTATTGTGCTTCTACAACGTTTTCCCTCTGCCCTTTCCTTTCCATCGGGCGAGAGAGGTAAACACTGGCGAGTCGGGCCGAGTGGTCGGGTCGAACTGAGGTGCAGGTGCTTCGCGCACTCAGGTGCTTCGCGCATGCGCAGTAGCGCTACTTGAAAATGGTCCCTTGACAAATGTACACTTGCTTGCTTTGAGATTTATTTATCGCCTCGAATTAAGTGTGTCATACTGTTTGTGTGCCGAAACGTTGCCAGCTAAGGCTCTCGCGCTACTTACTTACTCTACTTACTCAGCAAGATATAATCGTGGCGGAGACATTGAAATTTTTTTTTCTGGTTTTGTTTTGTAGTCTTGAGCGCCCCTCGCGCCGCGCTTTTATCACAAACAACGGCACAGCGCTGGACAAAGAAGAATTTGGCACTAAGCGTCTCAGTGAAAGCAGCGAAAAACAAAAAAACGGTTCGAACCCGAACGCTGTTGGAGCTGGTTATTCCTCGTCATAGCTCCACCACAAAGCTTTCTTCAGATGTTCGCGGTGTTAGCATGTATTGTGAGGATGTGGAATTTAGACTTTTTTTTTTCAGTGGCAAGAAGAAAAAATATCTTCCCCTTTCTACGATAAAATGAATAGTAGGGCACGGAACTATAACACTGCATAAATTAATATAATTTCAAAGAGCGTCTCCCTAGGAGAAATTGCACGAATACTTGTACCCTCTACCACTTTACTGGTACAGATAAAATGTTTCGACAGTCTGCCAAGTACAACTTGAAAACCTGAACATGCACAAGCATGCGTCTTCAACCTTCCCACTGAAGTTCCTATATAGCGCAAGCAGTGCAGGCTCCAAAGAAAAGGAGAAAAAATGATATAGTGGGCAGCCGAAGATAATCACCAGCGTTTCAGTCATGTTTTTTTTTTTTTCCCGAATGTTGCGTTCCGGTGATGATAGTAAAGGTGCCGCAGTAGCTGCCGGGGATGTTTTCGGTTAATGGGCAAGTAGGAAACAGCCATGTGAAGCTTCTCCAATACAAAAATGTGATGTTGAATCGGGTTTTGCCACTGCATTTCCGTCATTCCCCTCACTAAAAATTAAAAAAAAAAAAAGAAATGATGAGGCTCAACGCTGCTGAACCGAATGTCGAGCTTAGCTCAAATGAGAGAAACCACTGTAATCAAGAGTTCGACGAAATGCAGTCTGATCAGGTGGTGGCATAAAAAAATATACAGGCTCACTGACCAAGTCAAAGTTTCATGAAAACGTACTATCGTTTCGACAGTCCTACAGCTTCGTTGTTCACAATGGAGAAACCAGACAAAAAGCATTCGTTTATATCTTC
Source organism: Amblyomma maculatum (assembly GCF_055883805.1). Lineage (NCBI taxonomy): Eukaryota > Metazoa > Arthropoda > Arachnida > Ixodida > Ixodidae > Amblyomma > Amblyomma maculatum. The sequence continues at coordinate 117,624,224 of NC_139344.1, forward strand.
TTCAAATACTTTGACTTGATCAGTGGCCCTATATTATATATATATATATATATATATATATATATATATATATATGAGAGAAAACACTGAATTGGTTTCCCGTTTGATGCTTTTATTTGCGCTTATTTTATTTATTTTATACGTGCATGATGTCCCGTCCTCTTCCCAGCTAATTCCGCTTCGTGAAGGGGGATATACCGCGGCTTGTCCGAAGCATTGCGGCGTCTACGGTAAACCATTGATGCATTCGGCAGGGAAGCTGGTTCGGCGTTCATTTTGCTATAATGCTATACCTGCCTAGCATCGCCCGCTACCGCGCTTTGCCGCTGTGGCCGGGGGCGTGGAGCGTTCGGTCTAGTTTTCCCGGGCACAGTGAAGACGGCGATGTTGCTATGGTGATGGCACTGTTTACGATTCTTAGAAAAACGCGCCACTCGCGCAAGTGAGCTACAGAGATAACGCTCTAAAAGCCCGTCGGCAGGCAGAGCGTTTCCAAAAGAATGGGGTCCTTATCTCGAGTAAGGTAGATACCGTGTCACCCAGGCGTCCACTCACCCGCCGTCTCAACGCCCAATTTGTTGACTTTATATTTGAACCTTGTTTTGAAGCAACTCGACTTCCTGTACTCTGAAAGGTATCCGATCATGTTAGCAAAAGTGACATAGAAGCGTGTGAGAATGATACCCCTACCGCTTAGGGGGACAGGGCAATAGCGCGGGTGACAGTAGGAGCACAATTCTCTATTATAGTGCGCACGCTCCGCTATTACTCTATCCCACTTACGGATAGGGTCGCCGTATTCTAAAGCTCGCTAATGATCACTCGATTGCACAGCCCAAAAGACGAGGATCAAAAGAACACAAGACAGGCGCCAACTCCCTAGCAAAAAAATCCGATAGAAAACTAATAGCCTATCAGATTATTGATATTGGTTTTATAGGTCTGCCAGAGTATTGGTCTTATGGGTATCCTAGCCGATTGGTTTTACAGGTCTACTGGAGTATTGGTTTTATAGGTCAATTGTTTACTGGTCGTATAGGCTATGGTTTTATTGGTCCTATGGCATCTGATAAACTGATAGGTCTGTAATGCTAGTACACCCATAGCTGTCAATAATCTGATAGACCTACAAAACCAGTAGGCTTCCTATTGGTTTTGTAGGCCCTATGGAATATTGGTCTCATCGAGTAGCTGCGGGTGTTTTACCTCTCCGGACACCTGAAAGGAGAGGGCAGCTATGTTCCATTTTCTAGGGATGAGTTACGCAGCAGGTGCATGTATACACATTTTAATCCACAATGACAGCGGCAACGCATACTGGCACATAATCCAAACATTGACTGCATCCAGGTAGCCCTCGATTCCAAGATTGCGGATTTCGGCCCGATGATGTAGTCTCTCGAATGCTAAGGCACCTGAAAGAAAAAAAAATTGCGTTACAGCTTGAAAAATAAGCGATTTCAAGAACGCGACACCACCATGACTTCAAAAAATCGGTCCACACATATACCGGCAACCGCGATTTCGCGCGTATTCATGCGGAGGCAGTTAGGAGAGGCGCCGCCATTACTGAACGCCGAGGTAGCTGCTGAACCAACATTCCGCCTTGCGCCTCACCACAGGTTCTGCCACTTAAACACAGTGCGCACGATATTCGAAAACAGATTAACGCTAAAAAGTTTCATCAATACTTTCAAGAAATCGTGCCGACAACTTTAAAACTCGACGCTGCGTTATATCACACCGCGCGATTCAAATTCCTTTGTTGGCGTGCAGGCAACGGCATTCTGCAACGCAAAGCCACATCATACACTGACAAAGTATAAACGTCAGCCCGAAGTTGCAAGTGATGCACACGCACCTGATCAAAAGCTGAACGTGCGCTGGAACGTTGATATCCTCGAGAAGCACCCCGAAAATCGGCGAAAACTTATAAACACAGGGCGCCGACCGAACTGCCGCCCGATCAGCGATCGCGCCAGCGCCAATGCCTCTACGGAGCTGCGCATGCGCGCCCAGAGGAGAGGTGGAAAGGAGGATGAGAGAGGCCAGCACGGAACGCTTGCGCGGGAGTGGGAGTGAGAGAGAGGAAACCTACCTCTCCGCTGCGAAGCGCCGCCGGCATCGCGCTACCGCGTCGGCAGCTCGAGCCGTACTCGTCGCGTGCTCGATGTCGACTCCTCTCGCTTCGGCGGCGGTTGCAGCGTTGCAGTTGCTTGGACGCGCGCCTCTCAATCCATTTCACCGTCCTGCTCTGCACATGTAGGTGATTGTGACTGAACTGGGCCCCGACAGAACCGTGCTATATCCGCGTGCTTTCCCATCTCCATTCAGTGATCCAGTAGCAACAGCGTCGCGCGTCTTGCGGCTCCAACCGTACGTAGTTTGTTGAGACCGCGCGCAGCGTTCTCAATTGTTATTGTGGCTAATATTGTACGTTACGGCAACACTCAATAAACGGGATGAATGCGTGAGTTTTGGGGATGTGTCCGAGATGGAAAAGGAAACAATGACAAAGACCTAAAATCTCCAACGTACTGATCCTGCATGCAAGACCCATAAACAAAGGCATACTGATGTATCAGACACATGAACCAATATGTAGTAGTCTACAAGACAAGCATGTATCAGCCTATAAGATGTATGGGCTTCTGCACTGGTCTGATACTTTTCTTATACAACCCACCGATAAACCTATGAAACCAATACTATTGCCTATAGGACAAATATGTACCAGTCTATAAGATTTATGAGTTTCTGAATAAGTCTCATAGAAATGCAGATAAAACACATAGAATACCTACAGAACCAATACCGATTCTTATAAAACCAATAACGCACCCTATTGGTCTTTTTTGCTAGCGCTTCAACTAAGGTTCATTGACGAAGTGTGCAGAAATAATGCCAGTCGCTTTTCCTTTTCACTCGTACTAAGATTGCACTGTGCAATCATGTTGAAACCCTGTTTTATTTGTGTTCAGTCAAGCTAGCATACTGCAGTCCAGTTCAACCCCCTCACGCTCGGCGGGTAGGAGCAATCTGTTTCGTGGCTCTACAGCGGAAACTATACTTCGTCTCACAAGATATCTGCAGCACTGCGAAAGGCAGAGGAGCCCTTTCAATTGTGCTCCTAAGTGCCTCTTGCCTGTGCGCACTATAATAGAGAATTGTGCTCCTACTGTCACCCCCGCCAATTTGGGGGGGGGGGGGGGGCGAGAGGCGCTTAGAAGCACAATTGCCTATTGTACGCGTGATCCTGGTTGGACCGGCTGGGGTGCATCTGCCTTTCGCTGTGCTGCAAACATCTTGTGAGACGAAGTATAGGCAAGAGAGGGAAGGCTCTTGTCCAATTGTCGGGGCGCGTATTGTTCGTTCGAAGTAGTGGTGCGGTGGGGTGAAGAGGGGAGTTCAATGGGGCAGCCCATGCTGCGCAGGACGGGGACAAAATCCCTCCCCTTCTCTGCGCGGACACTGCTGTGGAGCCGCAAAAACCTTTGAAAGTCCACGCAGCAACACAAGAAAAGCGTTCAGGCAGCTCAAGTCGAGAGGGCTGTGTGGCTAGGCACTCAATTCTTCAGTCATGGATTAGTGGCGTAGCCTGGTGGCAGAATCTGAACTACTTCCAAGATGGCGACCGTAGAACCGCCACCTTAAGTATTGCGGAGACGAAGGGGACGCTCTAGGCTTCAGTTTCAGCGCAGTTAAGTCGGGTCTGATGATTTTCAACGGCTCAACTGATCAGGGTCTTAAAATACAAGGCCTTGAAATATCTAGAGTAGCAGAATATAAATATCTGGGGGTATGGGTAAACGAAGGATCGGCATACATTGGAAAGCATGAGCGATCACTTAAGGCCAAAGGGCGAAGGAATGCCGGGATAATGAAGCATAAGGCATTGTGGGGATACAATAGGTATGAGGTTTTGAGGGGTATTTGGAAAGGAATTATGGTGCCCGGACTTACTTTCGGAAATGCGGTTTTGTGCCTAAAATCAGAGGTACAGTCGACATTAGAAACAAATCAGAGAACCGTTGGACGATTAGCACTAGGTGCCCACGGCGAAACTACAAATGAGGCGGTACAGGGAGATATGGGCTGGGCATCTTTCGAAGTGCGGGAAGCTCAGAGTAAAATATTATATGAGGAACGCCTGAGGAAATTGGACAGTAACAGATAGGCAGCTAAAATATTTAAATACCTGTACCTAAAAAGCGTTGACTCACAATGGAGGAAAAGAACTAGGAAACTAACTAGTAAGTATGCTAGTAACAAGGACGGAGAAATAAAGAGCATTAAGCAACAGGTGAAAAACACAGAAGGTAAAAATCGAATAAATTCGATGAAAAGGAAACAGAGTGTGGAATTATACCGAAAGTGGTGGTGGTGGTGAAAAACTTTATATTTGGGAGCCTTAAGGGATTACATGCTAATGACGGGTCGGCTCTTGGCTGCGTGTTGTGGCCGGAAGCTGGTGCTTCCAAGCGACACCCAAAGCCCAGTCCGTCAGCCGCTTTTGAACGGCCGGGTCAGAGCTGGACACCGCAGCCTCCCATCGCTCGAGGTCGGAGAGTTGCCAAGTGGCTGGAGGGTGGAATTCCGAGCATTTGATCATAATATGCTCAAAATCAGCTTTAGGCGCCCCACACAGGGTGCACTGCAGCAAGAACAGTCCTGGATGGGTCAAAGATAAGAAAGCAGGGGATGGGAATGTACGGGACTGAAGCTGGCGGCACGTCACCTGTAGTAGGTTAGTCATAGATTTATGAGGAGGGTAGATGGTTCGTTGATCACGGTAATGGAGAGAGATTTCGTGATAGGATACCATGCGCTCGCGAGCATCTCCCCAGGCAGTGGCAGTCCCTGCTCGGCTGACGTATCCTCGAGCAAAAGAGTGAGCTGCTTCGTTGCCTGGGTGACCCGTGTGAGCGCGCACCCATATTAGTTGAATAGGGTGTTCGGGTGGGGAGAGGGAGGCGAGGAACCGGAAGGCTGGGGTAGAGATCCGACCGCGGGCGAAGTTCCGTACGGCGGATTTAGAATCGCTAAAGATGGTTGTGGCTCGGGTGGTAGCTATGGCGAGGGCAACCGCCGCCTCCTCCACCTCCAGGGAAGTGGAGGCAAAAGTTGTACCGGCCGCGACCAGTTGCAAAGAGTTGGAAACAGCGCTGTGGGCGAACGCTGGGCGGGAGGGGTATGAGGCAGCGTCTACGTAAACGGTCTCTGGCTGGAAGCCATAGTGCTTGCGAAGAGCTTCTGCGCGTACCTTGCGGCGAGTGACATGGTGCTCTGGGTGCATATTTTTTGGCAGGGGATGAACCTTCAGAACGCGGTGTATCGCAGGGGGAAGTGTATGTTGTGTAGAGCAGTGACCGGGAGGTGAGAGATGGATGCGAGCAAGGATGTTCCGGCCAGTGAGGGTAGATGATAATCGCTCCAACTGGGCTGAGCGATGGGCTTCCGTGAGCTCAGGGAGTTATGGATGCCCATGTGAAGAAGGCGTTCATTGGAAGTGTAGCGGGGTAAGTTGAGGGCGGCCTTGTACGCCTGTCGGATAAGGGCGTTAACCTTGTCTTCCTCCACCCGCGTGAGGAAAAGGTAGGGGAGCGAGTACACAACACGGCTCAGGACAAATGCCTGTACCAGGCGTCTGAGGTTATGCTCGCGCATGCCACGATGGCGATTGGCTATGCGGCGAATAAGGCGGATTGTTTGATTAACCATCACCGTCAGCTTAGTGATGGTTGCGGTATTCTTGCCATTGTTTTGTATCAGAGTGGAAAATGAAGATCAGGAAGGAAGATTTCTTTGATAACTCAAGAGGCAGTGCCCTACTTTTTGAAGCTAGATCAGGGTGCCTTAGAACACGCAGCTACAAAAAGAAATTTAACAATGGAGATGACGCATGTGCTGTATGTGGAAACTCCAGTGAAACAATTGACCATATTATACTCGAATGTAATGGTATCCATCCGGAAGTTGGTGCAGGCGCAATCACTGTTCCTGAAGCTTTGGGGTTTAGAGATAACAGTGGCCGGGTGAATAAACCGGCGGTGGAAACTAGCAAAAAACGATTGGAAGATTGGTGGCTTAAAAGCAGAGAAGTGACATAATGTTAGTAATGTAGGGACAAAATTTAATAAATAGAATGATGGTTTAGTTAATCATTCTAAATCAATAATTAAGATATAGGGAGAACAATGAGCATGATAGCTACTGCTACCACTCCGTTTCAAAGGGGACGCTCCTATATTCCATCCATCCATCCATCCATCCATCCATCCATCCATCCATCCATCCATCGATGCATCGTCCAGCCCGCTCGCGGCGTATCTCCGCTGGCGGTTCTCTCGTTTTTTGCGCGTGTACATTCGCGAAACATTTGTTACGAGCGTGTCACGTAGCCTTTCATTTTTAGCTGGTTTTCCAGCAAAGACTGACCGCAAGGCGTGTCCGAAATGTTTCACAATTTAAGTGTTGTGTTTACTACCGAAGCGGAGTGTTGATGTTCTTGCTGCGTTCACATAATGTGTTCCGTTCTACTTGGAATTTACGCAGTGTGCTCGTGTAGATAGTTTTCTTTGCTTGTGAAACAGTTACTCGTCAAGACTACCACATGTAGGGGGTAGTCTTTAAGTGCCTAACGGTGAATCGTGAAGCCGGCAGTCAATCAACGTTACGAGCGTATGATCGAGTGGTCAAAGGCATGCATGTTCCTCAGCTGCAAGGTCTTGTTGCAATTCGGTGAACTGATGAGACAATCGTTTTCCTCCCCATTTTTAATCCTAAGGCTTCTACGCTTGCTTGCAAATATAACAAATTCCAGTGGAGCATACATCGCTACATTCCATGTGTACCATACATGTCGCTAGCTTATGTTGCTTACTTCGAGAGGTGCTCTATTCTAGCTTTGTGCAGCAAGAAAAAACCACGCCTCTGAAACAACGAAGATAATCATAGAAAAGTTGCTTATAGGCCACAGCTTATCAACGCAGGAAAAATAGTATTTGATCAAGCAGCTTACCGGAAAAAAAGAACTATTGAGCAAGATAGGAGCTGCGTGTTTAGTCTGGCGAGTTTTATCTTTGCGAATAGAAAACTACGTAAGTAGTGATCATGTGGTGATTGAACTTTGTAAATAACGAAATGTTTGTGTGTACTTCTTGATTGTGCTTGCCCATATTGTTTTTCTCTTTGTCCACCTCATGAGTTTTGTAAATAAAGAAACATGTCTTTTTTAAATTGCTCACAGTGTTTACCTCGTAATTCTGTTCAGAAAGTGGCTAGTATCATTACAATCGGCGGATGTTTAGCGCCAAAAATGTTCTGATAAGTTTCGCATATCATTGAAAGTTAATGAAAAATTCCTAACTAGTGTGGCAGACGTGTATGATAGTGCCATTCTATAGTCTAATCATAATTCGTTTGAACTAACCCATTTGCTCGGCTTGGCCCTCTGCGTGTATAAGCATAAGAGTAAAAATTTAAAATAAAAGCACTGCATCCAGTCTGTAGAATATGCAAACAAGTGAAAACAAAAAATAAGCTAAAACTCGCGCGATAATTGAGCACATTTATGCTATGGCGGGCCGCGTAGTTTAAAAACGAGGCAGTAGCTTCTCCTCACTTTCGATCTTATAAGCTGATCCGTTTTTAACGGGATCACTTTCGAAAACCTCGTATATACTCATATGACGGCAGAGGTGCCTGAACGTGCCGCGATTAACCTTCACCTTTATCGAACTTTTTTTTTATTACGCAAGCTTGCCATAAGGCATATTATTATAGAAACCTATGTAAATTGTTTTCCGTATGGACTCCATCGAACTTGCGTGCTTACGATCTTCCAAGGCTACTTTAAAACCGTGCGAGAAAAAAAAATAACTATCATGAGGTGCATCTAAGTAAGCAATAATCATGTGGCTGTGGCGGAACCATTTAGACAATTTCATTCGTGCGACGGATGTTTATGTAAGTCGCCGCACTCGTAAATATTATATTCAGCGAGTTAATGAACTCGCAAATGTACGGCGACAAAAAACAAAAAAAAAAAAGACGCGGAACCGCAGCAGAGAGCGCCAGAGCACGCATGCATGCTTCGGGCAGGCATGCAGCTTCGGGTAGTCGCTGCCTAACTTTGCGCATATGGGCCTTATATTATTAGTACTTTAACGATAGCGAAATGGTTGGCTGCCGTCTTGCACTTGGCATTTTAAGGCTGGCAGCTCGACTGTGGTACGAGCGCAAGCTGAGGAAACTCGTGTTTTATAGTTTGCGCCAAGCTGCGGCGGAACACTTGATGCATAGGTGGCGAGCGCCGCGGTGCGGCGAAAGACGCTGCCAGCCCCTTTTCCTACTTAGGCTCTCTCCGGCCGATTGGAATGGCCGGAGAGAAACGTGCGCGCGGAGGTGATCTCGGAGGCTATGCTCCCGCCGGTTTTGGGCGACGTAGCAGGCCGCACCTAGTGCGCTTCCATCGAGCGGCCGTGTCAGGGGAGCCTCCCCGGCTGTGGGTCACCACCGTAGCATATCCCATTTATTTATATCTTCCTTACGAAACACTTTGCCCGGTTACACCTTTTCGTTTATATCTACGATTGGGATATCTTTCTCTACCCGCAATACATTAGTGGTGCGGGAGGAATCTGTCTATAGATTCCATCTTACATTCTGTGATCCGCACCCAACCTCCTCTTTCGTTGCTCCTATAATTATGAAATGTGAAGTTACGCAGATGAGGCAGGACTTCATGGTCAACCTCTTCACGAAACCGCGTTTCTGTTAATACCAAAACGTTCCAATCATTGCTGCCCAGATAAAAAAAGTTTGATGCGTTTTGGAAGGATGCTGCGTACGATAGTGAAAGATATAGAGATCTGGGAATGTGCTGTTATTATGATAAGGCATCAATTTTTTTTCTGGGGACTGCCGTGCTTTTTGCTGTATAGTTTTCCAATGATGTATGCCCGTTCATTCTGTGATAGATTAACAGTTATGTCTGATTTATCCATGCACAGCTCAATGACCTTTTTTTTTTCAGCACTTGACCACGTCTCAGAAACATCTCTTCAATGCCAAAAAAGAGCAGTCTATTGCGTCGAAGACGGCTTTTCCTATCATTACAGCGCGATTCAGTTGTTCGAAGCTAATTTAATATTGCGCTGGAAGCAGCACCAGGAGAATCAGCTGACGACATAGAGGGATTGTTCCTTAAGTCTGCAACGTCAACTTCAATGGTGCGAAGCCTATCAAACACTTGCCTCAGTTCAATGTCTACTATTGCTTGCCACTGCCTCCAGTTCCCACAAATCACTTCTAATTCCATCTTGGCTCGATTCAATCCTTTGCGCAGTCTCAAGCACTGTAACAAATGTTAGTTTCTACGTCTCCGGAAAGAATTAGGAGTAGGCTACTTAAACAATGTCAAACACCGTTTCCACATGTTTCTAGGACAAACAACCACTCTCTGGGACACGACACAAAAAAGAAGGCAGCGATCCTTGCGTTCTCGCAAGTACAAGGATCAAGGTGATAGGCCTGGTACACATCGAAGTTCCTTCGCACCTATGCGGTCGACCGTCACGGTAATAGTCACAAATAGCCGCCCTGTTGGCTCGCCAACCTTAAAAATCCCTTCGGTCACCTTTCATGATGGAGACTGCGCCTTCAGGAATTTGACATCACTGTGGTCTTCAGGGTCACATTCCTACTCAAGAGCCCCAGTCGATGCGCCGACGAGTGAAGGCAACGCCGACATCTTGTTGAAAGCTGTAAACGCAGACAATTTTGCACAACAGCAGCACTCGTGAGCTGCAACGTCTAGTTTATTGACTGTAACACGCAACTCTTTCCTGCAATGTTGAAGAGTCCGCGGACGTCTTTAGTGTCGCACAATGGGGTTCTTTCTTGCAAAGAAAGACTTCACACCCAACAGGACCACATATTTGCTGCCTGCGCCCAGAAACCTTTAAGAAGGTATTCTGCAGGTGGATGAGGGGGAGAGGAAGCGGAAGAGGAGTGATATTGTGGGAAGAGGAGAGCAGTGATATTAGGTTTTGTCCCTCATTTTGCAGTCAACCTTATTCTGTGATTGCACTGTCTGCCGTCGCCAGCATGGGTCACTGTCCCTGCAATTCTCAAGTGGGGCCCCGCGATACTTTGTTGGAGTCGATAACCAAGATATCCCTTACGGAAATTCCATATCTTCTCCAGATACTGAACATATGCTGCCAGATACAAATATATAAGGCAGCAAATAAGACCTTATCTGGGCAAATCAAGTCGAAAATCAGGCCAGATAAGGTCATATATGTGCAAAATGTTGCCCTTATAGGCTCAGATTTGGCCATATCATGCAACATATAATCCATATCTGAACGGGGCATATATGGTATCCTCGCGACCTTATGTGGCTTGATAAAGGGCATATATGGCGTCGTCATAACCTTATATAGACAGACCAGGACAATATGCCTGGCATCAACAGTACTTTATATAGCCTCATCGGGGCCTTAATTAGGTAGGCGCCATAGTAACTGTATATTAGCAATATATGGCCTTCGTCTACCTTCTGCAAATATCCACTATTGGCATCATGTGGTCGAGCTCAATTTTTCTACACTCAGCATGGCCTGCATGCTTAGTGTTAATTGTATCCAATTTAGAAAATAGCTACCACTCCTAATATTTCAAATACTCTGCAGATTTCGCTGCACTATAATTATTATACCATGTGTACCTTAATCCAGGAGGGCGCTGTGTTATGGCTACATGCCTCTCTTTCTGCCTACTAACTTGCATTTTCATTTAAAATGCGGCGGCAGTCCGGTGCACAAAAGCATGGTCGGTTAAATTGAGCGATTCAAAATATCAAGAAATGATGGCAGTATACAGCCCCCTCCGCACTGTCTAGACGGTGACTCATCCTCAGAGACATCTGGCGGTTGCTGCGTCGAGGGCCGCACTGGCTAGACAGTGACTCCTCCTCTCCCGCGTTCCCCTCTCCCTCTCAGACAGCGGCGGTCCCTGCATGGACTCGAATTTCATCTCTCCTCCTAGCTGCCATGCTCTACCGCGCAGGCCGCGAGCTCTCCATTTTGTGTTTGCTTCTTTCTCCTCCCCCTTTAAACTCCATGCGCCTATAGCACTTGCTGTCTCGTTTCTTTTCGGTGGCAGACATCGGAGTTCGGTGCTGCTGGCGGGCATGCTGCATGTTGTGTATGCTGGTGTGTGTGTGCCAGCGCCTGTTCGCTATTAGCTGTGTGCATGTAACAAGAATGCGACAGCAAACTTTTAAGAGCTTCGGTCTGACTGTCGGCAAAGAGGAAATTACTGTGTCCCACTGCAGGTGGAAGCTGCCTCCCCAGCCTTGGCAGCGAACCTGGTGGTCGATTGAGCTTTTCGGGACTTCTGCCCTGGGTGGTCCCGGCCAAATCTTCACCATTGTGTAGAAATTGCAGGCGGATCGCACCCTCATCGTGTTGCCTCATCTTCATGCCCGTTCACCAAAACCGTGAGTGTGAGACTTCTTGTCGGGAACTAGCACTTGCCAGCCTCAGGATGTTCACTTTATTATTTTGATAAAAAATTAATTTTCCAATCATTATATTTGATGGTAATTGCCAGTATGTGATATTTTTCCATACATTCTGTTGCTAATTTGTCTTTCGCTCCAGCAATTTTGACAAATTTCAGTGGGTGGATAGGGTCCTTTGTTGTTTATTATTATTATTATAATTATTTGCACTACCTAAGTAGCTTCATGCTTGATTTGGTTTAGGGGCAAAGCTGTCGCTGTCATGACAAATGCCATCGGACATATTTTTTTCTTTGTTTTCTCTCTTAATTTCAAAAGCAACCACGAGTTAGGTGCATTGGCTCATTTTGCACTGCAGTCTCTGCTTAAAGGGCCACTGTCCAGGGAAGGACCTTTTAGGCAAAGGAGCCCTGTTTCGATTAGGTACCGGAGATAGTCTGTGCAAAATGCTAGTGACACGCGCGCCGCAAAGCAAGAAAAATACATATCAAAGCTATCTCATGCTCTCCTTCGGGAAGCCAGCTTCCCCGTTTCCTGCGCTGGCTAGTCGAGCCACAGTAATAGAGTTTTAGCTTACCGTGATCCGCGATCCGCTACTGGGATCCGCCACCGCGCGTTCCACTGCGCATGCCCAGACCCCCTTGACGCCGACAGATGGCGCCACATACTGGATGTCGGCACACAGACCTGCCGCGTCGGGACCAATCAGCTTGACCGCCCCGCCCACGCGCGGTAGAAAACCACGGTGGCGGATCGCGGATCACTACATCGTGGAGGTCGTCGTACCGCTCGAAGGCCAAGGCAACACGGCATAATGAAGCATCGCATTACGGACTGGGACGCCTTTCGAAAGGCGCTATCCGCGGTGCAAGTGGACATTACGGACATCGAGCAATGGGCGGCCAACGTCGTTGAGACGACGGAAGGAGCCACCAAAGAGCTAGAGACGGACGAACGGATAGACAAGATGGACAGTCGGCTGGCCCACCTGATAGAAGCCAAGCAGTCCATAAAGGCGAGGTGGCAGAAGCGACGAACCAACCGGTCTAAGGAAGAAGATCGCCGAGCTCAACAGGCAGATCGAGGTCCACTGCAGGGTGCTATGCACCCAACAGTGGAACGAGGCCTGCAACGAAGCCGACGGACAGATGCACAAGGGCAAAACGTGGAACATGCTGCGGCACCTCTTCGACGAAACCAAGACCAAGGACCACCAACACAACAACCTGGCCAGGATCCTACACAAGGCAATCTGCGAACACGGGGAAGACGAGGTCAAGCGGCGCTTGGACGCCAAGTACCTGCCGACCACCCCCACAGAAAGACACCCGGATTACCAAGGCAAAGAGAACGAGACGCTAGATCGCGACATCCAGACCTGGGAAGTCAGAGTTGCCCTGTAGGATCTCAATCAGGATGGGTGCAGCGGTGGCGTAGCGGAAGAACATCCGCCTCGCATGCAAGAGGACCGGGGTTCAAATCCCGGTGCCGCGCAATTCTCCACCGGACAAAAAAAAAAAGAAAAATCCGCGTGTCGATGGAATTGTATACACAGGTTTGGGGTGCGACCTGATTTCGGTGAACACCTCCGGCAACGCACTCCCTCACCAGAACAGGAGTTGGCCACCCTGGTGCAGTAATTGGCCACAACCTCCTATGATAAGCTCCATAAAACCCCGGCCCTCAGTCACCAGCGGCTGCGGAACAACTGACCACGGCGGCGGTCAGACCTGTGACGCAGCAGGGGGTGCTAAGAAAGCCTGGCTCCGCTGGACAGGCCGCCATTGGAAACTGACCCTGGCAACGTTTAATGCTAGAACCCTAGCTAGTGAAGCTAGTTTAGCAGTGCTGTTAGAGGAACTAGAGGGCATGAAATGGGATGTCATAGGGCTTAGTGAGGTTAGGAGGCCGAATGAGGCATATACTGAAGGATGGGCATGTACTGTGTTATCGAGGTTTACCAGAGAGGCGACAACTTGGAGTAGGTTTCCTGGTCAATAAGTATATAGCAGGTAATATAGATGAATTCTATAGTATTAATGAGAGGGTGGCAGGCATCGTAATTAGGCTTAATAAGAGGTATAAACTGAAGGTTGTACAGGCCTATGCACCCACATGTAGTTATGATGACCAGGCAGTTGAAAGCTTCTATGAAGATGTAGAATCGGCAATGCGAAAAGTAAAGACGCAGTATACTGTACTAATGGGCGACTTCAATGCCAAGGTAGGGAAAAAACAGGCAGGAGACGAGGCAGTAGGTGACTATGGCATTGGTTCTAGGAATAGTAGGGGGGAGTTACTGGTTGAGTTTGCAGAGCGCAATAACTTACGAATCATGAATACCTTCTTCAACAAACGGAAGAACCGGAAATGGACATGGAAAAGTCCTAACGGAGAGACTAAAAATGAAATCGACTTCATAATGTGTTCAACCCCCGCCATTGTGCAGGATGTAGAGGTAATCGGGAAAGTGCGATGCAGTGACCACAGGATGGTGAGGTCCCGAATTAGGCTAAATCTGAAGAAGGAACGCAACAGATTAGTAAGAAAGAAACCCATCAACGAATTAGCGGTGAGGGGGAGGGCAGAAGAGTTCAGGATCTCGGTACAGAATAGGTTTTCAGCTCTAACTGAGGATGACGACATTACCCTAGAGGCAAGGAACAATAATTTCAGAGATATCATTACTTAGTGCGCGGTAGAAGTAGGCGGTAGGATAGTTAGAGAGGATACCGGTAAGCTGTCTAAGGAGACGAAAGATTTGATTAAGAAACGCCAGAGTATGAAAGCTTCCAATCCAACAGACCAGATCGAATTGGCCGAGATATCAAAGCTAATCAATAAGCGCAAGGTGGCCGATATAAGGAAGTATAACATGGAGAAAATTGAGCATGCTGTAAAGAACGGGGGAAGCCTTAAAGCGGTAAAGAAGAAATTGGGCATAGGCAAAAACCAGATGTATGCGCTAAGGGACAAGGCGGGCAACGTCATCACTAATATGGACAAGATAGTCAAAGTAGCCGAGGAGTTCTATACAGATCTCTACAGTAGCCAAAGTAGTCAGGACCGTAATGAGATTGGCGGCAGGGAAAAACAGACGTTCCACCAGTGACAAAGGACGAGGTCAAGAAAGCACTAGAAACTATGAAAAGGGGGAAATCAGCTGGGGAGGATCAGATAACTACAGATTTGCTAAAGGACGGGGGGGGGGATATCGTACTAGAAAAACTAGCCACCCTGTATACGCAGTGCCTGGTGTCATCGACGGTACCGGAACCATGGAAGAATGCAAACATTATCCTCATTCACAAGAAAGGGGACTCTAAAGACCTTAAAAATTACGGACCAATCAGCTTACTGTCTGTTACGTATAAGGTATTTACTAAGGTAATCGCTAATAGAATCAGGACAACCTTAGACTGCAATCAAGCGAAGGATCAAGCAGGGTTTCGGAAACGGTTCTCTACTATCGATCATATCCATACCATCAATCAGGTGATAGAAAAATGCTCGGAATATAACCAGCCCTTATACATAGCATTCATTGATTACGAAAAAGCATTTGACTCAGTTGAAACCTCGGCGGTGATGCAGGCATTGCGAAATCAAGAGGTAGACGAGCCGTACGTGAAAGTGCTGGAAGATATATATAGTGGCTGCACAGCAACCATAGTTCTGCATAAAGAAAGTAACAAAATTCCCATAAAGAGAGGTGTTAGGCAAGGAGACACAATCTCCCCAGTACTATTCACAGCTTGTTTAGAGGAAGTATTCAGAGACTTGGAATGGGAGCAGTTAGGGATAAGGGTAGATGGAGAATACCTCAGTAATCTGCGGTTTGCTGATGACATTGCCTTGCTAAGCAACTCGGGGGATGAACTGCAAATAATGATTGATGACCTAGACAGTAAAAGTAGAAAGGTAGGCTTGAAAATCAATATGCAGAAGACTAAGGTAATGTTCAACAGCCTCGGGAAGGAACAGCAGTTTACATTAGGTAGCGAAATACTGGAAGTAGTAGGCGAATATGTCTACTTAGGACAGGTAGTAACCGCAGATCCTGACCATGAAAAGGAAATAACAAGAAGAATAAGATTGGGATGGAGCGCATTTGGCAAGCACTCGCAGATTATGACTAGCAGCTTACCGGTATCGCTCAAAAGGAAAGTATACAACAGTTGCATCTTGCCTGTACTCACCTATGGGGCTGAAACGTGGAGGCTAACCAAGAGAGTTCTACTTAAGTTAAGGACAACCCAGAGGGCTATGGAACGAAAAATGGTAGGGGTAACATTAAGAGATAGAAAGCGTGCAGAGTGGGTCAGAGAAATAACTTAAGTTACCGACATTCTAGTGGAAATTAAGAAGAAATGGACATGGGCAGGACATGTAGTGCGAAGAGAGGATAACCGATGGTCGCTGAGGGTAACAAACTGATTCCAAGGGAAGGAAAGCGTAGCAGAGGGCGGCAGAAAGTTAGGTGGGCGGATGAGATCAAGAAGTTCGCAGGGGTCAAGTGGATGCAGCTAGGACAGAACCGGGTTAAGTGGAGAAATATGGGAGAGGCCTTCGCCCTGCAGTGGGTATAATCAGGCTGATGATGATGATGATCTCAATGGAAGGTCTGCCGCGGGTCCCGATCGAGTGACCAACAGAGCGCTCAAGAACCTCAACGAAGCGGCCATCGAAACGCTCACGAACTTCTACAACAAATGCTGGCAAGAAGGAAGGCTACCCAAGCAATGGAAAGCAGCCAAGACGATCCTCATCCCCAAGCCTGGCAGGCCGCCCAACATAGAGAACCTCAGGCCGATCTCGCTCACTTCGTGCGTGGGAAAGGTCCTCGAGCACGTTCTCATGAACAGGTGGCAGCTTTACCTGGAAGAATCGGAGTTTTACCCAAATTCCATCATCGGGTTTCGGAACAAACTCGGGACGCAAGACGCCATGATCTTACTGAAGAACGAGATCATCGACGATACGACGGGCACCAAGGACAACAGAGCCGTACTCGGGCTGGACTTGCAGAGCGCCTGTGATAAAGTGAGGCACTCGGCTATCCTGGCCCAAGTATCCAGGCTAAACATGGGCAGGAGGACATACCAGTACATCAAAGACTTCCTGACGGAACGGACCACCGAAATCTCTGCGGGAGACCTGCAGCTCGAAGAGAAGAAGCTGGGCAGCATCGGAACTCCGCAGGGGTCGGTAATCTCCCCGCTACTCTTCAACCTCGTGATGATCGGGGTGGCCACCCGGTTGGAAAGAGTAGCGGGAGTCCGGCACACCATCTACGCCGACGACGTTACGCTATGGGTACCGGGAGGAAGCGACGGACACATCGAGACAACGCTGCAAGAAGCGGTCAACGCCATCGAGGAGCAGCTGGATGGGTCTGGACTCGTTTGCTCTCCGGCCAAGTCAGAACTGCTGGTGATTCCCCCGAAAGGATCGGGCAGGAAAAGAAAGAATATGGAAGTCAAGTACGAGCGTCCCAAGATCACGGTCAAGACGGCGGGAGGACAAGTAATCCCGGAGGTCGAGAAGATTCGAGTACTCGGGCTGCTCATCCAGCGAAACCGAGCCAACGGTGAAACGGTCAACAAGCTCGCGGGCAAAGCGGCTGCGGCAATGAGACTCATCAAGAGGGTGTCCAACAGAAAAGCGGGGATGAAGGAGGAGAGCCTGACTAGGCTCGTTCAATCCTTCGCAGTTAGCCACATAACGTACGTGGCCGCCTTCCACAACTGGAGGCCGAGTGAACGTAACAAGATAGACGCCACCATACGCAAGGCGTATAAGGCGGCACTCGGTCTCCTCGGGGGCACGAGCACCGAAAAATTCATGGCGCTGGGAGTCCACAACACGCTGGACGAAATAGCCGAAGCACAGAGAACGGCGCAACTCGAGCGTCTCTCTGAAACGAGAACCGGAAGACAGATACTGCGGGACCTTGGCCTCGAACCGAGGGAAGGCAAGCAGCAGAAAGACGTACCTATACCAGATAGCATCAACAGAAAGCTCAGGGTCTTCCCGATCCCGAAGAACGTGAACCCCGAGCACAACAGGGAGCGGAGGTTGGCGAGGGCCAGGGCTCTCGTAGACCTCCACGCCAGAGAAGAAGGCGCCGCCTACGTGGACGCGGCGGAGTATCGAGGGAACACCAACGCATACGCGGCGGTGGTTGTCGGGGCATCGACGGGTGCAACGAAGACCGCGGTCAGCGTCCGGACTCGAGAAGCGCACCGGGCGGAGGAGGTGGCCATCGCCTTGGCCGTTTCCGACCCCGGATGCACTACAGTGTTGTGTGACTCTAGAACGGCAGTGAAGAACTACGCCAAGGATAGGGCATGTAGTGAGGCCGCGCGCATACTGCGCAAGGCCGAAGACATCGGACGCAAAAGTCCTGTGGTGATCAAGTGGTTTCTGGCCCACATGGGCAGTGACGTGTCGGAACGCGGAAACGTGAACCACAACGAGACGGCCAACTCGGCCGCGCGAGGACTAACCAACCGCGCGGCTGCAAGCACGGCCGACTCGGAGTCTTGGTCGCGGCGCAGTGCCAAGGACAAGATGACCACCTTCAACGAAATAGTGAAATGGTACAGACTGAACAGACAGACTATGCCGCCACCTCACCCGGGGCTTACCCGGAAGGAGGCAGTGTTATACACAGTTACAGACGGGGTCCCTGCTCACCCCGGTGCTAGCTAAGCACATGTGTCCGAGTGTGCAGGCGAGCGACATGTGTAGACTGTGCGCGAAGGAGAGAGCCACCGCGGCTCACATCCTTTGGGACTGTAGCGTAAATCCGCGCGAAGCCAGCGAGAAGACGACGATCCCGCCGCAGCCAGAGGCTGCAACGAGGAGCTGTGATCAAGAGACACAACTCAAGGCCGTCCAGCAGGTCTCGGCAGCTCTAGAGAGGCAGCGACCGAGCGAAACCGAGGAGAGGGGGGGCAGCACCCCAAAGAAGGGGGCGGCGGCCCTCTCGAACCCGCGGAAGTAGCGAGGGACGTAACAAGACCTCAAGGAGCACAACACACGAGACTGACGTAGTGGCCGCGTCACGGTAAAAGCTTGTCCTCCCTGCTTGGAGGGAGCCTAACCGATTCTGCAGGCATTTTAAATAAAAGTTGTTCTCGCTCTCTCTCTGGTCCGTCTCGCTGTCTGAGGGTGAAGGATGGGTGTCTACCGGTCGCTGCGCGCTTTTGCCTCGCCGTGGTCCGACTGAATCCAGAGGCGCGCGCTCCCTCGCCCGTTTTCTTTTCGCGCAGGTGGAGTGCCACGCCCCACTTCCCGCCAAACGCGGAGGAGGAAGGGGAATTTGTCTTGCGGAGGCTAGACGACCGGGTAGGAGAGTGAAAAACCTTTGCGAGGGAACGGAAGGAGAGAAACACGACAGAATCGGGTGATTGGGTGGCTGTAACTGCGGTATTAGCTACTCTTTTCAAAAAGATTTTGCGCCCTTGCGTTCTGGGGGCGAAGTCTCACCGGGGAAAATATTTTCGACCGGAGGGTGGACAGTGGGCCTTTAAGGCAACACCAGTACTTCCCGACAGCCTATATGTACTTTGCTACGGTTTAGGTATTATCAGCAGTCCCAGCAGTGCGTGGTTTATCGCCCTCCGGTTTAGCGGTACCTTTTCCGGGTATCGACAAATCTTTAAATTCGATTTCAATAGTCTATGGTCCGATTAATAGCCATTCTCTATTTTATTTAGCTTCGCAAGTCAACCAGCTCAAATTAAAAGCATTTACTGGTTAAAGCTCTGCGTGTAAAAGAGTAGAATAAAAATGTAATATCTAATTTATAAGGGTAATGTCTTTCACCTCAGCTTCTCGTGTAGACAGGTAGGTCCATTAATTATTCTGTTCAGATACCTCATTAGTTTAATGAGTAGAAGCAACACTTATTAACGGATGAGCATGTCTTTGACCCTCGGTATACCCACGTATTTCAGGCCCGTCTTTGAGCGATTCCATATAGGCAGAGAAAAAAGAAAACCTGTGGTTTCAGATGTTTTCCTGTAAGGTTTGAAATAAAAGCGGAAATTCAGGTTTTCCTTCGCAGACTTGATTGAGCGTGCGGGACGTTTAGCTAGAATACTGAAATTGTTTTGTCTGTGTTGTAATAGAGTGTTATGTTGATATGCAGATATATAGATCTATAGTCCAAAACCTACATGCCATGCGGGCTAGATCTTTAAATCAGGAATTGGGTAGATAAGGCATATCTGACCAGACAGATATGCCTTATCTGGTGCTCGAAACCAGGAATTGGGCAGATCAGGCATATACAACCAGATATGCCTTATCTGGTACTCAAAATCAGGAATTGGACAGATACGCCTTCTCTGGCCGAGATCTGTCCTAATAAACCATATCTGCCCAATTTCTGATATACCTGTTCTGGATTTTTTCATAAGTCCAGATATGGCATTTCCGTAGGGGATTCCCCATTCTTCATGCCAAAACTTCAAACATTTATGCCAATCGACAATGCTCCCACTCACCCTGAAAATGTTTTGAGCGTATTTATTGCCTAACACTTTCTTGCCTGCACAGAATATGGCTAATATGCCAGCGTATATGCCAAAATTCGTATAAATGTGTATGGCCACAATAAAAAAAAAGTGAGAACAAGCCTGCGAAGCGTGATTCCATTCTCTCAACAGTAGGGTCCTCTGAGCAGCGTCACCTGGCAACAGATTGCGGAAATATTGTAAAAATGAATAAGGCTCATTTAAAGTCTGCCGTACTCGTTGCACCCGCAAAAGGCAGGTTTCTCCTGGCACGAAAACATTTTTCTTTAAATTACATACCGAAGCTCTACCTGTAAACACATGGCTCCATACCAAAAATATTTTTGTATCTTCTGTAAACTGCAGTCTGTGTGAAGTGCCTGAAACAATTGAGCACTGTTTCATTAATTGCAAAGACGCAATTCTTTTTTGGGATGTGCTGCAAAGAATTCTAAAGAAAGACTTCTAAATTCGTACAGTGTGCGGTATCTTGTGTTACACAATCTGATTACGAACCATATGACATGTTTTTCCTTATTGGACTTCATAGCTTGTGGAAGACATGCATGTCGGATCACAACGCTGAACCTGTTGTTCCACCTAGACTCCATTTTAGCAGAATGATGCTGCAACTGAAGGACACTTATGATGAAAATGACTTTAAACCTGATTGGTTTCCGCTGGTGACACGGTGCTTATTTTTGCCTGCCTTTTAAAAAGTTGTGTCTTCTGTAGTGCATCTCAGCAATGGCTGAGGGAATTTTAAAGTCTGTGTATAACCCTTTCTGTATAATAAATACCATTTCAGAAAAAAAATGCCTCAGTGGCGCATTGGATTAACATTACTTACCTGAGCACTTAGCAAATAAGATGTATGTTCGAATCCTGCATTTCTAAATTTTTTTCCAAATTTGTTTTTTAAATTGCAACATTAAAATATGCTACTAATATCTTTCTGGAGGGTGCTCCCCTTTAGTTTGCATCATGTGATGTTTTTAATTCTTAATAGCCACAAAACCTGCCGCGAACACAGCAGCGAGACCACACAATGACAATTAACACTTACACAATTTAATAATTTTCAACGTAATCATTTCCTGCCTTTAGTGAGTGTATGTTACCTTTAGGTTGCGTTCAGACACACCTTTCAGTAACAATCGCCATTTAACCCGCTCAGAGGCAACCAGTGACCAGAAAGAAGTTGCGGGACCCTACCGTTGAGAAGACGGAATTACGCGCCTGCGAAAAGTGTGTGTGCGTGTACGTCGTGTGTGTGTGCGTGTCGCGTGTGAGCCTGTCGTGTGTGTCGTGTCGGGTCGTGTGTGTTAGTGTGCGTGCGTGAAGGCCATGCCAAGCGTAGCCATGCAGATAGATCTCGCATAGCTCCAGGTTTAACAAGCTAAACCCCGGCTAATTGTTTGTAATGTACGGAGCCCCAATATATATATATATATATATATATATATATATATATATATATATATATATATATATATATATATATATATATATATATATATATATATATATATATAATCTTAGGTTCACTGCCACATGAGTCTGCTTCCAGATTGTTCCGAATTATTGTCTTTGAAGGTTTATCTTAATGTTCCCTCAGATTTCAAATTTAGCGCTGCCGAAAGCACCGGTAATTGTTGTTCCTGAAGCAGCGAGCAAGCTTGCTACTGTTGCTATTGCCCCTCGTACTTCTCCGGAGTTACCGCTGCCCATTGCTAGATATGAGGGGGGGTCGAGTCGCTTCACGATCATATCGCTGACTCCAATGAGAGCAAGTGTCGCTAGACCATCTGCTGCTGAGACGTCCGACCAAACCCGATTCTAATCCGTGTATCAAAGCTGGCAGCCCACGAGACAAGCTGAACGAAAGGTGACTTTATACATTATTTACAGGCATGGTACAGAAAGAACATCGGCACGGGAGCTGAAAACTATTGGCTACACGCGACTGTCATCGACAGAGCAGACCAGAAAAAATCCGCCACGTGTCGCTAGACCATCTGCTGCTGATACGTCCGACCAAACCGGAACGAGAAATCCACGGCCACGATTCTAATCTGTGTATCAAAGCTGGCAGCCCACGAGACAAGCTGAACGAAAGGTGACTTTATACATTATTTACAGGCATGGTACAGAAAGAACATCGGCACGGGAGCCGAAAACTATTGGCTACACGCGACTGTCATCGACAGAGCAGACCAGAAAAAATCCGCCACGTCCCCTTCGACCGAAGAGCACTACACAATATGGGCGCTCACGACGGTCTCTCTAGACAATCGCTCGAGAGCCTTCTTTTGTAGACCAGGACACCGTTGGCATTTGAACTGTCCAATCCAGACGCAGCAGTTGGCGGCGGCCGGACTCAGAGCAAGCACGCTAGGGTCCCGTCGTGGATCGAAGGGGAGAGGATAGTTCTCCTCTACGCTGCCAGCGAGGAGGTTGAGACGCCGTGATGTCTGGCTGGCGTGCTCGGGCATATTCGATGCTGAGGCTTCTCCTCAATATGCTGGTGCCATGCGGAGCAGCCCTGAAACTTGTAAAGGGCCTCAGGCGCTCAGCTGCACCCGCAGGACTCCCGTCGTTGTCCCCTGCAGGTGCCGCTATGCCATGCCTGCTATCGTGTGTCAAGGATCCTTGACAGTCCACCAAAAAGCGCCGGTCACTCACTCACCCTACAAATTCCGAGTGCGCAATTCAGTGTGCTGGAACCCACTCCGGCGGACAACTTTGCCGACACCATCGAAACAGTCGTCGGTTCCAACGGCTGGAATAAGCAGCACATCGCTGGAACGAAGGTCACTGCAGCGGTCAGTTTGATGGCCCAAGATGAAACTGTTGCAGCTGGCAGTGTGCTCATCGCAGAAAACGAAGTACCGTTGGTGGAAATGGCTGCGCCAGTGGCTTTCATGACTGTTTTCTGGTTGCCCCAGTACATTGGGGACGACTCTCCCGCCGCTGCGCGCAGTCCCTGTAGAAAAGTTCGAGTAATAACTGAGCCGGTATTCAAATGGAAAAGGCATGTCCAGAAGTTCCCATAGCTAGAGAAGTTGGATTGTAGCGTTCACCACACGTTTCCTGTGTCATGAGACCTCACATAACGCTTAAATACCGGAGCATGAAACGGATCTACTCGGGTTGCGAGTATGAGGGCCACATTGGTTCTGCGTGCAGGCGTGTTTGGTTCATCCTCTGCTCTATGTTCGGTCACAGCCCAAACGTCTGCAGGGAGGGTACAAGTGCTGGACCAGCATGCGACATTTGACAGCGTGGTGCCAAGGTGATATGCTGTTGTAGCAGCTGCATCCGAGAACATGCTGGTCACAGTTAACTTTGCGTGTTCTCGAGTCGAGACACAGCCTTCAGACTAGGTCAACGTGTACTCTGTAGAAGGTACACCAGCTGGATGCTATCCAATCTTTACCGAGGTCCCAACATGGCGCTCACTCTTGCTCGAGCCTCATGCTCTTCTTACGCTTCCTCCTCTTAGTCTTTTTCAAGTCTCAGGCACAAATCAAATACACTCCGGGCCCCGAGGTTGTTAAACAGGCCTAACTTCATCCCATCCCTGCTGCAAACGAATTTGTCACGAGCACACTATACTAACCTTACACAATATACATTACATGATAAGACCAGTCCACCAAACAGCTTTCGCGCACTGTCCACAGTGACAGATTTAGAACATGTTTGTTGCGATTCGTCACTACTTTCTGGCGCAGACAAGTGATGATATCCCAACAAGAAATGCGACGGACCCCTGGCTCATTAGGATTAAAACAAGTTCAGTTTCAGATAGTAATATTCTCAGCTGCTGTGTATTAAAAGATTATTTTCGAAACGTTTTCTGCTGGCACATCTTTACGATACTAAACCTTTTCCCTCCCCACAAGGCAGCTCTCTCTGCGATAAAGTTGCACATTATACTATCACTAGTACAGTAGTCTTTTACATGTTCTTTTTAGATGGTCTTTTGACCCACCAGGAGAATCAACACCTATGATTTCGGAAGATGGAGTGTTCAGCAAACTTTCGCATGGAAAAATTGCTGTCGGAGCAGCATGCTGTCTGTCGAAAACGCGCACATCACCCATATTTTGCCAGGAAACATTTTACACATTGACGAGCTCGTGTCTTCCTGCTCCTTCCTCACAGCTCGATAACTGTCGCCCACACTGCCATGAACATTTCGATGTGTATGAACCACAAGACGTGTTGATGGGTCTTCACCAAGAAGCAGCACAGGCGTTGCTTCGGTGGACGTCGATGCAGCATTCTGAAGCTGGCTCCTGATCCTGAGCACAACGGCATCATCGATGAAAGGGTGAAGATCTCGTATCTTCGAGGAAGGATGAAGATGTTTTCCCTTCATTAACTGGATAAAGAACACCATGGCAAGAACATCATCCCGAACTTGGTTGCACCAGACAATCTCGGCCCCTCGCAGATGTTGAGCATCAAGGGAACCGGTATGAGTGATCGGTGAATGACAGGTAGTGATGTAGCGTGATATCCGTGCTGTTATTCGAACAGTTCTGCTCGAAATACGGAACCAATTTAGCCGAAAAAATTGCTCCCTGGTCACGCTCACTAATCATCACGACACGCTTTATATTGACACAGAATGGGGATAATCACCCCGACGGATCGAAAAGGCGTATTGAAGTCTGCGAACCGTAACACTTCTTTTCTTTGCGAGTTAGCAGTTGTAGCACTGCGCCGGCAATTAGATGAAGCCTGTCAGAAGCAGTGTTGCAGAAGAGGCCCAGCCCCTTCATGAACGTAGAAGGTGAATCTGATGATGTACATTTATCGATGTGTGGGATCATTCATAGCCCACTTTTGTGGCATCATGCAAGCAGCACTGAGGATACTGTTTGCCTCTTCGTATACCTCAAAGTCTGCTTTGGAACTCTAAGCACCAGTGACGAAATCATCGATGTAAAATCAAGTGGAAAGGAGAGCAGCTGTACTTTGTAGAAAGGCTTCAACGTGTAGTGAACTGAGCAGTAATCTTGCACCAAAAAAAAAAGGAGCTTGCAGTCGTCCCGAAGGACACACGCGTCATTCTGTGCTCCTTAATGGCCGGCAATTGACTCTCATACCACACGTTTCGCATCTGGATGTTGTCAGGAAAACTTTATAAATCTACACTGCCATGGCAAGCGCCCGTTGAAGGATCGTCAGCACTATCATGCCGATGAACGTCATCATGGTGCCCATGAGAACTAGAGCGTAAGCGATAACATGGCATCTACTGTCGATGCTGGCAGACTAACACGACAGCAGGACATGCATCCAAAGAAAACGAGGTGTAAAGAGTAGTGCCGTTTACAGGCGGCGAAAGCGATCCAGCAGACACTTAGTATACCCATACACATCACGCAATTGGAAGAGTAGGCTGCAACATTTCAGTCACAGCTCAAGCTGGGAGAGACTGCGACAGCCATATAACTCCGCTGAAACATAGCTCTGCACAGCAAGTCGTCCCCGAATCGCCGCTGTTCGAATCATTCTCGGGGTAGAATCCTTGCTTTGGAAACGAGTGAACCGATTGATCGAGTCTACACTGCGGGCGGCTCCCTTGACCGGCCGCACAGTCGTTCACCTGGCTGAGACGGGACATCCTGGTGCGGTGCGGGCACCAGGAGGGGGGGGGGGGGGGGGTGTTGCTGGGTCGCACAGGAAAGGCGTGTTTCCCTAAAGAAAGCCAATTCTCGGCTTACAAGGACACCATGTTAGACTGGCTATGGGCCCGAGCCGGCCTGAAAACCCATACCCGGCCCGGCTCGGGCCGCTCGCAATCCCTATACCTAGGGCTTGGGGCAGGCCCGGATTAAGGTATACATGTATTAGTCTCGGGCGGGCCGGGCCAGACACCTTAATCGGAACACATGCAACTTTTGCGAAAGCGCGAATATGGTCATAGTGTGATAAGCGTCTTAAATGTAAACTATTTTCCCGTGTCCTCCCCACCAGATAGCTTCAGAGTTCTTTTCCGGCGTCGACCATCTTTTCCTTCCTACTGCCTCGCCGCAAAAGAATTTTTGGTAGGTGTCCGTGACCGAGCAGAGAAACCGCTGGTGGGCTACTAGTTTCATCTCCGTTTTGGTACCACTGGCGCTGAGGTTTAAGTGAAAGGCACACAGTGAGCTAGGCGAGCTCAACGAGTATATTGCCACAAAACCAGCCATTTGTTTAAGTTCAGAGCTAGGGCACTCCACAAGTTGTAGCACTGAAAGAAACTTCAGCGCTACATGCTACTGGGTTCATTATCCCTGCAGGAGCGCCGCCAATGCAATTTAATGTATAGTTGTTTTTGCACAATACCTTAATTATACGTATGTGCTTTGCCTCATGTATTCAGCATACCTGTCATTTCAAGCATGAGAACTCGACATTTCAAGATCTAAAGTTTTCACTTTGCAATTATGTCCTTCTTTTTCATGTCTTCACCTGCTATTACAGAATGACGGGTCGAGCCTGACCCAGACCTTAAATCAGAGCGCCGGGCCGTTCTGGGTTCGGGTCTGCAGCATCGAGTCTGGGCCCGGCTCGGGCGCAAAATTTCTGCCCCTGGAAGCTAAACTATCTCACCATTCCCAATTAACCACGACCCCAAGAAGCGAGTGATGAATGTCCACGACGGCGCATTAAGCGACGTCTCAGCTGATGGCAAGTAGCTGCGATGGCTCTTACAGCGTCGCCTGCCTCAGCGACCACCCTTCTGCATTTTTCCTGTACCTGACCGCAGAACGGCCGCTCCCTGAATGGCTCTCGAGGCTCGCCGCTTGCTTTTGTTATGATTTTAGCTTGTTAGCTTTGTTAACGCATGAAGTGAATGATGGACCTTGCGCGCTCTGCAGTATGCGTGATGGCTGCGTGCGGGACTACTTATATCCAGTCGCCTGCAGAGCACGAACCTTGCTGCAGCCCTCAAAGCTGCACTCACCTTGGAGCCCTCCGAAGCCCACACCTTGAAAGCCAGCGGGTGGCTCAATTTCCTTTCAAAGAGCCTGCCTGACTCAGGTGTCAGCCGTGGACTTTGCCAGCAGGACGATTCCATGAGTTCGTTTTGCTCCTTCTTGATCATTTGTTACACTGCATTTTGTTTTGTTGGTTTTCCTTTTTATTTCCTGATGGCACAATTTTCGCTTTGTCGCCAATATTTTATTTCTACAAGAATGCGATTTCCACTCTTCCTTAATGCTGACGTTTTTGTTTACACTGTTGTGGCGTTGGAGATATATCCTTACGACAGGGTGTCGGGTGCGTGCGCATTGCACCTTTGGTGTTGATGGCCGTGCCCCCGCTCTTGCATTTTTCTTGACGGGCGGAAGGTCCGATTCGTGAATATATATTGCCGCAGTGTTATCGTACTGGCGCCGCCATGTGGCGAGCTCGGGAGACTGGCACGCGCTCGTCTTCTTCGCTCTCGGTGCTCGCCCGCCAGTCGGTTCCGTGCCTGATCTTGCCGGTGTTTTTACTTAGTCCTAAGTAAACCTGTTGAACCAGTTTAACTGGCTTCTGTGACAATATGCTCCCGTTACGCGTACGGGCTTCAACGATTGTGTTCGTTCGGTCGCGTCGGAAGTTCTGGAGCCTATCGATCCATCTCCATTGCAACACGCGACCTTCGTGGATCAAAGCAGGGCGCGCCCGGTTAAAACACAAGATTAGGGCAAACATGTACGAAAGCTACGACTATCCGACGTGTTTTCTGCATGGCGAAGCTTTCGGGGCCACTAGGACACGAGGCCGGAACGAGAGTCGCATTTAGCGTGTGTGTCTGGCTTGCATTTGTTGAAACTGTGGTGCCTTGCGAGGTGACGACTCGGTGTATGTCACATCAGCGACGTTTTGTGGTGTCGTTGTCGAGCACGTCGGATGTTCGAAGTCCTATGGGGCCTTGAGAATGGATGTCACCCTCCTTCACACTCTCGTCAGCGTCTGAGATGTCCGTGACGAATTTGCTAACTCAGTCCAGACTGTTGCAGACTTCACTCCGGAGGTGTGGGACTGTTTCAACTCGGGTGGAACAACATTTAGGTGTGGGCTGTTAAGAAGGGGAGCGCAACGCTGCTGCATTTAACAACGTACTGCATCGCAATGCGAATCTTTGCCAACGTATACCACCTGTCTTACGCGATGCGCAAGTATCTGGAACGCCTTCGCGCCCGCAACTTTCGTATTCTCGAAAGGGGGTCGGAAACCTGCGGCATCGCGGCTGACCAGTCTGCTAGCTCATGATACGAACGACAACGTAGTGCGCAACTTTCGGCACAGAAATGTCCAACGTGCTCGCACCAAGAAGTGTATTTAAGACGGGGCAACGTCCACGGAGGCGGCAGGTATTGAATGGCTGTTTCGTTGATACTCCAAGGCGATCGTCACTCATAGCCTTTTCGAGCATGAAGGTTTGGAGAGAGTGACTGCAAAGTTCTGGGGAACATGACCTTATCCGACTGGTGATGTGGTAAAGGTAATGTGCGTCCCAGCAACGGGCAACGAAATTCCGCTGTGTTGCGAAACAAGCACCGGTATTTGGAACACGGGCCAGAAAGACTGTTTTCTGAGTTTTAGTGCACATTTTTTGACGCCATTGTAAGCTATCTGACACGCCTTGTAAACATGAATGATGGTTTGAGTTTGCAATGGGCCCCAAGAAGTAATGCGCACGACCACTACACAGTCTTTCTGGCCCGGAAAACTCGGAAAGCACTCTTTCTGGCCCATGTTATCCGTAATTAATAACTTAAATATGACCGGTCCTGGTATTGACAACCTTCATGGAAAACACGTGAACATTATCCGATCTATGCTCGCACCTGTTCTCAGCCACATCTTCAGTCTTGATTCTTTAAGTGTCTGTTATCCGCGGCAGCTCAAGATAGCGAAAATAATACTAGTGTTCAGAAAATGCGATCAAACTATGCGAAATAGTTACCGACCAATTGCCATTCTTCCGTTTTTTGACAAAATTTTAGAAAAATTGTTTGAAATAAGGCTGTCAGAATATATTGAAAAATACAACATGTTGACTGATACTCAACACGGTTTTCGACGCGGACTATCTACAGATACTGTTATAGCTTCTCTCATAGATTATATCAGGCTTGCTATCGATAAAGGAAAGTTTCCAAGCGCAGTTTTCATTGATTTCAGCAAAGCATTTGATTCCATCGATCACTCCATATTGTTTCAGAAACTTGTCATACGGCATATCAGGACCTCCACTAATGCTTTTGAAGAGCTTTCTTCATGACCGAGAGCACATAGTCTGTATTAATAACCATGCATCTAATAAAGCTCTCACTAACATTGGGGTTCCACAGGGTTCTATTCTAGGCCCTTCTACTCTACATTAACGATTTACCATCCTGTTTTAGGCATTGTAATAGTATATTATACGCAGATGACTACTATGATAACATCACACCATGACATTTACCAGCTCATATCTAACCTTCAAAATGACAATTCTCTTGAGCATTGGTGCCATATTAACCACCTTACTGTGAACGTTACTAAGACTTGCTTTCAGGTTTTTCATCCCCCTCAGAAGCAATTGCCCGTCTCGCCATTGCTATTGGCCTCGAGATCGAGCAGAGTCCCCACCTTGCGGCTCAGCGGCGAAACCTACTCAGTGTGGATGCGTTTTCGCGTCGCGTGCCAGCTCGCAGTGATTTACGCGCGCGCATGCGGCGTGTACAGGAGTGTTTGTTTTGCTGCGAGCTTTTGCTTACCTATATGCCGCTTGCAAAATAAATATGAACAGTTTATAACCCCACGCTTCATTAAAAAAAAATATACTTGTCTGTATCGAGCATGTCATGCTTGGATAAGGACATCATCCATCGCGGTCTTCTGCGCTTGAGATCCTTTGACATGCAATGTCTCAAACGAAGTGGTACTGTTGTTACCGCCGTGTCAAAGCAAAACAGGTCGATGCCATCAATAAAAGTTAATGCAAATGCTCAGAAATCACATATTCCTGTTTCTGTTTGGAATACCGCAGCTACTAACACATACGCCACCGCAGACTGCTTCATATAGCAGAATGCAGTTTGAACAGAACACTCTGCCTATTATGCTGTCTGTATGCACAATAGAGTTGTGTGAGTACTTTTTTTTTTTCACTTTTAAACCTCTGTCACAGTGTCTCAATGGTAAGGGCGCTCGACTGCTGATTTTGAGAACGGGGGATTCAATCACAACCGTTTCGAAAGGTGTTCCCCTGCCGTGGGATTTGACTGCACAATAAACAATCCCACGTGGTAAATGTGGTGTTAAGAATGAAAAAAAAAAAAGACACCATAACCAGCCTCTGCAATCATCCATCATAGCCGATGCCGCTTTCATGCGTTAAACCCGGGCCAATATGCATTTCTTTTCTTTTTTGTTGTCGAAGGCTTCTGTGCATCCGTAACAGTTTTAGTGAGCAGATTTTGCTTTAGAGAAATGCTCGAATGTTTAGGAAACATATTTCCTGCACCTAATTGTTACCCTAAATATTACATAATACACCTAGATCAATGTACTTTACTGGTAGCCTATTATAATCATTATAATCCCTTTTCGTCCAAGTGCTGTCTTCCGACAAAACTCATCATTTCGAACAAGGGGAATAAAACAGCTTCATGCGGAATTTAATATCAGTGTTTAGTTCGGGAATAAATGCATTTATATAGTTGCATGATAAGATGACCTCCATTTCTTTGGGAATAGTTTTATATCCGGCATCTGTTTTGGGAGCAACCCTAATATTTTACTTCGCATAAGATTTAGTCACTGCTAAATAATTAGTGATAAAGAAATTTTCAGCCTTTAAAATTGCTTCCCAGAACATGACAGTGCCCATGCGCAGTTTATAACGATGTCTTCGCAGCGTGTAATTCGTAGCTTGCACTTTAACGTTACTGAAAATTAATCGCTGATTATTGTAAATTCTGTCAAGTGTGGTTTGGTTTGTGGGGTTTAACATCCCAAAGCAACTCAGGCTATGAGAGACGCCGCAGTGGAGGACTCCGAAAATTTCTACCATCTGGGGTTCTTTAACGTGCACTGACATCGCACAGCATACGGGCGCCTTGCTTTTCACCTCCATAGAAAAGCGGCCGCCGAGGCCTGGATTCGATCCTGCATCCTTGGGAAGAGTAGTCGAGCGCCATAACCACCACCCCAGCGGGGGGCTGTCAAGTGTGTAAAAGTTCTCTCACACGGTGAAATTTATTCGCATTGCAAAACAAAATAACTACACTACTAATTTACTGTATATATTAACATCACACACATCAGAAATCCCTTATACTTTCCTCGGTTTCAGGAAATCATTTACAGTTAGTGGCACATGCATTAATACACTATCACATTCTATGACAGTGGCCGCAAAAAGCATCTCGGCAAATTCAATCCGCTCAGCGCTGTACACGTGATCAACTTTCCGGCGAGGTTTCCTGTATAGTGTCGGCGGGATCTCACTTTTGGGAACTACTTGTGCGTAGTTGTCTGGGCCAGAGTTCATGTGCACTCAGTCTAAAGCGACTCGCGATGCAGTACGCTGTCAGTTTACCCTCCTTAAGGCTCAACTCAAGCATGATATAATTAACCAGGCTTTCTCGATCCATTCTAAAGTACTGCAGGTCAGAGCACGAGCATTGATCTGCGTGGGCTTGACACTAAATTCGCCTGTCGCACTCCACGCACACTGCTTAAAAGTTGATAAGAAAAACAAAGCGGTCATTAGGCAGGCCCAATTATGAGGCGCGCGAGCGCGGTACAGCGCAAGAAAACGGAAAGTAAATCTAAAATACTGGTGGTTGCGTGCCTCGTTTTCCTAAAATCCGCATTTCTTCTGCTGCATTGGCAAAATCTATGGATTTTTTTCTGCAATATTGCAGAAATACCACAGAAGACGCATTTTAATCGCCAACCAACCCGCCGTAAACTGAAGCAGACCTACGCAGCATGCGTTTCTGCGAGCGCCGCCGGCTGCTGATCCATACTACCGGAGTGACGGTGGCACCACCTCTAGATCGATCGCACGGCGAATACTTCAATTCCACTGCCATCGAGTCTCAAGACCGAATTTCCTTTCTAGGTGTTATTGACCCTCACCTAAAATTTCATTATTATATAGCGGAAACTTTCTAGAAAATTTCATTTGGGTTACGCGCACTAATCAAAACCCGGTCCTTTTTCCCAATCCACATGTTACTATCACTTTACTATGCTTTCGTCCACAGCCACTTAAACTACGGCATTTCATCCTGGGGTAACGACTATCATGTTCATCTTTGGCCATTATTGAAACTGCAAAAGCAAGCCATACGCATCATAACCTCCTCCTCCCGAATGTCATCGTCGCACATTTTGTTCATGCATTTAAATGTTAAAACACTCTCAGCTCTTTATCTTTATAATATCGGTATTCTATAAGATTCCTCACCATCAGCTCCCGTTTAGCATTTTTCCTCCCGGCATGATCAAAAACAACAGCATTACACGGTTCGCTTTATGGAATAATTTTCTACTACCTAGGGTCAGTACTAACTATGGGAAACAAGGCCTTAAGTTTTCGTCCATATCATTTTGGAATTCTTTGAATTTCTACATTAAGCAAACTAATACACTTTCTTTGTTCAAGTTGAAATTAAAACATTTTTTTCTTAATTTGTGATTTCTTTATCTTTTGTGTCGTGGAATTCGTTAGTGTTTTTGTATCTAAATCTGTCGGCAATGCACTATGTATTTCGTTATTTATTTTCAGTGTTGCTTCATAAATTTTCTTACAATAATATTATTCTTTATTTGTCATATCGAAATCTATTACCATAGGAGGTCCCATCAGCGGTCTTGTACCATAGACCTCTCGCTGTAAATTCTGGTACGATGTTTTCCAATACTGGAGGTGAAGACCTCACCCCAGACCGCTTCATCGACCGGTCCCACTCCGGCAAAGAGGTAGACTCAGCGCTTTGTAATGCGTCTTGGGGACGTGGATGAGGGCGGATTCCCGTGTGAATTCCAGTGCATAGTGCAGTTGGACAATGCGCCTTCAGTTTCAAGGCCCGTTGATGAGGCAGATACTGCCGCCTTGTTGTGGATGTCCTCGGAGGTCCGTGAGTTGAGGCCAACGTCACACAGCTCACAGAATGAGCATGGTTGCGACTTGCGAAACAGCGCTGCATGCGGTCCGGAAGCCAAACTCGTTGTAAGCGCCCAAATCTTTCAAGGAGACATTGAAAGGTTCTTCCGCGCCGGAGACCCTCAGATAGTGTTTCTTGCTCTTAACGTGGCTCATGTATGGAACTGGACCGTTTAACACCTTGTTGCAAGGGTAGCACGAATAAGTTAGGCCGTTCATGGCGAGGAAAGGCCTCATTACAAGGTGCTTGAAGGCTAGCAATGATATGTCACCAGTCTCCAGCAGACAGCAGACTGCAGCAGGCACCCAGATCCGGAAGACAGCAGGCTACGGAAGACACCAGGCTCCAGCAGGCACCAGACTCACAGGGGCACCGACCCTGTGAGAAGGAAGATCGACCTCTTCTGCTAATAGCACAAGACATTCCTAGAGAAATTAATGTATTATCAAAGATGGTAAATAGCCAGCAGCCAGGCGGGATCGTGCTAGTGCTAACACCATAATAAGATGTTACAGAGCCTGAAGGATGGCGCTCCACTACGCTACTAAACACTGATTATAAGTTGGTTACGTCCCTTCTGATCGGACGCATGGGCTCCTTCCTGCCCTACCCTCAGCCGTAATCATTTATTTTAGTGCCATGTCGTTCCACCTTCGCGTCACTCCCGTTCACACAAGCTGTGTTATCTTATGAGAACAAGGCAGATGACTGCACTTTTCTCTCGTTAGGTCAATAGAAGGCATTTGACAGAATAGACCACGGCTACCTGATTTCAGGGCTTCCCTGCTTCTGCTTCTCGTATTCATCAGCCCCAGCTTTTAATGTTACACAGCAAGTTTTCCAGGGTTACCTCTTCCCGCAAGAAGAGTTAACCCTGGAGAGGTAATCACGTGCCAGAGCATCGTCAGCTCGAGTGCTCCTACAGGATATGGTTTGGCAACAAGCGGCCGGTGAGCAGTCTGCCGTCAGAGCTTCGCACTTTCAAGTGACACCGGCGATGGCATGTATTGCCCATGCGAGAACGCCTCGCCATGTGGCATATAGGGCCTAATGAAGCACGCCAATGCTGCGGCATCGCGGAAGCCATGCGGCATCCATTCCTTGAATCCACTGTCGCTTTAGTCATGTGGCAGCTAGTGTGAAAGCTGTTCAGCCCACGGTGGCCCAGGGTCCAGAACACTACACGGAAAATTTGCGCGGATAGATAGTTGTCACTTGTTTTCTCTGCGCAATGAATACTGCATCGACTTGCGAAACCCGTTGGCAACCTGCCTGGGCTACATATCCAAAGCAACTGACTGTCTCTTCTATTGTGGCAGTACCTCTCCGACACACTATAGGCAGAGTGAAGGGAAATTTCGACAGCGCTGGTCTGAGGCAGCAGACTTGCTATGTTAGCTTTGCCATACTAAACTCCTCTCCACCTAACATTTGTTACGTACCTCCAACCTGGAGGAAGTTCAGTACATGTTAGCATATAAAGTTTGCATATATACTAGTGATTTCAGCATTTTCATAATTCCATTGTGCTTGCTGTTCTCTGTTATTGTACTTAAGCTCTTTCCGTTTTGAGGTATCTGGCTTAAATTTCAGAGTACGACTGCCGCTTGTTAATATGGCGTACACTTTTCGTACCATCAAAGCATGTAGTAGCGCTTTCGCACGTATCTGATGGAAGAAAAATGTCCTGCTGTCATTACCGCAGATTTTTTTAGATCCTAGTTGCTGCGAGTTAGCCCAATACAGCGTTCATTTCCGTGAGAGGCCTGCCTGTTCCTTTCCTGCCCAAGAAAATGTCATCACCATGTGATTATCTAATTGACAGTTCTCAACAGTGCCCACCTTTACATATAGCCTAAGCATGAGAATGGCTTCCGCGTACTGCCAATCGTGTTTTAACACACAAATATTTTGAACACCTGGTGCAAGAGTCAATATAAACATTCTTGTTTTGCCTGGACACATTCGTCATACGAAAATGGAAACCAGAAGTCACCTAGCTGTCCATCGTATTCTTAAATAAGCTTAAAAAACACACACCAAAAGGAAGCACAAGAAAATGCATGCTTTATTAACCAAGGCGAGGATGGAGATTTGTTGCCTGCAGTAAAGTCGTAAAATCTGGAGTTATCTAAAGACTGTACAGCACTGTTGAATGTCTGGCAGCAAAGAGCTTTCCTTGGGCTCGAATTCTGATTTCTAGAACATCAGCATGCAAGACAAGAAGTTTTGTTTTTGTTTAAATTTATGCAAGTTTTGTAGAAGCAACTGTAGATGTTGACATGGAATTAGTGTTGTGTCTGGATCTAGATTAAGAATGGCTACCACATTTATGAATTGCTTGGTTGCCACATGCACTTCAGACATTGTTTGAACAGTCACATCACATTCTGCATTTGGCTTCTTTTCACTTTTTTGCATGGAAGTGTTCCCACTTTAGAGTGCGTAGCCTTTCACAATTCATAATTGATCAGGTGAGCATGTTTTGGCATGATAAAAGGTTTGGAAGTTTGAGAGCATTGGCCCTTCATGATGCACAAGGGGCAGACTGCTTACTGCACTGGTACCACTATCTTCCTAGATATCACTCATATTTCTATACAGAATACATATTTTCAGAAATACATATTTCTGGTCCGAATCTGCACATTCTTCAGTTGACATAATGGGAGCTAGGGATGAACTTTTGCCTTTCTTGGTGCACTGCTCCTATTTCGTTTAAAGAGAAGTCACATTTTGTCTAACCCGAGTTGGGGTGCAAACACTGCATGTTCATAGGGTGGTCAGGGAGCAAACTTGGTGGCACTGTGAAGGCCATGAACAATATGCTTATGATAGGCTGCCTTTAGACTGATTGCACTTCTCGGTGTGTTTTGTATGTGCGAGGGTTCCATAAGCTCCCACATACATTGCTTTGATTTGATGTTGAGGTGACTGGCATGATTAAAAAGTCAATGTGATGATTGAAGTCTTCAGAACATGCTGTGATTGTACTCCTGGCTTAAGTTGCAGACATTGTTTGCTGGTTATACCTTTGAGAGGAAATATAGTAGATGAAGCTATGGGCAGAATGCTTGCTTGGTATTCCAACCTAACCACCC
Organism: Amblyomma maculatum; assembly: GCF_055883805.1. Lineage (NCBI taxonomy): Eukaryota > Metazoa > Arthropoda > Arachnida > Ixodida > Ixodidae > Amblyomma > Amblyomma maculatum. Next base: position 117,660,546 of record NC_139344.1, read on the forward strand.
AAACGTCACTGTTTACTGGAAACAGATTGTTCAAGCTTTCAGCCTTCTGCTTGTTCACTCGTACATTGCAGTGAAGCGCATTTACGCCTTGGCATATGGCAGGCTCAGGGGCTCGTTCTTCGCCACTGTACTATGTTAGACCTCCAGTTGACTCTAAATGCCTTTTGCCATTGCCGTGAAATAGTGTTTAAAAAAAGGTTCGATGACAGAAATACTGTTTGCTCTCTTAGTAGGTAAATAAGAGATAGCATAACATTTCTTACGAGTTACATTAATTACCTGGCACCTCTAGATGCGTGTTGTGCCTGCTATGGGCACTGAATTCTTGGTGTGAGATCAGAGGTTCCTGCAGAATCGCAGACTTTTATCATCATCTTCATCAGCCTGACTATACCAACTGCAGAGCGAAGGCCTCTCCCATATTTCTCCACTTAGCCCGGTTCTGTGCTAGCTGCATCCACTTGACCCCTGCGAACTTCTTAACCTCATCCGCCCACCTAACTTTCTGCCACCCCTGCTACACTTTCCTTCCCTTGGAATCCAGTTTGTTACCCTAAGTGACCATCGGTTATCCTCTCTTCGCACTACATGTCCTGCCCATGCCCATTTCTTCTTCTTAATTTCCACTAGAATGTCGGTAACCTGAGTTATTAATCTGACTCACTCTACACGCTTCCCATCTCTTAATATTACCCCTACCATTTTTCATTCCATAGACCTCTGGGTTGACCTCAACTTAAGTAGAACTCTCTTGGTTAGCCTCCACGTTTCGGCCCCATAGGTGAGCACTTTCCTCTTTAGCGATACCGGTAAGCTGCTAGTCATAATCTGTGAGTGCTTGCCAAATGCGCTCCATCTCAATCTTATTCTTATTTACTTTTCATGGTCCAGATCTGCGGTTACTACCTGTCCTAAGTAGACATATTCGCCTACTACTTCCAGTATTTCGCTACCTAATGTAAACTGCTGTTCCTTTCCGAGGCTGTTGAACATTACCTTAGTCTTCTGCACATTGATTTTCAAGCCTACCTTTCTACTTCTCCTGTCTAGGTCACCAATCATTATTTGCAGTTCATCTCCCGAGTTGCTTAGCAAGGCAATGTCATCAGCAAATCGCAGATTACTGAGGTATTCTCCATCTACCCTGATCCCTATCTGCTCCCATTCCAAGTCTCTGAATACTTCCTCTAAGCAAGCTGTGAATAGTACTGGGGAGATTGTGTCTCCTTGCCTAACACCCTTCTTTATGGGAATTTTCTTACTTTCTTTATGCAGAACAATGGTTGCTGTGCAGCCACTATATATATCTTCCAGCACTTTCACGTACGGCTCGTCTACCCCCCGATTTCGCAATGCCTGCATCACCACCGAGGTTTCAACTGAGTCAAATGCTTTTTCGTAATCAATGAATGCTATGTATGAGGGCTGGTTATATTCCGAGTATTTTTCTATCACCTGATCGATGGTATGGATATGGTCGATAGTAGAATACCATTTTCGAAAACCTGCTTGATCCTTTGCTTGATTGCAGTCTAAGGTTGTCCTGATTCTATTAGCGATTACCTTAGTAAATACCTTATACATAACAGACAGTAAGCTGATTGGTCTGTAATTTTTAAGGTGCTTGGAGTCCCCTTCCTTATGAATGAGGATAATGTTTGCATTCTTCCATGGTTCCGGTACCGTCGATGACACCAGGCACTGCGTATACAGGGTGGCCAGCTTTTCTAACATGATATCCCCCACCCCCTTCTTTCAGCAAATCTATAGTTACCTGATCCGCTCCAGCTGATTTCCCCCTTTTCATAGTTTCTAATGCTTTCTTGACCTCGTCTTTCGTAACTGGTGGAACGTCCGACTGTTTTTTCCTACCGCTAATCTCTTTACGGTCCTGACTACTTTGGCTACTGTAGAGACCTGTATAGAACTCCTCAGCTACTTTGACTATCTTGTCCATATTCGTGATGATGTTGCCCTCCTTGTCCCTTATCGCATACATCTGGTTTTTGCCTATGCCCAATTTCTTCTATCCCGCTTTAAGGCTTTCCCCGTTCTTTACAGCATGCTCAATTTTGTCCATGTTATACTTTCTTATATCTGCCACCTTGCGCTTATCTGGAGTTTCTTAATCAAATCTTTCGGCTCCTTAGACAGCTTACCGGTATCCTCTCTAGCTATCCTACCGCCTACTTCTACCGCACATTCAGTAATGATAGCTCTGAAATTACTGCTCATTGCTTCTGGGGTAATGTTGCCATCCTCGTTTAGAGCTGAATATCTATTCTGTAGTGAGATCCTGAACTCTTCTGCCCTCCCCCTAACCGCTAATTCGTTGATGGGTTTCTTTCTTACTAATTTGTTGCGTTCCTCCTTCAGATTTAGGCTAAATCGGGACCTCACCATCCTGTGGTCACTGCATCGCACTTTCCTGATTACCTTTACATCTTGCATAATGGCAGGGGTTGAACACATTATGAAGTCAATTTCGTTTTTAGTCTCCCCGTTAGCACTTTTCCATGTCCATTTCCGGTTCTTTCGTTTGCTGAAGAAGGTATTCATGATTCATAAGTTACTGTGCTCTCCAAACTCAACTAGTAAATCCCCCCTGCTATTCCTAGAACCAATGCCATAGTCACCTACTGCCTGGTCTCCTGACTGTTTTTCCCTACCTTGGCATTGAAGTCGCCCATTAGCACAGCGTACTGCATCGTTACTCTTCGCATTGCCGATTCTACATCTTTGTAGAAGCTTTCAACTGCCTGGTCATCATAACTACATGTAGGTGCATAGGCCTGTACAACCTTAAGTTTATATCGGTTATTAAGCCGAATAACGATGCCTACCACCCTCTCATTAATACTATAGAATTCATATATATTACCCACTATATACTTATTGACAAGGAAACCTACTCCTAGTTGTCGCCTCTCTGGTAAACCTTGATAACACAGTACATGACCCTCCTTCAGTACAGTATATGCCTCATTCGGCCTCCTAGCCTCACTAAGCCCTATGATATCCCCTCTAACAGCACTGCTAAACTAGCTTCACTAGCTAGGGTTCTAGCGTTAAACGTTGCCAGGGTCAGTTTCCAATGGCGGCCTGTCCAGCAGAGCCAGGTATTCTTAGCCCCCCCTGCTGCGTCACAGGTCTGACCGCCGCCGTGGTCAGTTGTTCCGCAGCCGCTGGTGACTGAGGGCCGGGGTTTTATGGAGCTTATCATAGGAGGTTGCGGCCAATTACTACACCAGGGTGGCCAACTCCTGTTCTGGTGAGGGAGTGCATTGCCGGAGATGTTCACTGGCATCAGGTCGCGCCCAAACCTATTTATGGAATTCCATCGACACGCGGATTTTTTTTTTAATCCGGTGGAGAATTGCTCGGCACCGGGAGCTTCGTGCACTCATTAGCCGCAGCTTGGCCATACCCAGCTTATATAAGCTTGGCTTGTACAAAACATGCTTGCAAATGTAACCCTCTTTAAGGCTGCCTACACCCTACTGTGGTGGCTTCAGTATTTAGGGAATTTGACTAATGAGCTGGGTGACGCGGGCTCGGCCCGAGCCGGGGTGGTTACATTTCGGTGGTAGCAGAACGCTAAGTCCCCATGTGCTGTACAGTGTCAGTGCACATTAAAGTGTAGATAGTCAAAATTATCCAGGGCTACCTACTATTGCTGACCTTCATTGTCTAAGTTTCTTTGGCATGTTGAACCTTATCATCAAATCAAGGCTGCCTACTGTTAGCGTTAGTAGCTGACCTTCGTAATGACACATTCTGCCCCTCACCACTCTCCGAAATTGTGTTGTTTGCAACTCAACTCAGGTTACTTACAGTTTGATGACCCCTTTTTCTGAAACACTAGCAGTTGACGAACTCACTCCCATGCAGTGAACTTTGAGAAAAGTGCTGATTTGGTCATAAACGTTTTTTTTTATGAGAATTTGGTCAGTCATATGACCCTTGAGAAGTCATCTGCTGAAATGTTCATGTGACAAGCTAGGCAGCTTTATAAATGGCTTGGATATCATATCAGAAGTGCTATGATAGTGAACTATGCTTAGTGTCTGCAATACGTTCATGATGAATGTGGTGAACGCAGATTAGACAAATTTTTGCTCCACTTTTAATTCACTAGTGGGTGCCTGGTGAGTTGTCAGTGCAAGCTATTGATAGTTTCACTTTCTTCATGCAGTTTACATAGCTGTGGAATCCTCATAATAGCAGAAGTATTATATTTATGGTTCACTAACTAGTTTTTTTAAATATAAAATAAGTAAATACGCCGTCAGCAACCCTGGAGAACAGTGCGCTATTCACTTGGATGCCATAGATATTTTAATCATGCCATACCCCTGTGTTATTTTCAGTTTTCAATTCTACAAGTCTTGATCACGGTAGCACATCACTATACTCTGGGATAACTGTGGCTATGCAGCTGAAGTTAGGCAGGAAGGAGGAGGCAACATACCTCTTTCCCCTTGCCATGTAGAGTGGGTTACTTCAGCCCTAGTGACCTTGCATTAACTCTCCAACATCCTCCCTTCACTTCAACCCTGTACACTCCTAGCCCAAATAGTGAGCAAACCACCCTTCATGGCAAGGGGACAGAAACTATTCTCCTTTCCTTTCGTACCTAGACTCAGCTGCATAGCCCCAAAACATTGTCCCCATGTACAGCAAGATTCAATGCACCCTCTTCAATTCAGAGCACCCTCTGCTTGCTCTGTACCACCCTTGCAGCAGCCCAGTGTTTTGTTTACCGCAGATTATCATGTCTGTGCAAGCTGTGTTGGCATGGAGAGCTGCATTTCTAGCAAACTTTCATGCTTTACGATGATGCTCTCATTGATTGGCTTTAAGATTCATGAAACGTGGTCGTGTGTGTTGATTAGTGTCACATGAAGTAAACTTCCACTGACTAAAATACAATCATAAGGATGGCAATTTATAGGTGAGTTGGTAAGGTGTCATCTTGAAAGTAGCAGCACGAAAAAACAAGGATGTGAAAAGAAGCAAGCAGATGCTAACTCGCAACTAAAGTTTATTGATGAAAACAAGAAATATATAATGCCAAGCAACACTGCAAACCACTCAATCCCCTTTAAGCAGACAGCAAAACATGAATCATTAAAACTTCCGAACAGTTCCATTTGAGTAGATATAGGTAGAGGTCAACTTGGCTGTGCATTGTAAAGAATGCACTGGTTGCTTTCAGTTTCTGCTGCACACATTCTGGCTGTCATCCATTGCAAATCAGCTGGGAAATCATTGAAGCTAGACACATTTTACAACTAGGTAATGAATGTGTTAGTGAGCCATCCATCGTGTTACCATGCAGTGAGTTGGGTTATCTAGATAGGGAACTGTTCTTAAATTTTAGTGATTCATGTCTTGCTTTTTGCTTATCAGTGATTGAGTGGTTTGCATTGTTGCTTGGCTTCTTTATATATTTCATGTGTGCTTCAAAAAACAGTTGTAAGTGCCCGTATTGTCTCCTTTCATACCCTTGTTTTTTCTTGCTGCTTCTTTCAAGATAAAATACAATCTTTGCTACTTCGGTCATAAAATGAATTTTAATTAAGTTCCACATCTCTTAGAAAAGTAGTATTGTAGTTGCAGGCATGTATTAGGCCCTGCAGTACCAATTAAAGTGCTCGCTCGATGTAAAGCATAAAGAAAAGGAGGGCTTGTCTGATCTCGAACCTAGTGGGAACTGGTGGATTATGGATAGGCTGTTAAAATGCACTTGTAGTTAAAGTCAAGTAAATGCTTTTTTATTTGTAACTAGGGGCACTGTGATGCCTGACTTGCTTTTCTGCCAGGCTGGCGACGAGATGGAGTGAAAGGAGTTATTTTATTTCACTGTTGGTATGTCTCGGGTGATGTCAACATGTTTCTTCTCTGGCATTGTAGGCAATCGCCCTTCAACTAATTGAATCCCAAAGCGAAATTTTGAATAAAAAAAATAATTTAGGATTATTTAACAGGCAGAGGTAAATTTCATGCAGTGACCTGCACCAGCATGTCGTGCATCATTTCAAGAAAAAAAAACAGTATTGTGGTGTTCCTACTCTGCCTTTATTTCTTGCTCACAAAGCCTCTGCATGTACAGTACTCACGGATTGAAATAGGACACTCGGAGCGCGTGGCCGTCGCTGCATGCAGCGCCGCCCGGGGATGCTCATGGAACCAAGGTGCTGTATTGTGGTATAGCTCGAGGGGGAGAACATCTAAGAAGCAGAACTGCTCCTTCCGGTCGCCAATAAGCCGGCCTGTTTACCACACTGCCTTGCATTCAGCGACGGCCACGCGCTCCGAATGTCCTATTTCAATCCGTGAGTACTGTACGTATTGCACTACATTACGTTTTCACTAATTTGTTGGGTCATGGTATTTTTTACCTTACAGCAAGCTCCATGTGGCTTCATAAGCAATGGTTTCTTCAAGCTCTATACCCTTTGCTGGAATTGCGCTGTGTTGTGGTGGGCAAGAAGCAGGACATTGATGTAAGCACTGAAGACATCTTTCAGCATGTGTAGTTTTTTGTTTGCCTAACCCACTACTGCATTTATGACCCCTCATGTTTATTTTGACATTTAGGTTTCTTCAGTGTTTTTTTTTTGCTTGCTGCCGTTGCTTACTGGCTATGACATTTGGCCGTTGAGTTTGAGAATGCGAAGTGGAATGCCTGTGGCCTGTTGATAGAGGCAAAATGCAAATTTGCCCACATTTGGTGCCAGCGCATAGCTTGAAGAACTTTTGTGGAAGAGGGCTCTGGAAATTAACCCAAGAGCCCTCCTTCATGATGTCTCTCATAGCTCATGTTCAGCTTTAGGGTATTAAAAGGACATTGCGGACAAGCTGAAGCTGGCTTTTACTACAAATTACTGCACTCTATCCACTAAAGTGCTACTTACTGAAAATGCGAGCTTACTTTAAGATAGGAAAAGCCAGAAGTTTTGAAACAGATGTCATTACAAGCCGATTTCATAAGTTCTACATGATGCATCCATACTTTATTGGGCACAGGCCCCAGAGGCTGTGCTGGTAAGCCGTTCCCTTCAATATGATGATCATGGAGCGCGGTTCACACAGGCCTTTGATATCATTGAGTACCCTTGGTTTTCAGGAACAATTTCAAGGAGCTTTGGAACTCCTGAAATTATTTCTTAAAATTCTAAAAAAATTGCATGGTTTTTCTCTAAAAGTGAGCCTACAAGAAAACTAAATGTGCACTTCAGAGGGAACAATCAAAGAGAGCATGAGCCTATATAATATAAACCCAAAGTGACAGCCTGGCATGCATCCAGACCAGGGTTACAGGTGGCCCACTTTTTCGCAGTTGCCACCTCTCATGACCCTATTTAATTTTTCTTTTTTTCAGCATGTCTGTCTTCGTTTTCCTAAATTTCACACAACATTTATGCAAAACTGCTGTGAATAAATTTTTCTCAAATTGAAACTCCTTGAAGACCTTTCTGGAGGGTTATTTTTCTGGTCTTCCTGTCTTCAACTAGACCTGTTGATGGCTGCTTTCTTATAAATCAGCTCCGACAAATTTCCTCTCTAAAAGGGCCCCCTGCACTTTTTTGGTAGCTAAACTGAGTGCGAATACATTTTGTATGTACCGTGAAAAGAGAAAAGAGGGAAGTGTTATTGATAATCCTATGCCATAGGTAATCATAAACCATGAATGAAGTATGGGGTATTTCTGGCAGAATATTTCTGCACTGCTTCTCTGCTCAGCGCAAACCCCTTTCCTGTGGCGGCCAAACCTGTTTTGGGGGCAGAAATAGGCGGCTGCCAGGAGACATTTCTTGTGACAATGACCACATCCATTACCTGCTCCACTCAGTAACAAAATTCATAACCCCCCCTCCACTTCCGCCCCTTCTGGTTTTCTATAGTGAAGGCATGCTTCTCGTCAGATTCGTGCATAACATGAGGTTTGATACAGAAACATTCAGCAGTGCACTCAACTTCTGCCCCAAAGGGAATTAAGAGGATATTTTCGCATGTCTTCAGTGCACAATCACGTGATACATCAGTGACATAGCCTATATGTTACGTACACATATCTTGTAGAGTCTATTCTTTTTTTTTTCCTTGAGAGAGAAGCACTGCTCAGTCAAAAGGCATGATGCAGGGGGATGTAGAGTGAGCGCCGATTCGGTGTATTTGCAATCTTTTGCTTAGTTTCATTCTTTTTCTTCCGGTGGTTTAGTGGGGTTGCTGGTATTCGAGCAATGCAAGGACACGGAGTCAACAGTCTGCTTCTTCACAGTGCACTGCCGGGATTGCGCATTTGTTTTTCTCATTGTAATGAAAACATGCAAGGCTGGTGTATGAGTTACTTGCACACACGCATGCCACACATATGCTGTTTTGCAGTGGCAGAAAAGAAATAACTGTCAGACTGAGAGCATCTTCTAAGAGCACATAAACGTTGGTATTTGAAATTAAGCTGTAAATTCATAAAAGATGTGGCTTAGCTTATGAACCAACAATTTTCCGGCACTATCGTTTCACACAACGGGTTTAACTTAAGGTACAAAGGTGGCCGATAGAGCCCTGTGCTCTAACACGCTGCGCACAGAAGCAATCAAATCTTGAGCGCTCCCTATACTGCTGCTCAGGCCAAAGCAACCCAAACCTCGTTGAAACAAAAGTGACGTGACTATGTCACTCCTGCATGTCCTGCATGGTTTGTTTTTTCATTTTACTGGGAGGGAGTGAGAAAAAGGCTGCCTGGTCTGCGCAGGAAGGACGAAAGGGTGCTGGGAAGTTGGCCGTCCTTTAAAACGAGTTGCGGGTGGGAAGGGGGAGTGGAGGTAGTGGGAGGGGAGTCTAGCTGTCCTGCGAGCTAAGCACACAGCAGCATGCATGCTTTCTCTATTTTTTTATTTAGCAGTGGTGCGGAATGCTGAAAGAATCGAAGGGAGGGGGGGGAGGGCAGGCAGGCCAATGCATGCGGCACGGTTTCAAGTAGTGATGGCTTGGAGCTGCCTCGGCAAAGCACAGAGCAGTGTGCATGCTTGCTTTTCTTTTTTTTACTTAGCAGTGTGGAAAAAATGAACGAATCGGGGAGAGGGCAGGCTGGCCAATGGGCACGGTTTCGAGTGAGTGATGGCTTGCAGCTGCCTCGGCAAAGCATAGAGCAGTGTGCATGCTTGCTTTTCTTTTTTTACTTAGCAGCGCGGAAAAAATGAACGAATCGGGGGGAGGGCAGACTGGCCAATGCAGGCAGGACAGTTTCAAGTGAGTGATGGCTTGGAGCTGCCTCGGCAAAGCACAGATCAGTATGCACGCTTGCTTTTTATTTTCACTTAGCAGTGCGGACAGGATAAAAGAATCGAGGGGTGGGGGGCAGGCTGGCCAACGGGCATGGTTTCGAGTGAGTGATGGCTTGGAGCTGCCTCGGCAAAGCACAGAGCAGTATGCATGCTTGCTTTTATTTTTTTCGCTTAGCAGTGCGGAAAGGATGAAAGAATCAGGGGGGTAGGCTGTCCAATGGGCACAGTTTCAAGTGAGTGATGGCTTGGAGCTGCGCACAGAGCTGTATGCATGCTTGCTTTTTTTTCACTTAGCATTGCAGAAAGAATGAAACAATCGGGGGGGACACACACACAGAGCTGTATGCATGCTTGCTTTTTTTTCACTTAGCATTGCAGAAAGAATGAAACAATCGGGGGGGGCAGCTGTCCAACAGGCACAGTTTCGAGAGAGTGATGGGTTGGAGTTGCCTTGGCAAAACACAGAGCAGTATGCACGCTGGCTTTTTTACTTAGCAGTGCAGAAAAAATGAAAGAATCGGGGGGGGGGGGGGGGGTAGCCTGGCAAACACAGGCAGCACGGTTTCAAGTGAGTGACGGCTTGGAGCTTCCTCGGCAAAGCGCAGAGCAGTATGCACGCTTGCTTTTTTTTGTAGCACCGAAGGTTTGCCTGCACATGGGCCGGTTTTGTACCTTGAGTTAAGCCCCTCATGTGATACAAGCCTGAGCCGTTTTGGGGCATTAAACCCCATATGGCAAACCTTATGTGAAACATCTTGTATAATTCCATTGCTTAATCCAAACGTCAAAGTTTACGCGCCCTTTAGAAGATGCTGTCTTGACAGAATTACTTTTTTTTTATGCCACTACAAAACTGCATGTGTATGGGTATGCGTGTGTGCAAATAACTCGCACTCTGGTACTCAATACATATGCAGCCCCGCACACGGCAAGTACTCTTGCACATTTTTTTTAGACTGAAGAAAGCAAACGCACCATCCCTGTGGCATGCTGCGAAAAAGCAGACTCACGACTCCAGAATCGCCGCATCGCATTGCATACCAGCCGCCCCACCATACTATCGGAACAGAACGAAAACAAAAAATTGCGAACGCAGAGAATCGGTGTGCACTACATTCCCACGCATCGCGTCTTTTGACTGAGCAGCATGCCTCCGTAAAAACAAAATCTAGGAGATATGTGTATGTGACATATAGGCTACGTCACCCACGTGTCACGTGACTGTGCACCCAGGACGTGCAAAAATATTCTCCCACAAGGATTTTGCTATATAAGATAGGTGACGCATTGAGTTTTGCAAAGGGTCCAAGTAGGTCATTGTGCTCCTACTTTCACCCTGACCAATTCAAGGGGTGAGAGGCACTTAAGGGCACAATTACCTACTATAATCTATATGATCTCGAATGGGCCAGGTGCAGCAGACAGCTTGTGAGATTGAGTATAGTGACAGGAAATCTTCACTTTATAAGAGTACATTCGCTTCAACTCCACGCAGCCCTGAATGCCTGCTTTTCATTTATTGGCGGTTATGTGACCTTGAGGGCTCATAGACTGGCACTCAACTTGTAAACACTTGACATCCTATCATTTGCTCTTTTTGTGGGCTTTGTTCTGCGGGTTTGCAAGCTTTTTACTAAAGTGGATACAGAGATTATGCATAGATCTGTTCTCTGAAGCATTGGCTGAGTGACAGCCCAGGTCAAACCTGGTTAACTTAGAACTTCTGGCACATTATTTTTTCTGGGTATGGCTTTGGCATCTCTCCTGACATCCCAGCTTCTGACACCAAGTATGCATAATCATGGTCTATCACTAACTCCAGTGCTGTAATGATCATCACATACTTCTGTAGTGCTGCACATTTTAAGTTGTCACTGTATATGAGCAATGTTTCAGAACATACTTAGTGCTGAGCTACGGTACACATTTGAGGACTAATAGCAAGTTTGCTCTGCTTGGTGGCTTCCACAGACACGGACACACTTGTGGGAAAGGCATGTTGCGTACATACCTGCAGCCAACCCTTCCGATTTTCTAGAAGACTTCAGATTTTTGACCAAACTTTCTGATTGCACGATCACTGCCCTAAATCTTCCGATAAGGGGCTTCTGCCTGCAAAGAATGGCTTTTGCGGAACCGGCACCAAGGAATCGGCAGCCGCATTATAATTTCGAGCATCTCCATCAGAGGCCACACTAGCACCATCGGCATCATTGGCTAAGCAGGAAATCAATCAAAGCAGACTTTAGCCGAGCAAGAGTAGGTGTCGCTGGCTGCGAAAACAGTTGGTGTACTGAGTTTCTTGTAGGCAGCGGTGCACAGCTAATGCAGCCACAGTAGATATAGATGCTTTGCTGGCTTCGCTTTCGATCTCAGCTCAGGGCAGCCACTCAGTGTACTTGAGGTTAAAGGCTTTGCCCAAATGTCATGTTATCTGATCCTTCTTATTGAGCTCAGCTGCGTGCCTTATGTTACCAAGCTGCTCTATGCTCAACAATGGCATGGTTGCTCTTCTTTCGCAACCAACGCAGCCAACAACGGTCACGGACGAAATTATGTGTAAAAGGGCTAGTTATGGTTTTGTATTAAAAAACTTAAACAGCGCTCCGATGGTGCTGAGAGAAAACTGGTGGTGGGCATGCAGATCAGTTTTGCGTTGGCTATATAGACGTAGTGAGAACGCTCGGTGGCGGCCTGCAGATATCTCGACAGACGCACACCTTTAGACATGCATTGCATGCTTGCTGCTGCATGCTTAGGATGTTTAGATTAGGACGCATCAGACACTGCCTGGAAGTAGCAGCCCCCTCCCCCTTTTGTACACAAATGCAGCCTCCCCCCCCATTTTTGCAGTCTTCTCTTTTTTGGTCTTAGCAAGTACGTATAAAGCAAGCTGGGGCCACTAGTAGTGCGATTGAGCCTTGTGAACAATGTCAACATCTGTGCTACAGGCATCAATGGCTTGCTTGTCACATCAGGGTACTATGTACATCTTCGGACACACGGTGCTGTCAAAGCGGTTGGTTCACTTGTTCTGTGGAGAGATTCACGGTAGGCAGAAGGCATGGCTTTTCAAGTGCAGTGACCATTGTGGCTCCCAGCTTTGTTTGGAAACTGAAATCAGCGAGTTGAATTTGTTGGTTTGGGTGTATATGTAACGAAGAAGCACGCATATTTTCTTCCCTCGACCCTGAGCCCTGCAAGGTCAAAGATAAAGTGTAGCAGCAACTTCAAACTAAACTTTAATAAACAAATTTGGTCACTAAATTTCACAGCATTTTCAATGCATATATCATGTTCTACAGGAACAGTATCACAGTGGCAGCGACATTTTGCCTGACATTAAGCGTTTTCAGCTGTTTTTCACAGCTGCCTTTTCATGCAGCCTGGGAAACATGTTCTGTTAGCCTGTGAATATAGAGTTTGCTTCTGAATGTTCAGAGGACTTGACATTAGGACATGAGTGTTTTGTGTGTGGAATGGTTAATTCAAATTTTACCCTTGTGGCCGAATTCAAAAACATGTCTCCACTCGACACTACTTCAGCTCCATAAAGTGATGAAAACAGTCTTTTCTCTACTTAAGGTTCAGTTCAGATTCTTGAATGCTTTTCAGCATTTCCTCCGACATACCCTTTAGAAATATTTCTCCCCTCCAGGCAGCACAAGTGGCATACGGGGACAAGACTAATGGCGAATTCGAGTGGGAGAGCAGGCGCCCTCGAGACCACTTCGAAAGCACTCAGACAAGCGGGTGCCCTCCAGTGGTAGAGCAGGAGTAGAATCACTGGCTTCCAATGGTAGAGGAGGAGGTCTTTTCCTTCGCTGAGAGCACCTGAATGCACCCCCGGCTGCTCCCTCGTCTAAAGCGAGTGTAGAGGAAGTCGCATGACATAAAGCGTTATATCCACACCATCTTTTTTTTTTTTCTCGAGTCAGTGACGCTCTAAATGGTGGCTGCAAAGCATTGCTCAGGTTTGAGTCACAGCTGGTGTCGAAAGGGCCAAAGGAGGCAGATCGCCGCGCTGTGAGAGCAAAGGCATGCAAAGCAAACAGTTCTACACAGAGTGTTTGCTTCTCCTGGGGTTGCAACTGCTGTTACTGCAGGCAGGCGGAGAATGCTGGGGAGGGAAGTGCGGTCACAATGGTCGTGGCACACTGCTCTCGACACGCAGAGAGCATTCCCGTGGGAGGACAATTACACCCTCGCTCAGCGTGCTCCTGCACTTCTCTGTGCTGCTCGGCACCTCTGCTGTCGTCCCCCCAACCGAATGGGCCATAAGGCCAAAATTTGGCCCGGAAAGTGCATGCCACTACGTGTAACATGCTCATTTTCTAATGTCAGGTCCTTGTGAACAGCATCCACAAGCTGCCTCAAGAGTCACAGGCTAGTAGGCTGTGGCGGCTACTTTTCGATGGAGACTAAAAGTAAGGCGCCAGGGTGCGGTGCGACATCAATGCACGTTAAAGAACTCCAGGTGGTTGAAATTTCTGAAGTCCTCCATTGCAGCATTTCTCATAGCCTGAGTCTTTTGGAAGTTAAAAAAAAAAGTCACAGCCTAGTAAAACATGTTTCGCAGACTGCATGAACAAGGCAGCTGTGAAAAATGGCTGAAAACAATTCACGTCTACCAACATTCACTGCCAGTGACATATTGCTTATGTAGAACAGGATTTAAGCATTGAGAACTGCTCGAACTGCTATGAACTCTAGTGACCTAGTTGCAAATTTACCCTCCGAGTGCTCAGCGGCGAGCGTTGAGCACATGTGAGGTGTGCAAATAAGCATGTTATAGCGCATGCACCCAAGCGCTTTCCAGAAGCAAATGCCACTGCTGTTTCCAAGCAAGCTTGGAGCTATAATTGTAAGCGCACTTGAAAAGCCATGCCTTTCACCAACTGCAAATATCTCTCCACTGCTAAAAATACAGAATTGACCCCCCCCCTCCCTTCAGCACTGCATCTAGACATACAGGTATATCTGAGGCAATCAGAAAGTTATTGATGTGTGCAGCACAGGTGTTCCATGGCACAACTGCACCTCTGGTACCTCGCTGTCTTCCTATTTACAATATGACATTCCCCACAATTGCACCACTGTCCACAGTGGTTCACAGAAACCACTGCACATGCTTCATTTGCTGTTAGCCATCAAATGCTTTCTGCAACTTGGCACTCGGCATGCTCTGAAATGTTGCTAAGGTATCTGGTGATGACTTGAAACGTGCCTACACCTCAGTAGCGTAATGCGATGGTCAACTACAGCTTTGAAATCTGCAAGTGACGATAGTTATCCATGCTCAATGTACGCCGCAGGAACTTGGGAGGCTTGTCTTGGTCGTACTTGAAACGATGTTTCAGTATTTTCCGAGTCAGATTGAGGTTCTCAGAGCCAATGCTTCAGAGAGTGGGTCTGTGAATCCTTATTGTATCCACTTTCATGAAAGGCTTGGTATGAAGTAGAACGAAGTCTGCACAGTGTGTGAAAGCTGCGGTGCCCCATGTTTGCAAGTGGAAGTCTAGTTGTCCCTGTAGTAGTGTCATTGCCACTTATAGATTCTCCGTTTCCTCATGCACTCGAGGAGCAATTCAAGTGGAGCTTCATTAAAAAAAAAAGGGGCCTTGAGGACCGTTTGGAGTAAAGGTGTTAGTCAAGGCATGTTTGTGAATATCAGTTAACCTGATCCCTATACACTGTTTCCACTGCCTCGGGTGGTTAGGTTATTTCTCAAGACCTTATTGGAAGGAAGGCTGAGGGCCTGTCATGAATCCAAACCAAGCCTTTAGTAAACTTGGGGGGAGTTGTGCCACTTCTACATGGCATTCTCGCTCACAATTGAAAGATTCCATCATCTCACTGTAAGCTCTTGTACCCCCGCTGTTGCAATCGATAATTCACTGCTGGGCTCAAGTAATACTCATGCACTTTTGGAGATGTGTTATCAACTGTTTTTGTACAAGTTGCAATGATGATATACTTTCCGCACTGTTCTGTGTGCAGTTTTGTTTTTCTTCTATGATCATATGAGGATTGCACAATCTCATTTCAGGTTTGGTTTTATTCCTTAGCTCTGTGTGCTAAGCCATATCCTAGAATGCACACTTCTATTTCTCAAAGGCCATTTAAATCTCCAGTTTTGCACTGCTCTGTTCACTTTAGTTATTGTAGCTTTCCATGAAGCAGTGCTCAAATGTCTTCGATTGATAAGATATGGTTCAAAGTCCCTTGAAATATCTGTTCAACTAAGGTATTATATTTTGTGATGGACTAATGCTGAACAGCCTGCATTCTTGTGTCAGTTCCTCAGATTTCTGTAGTTCAGAATCGAAACTTTTTGAATTATCAATAATAGAGCACCTACATAACCCCTTTCTCAGAATGTTTTGTAAAGACATAGCTGAATTTTCGGATTTTGGAATAAAGTCCTGCCTTTTTTTTTGCATTTTGCAGACGTTGCACAGTGAAAACCTGTATCCAAGCTCGAATCCAACAGGCCAAGAGCAGCTGAAGAAGGAAACCTGTATCCAAGCTCTGAACCAAAAGCAGATGTTTTTGACCACGGTGTATCAGCCAATAAAGCCAATCCAGGTGACAACATGTATCTTTTGGAAGCTTGCATTCTTTGCACTTCAGACTCATCCCATAGAGAGCATCATTTCTGCAAAACATTTTGTGTCATAACTGTAGCAGACAGTGATTGAGGTCTTGCACAAGGCCTAAAGCTGGCATATTAGTATTATGCGCAACACAAATGAGGCGTGATGTAGGAGCCTTGCAACCATGCAGAGTATCACCATAGCATGGTAGCATTCCCATGCCGAATGTCTCTCGTCTGAGATAGACTAATGTCTTGCACCTTCAGAGTGCACTCATTCCTTGCACTGAGTGCCCACATCCATGCACTCTGAATGTTGATAGCTATGCACAAATTTTGCCGCACATATACACGGGTACAGAAGTCCTCACAGTGTGCACGCCTTCGCGCCGTGAGTACGTCGCACGTCCTCGCATCGCACGTCCTCGCATCGCACACCCTCGCATCGCACACCCTCGCATCGAACACCCTCGCATCGAACACCCTCGCATCGAACACACTTGCGTCGCACATCCTTGCATCGCACATCCTCGTGCTGTGCGGGTCGATAGCCACGCACAGATAACCACGCAGAGCCTCGCACAATATTTTCATAGGGTTGCATTCCAAATAATGTAGTAAGAGAAGTTAGTTAAGTCATATTCTCATCGGTGAAAGTATTTCGCTCGGGCGCGGAGGCCAGTACATCAGCAGTGACATCGGCGACATCTGCTGATCAGCCCACAAACCGCCGATGCAGCGGCTGACCGATGTAATGCATCGCTTCGCTGTTGATAGTACGTCATGCTGTTGCACTGTGGCACCACTAGTAGGTCACTGATTGTGGTACTAGACTGCGCCTCGATAGAGAGAAAGACCACTACTCGTAGGAGCTGAATATATACACTTCAAGGGTTTGTTCTCTCCAGTACTTCGCTGTATGACCTATAGACCTCCTTCACTCTGGCTACGTCACGAAAATGCGGTGGCGCTGTCGTTGCTAGTGACTTTCGAGTGGTAGGCAAAACAAAACAAACAACGCTTCAGTCGCCTTGCCTCCCGTGATTGTGCGTGCGATGGCTTGCTGCTGCCAGGAAATGCAGAGCACCATGCCGACTAATCGCTTCACTATGACATGTGCTGAAAGGCACACAAGAGGAAGTTTAGTAAGCTTGCAAAGGCTTCTTGCCGACAATGGTCGCCGTAAACAGTTGTGGGCCGCCGCGGTGAAGCGCCAAGGCTGAATACCGACGCCTGCTCATCGAATATGCGGCAAACACTTTGTTACGGCTAAGCTGGAGCTTATTCACCTTTACGCCAGAGCGGTCTACCGGATCAAAGGTCGCGAATCACTCGAGTTTGGCCTTTTTACGACGCGTGATGGGATCTTGGTGTGCGGACGCGGGTGCGCTGGTAACACACATAGACGAGGCAGTCGTATATGTTGTATTGCGTAGGCCTGTTTCTTTGTTGGAGCATGCATAGATGTTTGCCTATGTGAACTGTTCCTCAAGCCCGTTTTTTCACTTTGGTAATTGTATGTATGCGCAGTGAGCTGCTACTCGAAAGATCTGTGTTGCACTCCTCGATCTGTGATATATATGTTGCATGGCTAACCTTCACCACGTTCATGTCAAATTATTTTAATTACTTCCAGATGAAGACTCTCACTTCACGTTAACAGCTAGTGATTTGGATCGGAGCTGCATTTTTTTTATTTATGCCGAGCGCTTTTATTTGTATTCACAGCGGCTTATTGTGAATGAGAGTTGTGGGGTTTATCCTACATTACCGCGGCCACAGTGGCGAGACCGAACTGGGCCACCCTAACTACGGAACCACGGGTGAAGGTAAAAACGGCCCCTGAAAAGAGGTCCCCAGAAGATACAGCCACGAAACAAAGGCCCCTGGACTTTATTGCCCCGAAAAAAAACCGTCCAGAAAGGTCCCCCCAGGAAGCGGCCCCTAGGAAAAAATGTCACCGAAGAAATTGACTGAAATCTGCCCGGAACTCACTTCGCAAAAAATTAAACATCTTATGACGCCTTTTTTTTTTTTTTTTTTAGAATAGATGTAACCATTGTTTGGGTACTGGGTCCTCTGGGTGCTTTACGCGTTTACAGAAACTGGAGAAGACTTAGCATGAAAGCATATCGAAAAAAAAAAAAAAGCCCCACCACTATATAATATCCAGCAAGTATTATGCGGTGCATAGTTTCCAGTTTCCAAGCTGGGAAATATCGCTCTTTAATATAGGCCTAATCACCCGGCTAATATTACACATTCGAGAGACGTGCTTGTCCTCCACCGCACAAATTTCGGTGCCATAATGGTTTTCTTTTCTTTTTTTTTTGCGAACGCACACCATCGGTACCATGTTTTGCAAATTTCAAGCGGACGGGTAGAAAGAAGCACTGTAGCCTACAATACTGCGACTAGACTCGAGGAAACTCAGTATAGGCCTTTTGTAAAAGAACTACAGGACGTGCCAAACAAAACAAAACAAAAAAACAAACGGCGGGGTTCAAAATATAGATACCGTTCAAGCTAAAACCATAAACACAGATGGCAGATAAAAACAGTAAAAGTTGATTACAATGAGCGAAATTTATCGCTGATAAATCAAGCACCGGCCAAGGCGAAAGCTCGACTTTGTAGAACGTTTAATTGCATCTATTTGGGGACATTTTATCAGAGGCCATTTATTCCGGGACCACTTTTTCCTGGGACGTTTTGACCGGAACCCACGTAACCACATTGGCCGCTGCAGCTCGTAATTGTAATGCAAGCTAACAGCGTGACTAACCGTGATAAAATTGCTACCATTAACGACGACAGCTGCCCACGAACAGAGCAGATATAATAGATGTGCAGCGTTGTGATTTCAATGAATAACGAAATGATACGCAAGTCCGTGCAGTGTTAAGGCTACTGTTGCCATGCTGACCTAAATCACCTTACCCATACAGCCGCTCGACGCTAGCGAGGTGCTTCGTGCTTACCAAGAACACTCATTTGCCGCTCGGTGTGAAGAATCATCCGATAACGCAATGATGCTTTGAGCGGACTACATCGTACGCGGTTTTCGACGCTATATATGAGCGAAAAAAATCACAGTCAGCTTACTCGACTCAAAGCAGTTGTAAGCATCCGAAGCTTTGTAATTCTCTATGCGTTCCGCGCTTAATTTTCTCGGAGAAAACAGCAAATAGATGCCAACGTCGCTCATTTTTCTTGGCTGGCAGCAACGCTTCTCTTGTGCGCCTTGAACCGAATCTCCATCGGTACGGCATGCGGGTTCGTACGCTGCACGCCGTGTAGGTAGAGCTTTTCAATGTATCGCTTCTGTCCTCACCGCTGAGGCTCACGAATATTAGCACATGATCATTTCGTCTGCCAAGAAGGCGCCTACAAATCACTCGACTCAAAGCAGTTACGGTCGTGCTTTTTGCCTACCGTGGGATCGCTGACGATAGCAGCGCCACCTCGATCATCTTGTTTGTTTGCAAACATGAAGGAGGTCTATACTTACAGACGAAGCCCGTAACATGCTTTTACAGCCTCATAATTTGATGTCCAACCCCTTTAAGGAATGACATAACAAAATTTTAGTGCATACAAAATGAAATGGAAGAAAAAAAGAAATGAATATGAACACCCGTCGTGGTGATGCAATGGTTACTGCGCGCGACTGCTATGCCCAAAGTTGCGGGATCGAATACCGGCCGTGGCGGCAGCTCTTTAGAGGTGAAAAGCTAGGCTGTGCTATGCGATATCAGTGCATGTTAAAGAAATGCAGGTGGTCGAAATTTCCAGAACCCTCTCCTATGGCGTTTCTCATTCCCTCAGTCGCTTTGGAACGTTAAACCCCATAAACCAAACCAAGCCTTAACGTTAGATAAGAACAATTTAGAAAGAAGCGAACGCAAAAAAAAAGCCAATAATTCTTATCTCACTGGTTTAATGAAAAATTCAATGAACTTTAAGCTGACAAAGAAACTAGAAAAATGAGCACAATTTATAGGTCACGTTTTCTTTTTACTCGAACAAACTAAAAAAAGAACACGCGAAAAGGCTGTAACATTTTTGTCACAAGCTGTGCTCTGAAACGCTGAAGCTATAAGCTCAGAAACAAGTCAAACTACGAAGATTTCACAAAATATAAAAAGTATTGACATCAAAGGACTAGAACAGGGTTTTAAAATCCTTCAATAGATCAAATACTTATTTCCTCATGGTTGATTTAGAGAGAAATGTGTAAACATTGAAGTGCACGTTGAAATTCATACGAAAAAAAAAAAGGCAAAAGCAAAGCACGGACAAAAACAAAAAGGGAACACATAGAAATGCGGCCTGTGGTCGCATGTTTGATGCAAGGAAAAATGAGAATACTCAGAGAGAACTCATTGGAACGTAAAATGCGCATTTGAACTTTATTACACTAAAAAAATAGAGGGGCCAGGAAAACGAGAACACACAAACGAGGCAGGCTTTCTTCCCGTATGAGGGACTCCCAAAAAAGAAAAAGAAAATTTGAGGCATACCATAATTCCAGAATATATTCCTTAGATTATACAAGACTAAGACATGAACTTTTTCGTCATGCTGACTTTCTATATGCGCGGACTACACATTATTTTTTTTTTGTTCATATTGTTTGGTTTGTCACAGCTGGAGAAGCCTACTAACTGCTGTGCAGAAAAGAAGGGAACGTTCCCCGAGTGGATGCCTACGGCATGTTACCATGCTAAATAAAACAGCGAAACAAGCTGTGATATGAAACCAATCTCTATATTCAAGAGAATACCGTCGCGGTACCACGGAGTGGCTACTTATCAATGCTTGTATTTGAGGGCACATGCACATTGTGAAGTTCAAATAAACTTTCGAGCCATTCGGTTGCCTGTTCACAGCATACGAACCGAGGTAGATACTGTGAGATGTGCACCTGTCCTCGGTCACGGCAACTCCAAATTTGGTGAAACCGCGGACGAACGATGGAGGCGCTATGGCAGCTATATTGTTGCCGACGGCACTCGCCGCCGCAGAGCGCTCATTCCCTTTGTGCAGTGTTCAGTGCTGAATGTCCTATCGTGGACCAGCGGACGTTTTCTTCTGTATGTATTCTCGTATTGCTACGTGAGCATCTTTCCCTCAGCGCATGTGCATACAACCTTTGTGGGGTAGCAGGTGTGCGGTGGCTGACCGGTGCGCGATGATACGCAATGGTCACTGAGCTGCAGGTGCTCAAGAGAAGGGCTTGGTCAAGTTGGAATTTCCACGTAGCATTTGAGCCCTCACTGACAGCTTTCTGATTTTTATATATATATATATATAAAGAACTTCAGCTGTTGTTCACGTGGCATACATTGGTCCCGCATGCACATGTGCGAAATAAAACAAGGGTAAGCAGAGGTTCGGAATGTGGTGACGTCCATGCCGTTCGTATGTTTGGTTGGGACCTCTCCTTTCCCAAGTGTTTGTTTAGTTAATATCCTCTCCCCAGTCTTTGATTGGTGAGAAAGTTTGCCTTATTTCTTATTCGTTGCTGTCGCAGCCAAGGGTAGAGACAGATGGCTTAAAAGTGAGCGCTCTGGGTTGAGCCAGGGCTGATTTCGTCCGATCAACGGGTCAGTCATGAAAATAGTTTTCTCCTTGCTTGTGTCGTCTTGTTTTATTTATATGTAAATAAATAGTAATCTTTCTATCTTGCCATCAAGGAACGTGACAGTTGCGAGTCTGAATCTTCAAGCTAGCAAGAACATCAATATCATCAAGTGTTTCCTCACCTGGCCTCCTGAAGGGGAAACTCAACTCACATGGTTTAATGTATAAGAATAAATAATAAAAAAGGGGACTCAGAAATGTAGATTTAACGCCAGACCTGCCGTGGTCTGAGCGTTGCGATGACTTGTGAAAGACAGCCTTCTCGTTAGCGTTCAGCCTCGAGGAAAGTGATTTTTGACGGGTTTACGACTGCAGTCAATATAATAAAATGCTTGGTTTTCTTTTTTGACAATACAATGCTTGCTTACAATCTAAATCAAAGCCTGTTTCCAATTAAAATTCTTCGCGGTAGTCTATAAGCGGATTCGGACTATCTAAGAAAAATTAATTTTGAGCCACATTTTGCCCCTGTGGACAAATCCCCGGGTGCAGACTGTAGTCCGGAAATCAGGCTGGATTGAACTGCACATAGCATCTCACTAGAGAATATTAATCACAACTGAAAAAAATATCAGCCGAAAAAATAAAAGGCACTTGGGAAAAAGAAGCCCGGAAACAAGGCCAGAACTTTGTTCACTCGAAATATTTCAAATCGCCGCTGATGGAATTTACGGCGCTGCTGATCAAAATAGAGACTTTATTCTGTAAGTTAGAAAAGAAATGAACACCAGCTTTTGCACTCTTGAGCCTATTCCTGGTTTTGGGGAGCACACAGCCAAACTTTAACCACTTTTTCTCACATGCGACAGTGGAAGGTGCAACAAATATGGCAGCACCCTTCTATAGAATCATGAGTGCATCTGTCTTTTACATTGCTGTAAAAATGCCGCAACTTATGGATAAGCATCAAAATGCTCGGAAAAAAGAATGCGGCTTCAGTGCAGCTGATTAATATAATTTGATGATATTTTTTTTAAAGTATTTTGGTATTTTCGAAAAAAAAACTTTTCTTTTTGTTTTTTGTTGTTTTTTCGGCTTTCAAGTTTTTCGCAAATTTTATATCCTTAGTGGCGGGCAGACATCGAGTCATCCTATGGAAGGGTAAAGTAACAGAAAAGGGAGAACTGCGGCACCACTATCGCGCAGCGGCGGCAGGCATGCAGTAATCGTGCGCTTTGCCATCTCTTAAGTCCGAGAATGACTTCAAACATATGGAGTGGGATATGTGCTTTGCTACACCACTAAGAAGCAAACCATGCCGCTTGGTTATTTTTGCCAATCGGCACGTGGCCAGAGAGGAGGCGGAGGGCAAGGAGAAGCGCTAGCTTTCTGGTTTGAGCTTTTTGTTGATGCAGCGGAGCCCATCCCTAGAAAATGTCTTAACTACGTGCCTGCTTCACGTACCGCCGACTGGCGCTCAAACAACAGGACTGCCGTCCGGTGGTGTATACACACGGTAAGTTGTCAATGCTAATGCTAATTTTCAGGCACTACAGACTTCAAGCGAAGGTGCCAGCTTCAGATCTTTAACACGTTCTAAAGCATCGGGAAAGTGCGATGTAGTGACCACAGGATGATGAGGTCCCGAATTAGCCTAAATCTAAAGAAGAAATGCAACAGATTAGTAAGAAAGAAACCCATCAACGAATTAGCGGTGAGGGGGAGGGCCGAAGAATTCAGGATATCGCTACAGAATAGGTATTCAGCTCTAACCGAGGATTGCGACATTACCCTAGAAGCAAGGAACAATAATTTCAGAGATATCATTACTGAGTGCGCGGTAGAAGTAGGCGGTAGGATAGTTAGAGAGAATACCGGTAAGCTGTCTAAGGAGACGAAAGATTTGATTAAGAAACGCCAGAGTATGAAAGCTTCCAGTCCAACAGACCAGATCAAAGTGGCCGAGATATCAAAGAATCAATAAGCGCAAAGTGGCTGATATAAGGAAGTATAACATGGAGAAAATTGAGAATGCTGTAAGGAACGGGGCAAGCCTTAAAGCGGTAAAGACGAAATTGGGCATAGGCAAAAACCAGATGTATACGATAAGGGACAAGGCGGGCAACATCATCACGAATATGAACAAGAAAGCCGAAGTAGTCGAGAAGTTCTATGCAGATCTCTACAGTAGCAAAAAGTAGTCAGGACTGTAATGAGATTGGCGGTAGGAAAAAACAGCTAGACGTTCCACTAGTGACGAAGGACGAGGTCAAGAAAGCGTTAGAAGCTATGAAAAGGTGGAAATCAGCTGGAGAGGATCAGATAACTACAGATTTGTTGAAGGACAGGGGAGATATCGTGCTAGAAAAACTGGCCACCCTGTATACGCAGTGCCTGGTGTCATCGACGGAACCGGAACCATGGAAGAATGCAAACATTATCCTCATTCATAAGAAAAGGGAATCTAAGGACCTTAAAAATTACAGACCATTCGGCTTACTGTCTGTTACGTATAAGGTATTTACTAAGGTAATCCGCTAATAGAATCAGGACAACCTTAGACTTCAATCAAGCAAAGGATCAAGCAGGGTTTCGGAAACGGTACTCTACTATCGATCATATCCATACCATCATTCAGGTGATAGAAAAATGCTCGGAATATAACCAGCCCTTATACATAGCATTCATTGATTACGAAAAAGCATTTGACTCAGTTGAAACCTCGGCGGTGATGCAGGCATTGCGAAATCAGGGGGTAGAAGAGCCGTACGTGAAAATGCTGGAAGATATATATATAGTGGCTGCACAGCAACCACAGTTCTGCATAAAGAAAGTCGCAAAATTCTCATAAAGAAAGGTGTTAGGCAAGGAGACAATCTCCCCAGTACTATTCACAGCTTGCTTAGAGGAAGTATTCAGAGACTTGGAATGGGAGCAGTTAGGGATAAGGGTAGATGGACAATACCTCAGTAATCTGCGATTTGCTGATGTCGTTGTCTTGCTAAGCAACTCAGGGGATGAACTGCAAATAATGGCTGATGACCTAGACAGGAAAAGTAGAAAGGTAGGCTTGAAAATCAATATGCAGAAGACTAAGGTAATGTTCAACAGCCTCGGGAAGGAACACCAGTTTATATTAGGTAGCGAAGTACTGGAAGTAGTAGGCGAATATGTCTACTTAGGACAGGTAGCAACCGCAGATCCAGACCATGAAAAGGAAATAACAAGAATAAGATTGGGATAGAGCGCATCTGGTAAGCACTCGCAGATTGTGACTAGCAGCTTACTGATATCGCTCAAGAGGAAAGTATACAACAGTTGTATCTTACCTGTACTCACCTATGGGGCTGGAACGTGGAGACTAACCTCTACTTAAGTTGAGGACAACTCAGAGGGCTATGGAACGAAAGATGGTAGGGGTAACATTAAGAGATAGGAAGCGTGCACAGTGGGTCAGGGAAGTAACTCAAGTTACCGACATTCTAGTGAAAATTAAGAAGAAATGGACATGGGCAGGACATGTAGTGCCAAGAGAGGATAACCGATGGTCGCTTAGGGTAACAAACTGGATTCCAAGCGAAGGAAAGCGTAGCAGGGGGCGGCAGAAAGTTATGTGGGCGGATGAAATTAGGAAGTTCACAGGGGTCAATTGGATGCAGCTACCACAGAACCGGGTTAAGTGGAAAAATATGGGAGAGGCCTCCGCCCTGCAGTGGGTATAGTCAGGCTGATGATGATGATGATGAAAGCTAGTGAACGTAAAGTGTGATGAGACTATTAGAATGGATTTAAAATAGTTGCTGATAGTGGTAGTACTACAGTAGTAAAACCAGGGGCTCTAACATTTGTAAACGATTTTGTAAAAACCCAGATTAGAAATTTAACATGCAATTTATTTTTCACTTATCTACATTTTCTCTCAAATGTACAGAACGCTGAGCCATGCATTTTTTTTTTCATCCAAGTAGGAACTGAGAAACTACTTGTACGCATTAAAGAAAAATATGTTTATAATCTTTTTTTGTATCCTCCATTGTTGCTATAAAACTTCCAGGCATAAATGTTTTAATTTTCAAAGAAGTTCTTTTGACTTAGGCTATTCATGTAAGAGTTATTGTTTGAAACCACAGTGATTTTTCATTTGCCTACGGTTTTTTATATGTTTTCATATGTTTTTAATATGTTTTGTGAAGGCTAAACAAATTCTCTACCAAGAGGTTGCCGAACCTAAGGATATAGATTTATTCACCACTACGCTTTCACTTTCACAGATGGCGTCACCAGTAAAGCCAACTAAAAAGCAATTTTGAAGTCGCAAACGCGCTTATATTGAAGCTAAACAAGCTGAAGCTACTTTTTTATGTTTTTATATGTTTTTAATATGTCTTGCGAAGGCTAAACAAACTCTCAACCAAGAGGTTGCCAAACCTAAGGATATATATTTGTTCATCATTAAGCTTTCGCTTTCACGGACAGCGTCACCAGTAAAGCCAACCAAAAAGCATTTTTGAAGTCGCAAACGCCCTTATATTAAAGCTAAAGAATGCTTTCTAAACAGTCCCAAAATATAGCAATCAACTTCCTTACAAACCAATGCCTCAACCCACCCTCAGTTGAACGTATACGTATTGGAATGTGGATGACTATAGCTAAATTGCACCCTACATGTCAAGCCTATGCTTTCTATAAACGGTTCAACTTTTGAATTTAAATCTTTCTTTTGATGTGGATCAAAGCTCTGCAGTTGCCCAGTTGAAGCGGGTGTAAGGAGCAATGTTTTGAAATTAATTGTAAAGAAAGTGACCGTAAATATATTCTGCGTCCATAAATTATGGCCGCGTTTTGATAAAAGCAAAACACAAAATACACTCGTGTGCTGTTCGATGTTAGTGCATGTCAGAGCTCCTCAGGAGGTCGAAATTATTTCGATCCCCTCACTATGGGGCACGTCATTGCTTGAGTCGAATCGGGGTGGTAAGCCCCACACACCCCTACCTACCATGCAGGGTGTGACCGGTGAGGAATCGCTATCTTGATCCATGTTGGCATGTAACTGTCTTCACGTTGCGTTAAAAGACCATCCGAAGTGGTTCCTTATCGCAGGGGCTGCAAGTGAAAGAATCAGTTTTCATTTTTCATTAACTTCGCTTGAAAGTTGAGTTCAGACATGCTTCGCGCCGACCTCGCTTATTAGATTCCGGTCGAAAGTTGACACAACACAAATGAGAGGGAATTGACCGTTCACAAAGCAAATTACAAACACAACTGCATGAAATCATCTGCTGATCGGGGCACCGGCTAATTTAAAGGCGGTGGAAACCACCGCGGTGTCTCAGTGGCTTGGCCGTTCGGCGGGATCAATACTTTGATTTAAAAAAAAATAAAGAAAACATAATCACCCTGCGCTGTGCAAGGATCAGCGTGTTTTAAAGAGCTCCGTGTGATCCAAGTTAACTCTCATGCAGTCTTCCGCTGCAGCGTCCCTCAAAGCCCACGTGCCGCTTCGGCGTGTTAAACTCCACGCATTTCCCGCCTTTGTAAATGCAGCCTTTTTGTTCTTATCCTGGCATTTAATTATACATCGCGGTCGAATGCTGATTAAATATTGTATTGTATTGTTGTTGCATCAGCTCTTAAGAACGCCGGCACATGCGCGGGAAAATTTGTTAGGAATAAAGTAAACGACGTCCACTAATCCATGCCATCATGTCATCCTTTTTTCTTGAGCCCATGAGAGGCCGATGAACATAAAGAATCGCAGCACATTTTCTTTTTAGCCTGCGCTATCATCAGCCGCTTAGCACTTCATGATATTTTACAAGTTTATGGATACTTTGAAAAGAATCCCCTTCTGTGAACTTTACATTGACGCCCTATCCTGACCAGCGTATGAGTGACAGTGGGGGTTACGTGCTTGCAGTGATTTAACATCGCAAGTTGGGGTAGTTGTACAGATTCGTTGTTAGCGAGCACAAAAGAAAAAGACAAAAGGAAAGGCGACACAACACAAGCGTTCTTCACTGCGATGTGCTGTCGACCTCATAAAGGTTTTGGATCTGCTTCTGCTGTCCATTGCTATTAAGTCGAAAGGACTTTGTGTGGAAGCAACACAAACCTGACATGCCCCACTGTTCCTGAGCGAGATACCTGGCAGTTCGCCGTGTCCAGTACCTTCAGCGGCATCTTTCTTTGTTGAATATTTGATGGATCGATTTCTTGCGCTGAATCTGGACGAAGTATTGCAGTTTATAAAGAATGAAAATCTATGCCGATGTCTCGATTTCAACGTCGACACGGTGATGTCTTCGGTTCTCTTCCTCGTAATGCCTGGTTCGAAAGTGTGAAGCGCTGTATCGTTGAAGTATGCGAACAACTTGGGGATTAACCGTGAAAGGGTAGGTCTGTTGAACACTTTTTGGACTATTATCATTTTGCCTGATGTGAACTTTTTTTTTTAACGGTTCACTGCATTTTATGTACAAAGCTCAGGCGTTTAAATCGGATCCAAGGTTGCTACCACTGTTTGTGATATTTTCTGTGCAGAGTTAAACAATGTATCAACTCAAAGCTCAGTGACCATTTTCGTATATTTGGACATGCTGGTGATTTTCTGGTTTTTATTCAAGCGGACAACTTCAATCACCGCGTCGTTCATGTTTTAAAACTTTTCTCAAGAAATAGCTCAACTGACATTTCCTCAATCTCAAATCTCAATTGCAGTTTCCTTCCCGATCATGTTTGTTGACATTTTGCCCCCAGGAGCTTTAAGCCACAGATGAATCATTCTTCTCCACAATCGAAAATTGTAAAACATGGTGAGATCAGTTCTCGAGAAATGATGCTCGCACACTGCTGGAAAAGTGATTAATGAACAGCTAACGAGGTTGAGGGCGTCCGGGTGTTTTATACGGTTCTATCGAGCATCTATCAAACTGGTAAAACATTATGAAGTGCGAAGTGGCTGATGAGTGATACAGGCGTACAAAAAAAAATGTGCCGAGATTTTTTATGTTCATCGACCTTCTCATTGGCTCAAAAATGGGGGATGTGATGGTGTGGATAATGGACGTCGTTTACTTCATTCCTTTAAAATTTTCCCGCGCTTGTGCCGGCGTTCTTCCAAAAGATAATGCAACAATAAATACAATCTTTATTGAGCATTCTTCCACTATGTACAAAAGAAATGCCAGGACAAGAACAGGAATACTGTATTTACATATACAGAAGTGCTATTTCTGCCTACACTACCGCCCCTTCTCACCCTGTCTACCCAAAAGGCAGCAGCTTGCCACCTACCATATCTCCTTAAACTTTCGTACCCTTCAATTTACTCCATTGACTACCCTCATTGCGGGAAGCGGATAACTCCCACCACATATGGGCGTGAAGTTGCTCTTCCTCTACTCCCCAACCCCTGCGTGGAGGATCGGAAAGCTACTCTGCAGGCCCCTGCCCAGAGCGCCAGCAATGCCTCCCCGTCACAAAGTAACTGTCTCCTCGGCCAACGCGACCCTGGACTGAGGGCCCCCCGCGAACAAAATAAAGTATGTTTATTTCTCCTCGTCACGGGTCGTCATGATAATTATAACTTCTGTAGCAGTATTAAAATATTTGAACAGGACTTTGGGTGGAAAACACTAGCACACCACCGATTACCTGCAAAACTAGAACTTTTTTCCGAATTTGCTCTGGTCTCAAAGGAACGAAAAAAAAGTTGTACCTTTTCCCTCCCCACTTCATCTCTAAACGATGTGATCATGAGCTGAAAGTTCATGAAATACACTGTCGAGTTGATGTCTACAGTAAATTTTTTTTTTTTTTTATGCTTCCGAGCACTGAAATAGGCTTCCCAAGAGCATTGGTGAATGAAAAGGTGTTCAGAGTTTGTCTTTATAATCATACAGTGTGCCGTAGATGCATATACCGTTTACCTCATTTCTTTTGGGTGGAATTGCGCTTCGTGTTAGTGTACCCATTATATTTACTGGGTTATGAATTTTGCACCGCGGCACCCTGACGACCGTTTGCCGTCGAGATGATTTGTTGGTATTACCTATGTTGCTTTTTCTTGCTTTTACCAACTGTGCTTACCTGTTTCAGGCTTTTTTCACATATTCATTAAGACGTGTTCTCTTCCAATTGTCCCCCCACCCTTGCAATAATTCCCTTGAGGTGCAGGAGGTATCTGTATAAATGAAAATAATACCTATTACCTCACACGCAACCACTGAAGATTCCCGGTTCAAAATTCTCGTTTATTAGTGCCCATGTGTGCTGCCACCCACTGGTGATAAAGAGAAGCGCTGTGCACAGCGAAGCGCTTTGTCTTGCACAAATGACGCGGCAGTGTCAATGCACTGCGCCTGAAACTGAAACCGCTGCCCGCTAATGTAGCCTCCTCTACTACAACTTTTGAAGCGAAATAACGCGAAACACCCCGCCGTGGTGGTGCAGTGGTTTGGGTGCTAGGCTACTGTGCCTAAGCGCTTTTCAATGGAGGCGAGAAGCTAGGCGCCCGCGTGCAGTGCGATGTCAATTGATGTTAAAGAACCCCAGGTGATAGAAATTTCCGAAGCCCTCCACTACGGCGTCTCTCAAAGCCTGAGTCAATTTGAAATGTTAAACCCCACAAACCAAACCAAAATAACATGAAATCGCACATTGTTACAGAGAAACAAATACAGGTTGATAGTATACAGACAAGGGTCCCAAATTCACGGGCTGCGAATGGAAACTTGGTTGAATGTTACATATAAAGCCTGAAGTTAAAAGCAGTTAGAATATTACAAGAATTTACAAAAAAATTACACAAGTATTAGATACCAGACCACACATGGTCTTCAAACAAAGCTAAAACAAACACACAAAAATATAATAACTTACCAACAATCTCGGTCAACTAGAAAATCATTCAGGTCAGTGTCGAATGCAATTATTTTAAAGAGGGCGATATCGAAATCCAAAATGAAATGGCTGCAAATAATGATTTAGTTTTGCTATAATTCATGTAAACTTTCGGAAGCAGACTATTCTGGCTACCTAAGCAAGTGCAGTTAGTGTCAATAACTTGGTCACATGAAGTAGTAAGAATTCAGGTTGTCGAGCTGTTTGATGCGTATAACAAGTAATGTGTATTGGGATAGCTGTAATCAACAGGTAATATTAGACATTTTTTTAAGTAATGAAAGAACATTGGGGACAAATACGTATATTTAGTTTATAGTTTATGGGTTGAACGTCCCTAAATGAATCGGACCTTGAGAGATGCCGTTGTGGAGGGCACCAGAAATTTCGTCCACCCAGGGTATTTAAACGTGCACAGACATCGCACAGCACATGGGCGCCTGGCTTTCCGCCACCATCGAAATGGGCCTAAGCACTGCGCCACCGATGAAGTCAGAATACCTGTTAGTGGCAATGCGGATGGCCTGAATTTAACGCAATAGCGTTATAAAGCTTCTTCACATGACGTCATTGCAGCTTCACTGTCAACCATGGTGTGCACAACACGACACCAGAGAGGGTGAAAGAAAGAGGGAGAGATGGCTTACGGCAAATCATTACACGGCACCGGTGAAATCCCAACTCTGGTTGGACGGCGTCACAAAGCATCTCAAATTACGGGCAAATGAGCGGAGCGCAACAGCGAGGAAGATGCTAAACCGGCGCAGACGCGTCGGAATCATTTTTGAATGCTTTCAGTATGGTGGCTAGGTGATTGGATGTGCAGACTGGTGTGGTTCACTCCCGCCTATTTTTCATGACGCGGCGGTGGCGCCGCCCAGCTCGCGTCCATTCTCTCCTGCCGTCGCCATGCAAGACTGAAAGTGACTCACTTCAATTTTCAAGCACATATTAGTTTATTGCGAACAAACTGTTTTTCCGAGGATTATAATGGGGCATGATAAATTTACATCAGCCGATGGGCAGAGTTTAAAGCAGTTTGTTACGTTCACTCGTTGCTGGGTTTCCTCTATTTCAGGTGAGCGACTCCAAATACCGCGGCTTTACTTCCTCGTTCTTGATATTTTCTTTCTTCTCGCACCGTCAAAAGACCATATCGAAATTATGACAGTGTTCAACATTAATTGCGAATAAATGAAAATTAATGAAAGTATAAGCTTCCTTTGAAAATGGAAATAAGCTAAACTACAGAAAGTGCAGTAAACGACACGCATACAATGTTTTTATGTCAACAAACACACATGCAAACACGATGACACACATGCAAACAAACGGGCCCATGCGTCGTTCAAAGCACGCGTGTCAAGTTCAGATTTTTTTCGCGCATTCTCAAGGGTAAGGTTCCTGTTTTTCAAACTACCGGGACCCTTTTTTAGATAGGCGAAGAATCAAGAATGACTTATCAAGAACACCAATGCCCGGACCTAGGCTCCCTAGCTGGAGGGCGGGTTCGTAGTCAGGGGAATGTCCCGATCACTTCAATATCGCGCACTTGCACACTCTCTCACTCCTGATGACACGCCCAACGAATGTGTTCGGACTTGTGGGTGGGGAGAACATATTCGCAGCGGTCAAGACAGCGGCACAACAATCGCTCCGCATATGCCGGTGACCCAAGTCTGGGTCAAAGCCGACGCACGCCATTGGCACGGAGAGGGAGAAACATGGGCGGAAACAGTCGCTTTGGTCTCACGCCCACCTACCCAGAGAGGGGAGAATACCCGCGCAGCCGCAGAGTTACTGGAACAGGCCCTTTCGTTCCCGACCATTAGCTTGCCAAGCTATTCGACCAGTCAAACAATACCGCACGCCTATTCGACTTGTCTGTGCTCCTGCTCCAAGTCTCGTCTCGCTGTCGCCGTCCTCCACAGCTTTCAGCTCGACGGCTCCTGGCTCCGGCCGGCGTGGCCTGAGGCGACTGCTTCCCTGCTCGACCCACAGTCGCCGTCCTTACCACCTTAAGCCACACAGGCACGTTCATGCGGCTTGGTTAGAGTGGGGTGTAAATAAGACGAAGAACAGTGTTGCAGTGTCTCAATCGTAGTAACTTGTCTCCGGCGCCTCTCGCGCTGAAGCTGTGGCCTGAAGCTGGTTGTTCTACCCTGCTGCGTCCACAATACTGGCAGCGTTAGCTGCCTAAGTCCATAAATCCTATTTTCACTTGGTTGAGGTGCGTCCGAGGTCCCAAGTACCGTCCTCACACTGGGACTTTGCAGCCCAATGCTACCCAGCCCAATGAAACAGCCGACAAAACTGCACCCAGCTCCGCCAGTCATCTGTACCGGCACCCTGCGTCAACGGGACACCCATACCTTCAGCAGTAGCAGCGACGACGATGTCGACGATTGGTTGTCCCTTATGAACGACTGAGCCGTCATAACAACTGGGATGATTAGAAGCTCAACGTTATTTTAGAGCGCCGCTCTTTGGCGCCCGTTCCTAAGTTTCGCTTCGTCATCACAGTCATCGTCGCCGTTGTCCCTCGTAACCAGCTCCGCAGCCGGGGCCACTCGCACTCCCTCCCCACCTTCCTTCGTCCTCCGTGGCAGCGACCGCGCGTGTTCTCCAATTGTTGCGCGTGCTTCGGCTGCCACGCATCGCCGCTGCGTGTACCCCTCCCCTCTTCATGCATGGCGGCGACGGTGTTCACCGGTTGCCGAAGCGCTGGCTTGCTATCAGCAGATCACGGTGCATACATCCGAAGCCGAAACGTCAGCGGCATCAGTTAGTCACTGTTACCACTTCGCCGCGCAATGTTCCTCTGGGCCCACGCGCTGCCTCCCACAACCTCCCGATAACGTAATAGCTCTTCATTTCTCTGACCACGAAGCTTTCTTTATGGCAGTCAAGAACTGTTAATGGAGTGCTTCTCGGAGGAATATGTGTGAAAAATTAAAGTTGTCTGTATTTGTACATACATGTCTTGTACGAAATATTTGCCTCAGTTTACCGAAAAGGTGACACAGCTGATGAGCTGCGCTCAAATTTCGCATTAGGAAGTAACGTAATCGTCGGCAAATTTTTGTACTTAACAGCGTAGCCAATTTGTAGTTTAGGAACCACGAGTCCAACAACACTACTTTCCTTACCTTCAAGGCAACATTTTCTGAAGTCTTCGGCCACCCACCGTTCGCAAACTCACGCGGAGCAGCATCTTCAGTATCGAGCCCAGATGGCCGGTGAAACGTTCACGAGTTATATTGAGGGCGTTGTTCGCTTGTGTCGCCGTATTAAATACCCTACCATGACAGAGACCGATAAAATACGCCATGTCCTTAAGGGCATCGATGACGGCGTCTTCAACATACTCCTGGCCAAGGGTTCCAGTACGGTCAAGTCAGTTTACAAACTATACCAAAGCTTAAATGAGCTGCGCAAGAAGAGTGTTTTGGTTCGCCACCCGCTTGATGCTTTGCTAGCTGGACGTGCCACAGAGCGAGACCCCCCCCCGTCTAGCCTCTCAGAAGAAATCAGGGCTTTTATCTGTGAAGACGTCGCTGAACAGCTGTCTATGCTACCGCCTGTAACCTAGTCACCACCTGGCTTTGCTCTGGAGTTTGCCATGCAGTTCTGCGACATGTTTCAGATGCCCTCCCTAATTATGGTCCTCTACCATCTCCGGTCGCAGCTTCATTGCCGTTTACTGCCTTTACAATCCCGTCCCCTTTTCTTGCTACGCCGATGCGTTACACTTCAGTATTCGTGCCGGCATCAGTGAACGTACTTCGTCGCACATATGCTTAAGTCGCTTCACGTTCAGCTCCTGCACTTACATATGCTTATGGTTCGCTTTCATATGTTCGGAACCAAAAGGTTTAGATCATCCTCTGCCGCAGATCACATCTCCATGGCGCGCGTAAGACAACAGCCCTATTTGCTATGCATGCGGCATCCCTGGACACATTGGTCGCTATTGCCGGAGCCGCATATCTATGGCCATTGCTGTGCGTCCTGTGCCACCTTATTCGGCTCCCCGATTCCCAGTCCCACCAAGTTCGTCACCAGTGTTCTCTGATCGTCCGGACTTCCTCCATCGCCGCTCGCCTTCACCATGCCGCCGCTCCATTTCACCCATGCGCCGATGAACTGCTGCCGAGCTGGAAAATTAACCGCCGCAGTTCTCGAGGCACGAGCTGCGTACGGGACGAAAATTCAGTCTTTGTCTTGCTCCCGCGAATCTTATTGCCGCCACTGTTGAAGGTGTTTATACTCTTTTGCTCGTCGACATTCGTGTCGCCTGTCATAGGCCAATCTCTGCTGCTCCCTCCAAAAGGTGAGCACGCCTTTCGCGGACTATCGTTTCGTACCGCATCTGCTCAAAATATACAGCCGAGAACTATCTCCACTGCTCGGGCTGTCATTGCTGGCACCTTGATCCTCGTCGAATTCGTCCTCTTTCCCACGAGTTCTCATGGCGTCATTCTCGGCTAAAATTTCCTGTCCCAGCATCATGTTGTGATTGACTGCGCTGGTCCTCAAGTACAGCTCTCAGGACCTAGTTATGCACTGTTCGATGCCCCGCACAACGAGCTATGTCCTAATTGTGCCCCCAAACCCCTCGTCGATCATAACACATCTCACCCATTTTTAACACTGTTTGTTGTTTCCCTCTCTGCCTCTCCTTCCACTGACGCTACAGTACTCTTATTTTTCCTTGGAAGTTCCGCTTGCTGTTTGCCGTTCTTGACATGCATAACGGCATTAGCACATTTCTGGTGGCTGATCTTCGCACGTCTCCAGCTACGTTGGTTCAAGGGGAGTGCTTTGACTGCATGGGGGGAGCTCATGAACCTGCTGTTAGACTTGAATGACGAATGATGTCTCAATCTCTGCTTGCCAAGTTGATGCTTGGACTCTAACTCGGGTTGCTTCCAATCCACTGCAGCGGAACCTTTTCACCATTCTCTAGAGACAATGCTCAAGAGCCGCACAGCCACGAGCAACATCTCAACATTTTACACCAATTCCACTCCTCGTTCCTACCCCCGCAATCTTTCTTGGGCCTGACGACGACCGTTTCTCATCCCATCAATACTGGCACTCACCCACCTCTCCACCAGAGGCCGTATCATGTATCCCCTAGGAGCGCCGCGTCATCGCTGAACGAGTAGACAGCATGCTGCAATACGATGTCATTCAAGAATCCTGTAGTCCATGGAAGTTTCTTGCGGCCTTAGAAGGAGAGGTCAATGCGCTTTGGTGTTGACTATAGTTGCTTTAACAAAATTACCCGGCGAGAGGTGTACCCCCTCCCCAAATCGACGATACTTTAGACTGCTTGCTAGGCGTAAAATTTTTTCTTCCTGGATTTGTGCTCCTGGTATTTGCACGTATCCTTGGATGTGGCTGATCGTGCGAAGACCGCCTTTGTTACCTAGTACACACTGTAAGAATTCATGTTATATCATTCGGACTCGGTATATACCACTGCCACATTCGAAAGAATGATGGACACCGTACTGCACGACCTCAAATGAAAAATCTGTTGGCGCTATCTATGATATCGTCTTCTCAAATGGTTTCCCCGTCCACCTGACTCGCCTTCACCATGTCTGCCTCACCCGCACCGGTTTTCAGCTAAACCTCAAGAAGTGCAACTTCGGCACCCGCCTGCTTGCAATACTTGGCACTCACAATGCTGTGCAAAGATAGAGTTCTACCTGATCTTAACAAGCTGTGCGCCGCTGCCGACTTCCCGAAACCGACCTGTCTGAAGCAACTGCGAAGCTTCGCAGGCTCAAACTGCTGTTGTTTGGTCCGCAACTTTAAACTCATCACAGCCCCCTCTTACTCAACTCACAAAAGGCATCACTAACCTCTCCTCTTGGACGCCAGCGTAAGACAATGAATTTACAAAGCTGCGCCATGTTTTGACGTCACAGAGAATCGTTCGTCGTCATTACCACACTGCCCATACCGAACTCCGTATCAATGCCAGCGGTGTCGGCCTCAGAGTGGTCCTCGCCCAGCACAAGCCTGGTTATTCCGAATGTGCTTTCGCCTATGCCAGCCGTACTCTTACAAAAACGGAGTCCAATTACTCATTTACAGAAGAGGAGTGCTCAACAATAGTGTGAGCTATCACGAAGTTCCACCCTTACTTCACGGGCACTCCTTCGAGGTAATTACAGATAACCACGCTCTGTTGGCTCGCGTCTCTCAAGGATCCATCTGACCGAGTCGGCCACTGGGCTTTCAGGCTTCAGGAATACAACATCCATGTAGTGTACAGCTCTAGCCGCAAGAACTGACGCCAGTGCTCTTTCTCTGTCCTCTGTGTGCTCGCCTGCACCGTCATTTCCGCTTGAGGCTTCCTTTACAGCCCTTATCGAGGATATTCCTTCTGAGCAACGACGGGATTCTTGCATTTCTCCTCTGCTAGTTTTACTTGGCACTACTACAGCGGCTACACATACTAAGGCACTCCGTCGACATGCCTTTCATTTCACCACCCGGGACGAACTGTTGCACCTTCGGAACTACAACTCAGACTGCAGAAAATGCCTGTCGTTCCACGCCCCCCCCCCCCCCCCCCCGCTCCAAGATTTGTGCCCGTCATCATACTGGCTCGCAAAGCTCTCATGCCTGCGTCCTGAAAACCTGCGATCGGATTCGTTTGATATATTACTAGAGAGGCATGTACAATTCTGTGCGCTGCTAGATTCGCTCTTGTACTGCCTATCACCAACGAAACACTTCCTCTTGCCACCAGGCTGACCCTCTGCCGTGTCCAGCTCATCATTTTAATCGCGTGGGAATTGATATTTATGATTATGCAATGCCGCTAGTAACTGATGAGAACCGCCGCCGTAGATCAACAGACCCGTTAAGCGGAGATCAGCACACTTCCAGCGGCGACAGCCGATGGGGTACAGTCATTTCATTCTCCGTCGCTTCGTTCTCCGACACAGCGACCCCCGAGAGCTACTGACAGAGGTCGTGTTTTCTGTCCGAAGTTGTCCAAGAGCTCCCATCAGCTTGTATATTCATTCATCCAGCTGCAACCGCGTACTATCCGCAAACGAACGGTCTCATGGAGCGGTTCAACCGTGCACTTCGGGACAAGCTATGTATGTTACATTTGCCGCTCCAACGTTCGCATACAACTGCTAACCAAGCAACAATGTGTTTTCGCCCTTCTTCCTCTTATACGACCCTGCGCCATCTTGTATCCTTGACACAATTTTGCCATACCATTTAGATGCCTCTGACTACAGTGCTTTGCCAGATATTGCTCAGAAGGCCGAGGAATGCAGTCAGCTATAGCTCGCATGCTTACCTCCGACACGCAAGGCTATTGCAAAGATCAGTACGATTGCGATCCGCCTGCTCCGACGTACTCAGCCAATAGGTTTGTTTGGCTATGGGTTTCTGCCACCAGCAAATTTGAAACAGAGTACCATGGGCTTTACCACGTCTTGGAACACACGTCCCCGGTAAACTACATCGTCGAGCCAGTAACCCCTTTTCCAACCACCGTCGTCGTGGCAGTGAGGCTGTTCATGTTTGTCGCCTCAAGCCATATTGCAACCCTCTTGTCATCTCTTCCTCTTGAGTTGCCAGGATGGTGACTCCTTCAAGCGGGGGCCATATTTTAAGGAACACAAAGAACACTCAGTGCCACGCCACCTCTATCGTTATCGTTTGTCTCCGGCGCCCATCTGTCGTGCTGACACAGTGGCCTGCGGCTAGTACACGGTTCTACTCTGCTGCGTCCGAAGTACACACAGCTTTAGCCGTTCCACCATGTCCGTAATCTTCTCTTCAGGGGTTTATATGTGAACTGATGGCCTACACTCTTGCGCCATGCCCCTAAAAGCAGAGTTAAGTGTCCCCTAATATTCTGGATATGTTGTACAGATGATATGTGAATTGGTAAGTGCTACCTCGAGCAACAATTTATAATTGATGTGACTAAGAGTGAAAAACAAAGTACAGAAGTAGGAATGTGTGCTGAGGAAAATGAGGAAGCTATTTAATCAGCACTCGAATACCAATGCGCACTTCACTTTCAGGTAAGTGATGTGGGAAGACAACTGAAGTGTATGCTCTAAAACAATACCTAGAGAATTAGTGCCCTCGAAAAAGTGATTGTGTACGGTTTTGTACCCGAATTCTTGCTGCTTTAGGCATGGAGGCTAATTCGCGAAGGATATTCTCATTTGTGAGAGTCAAATACCTGGCGTAATCTCGCTCTGATTACCTTATTTCCTTCCCATGTGAAGCTCAGTTGAAGACACACACTCTGTGGTGACTACAGGTACAGCTTTGCGTTCGGCTCTAGAGCAGAAAGGATTGAATCTCTGCCTCGGAGGTGTGAACATGGCAGAGAACACTCTTTTACCTCTCACGACCTTCGTCCCAACGCTGTTCAGATGTCCGCTGTCAGTGGGGTAGTTACAGCGCTTCAGACCGTCATAGCACTCAGTTCGTATTAGTATTGTAGCATCACGACAAGGTGATTGCGCGCAACTCTCTACTATGCCCTAATTATCCCATTTCTCGATTGTAAGCTACGGCTGCAGGCTCAGTTCAGTTCTTTCATTTGCTGGCAGCGGTAATCAACTGTACACGTTAGAAAAAAGTCACCGATTGCCATTACAATTCCTTCATTTGAAATGTAGCTTATTTCCGATGTCAATTGCAGTTCATCAAAAGTAACAATTGCAGAGTGGCATTTTAAAAATATTTCATTCTTATTTAACAATCGAAACAACGCAACTACAACGAAGGACCAAAGAAAACATTTCTTTTCCCTGGTCCTTCATTTCAGTTGGTTACGCCTGTCTTGTTTGTAAACAAAGTCGTAGTCATAAGCGCACAGCTTCAGGCACCATCTCACCATGTGAGGTGATAGAACTTGTGGAAGCAGCTTCTTCGATTCTAGAATGCCAATTGCTGGTAATCTGTAATGGCCATCACACGTTTTGCAGTTATATATTTATGGAAAGGATCAACAGCGAATATTCCCGCAAGTCCTTCTCGATCCCATTGTGCATAATTTCTTTCTGCCTTGCCGAGCGTTCGGGATGCAAATGCAATGGGCGCTTCTCTTCCGCTCTCATCAGGCTATGACAACACAATGCTGACTCCGTAAAGCGAAGCGTCGCACAATAGGAGAAGCGGCATTCGTTCGTCGTAATGGGCAAGCACAGTGGAGTCTCGAATGAGCTTCTTTAGCTTTTCAAATGTGTTTTGGTGCTCCTTCCTGTGTGTTCATTGTTTCTTTGTGCAAAAGCCTTTACAGTAGTAAGGCCACTATAGCTCTGTCCTTGAGGAGTGGTTGTAAAAATCAAGCAACCCTAAGAATGCTTGGGGCTCAACTTTCGTTTTTGGCCCTGGAGCATCCATGATGGCCTTAAACTTCGCTCCAGTTGTGTGCACCCCTTGTACATCAAGGCGGTGTCCTAGCAACTCCAGACAGCAGACGCCAAACTGACATTTCTCTTTCTGAAGGTGCAGACTGATGCTGTCCACCAATCTTGACAGCACATGGTTTAGTTCATTATGCTGTTGCGATGTTTCCACAGATAATTATGTCATCAAAGTATACGCTGCTGTGCAGAATTCCGGCGAGAGTTGTCTCCATTATTCGCTGGAATATTGGCTGTGCTGCTGAAGTTCTGAATGGAAGTCTTGAATGCGTAACAGTCCATTCATGGTGTTCAGTACTTTTGGTCAGTACTTTTGCAGTGTTTTCAGTTACTACGAGCTACTGTTGGGGTTGAAATAGATCATGCGGTCCGAACAAACATTTTTACACCTCTGAGAGTAGCCAGTGCCTCTTCAGTTGCGGCCTAGAAGAATGCGCCCGCTGCCTAACATGACATGCAGTGAAAGGACGTCGTCCTTTGACTTAGGCAGAATTTTCAGTAGCGCCAACGAGGCTCAAATACTCTCTTAACCAGGTGTGAAGGTTTAAGTCTGATTGCACCAGAAGTAAAGGTATTGTAGGGCAGTTCTGCGCGTAGGTGTCCTTACTGATTAGCGAAAATGCTGCGCCAGAATCAACCTCGGACTCCAACATCTTGCCGTTGACGCGCAGCAGTAGCATGAATTTTGGACATGCTTGTAGGCTCTTGACAGTATTCAGGTCCCTTGCTGGCCTCTTTGGCGAATGTACCATGCTTGTATACTGTGGCATGCAGGCTTAAGATCGAGATGATGTGTAGCAGTTTTGCATTGTTTTTTCTTTGCAATGCAAACTTTTTCGATCTGTCCGATTTTCTCGCAAAAATTGCATGCAGCACTGCCAAACCTGCACTCACCCGGGTAGTGCGAGCCATGGCATCTGTAGAATCGCGCTTTGCGCGCAGTATGTGGTTCTCCCTTTGCGCCTCTTTCCTCTGGCTTGTGTTGTGCGCTTTTAGGTTTTCTGCTTTCAACCTTATGCTCTTGCTGCGGGGCAGCGCTATTTCCATCTTCTCGGTGAGGTCGAAGGCCTTCCAGAACATGAGCTCTTTCGGCGAGCAGACGCTGTTGAATGAATGAATGAATGAAAACTTTATTGG
Source organism: Amblyomma maculatum (assembly GCF_055883805.1). Taxonomy (NCBI): domain Eukaryota; kingdom Metazoa; phylum Arthropoda; class Arachnida; order Ixodida; family Ixodidae; genus Amblyomma; species Amblyomma maculatum. The sequence continues at coordinate 117,701,498 of NC_139344.1, forward strand.
TTCTTTAAGAAGTAGTAGCGGTAGAGGAGAGGCGGTCGTGAAGCCTGTGTCCGTTTTGGCCGCGGGTGGGCCCCTAGTTCAGGGCTCCACTGAGTCGGGCCACCTCGCTTGCATGTGCTATGAGTGCCCTTTGGGCCTCTAGCTCGCAGCTGGTGAGCCGGCTCTCCCATTGCCTATATCCCTGTATCCCTGTAACTCAGCAGCACGAGAAATGGGTCTTGTGTCTTCTCAAGAAGCTCCTACACAGTCCGCAGAGCGTGCTCCACTTACCACTGGACTATGGGTACCTACGGCTGCTCGTTTTGTGCTCGAAACAGCAATCGCGGACAAACTGAGCGAACTTCAAACTGAGGTCCATTATCCGTCCTTACACCGAGAGGAATGCCGGACCGGGCGAAGACAGACTTCACTGCAGATATGGTTAGCTGAACCACAGGAAACTGATAATAGTCCACAGTGACTATATATAGTGAATTTACCGTGAAACAGGTCAGCTCTTATCTCTTCCCAAGGACGAGCTGGTAGAGTTGACAAGTGGTTCGGCTGGTTATGCCCTTGTATTGGCGACTGCACTCAGACGCAATGGTTCCAATTTAGCTTCCTTTTTTGCGCAATCGACAAACCTCCGCAAAGTGCCCCTCTTTGCTGAGAAATTGCCGCGGTACTAGCAGGCTGGGCATTCAACGCGAGGATGAGCAGTGCAGCCGCTGAAAGAACACGTATCAGTTTAGCCCGTAGGGCTGCAAGTTACCCAGCCTCATTCTTTAGCAGCTGCAAACATGGGTGTAACGCTAGACTTGGTTCCACGCTGCTTGCATCCGACACCGAGCTTGGCAGCATCCAAGTTCACACCTGCCGATGTCTGGCTTATGGAAGTGCGTTCCTTGTCCGCGTCTTCCACTTGCCGTACTTGCACCCATGCTTCTTTGTGCGAAAGCTTCGAGTTGCGAGCAAGCTGGTCCGAGAGGTGTGTGTTTGCCAGGCCTACAACCAAGCGATCTCTGACAAGGTGATCCTCGACCGCGTACGTGCCATATTTCGAGCGCTTGACAAGATGCATGAGCTCAGCATAAAATGTGTCGACGCTCTCTCCTGGCTGCTGCACACAACGATGAAACTTGGTACACTCGTAAACTTCGCTCGCTGGGTGTACAAAGTGGTCCTCAAAGCAACCTACGATATCAGAATAGGATGTGTCCGAAGAGAATGAATGCAAAAGGCACCGCGCCTCGTGACCCATCCAGTAAAGCAGCAGGTGTATCTTCTTCAGGCACCGCTGAAATGCCAGAAGCGAAGGCGTAGTTTTCATACTGGGCTAGGCAAGAGGGCCACAATTCCGTGTCTGAGAAGTCGAAGACCTCAGGCTGGCGCAGAGCAACGCCGCGCTACGAAGCCTGGTCATTCGATTCTGTAGATACCTCGTCCGTACTGTCGGAGTCTCCCTTGCTGTTCATTGTGCAAGTTGCCGCTAGTGGCTGGAGCTACGCAGCTCCACGACGCCGTTACACCGATCCCACTTCTGACACCATGTGAAGTGACGTTTAGGCCTTGTGAGGTGACGGTGAGGAGCGACAGAGACGACCCACTGGCACGAGTGACGGAAAATTAATGTTTAATCACATGTCAATACAATCAGATCCAATGAACACATAGAGGGCGCTGTCGTCCAGACCCGAGGTGGAAAGTCCTCTAGCGACCTCTAAACTACCTCTGTCGTTAATACATCGCCATCACCTTAATCATCACCGCTATCGGTGACTATACTATTATCATAATCATCAAATATTGTATCTGCGACTATACCACTTGTCTGACACGGGATTCAACCATTCCGGGCGCGATTTCGCTCTCACCGTCTTGGCAGCGCCTGACAGGTAGGCTTTGTCAAGAGGTCTCGCAACGTCGCAAGGTCCACCGACCAATCACTGACCAGCATGTCTTCTGCCAGCTTTCATATGTCAGGCCTCCGTTGTCGTGCATTTGAATAGCTACCTTCCTGCACTAAGATTTCGCATAATTATGTCTACAATTCCTGCTTAGACATATCTCATCACAAGTCATCGCCTCAGTGGCGCCACAGTTGGGCACTCGACTAGTAAGCCGAGAGACCAAGGTTTGATTCCGTTTTTGGCAGCCGTGTTTCGGTGGAGGCGAAGCACAAGATAGGAAAACCGAAAAGAGGAACCGGAGAGAGGATAACCGATGGTCGCTTAGGTTAACAAACTGGATTTCAAGAGAAGAAAAGCATAGCAGGAGGCGGCAGAAAGTTAGGCAGGCGGATTAGGGTAAGAAGTCACCATTATTCTTTTTGTCATTACTACTCTTTACTTCGCATTTTAGTCATTTCTAATGAATTGTAGTCGTTACAAGTCGTCATTTACTCATTACAAGTCAATAGCAGTCACTTTGTTATTACAACGTCGTTACTTCTACTGAATTATAGTCATTACAAGTTGTCGTTATACACATTTGTCATTACAAGTCATTAGCAGTCATTTTTGTCATTACAACTTGTGGGGCCCCACAGCCCCTTTTAGTGTTTCAAACTGCGGGCGCTTTTTTCTGTTTGTGTTGGTGTCCTACCGGGCAGCGCGAGTATGCATGAGCGAGTTGCCTGGAGCGGGGGCGGCATGTTATCGGCATGCTATTGGCGCGAGACCGAGGGTAGATAAGTGCGTTGGAAGCATGGCTCGGGGCTTTTTCGCCGGGCGGCCGGCCAGCAAAGGGTGGCGAGGCTGCGTCCCAGGCCGGCAGGATGTATACGGACGACGGAGCGGGGTCCTGCCAGACGAAGACGGAAGCGGTGCCTACAAGAATGCTTAAGGAGTATTAGCTTGAGTGCTGCCATGCGAGAAGCAATGCTTTTGTAGCGTCGTAAACGCTTTGGCCCTATTACTCGCCCTATCCGTACCGCAGTGTGTTTTGTATTGCCGCGGTGAAGCCCTGACCCATGTTCCGTTTTATTCTGCATAGTCCATTGTCGCGCACTTCAACGGCACGTTTTCAGCACAGCTTTGACCAATGCCGTTTCTTTTTTTATTTTACACTTTTCTGTTGATCCGGAATAAACCGGTGTTTTTAGGAAAGACTAGGTTTTTCACTCGTCGGGCGAGACCATCGCTCGCGGACCCGTATTCTAGAAGGCGGAGCCTTCAAACTTATTGCTAAGCATATCAAGGAGTTTAGCCGAGCCAGTTGGTACATGATCGCTAAAAAAGAGCGCAATTCTACAGAACACAGGCAGTTGTGTTGATGGGTTGCTTGTGTAAGCAACCCATCATTTTATGCTATCAAAAAAGGAAATCAGCTATCTGGACCAACAACGACGATAAGGAGTGACAAGAGCACGGTTTTATGGCTTCGTTTTCAGGGCCTTATTCCTATTTATTGAAAGCATGCAATAAATTCTCTTCAGTTGTTAGTGAAGTGCAAACTGTTGTGTTATTCCCTGTGTCCTGTCGAAAGTGCGCTCATTTAGTGACCAAGCGTACTTTGCCATTTCTAAACAATTGTAGCAGTTACACGTCGTCGTTGGACTTATTGGTCATTACAAGTGATGAGTTCTCCGTTGTAGTCATTACTACTCATTACAAATCAATTGTAGTCGTTACAATTTCTCGTTAAGTACAGTGGTAATTACAAGACATTAGTTGTCATTTTAGTCATTCTTGGCCACCTGCGCATGGGTGCATGATGCACCTGCCCTGTGGATTTCTGCTGAAATCTCTAGTGTAATAATATGGACACCATCGATGTTGGACCCATCGGATTCTAATATCCAGAGGCATTGTTAACGCTTAGTTCGCCCAGGTAGGTCTAAGTTTATCAATATTATGTTTGTTCGAGCTGCCACGCCGCCGCCGCCGCGCTAAGCCTCGTCTCGATGCGACGCGGCTCGGTAGCAGCACGCATAGCCCAAGCTCTACAGTGGGTCAACGTGAAGACTTCGACTACAATTCCCCTCAGTGAAGAGGACTGCTCGCAAGCCCGACTTCGTCTCCAACAATAGGCCAAAGGCACTTACCGGGAACACAAGCTTTCAAAAAGTCGATGTGCCCTAGCCCAGTGAATTAATCCAGCTGTGGACTGTTGAGAGTTGCCTGGCCTAGAGTGGTGTTTTATTGTAGAGCCTTATGATTAAGACTATATAGTGGCTTCAAGAACAATTACTATCAATAAGGAAGCAGTAAACCGTCTTCCAAAACAGCTGACAGAAATGTTTACACCAATTTGATTTCTATTTTGCAGAATATTTTTTTCATGATCTTAACTGGTAACACGCACAATAAAGAAAGCATCTGCATGACAGCAATTCCATTCAATGTCCCGAAATGTGGCTCAGATCCCAAAATCTGCTTTTGTCAGAAGTGCTCTCCATGGTGTGGCTTTGCATGATGTGAGAGATGTGAGAGCAGCTATAGTCATATGGTAGCTTGATTTGGAAGCCAGTGAATAAAGATATGGAAATCATATCTTGATGCAAACAATGCGGGTAGCTGTTTTTCAACACTACCTACAACTTCAGAACTGATGCTTTGCTCCTGGGGCCAATAAATAAAGAAGTCATTAATTAGTTTTTACTAACCGCAGAAAAACCAAGGCAAATAGAAAACCACGGGAGACTAGGGCAATCAACTCAAAATAGTTCTTGGTTGGTTTCACTAGCCTAGACCACTCTACCTAATTTAATGTTTGATTAAATTTACCCGGGATACTTAGTATGCATGGTTTCCCGAAATAAAGATGGGTAACCTTTCCTCTTGTGGCCACCTTCAAGTAAAACGATCGAGACGCAGCTGTGGTCTTAACTGATATGGTGGAAGCTGATGTGCTGCCCCCCTCTTCTCCCCTCTCAGAAGCCTTCTAGCAAGTAAAATATTCCTGTGGTCATTTTTCAAATCAAGATATAAAGACCTTGGAAGCAGAACCCTATTATTAAAGCTATATAGCCATGTATACATGGACTGGACAGCACTGGGTCGAGTAAGCGAGGTCACCATTACTCGACACGCTTGGTGTCTACATGAACTCACTTTTTAGCGAGTAAATATAACAGTAGTGCATAGCATCGAGATTTGAAGTTATTGTGCAAGTTATTTACTCGTATTTGCTTTTGTTGCCTTTTACTATCGAGAGCTTCTATTATTTTTAATCGTTGATGAGGGCTAAAAAGCATTCAACTTTGCTGATGCTCCTTGCCGCTCCGGTGGCTTTTTGGTTCCAAAGTTCGCCTTAACTCGACTCCCCGACTCGACAGCGTCTTCATGCTTTTAGACAAGTGGGTCAAGTGAGTTAACCTACCTTTTGCAAGCGAGTTAACGCGACCCGCTACGTGCCTATTTTACTCGACCCGACTGCACATACATTTGATACATTTATTTATTTGAAGTGCATTTCATTTTTTACACTTCAGGAAGGAGGCCAAAAGGCATGATGCCTGACATGGGCCTTCCTCCCTGGGGGAAGCAAATTGCATTTGACACACGTATACAAAACAAGCAAATACAATATGTGTAGCGGTCATCATGACATCAGTTTCCACAAGCACATGAAACAAAATCCATTTCAAAAATAACAATACCTGAACCTAAGGTGTTCTGAATAAATAAGAAAAAAAAACAACAACATGAAACCATCACACGCCACGACTGCTGGCACAGCGATCTACGATGAACATACAAGAACGAAAAGCTCTACAGAGCATGTTACAGTAAATTAAGATTTCTTGAAAAGAAGCAATGATGAAATACAGGATGTTATGAAGGGAAAGAAAGGAAAAGAATCATGTTCACTGATATGATTACAAAGTATATCACAGGATGTACCAAAACGTCATGCAGTCAGCAGTGCAATCACTTTTCTCTTGTAAATTTTTTTACTTTTACATTGGTACAAGAGGTCATGGATATTTCTGTTTTCATTTAAAAGGGCAGTCATTTGATATCTAATCGTTTCAAACCCGTAATTCGTTCTTGCTTTTGGTGCTCTTATTTCCATATGCCGAAGGTGATATGGATTTGAATGAACCAAACAACTGTTTTTTTACTCGACAGGCTTACTCTACCCGACTGTCGAGTCCATGTATACAGGGCATATATTGTAAGCTGAATATAAAAATGATTATACATGAATATTGCTCACAGAACTGTTGTATGCAAAGCATGCGTTAAACATTTACTTTGTCATTTATTGTTCAACAATAAGTGCACGGTATAGTTTGATAAATACAAAGTAAGCAAGAAATCGTTTGTATTCTTTTTTTTGGTTAAAGGGAAGCCCTTTTGCTCCCTAGAACCAAACCCTGAAGCTGACCGTGATATGCAAAGAATTGATTACTTGGCACACATTATATTAACATGTCCTGCATGATATGGACCATGTCATGCTTTGCCAGGTCATAGTTACTTGAGGTGTAGATTTAAGGTTGCTATGCAAGGAAAACAGATCTCCACTTAGGTCACATTGCACATTGAAAAAACATACAACATGCAACAATGATCTCTTGAACAAACTAGCAGAAATTCTGCAACCTTTTTATCTACAATGGCAGATCCTTTGCTTCCCGCATCTGCTTGCGCTCTAAAAAGAGGCCTAAAAAATTGGCTTCATCAATGTTACTATTCAGAATTCTGTTGAATATGCCTCTTCAGGGACGTGAAGAGTGCATGCTGCATTTGTCACTGCTTTTACATAGATTCAAGAGCTATGCCAGTTGTAATTTTATCTCTAAAAATCTACTGCACAACATGCATTGTGCTCAATAATTAATGAAGTGCCATTCTTGATTGCCAGTGTAGTGCATTCGTTATATAGGTGGTAATGCACTGAGACTAAGTACATAGGTAGAGTCGGTATAAATAACGTCTGTGTCATATGCAATGCTCAAATAGTCCTGTAGTCCTTTATCAGCTGCTTTACAATGGAAGGGGGTGCATGCTTTTGGGATTATGACGAGAATAAGCAGCACTCTGAGGCCAATGTATATGAGGTGGGCAACTAAAGTGTGCATTACAAGTGCACATACACACTTCTTCCTGTGTTGTCAAAACAGCATCATGTCAGTATAAAGTCTACATCACATTATTTGAAATAAGTTGTCCAATGAACTTAACTCATCCAAGTTATAAAACAAGAAAGCAGATTTTAATCACAAGAATTTCCTAAATTTTTTTCTTTCTTTTTAACCAGATGTTTTTATGCTCAACATGGCTTAGATAGACCAAAGTGTCCATATGATGAGGCACCATTGCTTATGGTGAGCCTTTTTTCATGAGCCTAACCTCCCGCTATACTGTACTACTTCTTTTTTGTTGGCAGTGCGTCAAATGAATATACATATATATTTCTTAAAAACCTCATGTGGTGAAGTGTTTAGCTTATCACATACAGAAGTTGTGTTCAGTCGACCGATTCATCCCACAGATACTTATTGCATACATAGGAGCACATAGCCAGCAGGAAATAAAAATAAATAAACAGGAAAGTATTCTCGAAGCGACACCTGCCGTAAAAGTACAGATATTTTCACTGTTTATACAGTACCGTCGAGCACCCATATATGCACAAAGCGCAAACCACAGAGTAGTGGCAAGTAGCTCGACAGCAGTGCAGCTAACATCGTTTTGCGTACAATGTCGTTTTTGAAGGGCTCGCCGCACTGTGGCTGTGCGCACGCACGGCATTTTTCAAGCACAACACACACGAACCGCGATCAACACGGGTGATTGACAAGTCACGGAAACAACGTCCCGGGCTCGTTTCTGTCACGGTCACTGCGACCAGCGGAACGGGTGCCCGAATAGCTGTCACCAAGTTCATTTTAGCATTAAGAAAACAGTGTGACAAACTTTGCAAGCATGGACAGTTCTCTAGATAGGAGGCAGTCACTCGAATCGTAAACACTTTCTCAACACATACACAGACACTTTTCGATGCACTGTGGAGCCGATTCGTGCGCACGAATATCACCGTGAACTACTGTTACTGGCCGTCGACCGTGAAGATCCTCGCGGGTATTAAAAACAAGCAATAATCACAAACACATCGTGACACCGGTGCCACGTACATTTCGTAGGTTGGAAGATCACTCTCTTTAGATCAACACACATGCTTCTAGGCTTGAGGGGAAAATGTTCACAGTCGATAGGAACACTACTATTAGCCATGCGCGCTAAGTATTCAGTATTGGTTTTTGCGGCAAAGGAACAACCACCATCTAAGCATCGCTTGTCACTTCACATCGCTGGCGGCCATGTTTCCCTGGCATGATCGAGGAGGAGTAAAGGAGGACATGGCCGGTCTCAAGAAAGAGCGCACTTCCCTCGAGACCTATCGTGAGGAGGAGTAGCCGGAGATGTCACCTAGTGGTCGCCCTGGGGTCAGCACTTGTGGGGCGAAAAGTCTGAGGCAACCTTTCAGAGAACAACAGATGCGGGTGAGCGCTACTATAGCCCCTCTGGAACGGCCATCTCGGTGCGACCGCACACAAGCGGAGCGGGTGCTTCAAGGTGGAAGCCTTCCCTACCACGCTGCTTAGCTGCGAGACCGTTTGTGATTGACTAGAATTGTCACAGATACTGCACTTTTCTTTGCTGTCGATCAGTTCCAAACGCTGATGCTTATACTGCACTGCGTCTATTTCTATATATGCTCTGTGGTCCGAGTTCGAGGAAGCGGCAAATAAAAGGCACCACACGGATGCCTGGATCAAACGCCCGGCGAGGTCTAGTCATGAATTCATGACTGGATGTGATGTCATTATCACTTACGGTTATTAGACATGACGAGATGTTATGTCATGATTACGTTACATCTGGTCATGACGTCAACATCTAACCATTACTATCGGTTAGTGATAGCTAACCATGGCTTGCACTTTCTGAGTACTAGTTAATGTCTGGTTAGTGTTATAGTTAAACACCCCTTACTATAAGTGATGGTTAATGATAGTTACGATGACCTCCAAATTCATGGGTTCCTATGGGCATATGTTGAACTATTTTATTATTAGTCGTAAATTATCATGAAATTATCTTGAAAATGTCTTAAATCATGTCTTGACATCATCCGATTGCTATTATCGAATTCAATGGTGATTGGCATAAGCCTATATAAGGCATGCACCCGAAACGCGCACACATTTGCTGGCTACAGTTTGAGGTATTAAAGTCTTTCGCCTTAAAATTGGCTGCGGTTTGACCAATGCCCGTCTAGAGTAGAACTGCGCAAGCAATATCTGCAGTGAACGCGGCGGCGGCATCAATGAGTCACCGTGCCACGGAAGAGCGGGCGACGGCCCAGAGCGCCTGCTGTGCACCATGTGATGTCACTCCCTCCTGGTGCATGCGCACCAGCCTCTGATTCACCCGCGCAGCGGAGTAGCCGGTGGCTCCGAGGAGGCTGTGACATCACTCGAGCATCCACAGCTTGGCTCACCCGCGACTCCGCGAAATGGCTTGACGACTAGCATAGTGTTGCTTCCGCAACAAAAAGCTGACCCGCATCTACACGCGAACGCCTATGAATCGAGAGCAAGGCACGTGGAACACTGGGGCGCGCCGCGCAGAAGGCACGCGCAACACAGGGGCATGGGCTCGTGCTGACCGATATTCTGACGCGCATCTATCGGGTTTTGAATATTTGGGGGCTGGGTTTTAAAAAAATCCTATGCAAAATCTACAACCCCATTCGAGCTGAAATTACGTTCACAAAGTAGCAAAATATGGTCTAAGTTATCTGATAAGTGATTGAACATCGGTACTTGCCTAGATTTTCCGGAATCGACGGAATATTGCTCTCGGCGGCGTGCACAAATTTCGCAGAAGCGAGTCGAGAAGCTGCGGTGACATGGTGCGCCATCTGTCGAGCGGCGAGGTAACCGCCATCTCCGGCAAGGCCATTGGTGCCGTTGGCGCGCTTGCTTCGAAGGTGCAGATCGTCTGCTCGTTTAAAGTAATACCACAAGGAAGAGTCACCGCTTCTCTTACTAAAAACAGTAGTGGAAATGCTACATCAGCAGCATTAGAAACAAAAATAAATATTAACTCGTCGCTTGCTCTTCCGCTACGATTCCGGTGCCGTCAATATCTGGTCCAATCTGGCTGATCATTTTCTGTGGTTCAACGTCCGCAAGCTGCTCATGGGATATGAAAGAGATCGTAGTGAAAACACCCGAGACTGTAACACGCACTTACATCGAACAGTACTCAGGCGTTCACGTCGAAGTGCTTGCTGTGATTTATACATCAAAATGTCCTCCGGCGGCGTCAATACATCTTTGCAATCTTTCTTCATATTCTTTGAAGACAGATGCCCTCATGCGCTCCGTGATGTCTGCACAAGCAGCCTCAATTTGCTGCTTCAGCTCTGAACAACTGTGAAGTCGGCCTCGGCGGTACACGCGGCTTTTTAGATAGCCCCATAAAAAAAAATCGCATGGAGTTAGGTCAGGTGAACGGGGCGGCCATGGCATGTTGGACGAGCCTCGACCCATCCACATGTTTGGAAATGTTGCATCCAGCCAGTTGCGGACACTTCTGGCGTAATGAGCAGGAGCTCCGTCCTGCTGAAATATGCAGATTTCTTTCTGCATATGTGTTGCTTCCAACTCTGGCAGAATCTTCTGCTGCAGCATTTCCAAATATGATTCGGCAGTCACGTTGTCCTCAAAATAAAAAGGCCCAACGAGCCCCTCGCGCCACAATCCACACCAAACCATGATATGTGGGGTCTTGTCGTTTGTGGAATAAAAACGAGGATTGTCTTTTGCCCAAAACCGAGTGTTCTGCTTGTTGATTTTTCCATCCAGGTGAAAAATGGATTCATCAGTGAATAATAAAAAGTTCAGATGTCCCCGGTCTTGAGTTATCCTTCGTTGTTCCGAGTGGCAGAATTGAAGCCGACGGTCTCTGTCGTCTTCTGAAAGCGCTTGTACAGTTTGCATCTTGTACGGATAGAAGCCCTTGCGTTTCATCGCGCGACTTACCGTTGACGGGCTCATTCCGAACAACAGCGCAGCGCGCGTACAGGACATCTGAGGGTCCGACGAAAATGCACCCTCAAGGGCATCAGCAATACTGCGATGTGTTCCCCCTTTATCCCTTCTTTCTTTCTTTTTAAGACAGCCTCTTTCTTCGAACATTTTCTTCCATCTTAGCAGTGACCTTTCACAAGGAGGACGACGGCGAAATTTTACCTTGAATTTCGTGCGTACGCAGTGAACTGACCCGGATTCAACAAGCCATGACACAGCTGCCGCCTTTTCTATCGCTGAAAATGAACGCATATCACTGCAGCACACAATGCATTATAGGGCGAACACACAAAAAATTTCGATCTTTCCTCGGGATCAGAACAGAGCAAGAGTCGTCAGAACAGACCAACAGTCAAAAGCAGACGGCACCGGAATCGTAGCGGAAGAGCAAGCGACGAGTTAATATTTATTTTTGTTTCTAATGCTGCTGATGTAGCATTTCCACTACTGTTTTTAGTAAGAGAAGCGGTGACTCTTCCTTGTGGTATTACTTTAAACGAGCAGACGATCTGCACCTTCGAAGCAAGCGCGCCAACGGCACCAATGGCCTTGCCGGAGATGGCGGTTACCTCGCCGCTCGACAGATGGCGCACCATGTCACCGCAGCTTCTCGACTCGCTTCTGCGAAATTTGTGCACGCCGCCGAGAGCAATATCCCGTCGATTCCGGAAAATCTAGGCAAGTACCGATGTTCAATCACTTATCAGATAACTTAGACCATATTTTGCTACTTTGTGAACGTAATTTCAGCTCGAATGGGGTTGTAGATTTTGCATAGGATTTTTTTAAAGCCCAGCCCCCAAATATTCAAGACCCGATACAAGAGCGCCTGTGAATCAGAAGCCAGATACGTGGAATTTTTAGGCGCTCAGAAGGCACGCGCTCCAACGAGGCACGGGCCCGTATTCTTCGATATTCGGTACCAGATCTTCTAATTGCAGAAAACAAGCGCAGATTGTGGTGCTAGAGGCCGAAGCTCCAACAATTTTTGCAGCAGAGAAATGAGACGGCATATTGGTTTGAAGCAGACCAGTGGTTTAGCCTTAAGTTTTATAGGACGAGACACGAGGCCTTTTTTCCTCTGCAGTGTCGTTCGACTAAAATGTGTAAGCATGCCGCAGGCAGGTCTATACCTCAACAGCTGCTAGCTATACTGTTGACTCCGCTAGTAAGGAGTCGACCCGCGGAGTTTGTGCAGTCAGATGACCCGTACCCGCCATATCATCAACGAAAACACGCCTCCGACACATCGGGATTCCGCGCTCACAACGGCGTAAAGTAGTGCGTAAATTATTTTCGGTCAACTAGCATTTGCTAACTAATCAACCGCCATTACAGTCTTCTACCAACTGCCCTTGCACCAAATCGGTTGCACTAAGCAGGCTGAGGAGCCAGCCTTCCGAATAATATCCTGCGGAAGCTCACTCCCGATCTACCTAAAAGCTGAAAGGAAAGGGCCAGTAAAAACGCTGCTCATCAAGAAACCGCACTTACTTCCTGGACGAGCACCTGGACGAGCTGACGTCCGCCGACGCTGCAGTCTTTGCACGCTCTGTGCTCTGTTAGGGTCCCTAGAAATATTGCTCTGTCACGAGGCGCAATCATTGTTGCCAAATGTCGGTGAGCAAAAGTAGCTAGATGGCAACGTAAAAGCGGAAAAGTAGCTAAAAAATTTAGCAAGGAGCTAAAAGTTGCTAGATTTTTTCCTAAAAATTTTATTCTATATTTTGGATATATAATGCATTTGACAGCTCTATTATTGTAAAAATAAAAGCAGCTATCAAGACATGGTTTCCGGCAGGCGGCTGCGCACATAGAGTTCCTTACACTAACTAGAGGGAAAGCTGAGGGCGCTGCACTTCAGCCACCATGGGCGCGCTAAGAATCATGGGCCGGTGTGCTACTTGTTGCGGGACAGTCGGTTTTTCTCGGGTACGTGGAGTGGCGTTACTGCGATGTTTCTTTTTCGTCATCATCATCATTTGAAGGCGCGTACATAGACTGCGAAAGCCATAGTAGCGAAGGCGCAAAAGCACACGTCGCCACTAAATGGTTTCTGTTTCCCGAAATGCCACTAAAAACTTTCTTAAGTGATGGTACAACGAAAAATATTTTCATACCATTTTTTTATTTCAAAGTTTGCCTATTAAGTGCGAAATATTGGTATTTGTGCTGCTCAAAACTAAGCCAATAGGAGAAAGGGCCATCGCTTATATTGGATAAATCTCACACTGGCATTCTGTTTCTCTCTCTTTTTGTAATTTATAGTCACAATATTCAATCTTAGGACATTATTTACGGTAGAACAACGTTTATCTTTTCATTAGTTTTGGCCAAAAGTTGTAGTTCTGCACTCGGTAGCTCACCGGCCCATGATGCTTTGAGCGCCCATGGTGGCTGAACTGGCCGTCTGGAAACTCCGTGTAAACGCCCATAGACGGCAGCACAGCTTTCCCTCTAGGTAAGAGTAAGAAACTCTATGGCTGCGCATGACAAGTGCTAACTAACGAATAACGAATGATAAATGTGCTCAGGTTTCGATTCCGATAATTTAGGCAGACGAAGTTTTCGCCAAGCGTTAATTGCACGCTAAGAAAAGATTAGCCATGGTAGAAGAACAATCTGTGAATGCATCACTGCTCTTTAAACATGTAAAGAATGAACTTTTATTGTACTTTTTGCGCGTATACGGAAGCCTATGAATGAAGAGTTATGAAAGGTTTAATCTTCTGTTCGCGACTCGGCGTAACTCAGACCGGTGGGCCTCTCGGCCTCTTTCATCCGCTCGGCGCTGACCGCGAGAGATCCGCAAAGAGAGTCGAATCAGACAGTCGATTTCAGGCGCCTTATGGTCGCCTCGCAGGGAACGTTAAGAGTTTAAGTAATAGGAATGTGTACACACATGCACAATAGTGTACCGCACGACTTCGATGCTCATCAGAGCCCCCAAGCCACCCAAGCTGCGCGATAGGCGACACCCGTCAGAAGTTGCGCAGCCACATCAGCCGCATCGCCTCGCTTCACTTTGTGACTATTTTTTTCTTTTTCCCGCTGAGGCAGCCATGGAAGAAGCTCCAGGGAGGCAGAGGCGGCGAAGGCCGTGGGCGAAGGCCATGGAGGAAGGAAAAACGTACTCCTCCATGGCGGAGGCATACCAACACCCACTAGATGGCGCATTGTATTGCATCCTCCTCCTCTCTTCTTTTAAGTGTTTCCTTCTTTCTCACAAGGTATCTTTGTCTAATTTGCGTCTTGTTTAAAAACTACCAGATGGCACTATGTGCCTGACGTCAGTTTCATCATGTGTAGCGTCTGTGGGAAGATGTTTCACGCCAGAATAGTAATTTTCTGAAATGTAGCCAGATTTAAGCTAAATTTCACCAAAATAGCTAGATTTGTAGCTAGATTTTGAAGAAAGGAGTTAAAACAGCTACTCGTGGCTAAACTAACTTTCTTGGTAGCTAGTTGAGTCCGAAAGTGGCTAAATCTAGCGACGAAGTAGTTAAATTGGCAACACTGGCCGCAATCCGCCTTTTGCGGGCATGGATAAAGTGCTCTAGAATATTCTAGAGCACTTTAACATGGATACAGAATAGGGGAAGTGGACCGCGCTGCCGGCTCTTATGCCCTTCCGCGATGCTCTAGAGAGAGAGATCCAGGGGGCGCTGACGCCCGCTTACACGTAAAATCCCTTGATAATTTGAAAGTAGCGACACTCTCCTCCGCGCCGCGCTTTCCTCCTCGATTCTCCTCGCGCGGCGGCGGCGAGCGCTGCGCACGACACGCTTTTTCTCCTTGACGCCCGCCGACCGGCGGCAACAGTGAGGGAAGCGCGAGCTTTTGGGCCAGGTCAGCGCTTCAGGAGTGCACAAAATTTTTGAAAAATTGCGAGAAAAGCATTGAGAATGCCGAAAGTTCATGAATTGATTGGTTTCTTCTTAGAACTGTTTGAATGGGGAATACTGATAAACAAAGCTTTCAGGCGAGTTCTGTGCTACAGACACTTTTTAAGTCTCATGATAAGGTTTTACTTTGTGCACTTAATCTAGTACTGCCTCTGACTTTGTGTTTGTTTTTTTAGAGCGTGAAATCTGTCACCGCGGTAAAACTTCGGAAAACAATCCAGGCTGGTGCTTTGAACTTCAAGATCAGAGAAGGTCAAAGCAGGACTTACCCCCGTATTCACGAACCAACCTTTGCCTTCCCTTTTGAGGCTCTCACCTTTACGGCTCCTTATCGCGTTTCAGAAACCAGCCGTCCCTTTAAACTACACCTTTAGCCGGCCTTTCGGCCTCGGAAAGGGAGCGTTCGCTAAGGTAGCGTCTGACCTACCTTCAGCAGCTCCTTTATACCACGGTACCTCTTCGGTGATCGGTGGAAGCTGTCAAGCTATCTCTCTAAGCATAGTATATGTCACGTGATCAACCATGAGATTGGATTATTGGTTAATTGTACATGTATTTCGATCAATTACTGAGCCAAATTAATTGATATTTAGTAAATTGCAATTAAAATCTAAATTTTAGCTGCAACATCGAACCGTATACCGTTGAAAAGCTCAGGCCAAGTGTAATGGCACTCCGCGATAATCTGCGTTAATTAGTTAATTTTGTATAAAACCAAATTTTGAGCTGTTCCTTGCTGCTTCGAGGCAAGGAACAGGTTTGCCACGGCAGTCTTGATATGAAGCTGATGGAGGAATTAAATAATTTTATGAGTACGCGGCCCCTCACTGACTTCGCGTGTGGTTAAAAGACAGCAGGGTACACTGGGAGAAGTGGTAGGCCCTTTGACATCGATGGGGTTTTATACAAAATTAGTTAATTTTGTATAAAACCAAATTTTGAGCTGTTCCTTGCTGCTTCGAGGCAAGGAACAGGTTTGCCACGGCAGCCTTGATATGATGCTGATGGAGGAATTAAATAATTTTATGAGTACGCGGCCCCTCACTGACTTCGCGTGTGGTTAAAAGACAGCAGGGTACACTGGGAGAAGTGGTAGGCCCTTTTGCCGACACACTGAAGTTCTGGGGCAAGCATGCTGTGGTCTCATGCGCTATGTAAAAGAGCTTGATTTCATTGAACGCAACGATCAAAAAAAAATTACAAGGTGCACATAGGTCTTCAACGTGCGGAAATGAGAAAGCATATAACTGCCAATTCATTAACTATCGCTATCCTATCTATCACTATATCTACTAATGCCAGTGACCTATCGTAACTGTCACTATCCGCAACGAACACTATCACCTCACTATCCAGGCCTATTACTATCATTTACTATTATTATCCGTAACAGTCACCATCATTACCTATCACTATTCATAACCATCACTATTTAATCTGATGCCGCCCCATGACCCATTGATATACTTCAATTTTCATTGACTTACGTTGTCAGTCATATCTCTATTATCTCATAATATCTGACGAGACAACTATACATTGATTTTTAATTCTTATACTTTCTTATTTTCTCATAAATGGAGGATGGAAAAAGAGCAAGCCACAGAAATAACTGACTACTATCAGAGCGAGGTTCATGTCTCTGTCGAGGAGGCTTCCTTTACTTCAGGACAGGTCGGTGATAGAAAATTGATGGAACTGCGTTTGGCCTGGTTTTTTTTCGAGTTCGTGTAATATTGGCGGCTCAAACTGGTCTTCAGTGAAATGTAGCTAGAACATAGAGCGATAAGTTAATCACTAAGGCTAGGTGAAAAAAAAATCTTGCATACAATTGAAATGAGTAATATGTTACAGTGTTAAGGATTCTTGCTCGCAAAATGTTCCCCTATTTTTACATCATAACTATAATCATTATTGATTGTTTAAGTTTCGTAAATACAGAAAATTGATGCAATGATTCCGGCTGATTTGACATCGATGGGATAACTGTTTTCGCAATAAATGAATACGCGGAATCGCGGTTTTAGAGCTCCAGCTTTCAAAGCGAAGGTAATCTGCCAACGCCTAGTAGTCATGGTCAAAGTGAAGCGTGTGTGATCATATGAACACCTCCTGCACATTGGCCGTATCCCTGATAAAACGAACGCAGATTTTTTAACCCACGCGTGCGTCGAAGCATGGCAACACACTCAAGCATTGAAAAAAAAAATGCCGTACGACCTAACTAGTGCAGATTACCCGCAATACCTCGGGTTTACTTGCCAAAGAGTTTTTCAGGGCCAGCATTAATTGCTCTCGAGTAACCGACGCACACTACAAGCTGGAAAAGTTACCTCCTCTACAAGCCCGAATTTTGATTTTTAGTGAAGGAGGCGAGGGATCCTGGCATAATCGCGACAAATGCAATCGAGAGACTGTAATTTTCCAGTTATCTCTGACTGCAAAAAGCAGATTATAGCAATCTGTTTCTGACTGTACAGAAGTTGAAGCGTGTTAAATGATGGAGCCTTGGAGCCTCGCAGAGTATTAAGCAAGCTGCAGAGGACAACCTTATTTTTATACAATGAACGTGCTGCCGCCGCAAAAATATTGAGGAACAAGCAGGAATAAAAAACGCAGCGTCAGGTGACTCGTTTTACGGGGAGTGAGAAAGGCACCCGACGTCGCAGACAACTCTGTTCTTTCTAAGAATAAACGTCTTTCGACTAATCTTGTGAATCCATTGACTCGTGCGCAAGCCGTCACGCTTGCCTTGAGATATCATGAATACCGCATAACCATCTTCAGGCCGCTTGCTGCAGTTGTACGCGCAACAGCACGGCATAGAGCTTGCACGCTGCAATAAAAGCACAGCGCGCAATATTCGCTCGCCGAGACTAGGAGAAAAATGGCGCGAAGGAAAAAGAAAACACAAGGAAAACGCCGGACGCGCGTCGGTTTCCAAGGGCAACAGCAGGAAGACCAATCGTCGCTCAGGAAATCGGGCGGAGAGCCGGCCTTCAGCGAAGGGGCGCGCAAGGGGCGAGGGGGAGGCGAGGAGGTAGCGCGGCGGCGGCAAAGTTCAATCGTTGGCGTAACTTTCAAAGTATCAAGGGGTTTTACTTACACGTACTTACACGTCCACTCACTGCGTGTCATAGGGTGTCGTCTGCTCGCCGCATGGTTAATCGGCCGCGTTTGCGAACCCGTTCAAGATCCGATGCATGCTTTCTGCTCTTACTACGACTTCTACTTTTACACAGAATTCTTATTTATTAGCCAAATATCTAAGTCATGCCGGTGTAAATTCATACTTCTTTACAACGGTCTTGTTTTGAGTGGAAGATTTACAACCCGCATTCTAAGCGGGATTTCGCCTGTGTGGCTTTGAAACCTTCGAGCATCACTCCAGGAAACACTTGTCTCCAGTAAGTTGCGGACACGGGCCGAGGTAAAAAAAGTAAAGGTAAAGCGCTAGCCATAGCGCTAGCGCTAGATCACTGCGCAATCTAGGAACCAAATTTTCTTCTTTTTTTTTTCACGTGCTAAGCTGCCAGTCCTTCAAGGTGCGCATTGAAGGTTGTTGGCTGCACCTTCTGTGACACAGTGGTACTAAAGACGTTAATTAGGCTTCCTTAATCCTATTTGAAAACCTAAGGATGGATGGATGGACTAAACTTTAATGTCCAACAGATAAGGTGATCTACCCACCCCCCGACACGCAGGTCAAGGGGCGGGTGCCGCCGCCTCAGAGGCAGGCCGGGAGGTCTTGGGTCCCAGCTGCCTCTTCAGCCAGTTGGACGAGTAGGAGCTGGAGCTCAGGGTCCAAGCTGCGCAGCAGGGTCTCCCAGGTGTCTCTACAGCCTATATTGTTCGTCCTCCTGGGAGAATACGGGCATTCCCATATTATGTGGACGAGGGTCCCTCTCGCCCCACAAAGATTGCACTTGTCACTCCTAGCCTCAGGGAACATGTGGTTCGCCATAACCGGGTGCGGATATGTATAAGTTTGCAGTCGCCTCCACGCCACTGCTTGTCTGCTGTTTAATTTCGGGTCTGGTGTGGGTACCAGTCTACGATCTAATCTGTAGTGCTGCGTGATCTCCCCATATTTTAGCAAGCGCTCTCCGCTTCCTCGGTCATCAAGTGGCCCTGTAGCGGCTCGGCGGTAGATATCTCGAGCCAGCTTGTGTGCCGCCTCGTTGCCGGGGACGGCTTCGTGCACAGGAGTCCAAATTATTTGAAATAATTTTGGGCTTGATTCTCCAGTCACACGGACATAATGGCGAGACCATCAAGAGGCTGGAGAATCACGCGATGCAGACCCTGAGCCTAATTAGGCGGGTGGCCAACAGAAGCCGAGGGTTAAAGGAAAAAAAATTGATGAAACTGATACAGGCCTACATCTTCAGCAGAGTGAGCTACGCAACGCCGTATCTAGATTTGAAAGCGGTGGAAAAAGAAAAAATTGAGTCTCTAATGAGAAAATGCTAAAAAGAGCGCTGGGACTGCCCATATGCACATCCACAGAGAGAGTGAAGGCTCTAGGGGTACACAACACATGGGCAGAACTGGCGGAAGCGGTGCGAACCTCTGAAATTGAGAGACAGCACCACGAAGACAGGAAGAGTCATTTTGACAAAATTTGGAATAAATCCGGATAGGGGTCCCACGGTCAAGGTGGAGGTAGCTAGAGAAGTCAGACAAAATTTGGTGATTCCCCCGCTGCCAAAAAACATGCACCCGGAATATAACAAAGACAGGAGGAAAAAACGAGCCGAAGCATTAGAAATTAGATTCGGCGAAATTTCGGAACATGAAGTGGCCTATGTAGACGCGGTGGGAGGTGGTGGCAGTTTCACGGTAGCAACGGTCGTCAGCGGCCGGGGCAATCCCGTGACAGCTGCCACTTTGCGCGGGCGGAGCATAGAAATAGCTGAGGAAACTGCGATCGTGTTAGCTTGCGTCGGAACGGAAGCGAAGTTTGTCATCAGTGACAGCAAAACTGCCATACAAAATTTTAGCAAGGGCAGGATCTCGCCCTTAGCAGCGAGAATCCGAGGCCAGAAAAAGTTGGATAGGAAAAACCCAAGGAACCGGTACTTAGCTAAACATGGCAAGGCGTGGTAGAACAAAGCTATAGGAAGCAATACTTTTCTAAACATGGGCTGTAAACACTGCATGTATATCCATGCTTAGCCAAGGTAAACCACCAATGATTTTTTTTTTTACCGTGAGTTTTCTTTTCCGAGTAGATAGATGAGCAGCTTAGGAATTTTGCTTTCGGAATTAATGTGTTGCTATGCTGCCGATTTTGCTTGGGCCTTTTAATTTGGCTGTTTTGCTTCTGTGAGCAAAAAAAATACACCTCTGCTGCAGAAGATGAATTCATTCCATTGATTAGCATGCATGCACTCAAGCATTGAAAAACATTCTAAATTACTGCCATTTGTTTTTTTTATGTTGTTTCAGTTCTTCAGCGGCATTATTAAATTAATCAGGAAAACCCCGGCAATCAATAGGCTATGCTTAAATGAAATTCTATAGCTTCGCTCATTTCGCGTTCACGTTCGATGATATCCTGTGAACATTTCAAAACATCTGCCCCTGAACACAGGTGCATATATAATATATTAACTACTTCAGAATGCAAGGCCGTCGCCAGGGTTCTACAATAGTTTAACTCGACCTTACTACATAGTGAAAAACACGTTCCTCAACCGGCGCCCAAGAGATCCAGATCCGCGATTAGGTGTACACGGTACCCTACGTTCGATGACAGTCCACTGACCTCATGAAGCTTTATGGCGTAACAGAAAAATCTATGCATGCATGCATGTGATTAAAAGCAAGTCTATGCTCAGAACTGGCTGTCGCGTGGTATCAGACTCCTGTCGTCGCTCTTATGTCCGTGCTGGCGTGATATGGGCACAGCCTCACCTTATGATTATTTTTCTTGAAATGGGTTTTGACACATGTATTGCGATTGGCACGATGAGAAAAATGGTCCGCAACGCGCATTCAGAGCGACCGCCCCGATCGTTCTATCAATTAAAATTCGCAGTTGTGCCATAAATAACGTACCAAAGCTGATGTTAGATTTTTTTTTTTTTTTCAAAGAAGCTCGCAAACGGCAGCGTTGCGCTTTTCAATAATTTCGGCACACAAAACAACTCTTCCTAGTACTATTTGTACCCGCTTTTGTAACAAGGTACAAAACAATGACTTTGTCGCTGACTCATCATACAACGTCAAGCAGAATTTGCACCAAAAAACAAAGCAAGGAGGCCACATCACGCGCGCAGTCAAGGGTTCAAGCACGCATTTCATGTGCTGACCTGACGTGTAAGCGTATGGGCGCGCCATCTAGCGGAGGCATCACCAAACGGCTACAACGCTCCCCATAGGCGCCGCTTGGCGGTAATCACACTTCAGTATTCTAGCCACTGTAATACTATAGTGCCTAGACATTTTCTAGGCACTATAGTATAGGCACTGTAGGCACTATAGTATAGACACTATATTATAGAATTTCTAGGCACTACAGTAATACAGTGGTTAGAATGATAAAGTATGATTACCGCCAAGCGGCGCCTATGAAGCATTGAAGCCGTCTGGTGATGCTTCCGCTAGATGGCGCGCCTTCTCGCTTACACGGGAAGGGATCATACACGTATTAGTTTGCAGATGGGGCCCTTGATGAAAAGAGAAATTGAACTTAGACAAAACGTAAACGCAAAATTAAACGACGATCAAATAGCGAAGATAGCAGCAGACATAGAGGAAGCAATAGAGAAAAGCCCCATGGAAGACTGGGATTATGAACAGGTAGAACAACTCATAAGGAGGAAAATTCAGGAGGTTAAAGTAGCAAACCGCTGGGATGAAAAGAGGAAGCCACGAAGCTGGTGGAATAAGGAAATCAGGGAAGCTATTGAACAACGATGGGCTGCTTCAAGGGAACACCGAATGGCAAAGAAAGAACAGGCTTCTCAGGAGGAAATCGACCAAAAATGGGAATCATATCGACAAAAGAAACTTCAAGTGCAGGCCCTCGTCCAAAGTAAAATAAGACAGTCCACCGATCGCTGGATGGCTGATATACACGATGCCTCTAGAGGCGGAGCAAGAAAATTCTGGAACCATATAAGCTGGCTAGGGAAGAAGAATCAAAGAAAGCAAGATCGGATTCAAGCTAACGAGGGAAATTGTTTAAAGGGAGACAACGCAGTGAACTACATTACATCAGTTATAGCCGAGTCATTGAAGAGCGACGATATGGTAATCAAATCAGGAAGCAACACAAGGTAGCAGAATACAAAGCACCTTAGAACTGACCAATCTAAACTGGAAAAAGGCAGAAAAAAATATTCCTAAAAACACATCTACAGGAATAGATGGAATTCCGATCAAGCTGAATAATGAACTCGGTCCGAAAAGTAAGGAAATGTTGTTAAAAGCTCTGGAAACAGTCATAACGAATAAGCAAATTCCGGACAGCTGGCGGCAGAGTAAAATGAATTTGATTTATAAAGGGAAAGGAGAAGGGATGCACCTAAAATCCTACAGGCCGATTACCATAACGTCTGTAATGTACAGGATAGCCATGCAGGCGGTGAATTTAAAGGTGCAAGCATGGGTTGAAAGTAACAAGATACTCGGAGAACTTCAGAACGGCTTTAGAAATGGTAGGCGCTTAGATGATAGCTTGTTCGCGCTTACCCAATGCATGGAAATATCTAGAGTGGAAAATAGACCTTTGTATTTGGCCTTCCTGGACATAAACGGGGCGTACGACAACGTAAGCAGGGAACTCCTGTGGAACATATTAAAAGAAGAAGATATCGGTTATGAGATAATAGAGTTCCTACAGGAAATATACCGGGATAACAAAGTAGAAATTACGTGGGAAGGGATAAGAAGTACGGAGGATGTCAAAGTATTCAAAGGATTAAGACAAGGCTGTCCTCTATCACCGGTGCTGTTCATGCTTTATATATGATAAACCTGGAACGGAGGATACAAGACAGTAACCTAGGTTTTAACCTGTCATATAGATTAGGTGGAAAGGCGGTAGAGCAGCGCCTCCCCGGTTTGACGTATGCAGGCGATATTGTGCTGCTAGCTGAGAGTCTGGAAGAATTGCCAACTCTAGTTAAGTATTGCGGAGACGAAGGGGACGCTCTAGGCTTCAGTTTCAGCGCAGTTAAGTCGGGTCTGATGATTTTCAACGGCTCAACTGATCAGGGTCTTAAAATACAAGGCCTTGAAATACCTAGAGAAGCAGAATATAAATATCTGGGGGTATGGGTAAACGAAGGATTGGCATACATTGTAAAGCTTGAGCAATCACTTAAGGCCAAAGGGCGAAGGAATGCCGGGATAATGAAGCATAAGGCATTGTGGGGATACAATAGGTATGAGGTTTTGAGGGGTATTTGGAAAGGAATTATGTTACCCGGACTTACTTTCGGAAATGCGGTTTTGTACCTTAAATCAGAGGTACAGTCGACAGTAGAAACAAATCAGAGATCCGTTGGACGATTAGCACTAGGTGCCCACGGCAAAACTACAAATGAGGCGGTACAGGGAGATATGGGCTGGGCATCTTTTGAAGTACGGGAAGCTCAGAGTAAAATATTATATGGGGAACGCCTGAGGAAACTGGACAGTAATAGATGGGCAGCTAAAGTATTTAAATACCTGTACCTAAAAAGCGTTGACTCAGAATGGAGGAAAAGAGCTAGGAAACAAACTAGTAAGTATGCTAGTCACAAGGACGGAGAAATAAAGAGCATTAAGCAACAGGTGAAAAACACAGAAGGTAAAAATTGGATAAATTCGATGGAAAAGAAACAGAGTGTGGAATTATACCGAAAGTGGAAAATGCAGATCAGAAAGGAAGATTTCTTTGATAACTCAAGAGGCAGTGCCCTACTTTTTGAGGCTAGATCATGGTGCCTTAGAACACGCAGCTACAAAAAGAAATTTAACAATGGAGATGACGCATGTGCTGTATGTGAAAACTCCAGTGAAAAAATTGACCATATTATACTCGAATGTAATGGTATCCATCCGGAAGTTGGTGCAGGCGCAATCACTGTTGCTGAAGCTCTGGAGTTTAGAGATAACAGTGGCCGGGTGAATAAACCGGCGGTGGAAACTAGCAAAAAAACGGCTGGAAGATTGGTGGCTTAAAAGCAGAGAAGTGACATAATGTTAGTAATGTAGGAGCAAAATTTAATAAATAGAATGATAGTTTAGTTAACCATTCTAAATCAATAATTAAGATATATGGAGAAAAATGAGCATGATAGCTACTGCTACCACCCCGTTTCAAAGGGGACGCTCCTATATTCCATCCTCCATCCATCCATCCATCCACGTCAGGTCGGCGCATGAAACGCGTGTTTGAACCCTGGAGTGTGCACGGGATGTGGACGCTTTGGGTTGTTTTTTGGTGCAAATTCAGCCTCATAGTGTATGATGAGCCGGCGGCGAAGTCATTGTTTTGTACCTCGTTACAAAAGCGGGTACAAATCGTACTAGGAATAGTTGTTCTGTGTGCGAAATTATTGAAAGGCGCAACGCTGCTGTTTGCGAGCTGCTTTGGAAAATAATTACTGTTACGTCAGCTTTGGCACGGTATTTACGGCACAACTGCTAATGTTAATTGATAGAACGATCGTGGGTGACCCCTTTGTACGGCGTGTTCCGGACCATTTTTCTGATTGTGCCTTGATATACATGTGTCAAAAACCGTTTCAAGGAAAATAATCTTAAGGTGAGGATGTGCCCATCGTTCAGCACTGCCATAAAGGCGACGACATATAACGATTAAGGGACTGCGGCCACTGCCATGTGAGGAGCGTGATGACCTGACGGCCAGTTCTGAACATAAACTGGCTTTTAATCACATGCATGCAAGCATGGACTTTTCTGTTACGTCATCAAGGTTCGTGAGATCAGTGGGGTGTCACTGAATGTAGCGTGCAGTATGCGCCTAACCGCTGATCTGGATCTCCTGGGCGCCGATCGAGGAACGTACGTGTTCGCTATGTAACAGCTCGACACGGCTTTCGGCAGGTCGAGTTTAAGCTATTGAAGTGGGTAATAATTCTGAAGTAGGTAATATATATATATATATATATATATATATATATATATATACCTGCGTTCAGAGATAGATGTTTTGTTGAAGTCTAGCTTGATATATCTGATGATATCTAGCTTGACAGCATCGAACGTGAACACGAAATGAGCGCAGCTATAGAATTTCATTTAAGCATAGCCTGCAAACATCTCGGCTCCCGGTGTTTTCCTTATTTATTTATTTATTGTAAGCACCTACAGCGCCAATGAGGCATTATTGTATAGGGGACACAACTACATACAATAGCACATGCTAACAAGGTATCGGGAAACTTGTTAGCAAGGTAACACAACACACTAACAGAACACTAAATGAATTCACAAGTAGTACAGGTGATAACATAACATACATCAAACGTAGCGCTGGTAAACGCACGAGGTCTGGAAGAAATATATCACAACACCATTTTAACAGCACTTTGGAAGCCAGGTGCACAAACTACATTATTCGGAGGCTTATTGCAGTCCAGAATTGTTTTAGGGAAAAACGAATACTTAAATATATTAATGCGGCATTGATAACTCAATCTTTTTTGTGTTGTCTAGTATCTCCGAAATGTAATATGGCTGCTTTAGATAAGTGTTTTTATTAATGCCGGTACAATCACTGTAAATGCTGTACAAGAATTTCAGCCAGAAGATTTTTCTTCGAGTTGCTAAAGTCTTCCACCCAATACGGCCGCGAAGTTCAGAGCTCTTGATACGAAAATGATAACTGTCAGTTATTTAAATAACGCCGCTGAAGAACTGAAAAAAAAAGCAAAAACAAATGGCGGTAATTTAGAAATTTTCCCAATGCTTCAGTGCATACTAATCAATTATAGAATGAAATTTCGTTGTGCAACAGAGGTGTTTCTTCTTGTCTCACGGAAGAAAAACAGCCAAATTAAGCAGCCCAGGCAAAATCAGTAGCGAAGCAAGACAGTAACTGCGAAAACAAAATTACTACTATCCCTAAGTGATTCTTCAGCTGCTCACCTATCTATTCGGAAAACAACAAAATTCACAGTGAAAAAAATATCAGGGGTGATTTACTAGCACGGATATACATGCAATGTTTACAGCTCATGTTTAGAAAAGTATTGCCTCCTGTAGCTTTGTTATGTCATGCCTTGCCACGTTTAGCTAAGTACTTAAATAGTTCCTTGGGTTTTCATTAGGATTAAGGAGACCTAACTAACGTCTTATAGGATGAAGCCAACGACCTTCGATCAAAGCGCAGCTTGAAAGACTGGCAGCTTAATACGTGAAAAAAAAAAAAAGAAAGAAAAAAACAACTGGGTCCCGAAATTGCGGAGTGGTCTATCTAGCACTGTGGCCAGCCAAGTTCATCTTTTTACCTCAGCCCGTGCCTGGTGGCAGTTACTGGCGGCAAGTTTTACTTGGAGTGATTGCTCAAAGGAGGTTTTAAAGCCACCCCGGCGAAATCCCGCTTAGAATGCTGGTTGTAATTATTCCGCTTAAAATGGCCGCTGCATAGAATAATAAAATTACAGCGGCATGACTTAGATAGTTGACAAATAAATAAAGATGCCGTGTAAAAGTGGAGGTCGCAGTAAGAGCAGAAAGTATGCATCGGATCTTGAAGGGATGTCTCAAACGCGGCTGATTAACCGCGCGGCGAGCAGACGACACGAAGTGAGTGGACGTGGATGGATGGATGGAATATAGGAGCGTCCCCTTTGAAACGGGTGGTAGCAGTAGCTATCATGCTCATTTTTCTCTATATATCTTGATTATTGATTTAGAATGGTTAACTAAACCATCATTCTATTTATTAAATTTTGCTCCTACATTACTAACATTATGTCACTTCTCTGTTTTTAAGCCACCAATCTTCCAGCCGTTTTTTGCTAGTTTCCACCGCCGGTTTATTCACCCGGCCACTGTTGTCTCTAAACCCCAGAGCTTCATGAACAGTGATTGCGCCTGCATCAACTTCCGGATGGATACCATTGCATTCGAGTATAATATGGTCAATTGTTTCACTGCAGTTTCCACATACAGCACATGCGTCATCTCCATTGTTAAACTTCTTTTTGTAGCTGCGTGTTCTAAGGCACCCTGATCTAGCTTCAAAAAGTAGGGCACTGCCCCTTGAGTTATCAAAGAAATCTTCCTTCCTGATCTACATTTTCCACTTTCGGTATAATTCCACACTCTGTTTTTTTCCATCGAATTTATCCAATTTTTACCTTCTGTGTTTTTCACCTGTTGCTTAATGCTCTTTATTTCTCCGTCCTTGTTACTAGCATACTTACTAGTTAGTTTCCTAGTTCTTTTCCTCCATTGTGAGTCAACGCTTTTTAGGTACAGGTATTTAAATACCTTAGCTGCCCATCTGTTACTGTCCAGTTTCCTCAGGCGTTCCCCATATAATATTTTACTCTGAGCTTCCCGTACTTCAAAAGATGCCCAGCCCATATCTCCCTGTACCGCCTCATTTGTAGTTTTGCCGTGGGCACCTAGTGCTAATCGTCCAACGGATCTCTGATTTGTTTCTAATGTCGACTGTACCTCTGATTTTAGGCACAAAACCGCATTTCCGAAAGTAAGTCCGGGCACCATAATTCCTTTCCAAATACCCCTCAATACCTCATACCTATTGTATCTCCACAAAGCCTTATGCTTCATTATCCCGGCATTCCTTCGCCCTTTGGCCTTAAGTGATTGCTCATGCTTTCCAATGTATGCCAATCCTTCGTTTACCCATACCCCCAAATATTTATATTCTGCTACTCTAGGTATTTCAAGGCCTTGAATTTTAAGACCCTGATCAGTTGAGCCGTTGAAAATCATCAGACCCGACTTAACTGCGCTGAAACTGAAGCCTAGAGCGTCCCCTTCGTCTCCGCAATGCTTAACTAGAGTTTGCAATTCTTCCAGACTCTCAGCTAGCAGCACAATATCGTCTGCATACATCAAACCGGGGAGGCGCTGCTCTACCGCCTTTCCACCTAATCTGTATCACAGGTTAATACCTAGGTTACTGTCTTGTATCCTCCGTTCCAGGTTTGTCATATAAAGCATGAACAGCACCGGTGATAGAGGACAGCCTTGTCTTAATCCTTTGCATACTTTGATATCCTCCGTACTTCTTATCCCTTCCCACATAATTTCTACTTTGTTATCACGGTATATTTCCTGTAGGAACTCTATTATTTCATAGCCGCTACCTTCTTCTTTTAATATGTTCCACAGGAGTTCCCCGCTTGCGTTGTCGTACGCCGCGTTTATGTCCAGGAAGGCCAATACAAAGGTCTATTTTCCACTCTAGATATTTCGATGCATTGGGTAAGCACGAACAGGCTATCATCTAAGCGCCTACCATTTCTAACGCCGTTCTGAAGTTCTCCGAGTATCTTGTTACTTTCAACCCATGCTTGCACCTTTAATTTCACCGCCTGCATGGCTAACCTGTACATTACAGATGTTATGGTAATCGGCCTGTAGGATTTTATGTGCATCCTTTCTCCTTTCCCTTTATAAATCAAATTCATTTTACTCTGCCGCCAGCTGTCCGGAATTTGCTTATTCGCTATGACTGTTTCCAAAGCTTTTAACAACGTTTCCTTACTTTTTGGACCGAGTTCATTAATCAGCTTGATCGGAATTCCATCCATTCCTGTAGATGTGTTTTTCGGAATATTTTTTTCTGCCTTTTTCCAGTTTAGATTGGTCAGTTCTAAGGTGCTTTGTATTCTGCTACCTTGTGTTGCTTCCTGATTTGCGGAGATTACCCTATCGTCGTTCTTAATTGACTCGGCTATAACAGATGTAATGTAGTTCACTGCGTTGTCTCCCTTTAAACAATTTCCCTCGTTATCTTGAATGCGATCTTGCTTTCTTTGATTCTTCTTCCCTAGCCAGCTTATATGGTTCCAGAATTTTCTTGCTCCGCCTCTAGAGGCATCGTGTATATCAGCCATCCAGCGATCGGTGGACTGTCTTATTTTACTTTGGACGAGGGCCTGCACTTGAAGTTTCTTTTGTCGATATGATTCCCATTTTTGGTCGATTTCCTCCTGAGAAGCCTGTGCTTTCTTTGCCATTCGGTGTTCCTTTGAAGCAGCCCGTCGTTGTTCAATAGCTTCCCTGATTTCCTTATTCCACCAGCTCCGTGGCTTCCTCTTCCATTCCAGCGGTTTGCTACTTTAACCTCCTGAATTTTACTCCTTATGAGTAGTTCTACCTGTTCATAATCCCAGTCTTCCATGGGGCTTTTCTCTATTGCTTCCTCTATGTCTGCTGCTATCTGCGCTATTTGATCGTCGTTTAATTTTGCGTTTACGTTTTGTCTAAGTTCCATTTCTCTTTTCATCAAGGGCCCCATCTGCAGACTAATACGTTTATGATCACTTCCCAGACTACACTCCCCTTCTTCGTCTATTTCCATTTTTGTGACCTTGCTATAAATTTCCTGCGACATTAGACAATAGTCAATGGTCGTCTGCCTGTGGCGGAATTCCCACGTGATTTGGCCTTCACATTTTGTTTCTCTATTTACTATAACTAGATCGTGTCGCTCGCAGAAATCTAGCATTAGCTTCCCGTTACAATCCGTGTATCCATCCAGATCGTCGATGTGGCCGTTCATGTCCCCCAGCAGAATAATATTGGCCCCGTTTCCAAACTGGCTTGTATCGTCACTGAGACATTCAACAAGATCCCTGTTTTCTTGCCTGCATTGATGTCCCGTTCCTAAATAAACTACCCCTAGTCATGTCCTTATGCCGGCAATTGTTCCTGATACCCAGATATGTTCTTTACAAGATGATTCAATTCTTTGCCAATTTGTTCCCTGGTGTATCAACATACCTACCCTTCCACCCTTTCTTTCCGTTCTCGTTCTGTTGCACCCTTCCCAGACGTAGCCTTCTATAAACGGCGGATCTTCTAGATCCCTGAGATGAGTCTCGCAAAGAGCGTACACACCTATTTTGTCATCCTTCAACTGCTGTTCTATCTCTAGCCATTTCTCTCTTTTTCTACCTCCTTGCATGTTTATGTAGCTGATCCTAGTGTTAAATTTATTTTTTGTACTTTTCTTTCTCGACCTACTCTTTGCCATTTTGGTGGGCTCAGCCTCCATTATTACACTTTGTTCTACTTCACTTCTAACTACCTCTGTGCACGGAGTCCTCGCGGACCCCCTAAAAAAGCTACAGCCCTGCCTGCCAAGCGCCAGCCGATCTCTGCTCCGACCCTTCTTTTAAAATGAATGCCATCTCGCTGAAAAACCCTACCAAAACCTGCTTTATGTACCTCCCTGTTTACCTGAACCACTTCGAAACGCTTCTCCAGGCTTAACTTTCTTATGTCCTGATTAACTGTCACCACGTCCTTTTCCATCTTTCCGTTCTACCCAGCACCTCTGGTACTGTGCATACAACTATCTGCGTCTGCTGTGCTATCTCCCTGATCTCGTCAACTCCCTTAGCTAAACTTTCCACCACTCCTGCAGCGTCACCATTTAGGACATCGTTTAGACCCGCGGCTACTATTACCATACTGTGCTCTGCGGAATCCTTCAACAGCCTATTTTTACTCTCTTTTAGTACAGCCCTCATTGTTCTCCCTGGGAAGGCTCCAACCAACACTCTCTTATCACCCCTTACACGTTCCAAGATATCTCGCTTGCACCTGTTCATGTTAGAATCTCCGGCGATAAGCACCTGGGCCTTCTCTCTCCCTCTCCCAACTGTTGGTTCCTGCTTTCGGTTATCTGTGTCCTTATCTCTGGGATTTTCATTCTTCCTTACTTCTTCCTTTTTTTCCGGCGTCTTAGCTGCTTCTAAATAACTCTGACGGTTCGGATCCGCCTGACCTACTTTGCTTATGCCTTCCATGCCAGTGCTGGCCCCAGCCACGTGGCCCGCATTGGAATGTTCGTCCTTGTTGGTTCCAAGGACAAAGTCGGCCCCTTTCTTTTCAATCTGAGTAAGCTGTCCAAGCAGTTACTGATTTTCCGTCCTTAGCAAACGTACTTCATTTTCTAAATCCTGGTGTAAGCGTTTGTCAGCGCCCCCTGGATCTCCCGCTCCGGAGCATCGCGGAAGGGCTTCAGAGTCGGAAGTGCGGTCTGCACACTTCCCCTATTCTAGCCACTGTAGCATGGAGGAAGAAAAAAAGCTAGGAGGGAGCGCCGCGGCGGATAAGTGAAGCCTAGTCATAAAAAATATAATGGAAAGAATAATAGAAAATTAGCCGTCACGTGATACGGCAAGCGGTAGCCGGTAGCTGGTTTCGGTTGCGGTTTCGCACGCTTCGCTCTGATGGAATGCCTTCGCGTGGCCTTCGCTACGCGACGCCTGCACTAGAAACCTGAGATGCGCGCTGCGAGTAGGCGGTAGATGGAACTTTGGACTTTTAGACGGGCTGATCCCGTGGGGGCTGCCGCCGCCGCGCAGTGTACCCGTGTATTTCGCGAGGTATGGCTGGGTTCTCTCAGCTGCGCCATATGAAATGCTTGCGGGGCTCGGCGATCAGACGAAGCACGCGAGACCAAGAAGGACGAGGGGACGAAGCACTGATCATCGCTTCGTCCTGTCGTCCGCTGTGTTCTTGTGCTCTGTCTTCGTGCGCTGAGTCTCGCAAGCATGGAATCAAACCCACTAGCCCAACAAATAGTACTGCCATATGAAATGCTGCGTGCCGGGATGCAAGAACTACACGGATATACCTCTCGGGGCTGTCGCTTCAACGGTGAGTATCCTGTTATGCGCACTCCTCGAGAAACGAAACGTTTGTTTGTCAGGACTGGTGCATGTATTGTTCGAGACGAAAATCGTTTGATTCATTTAGGAAATGCAGACCTCAAATACATATTGTTATGCTGAAGCCAGTTCCCCCGGCATGCAATGTTATGTCGAATTCGTAGTCTCCCTGACGAAACCAACGATGAAAAGGCCACCTGCAATAGAGGGTTTACAAAAGTACGTCTGGCAACCGTGAGCGGCACGCTGATCCGGTATGCCTCTCGGATGTACCGGCGGTGAGCCAGGGGAAGAAGCTCAAGCTGAAGGTGAAGGAAGCTGAGACAGCTGAGTGGATGCGCAGGGCAAAGGAGAAGTCATCCCTGGCATTGTACAGCGCGCAGAAGACAGGGATTAGCCCGGAACCATTTTATGACAACTCCATGGGGAGCGGGCTACTGGCTGAAGCCAGGTGTGGAGCCTTGAGGGCGCGGCAGTGGCGATCTAGGTTCACTAGCAATGGATGGATGGATGGAATATAGGAGCGTCCCCTTTGAAACAGGTGGTAGCAGTAGCTATCATGCTCATTTTTCTCCCTATATCTTAATTATTGATTTAGAATGGTTAACTAAACCATCATTCTATTTATTAAATTTTGTTCCTGCATTACTAACATTATGTCACTTCTCTGCTTTTAAGCCACCAATCTTCCAAGTGCGTATCCGACTGCGCCCTCTGCGGAGCGGAGGAGGAAACTTTGGAGCACTTGATACTTGGATGGGTTGCGATTTCTCCCGCCCCTCGCACGGCGTCGCTGCCGGTCGCCCTTGGCTTCGAAAACAGCACGGCTGACACGGCAGAAGGAAGCACCGACGGGGCTGCGGCGTCACACGAAGAGGGGAGCGGAGTAGAATCTCTTGGTGCAATCGCGAATGCACGAAGAGACGGCTGGAGTTCTGGTGGGCACGAGGAGCAGTGCGGCCGGAGCGGCTCAAAGACGTGGAGTGAACTAACATCTATACTCTCCCTTTTCCTTTTCTTTCTTTTTTTTTTATTTATTTATTATTTTTTTTTTTTGCTGGTCAGATCCCACTGGGTGATCGCCCGTTCAAAAGGGTACGACCATATCGCCATCGCGCTGGCCGCCATATTTTGTTCGCTCCATCCGTTCGCTTCGTGTCCGTCCGTCAGCGCTCGCCGTTCTGTTCGCGCTTTTCACGTTTTAACCTAGTGTGCTGTGCTTGGACCTCTGTTCGGTTGCTGGCGGTTTCTGTTAGCGACGCCTAGAAGCGTATTTTGACAGCCGAGATGTGGCGGGGCCCACCGGTCGCGCTGCCGAGCGCAGCTACAAATTGCTCTACGAGTCGTGCATGGGCCCCTCGGCAATCCGCTGCGTCATCCCTATCCAGGTACAGTATCCAGAGTTCTGTAATGTGTATTTCTTGTCTGTGCGTCTTTGCTGTTTACTTAAACGCCTATGGGATATCATCGCGAGTTTGTTTGCTTAGTTTGCGCAATCACCGTTGCTCATCCCACTGGAAGATACTTGGTTGGTGAAATGAGCGAGGATGCATTTTATTTTATGATAAAAGAATCGTGCGTAATTTGACGTAAGTTGGATTGGCGCTTAGCACTTTCCTACCCATGCCGTCGAGGCAGTAGTTGGCATTAGTCTCGCAAATAATCGGGGGCTGCGTAAAAAAAAAAGTGCCATGGTAATTTGTGCTTCAAGTGATTGAATAATGATTGGTGTGCGATAGGCGATGACGAGGTAATAAAATCTTTGTAATTATTTGATCAATTGATGAAATAAAGAAACTGTCATGTACGCTGTGTGTTCCTCCAAGCACCGGGAGAACGAACAATCGGCTTTTGTGTGTTTGTGTATGCCGTGCGCCCCGCGAAGCGTTGGCGGTCTGAACACATTCCCGCAAGCAGAGTAGTGACGCGGCGGTGGGGACCGGAGAATCGGCGCCGGGAGGACGGCAGGGAAGATAAATTTATGGGCTCCCGCAAGGCGCACTGCCCGTGTCATCCGAGCTGGCCGCTGCCCGCTGCTAGGAGAGGGAGCCTGCAACGGTCGCCGGCTTCTGGGAAGCGTTCGAATCTCGGAGGTGTTGGGAGCTTGGGACGCGAAGACAGCCGTGGACCTGGAGAGTAGGACTCTGGGAGGGAGAGAGGGGTCGGAGCGAGCACGGTGGACGCAGGGACGAGAAGAGACGACAGAAGGGACTGAACTGGAGTGTTGTGCGGAGAGGCCACGCTTCGAGTGATACGTACGAAATGCGCACAATTTGTAAATAAATTCATAATAATCAGAAAATGCCAAGTGTGGTGGAGCTTCGTCAAAGAATGCCAGAGGGGCGGAGCAAGGGACCTGCCTGACTGAAACGAAAAAAAAAAAGAAAAAAATTGGAAAGCAAGCGTTTAAAGGTGTCAGAATGAAAACCAGTGCTTGGTGATGCAAAGAAAGAAAATTTAGAATGTATAATTGATTAATTGAAATAATTTAAGAATGTGTTCAAAAGTGTTAAATTGCTCAGAATGGAAAGCCGATTGCTGCTGACGCATGCGTATTGGTGTAAAAAAATATAAAACGTCAAATAAAGTTAAAAGAAATAAAGAAATGATAGAAATATAACATAACATACATAACATATAACATACTACACTTGTGTGTAGTATGTTACTTTTGATGAATTCATATTTCACTGCATTGTATTCTTTTCGCCCCTCCTGCTAGGGCCCAGTTAGGGCCTGCTGTATTTGGTGAATAAATAAATAAATAAATAAATAAATAAATAAATAAATAAATAAATAAATAAATAAATAAATAAATAAAAGAGCTAAAATATGAAACGTGAAGAAAGAAAACATCGTGCGTGGGTGTGTATGAGAGAGACTATCGCGTTATACCTTTAACGGCGGAGCTAAAGTGACCCCCTAATTTTTCTAGTATGATATAATATAAATCAGATTTTATGAACACAGCCAGTTGTACAAAGCGCAAGCACATCGCAGTAATGTGAGTTGACTTTTCAAATTTCTTTTCTTTTTAGCCGAGTTCCTCGAAGCTTCCAATGTAAGCGCTTTCATATGAGATTACGGCTTCAAATGTTTACTTTCTGACAGAGGGAATAAACAAGAAATCAACATCTTTAAAAATTCCATGAATTTCAGGTAGCTGTGAATTAGCGAACCATCGGGTGACTCGAAAAAACACACAAAAGTGAAGCGCACGCTTCGTTATTTTATCGGCCGCGCTGGCAGGTATAAAACCTGACCTGCGCGCTCTGGACGTGGACCGGTCGAAACGGGTTGCACGTGAGCATGTTACAGCACACTAGTGGAATGTCACCTTTTCCTGCTTTTCTAGACGCCGCGGGTTTGGCAGCCGCTTGCTTTTTCAGCGTGAAACACGCACCTCGGACGCACTAGACAACCGTATTGCTCTTTGCACCATGCACTACCATTTCGTACGACTGAGAAAAGTAGTTTCGGTAATCATGCCCGTGTCTTAAATCCAATACACAATGGTAAATCCAACCTTCGTACAAAATGTTTCAAAGAACGTATTTGCAGAATAAAGTTCGTTATACATGCATTGCTCTTTCTCCCGTGTCCTCCATCGCAGCATAAGCTTATCCTTCAAGTTCACAAGGCTCCATAGCGCGCAAAACAACCTTGCTGTTTTAGGTGATAGCACATTCTGTGAGCTAGCTCCCAGTCAGAGGGACGTGCAGTAACGCTTTACATGATTGCAAGTGACCCTTGTAAAGGAATGCAAACGAGCGATCGCATACACGCGTATACCTTGATTCCGTGCGCGTCTACGACGCTGGCTGCAGAAGGGCACGCAACAACATGCTGGCATCATTCCGAATAGAGCTTGGAGCTAACAGCGACTGCTGTCATGTTAAAAAATGAAACAATCGCTTGTGAGCATTCCAATGCACATTTCGGTGCATGCACGCGTTCTACGAAGGCGCACGTTGAGAGCGTATTCGATGGGAGGCACGGGCAGACTGAGCAAAACATGGCCGCCGCGCACAGTTTCTGTTTCTTTCACTAGATGGTGCTAACATTTGTAAAGCCTTCCTGATTTGCGGAAGCAAATCAGGAAGCAACGCAAGGTAGCAGAATACAAAGCACCTTAGAACTGACCAATCTAAACTGGAAAAAGGCAGAAAAAAATATTCCTAAAAACACATCTACAGGAATAGATGGAATTCCGATCAAGCTGATTAATAAACTCGGTCCAAAAAGTAAGGAAACGTTGTTAAAAGCTCTGGAAACTGTAATAACGAATAAGCAAATTCCGGACAGCTGGCGACAGAGTAAAATAAATTTGATTTATAAAGGGAAAGGAGACAGGATGCATATAAAATCCTACAGGCCGATTACCATAACATCTGTTATGCACAGGTTAGCCATGCAGGCGGTGAAATTAAAGGTGCAAGCATGGGTTGAAAGTAACAAGATACTCGGAGAACTTCAGAACGGCTTTAGAAATGGTAGGCGCTTAGATGATAGCCTGTTCGTGCTTACCCAATGCATCCAAATATCTAGAGTGGAAAATAGACCTTTGTATTTGGCCTTCCTGGACATAAACGGGGCGTACGACAACGTAAGCAGGGAACTCCTGTGGAACATATTAAAAGAAGAAGGTATCGGTTATGAGATAATAGAGTTCCTACAGGAAATATACCGGGATAACAAAGTAGAAATTACGTGGGAAGGGATAGAAGTACGGAGGATGTCAAAGTATTCAAAGGATTAAGACAAGGCTGTCCTCTATCACCGGTGCTCCCTTACAAAAATGCATGTAGGGTTTCTATAGAAATTCGAAAGCGTTGTGTCAATACACGCTGTTGAAAGTCTGTCGATAATCAACAACATTTTGGATGATGCAGTGTTGACCTCTTGTTGAGCGCTTATGAAATAGTGGCCCATGTGTTTCTTAAGAGCGCTTTTGGAATTCGCGCAACTGAAATTCTGTTGATTTCAGGCTCAAATGCTTCAGAAACTCTGCAAGTGACGCTTTTTGATTTTCTGCTACCTTTCCACTCCTGAACAACAGAAAATAGTACACGACCATCGGTTTGCCAGGAGCAGACACGGGGTGATTTTCATTAATGCAAAAGTAGTACAGTACATCTCCTAGCTGCGATAAGTCACCACATTCTATGTTCTGCCCGACCAATCAACAATCCTGTCTGATCAGTGCTGGTTAATGATAAGCATAGTGAGGCATAAAAGAACAAAACAGATCTTGATCTTTTAAGCCCCATTATACTTACTCACTCATTAACCTACACTAAACTGACTAAATTGTTGATTGGTCAGCAGAACATAGAATGTGTTGACTGACCGCAGCAAGGATATGTGCTGTGCTACTTTTGCATTAATGTAAACCACCTCGTGCCTGCTCCTGGCTAACCGTTGATCACGCAGCATTTTCTGTTAATCCGCAGCGGAAAGGGAACACAGAATAAAAAATGCGCGTTAATGAGAAAGAAAAAATATGCATCTTTGGTGAACCCATAACATGAGCTGGGTTGTTTATTTGCTTTATTTCAATTCATGTGCAAGGTATGACGCCAGGCTGTTCTTTGCGTAAAACGCTGATACGTCCGGGAACTCCTCGCATGTGATGCTGAAATAAACAATATAAATCATAATTAAGTTGCGGTATATACTAACCTAAAAATAGAGCAAAGGCATTTGTGCGCTGCTCCACGTCATAGCTCAAGAAATTTCTTGTCTAAAATGAGTTGTCACTGTCTTTCACTGCTAAGACGGCATCGACCGCCGCCTCCACAGCTCGGCAGCACTACCACATCGTTCATTTCTCCCTGATAAACAATATATGCTGCCGTCAAAGATCCCATTGTGAATATAAATAGCAAAGCGCAGGTCACAAGCATTATTACCCAGAAAACGTCAAGCAAAATTACCAACTATAGGCACTGAAATAAGCGGAAACAAAAAACACTGCAAAAATGGTGGAGCTGCACAGATTCAGATAACCCACAATGTGTGACAGAGGCATATTATGATCTCGATAATGTGTCCGTCTCAGCGCGAGTAGCGTATCGAAAGAGAACAGCACTGTGCCGAACAATCCGTCAAAAACGGTCACCGGTTAAAAAAAAGAAAGATCGAAAATGTCGCCATTCCAGCTGGCGTTCCATCGGCCCCAGCGTCCGCGTAAAGACAAGCCTCGTTCTCTCTCTCTCTCTCTCTCCCCCTCCTTTTTTTTCCGACGAGGCTGGTTTGTCTGCTAGAAATATTTACATGCGGGCTTCACCTTGTAGCACACACAGTACAAGACTGGCACAAACACAAATAGGAAAAAGTAAAACACTCACCAAAGTGCAGACGCTCCCTCCGCCCGCGCCGGCTTTTCGCCTAGAATCCAAAACGCCTGCGACTGTTGAACTTCTTAAACACGTCCTCCTTGCGCAGAAGCTGCCGCTCAAGAGCGGAGTCCTCCGAAGACTTAAATTCGTACGTTCGCGCTCCAATTTGAACAAAACGATCTTCGTGATAATCACCAGCGAAAAACCTACATACGGTGCTTCGTTCACAGTGCAAGATGCGACCACGGTGGCGGGAAAACGCCAACTGAACTGGCACATCGCCGCACTCAGCGTACCCGCGTCTGCGTGCAAAGAAAACGGGGCGCAGAAGAACAGCTTCGGTGAAAAGCCGCCACCCCCGCTGCGCGACTGCTGAAGCCAAGGTCATCTCCGTGAAAACAAACCACGGTGAAGGCAGAGAGCGGAGACCAAGCGGGAGCCACCCCTCCTCCCTCCCCCTTTTTTCCCCCCAGCCGACAGGAAGCGACCCTCGACCTCTCCGGACATGCTGGCGCCGTTCACGGGGCACGGGGGAAGTGGGATGCGGACAGGGGCAAGGCGGCGGCCGAATGCTTCTTTGAAAAGAAGAGTCGCCGTTAGAAGACGCATGCAAGCTTGTTTTTTTTCTTCTTTTTTTTTTCATACGCGAATGTTTTTGCTATGCGTGTTAACTCTATAGTATGCGTGGGATCAATCCGTGATTATTAGAACCCCTCAATGTTTAAAGTGACTTCATTTTAGCATGGTGTCCACTAAGAAAGGAAGGAAAAGAAAAAAATAACAGTAAAATTCTCCAAAGACATACAGCGGTGGAGGATTCCAATACAGACTGCACCTCATTTTGCGGCAAAAAGCTACGGGCAAAAATACCTATGCTTGGGCAGAATGTCAGACCCTGAAGCATATATATAGTGAACTTTGGAACTGGTTTAAAAAAGCTCTGTCCTGCCCTACATGGTAGGTTCAATCTAGGATCCTGTTTGTTAGTATGATGACTCACTGAACTTGTTTTATGATAAATATAAAATATGTCCTACCACTAAAGTTACCTTCTGCGACATACAGAAGCTGATCCATTACGGATTCTGATTGACATTCAACGATGTATTTGCATTATTAGTGGAGGCTTTGCCATCATGAAGTTTTTAGGGCATATTTTCACTGTGTTGCGAAGCTTGAGCTAAGTGTGCACCGTTAATATGTACTTTTATATAACATGAACGAGCACGCAACTGCATGCTGCTCTTATATTTCCCTTTGCAGAATGTGGCCAATAGTTGATTACAAGTGAGACCAAAAATTCATAACGAAATTGTTACATCATGCTCTTATCATTTGTGCCTAAAACTACTTAAAAACATGGGCCAGCATGAACAGTCCACGCTAATTGTTCGTGAACGTTGAAAACTGACAACAAAAAGCACATAGAAAAAATTGCACAAAAAGTCTATTGGGTAGAACACAATGAAAATTCTGTTGGCCCTGTAAAGATTGCATTCAGCTGGGGTTGAATGTCTATCGAAATTCAATAAATTCAAAAGGCGGTCAATAGTCCAACAATAGAGTTTCAAAACTCATTTTTGTAAGGGCTGTTCATGCTTTATATGATAAACCTGGAACGAAGGATACAAGACAGTAACCTAGGTTTTAACCTGTCATATAGATTAGGTGGAAAGGCGGTAGAGCAGCGCTTCCCCGGTTTGATGTATGCAGACGATATTGTGCTGCTAGCTGAGAGTCTGGAAGAATTGCCAACTCTAGTTAAGTATTGCGGAGACGAAGGGGACGCTCTAGGCTTCAGTTTCAGCGCAGTTAAGTCGGGTCTGATGATTTTCAACGGCTCAACTGATCAGGGTCTTAAAATACAAGGCCTTGAAATACCTAGAGTAGCAGAATATAAATATCTGGGGGTATGGGTAAACGAAGGATTGGCATACATTGTAAAGCATGAGCAATCACTTAAGGCCAAAGGGCGAAGGAATGCCGGGATAATGAAGCATAAGGCATTGTGGGGATACAATAGGTATGAGGTTTTGAGGGGTATTTGGAAAGGAATTATGTTACCCGGACTTACTTTCGGAAATGCGGTTTTGTGCCTTAAATCAGAGGTACAGTCGACAGTAGAAACAAATCAGAGATCCGTTGGACGATTAGCACTAGGTGCCCACGGCATAACTACAAATGAGGCGGTACAGGGAGATATGGGCTGGGCCTCTTTCGAAGTACGGGAAGCTCAGAGTAAAATATTATATGGGGAACGCCTGAGGAAACTGGACAGTAATCGATGGGCAGCTAAAGTATTTAAATACCTCTACCTAAAAAGCGTTGACTCACAATGGAGGAAAAGAATTAGGAAACTGGCTATAGTAAGTATGCTAGTAACAAGGACGGAGAAATAAACAGCATTAAGCAACAGGTGAAAAACACAGAAGGTAAAAATTGGATAAATTCGATGGAAAAGAAACAGAGTGTGGAATTATACCGAAAGTGGAAAATGCAGATCAGAAAGGAAGATTTCTTTGATAACTCAAGAGGCAGTGCCCTACTTTTTGAAGCTAGATCAGGGTGCCTTAGAACACGCAGCTACAAAAAGAAATTTAACAATGGAGATGACGCATGTGCTGTATGTGAAAACTCCAGTGAAACAATTGACCATATTATACTCGAATGTAATGGTATCCATCCGGAAGTTGATGCAGGCGCAATCACTGTTCCTGAAGCTCTGGAGTTTAGAGATAACAGTGGCCGGGTGAATAAACCGGCGGTGGAAACTAGCAAAAAACGACTGGAAGATTGGTGGCTTAAAAGCAGA
Source organism: Amblyomma maculatum (assembly GCF_055883805.1). Taxonomy (NCBI): domain Eukaryota; kingdom Metazoa; phylum Arthropoda; class Arachnida; order Ixodida; family Ixodidae; genus Amblyomma; species Amblyomma maculatum. The sequence goes on from NC_139344.1 coordinate 117,742,435, forward strand.
GAAGTGACATAATGTTAGTAATGTAGGAACAAAATTTAATAAATAGAATGATTTTTTAGTTAACCCTTCTAAATCAATAATTAATATATAGGGAGAAAAATGAGCATGATAGCTACTGCTACCACCCCGTTTCAAAGGGGACGCTCCTATATTCCATCCATCCCATCCATCCTCTATTCTCACTAGTGTGCCTATAAACACGGAGTACAATGCAACAATTGTAAACAAAGTAACTTAAGTGTTACAACGAGACGCACAACTTTCGGCAGACCACTCCGGTAGGCTTTCCGCGGGGACATCCAATTGGATGTCCCCGCGGAAAGCCTACCGGAGTGGTCTGCCGAAAGTTGTGCAGTCACTAAAAAATACCATGTACCCTGCTGCTTTTGAGTCTGGCAACTATGTTGGCTAAATTACCAAGAATCCTTGCGCGCAAGAGAGAGAAGGGAGCAGCGTCAGAGGAGGTTGGCTTGCGGAGGCTGCGCGCGCTCCCTCTTAGTTTTTTTCTTCCTCCATGTGCGGGAGGATGTGGCGCCCATAGAGCATAGAGTTCCTTACACTAACTAGATGGAAAGCTGAGGGCGCTGCACTTCAGCCACCATGGGCACGCTAAGAATCATGGGTCGGTGTGCTACTTGTTGCGGGACAGTCGGTTTTTCTCGGGTACGTGGAGCGGCATTACTGCGATGTTTCTTTTTCGTCATCATCATCATCTGAAGGTGCGTACATATACCGCGAAAGCCATAGTAGCGAAGGCGCAAAACCAGGCGTCGCCAATAAATGGTTTCTGTTTCCCGAAGTGCCACTAAAAAGTTCCTTAAGTGATTGCACAACCATAAATATTTTCATAACGTTTTTTTATTTCAAAGTTTGCCTATTAAGTGCGAAATATTGGTATTTGTGCTGCTCAAAACTTAGCCAATAGGAGAAAGCGCCATTTCATATAATGGATAAATCTCACACTGACATGCTGTTTCTCTCTCTTTTTGCAATTTATAGTCAGAATATTCAATCTTAGGACATTATTTACAGTAGAACAACGTTTATCTTTGCATTAGTTTTGGCCAAAAGTTGTAGTTCTGCACTCAGTAGCTCTCTTTGAGCGCCCATGGTGGCTGAACTGGCCGTCTGGAAACTCCATGTAAACTCCCATAGACGGCAGTACAACTTTCCCTCTAGGTAAGAGTAAGAAACTCTATGGTGGCGCCATCATGCGTAAGCGGGCGAGAAACACATTGGACGGCAGTGTAGCAGACGACGCGAAAGCGCACCATACGAAATGGCCACGCTAACGCAGGTAGAAAGCGAAAGCTTCCCCCTTTTTTGGCCTCGGGGCGGAAAGTAGTCACAGTGATTGCAGCATATCATGTTCACGCAGAATGGGGGAATGCAGAGCATTTACACAATCCACTTATAACGCACGTACGCATATACTATCTTCGTATTCTAAGAGCATGTAGCGCGGGCCGTGTTCGACGTGACAGAATGAGACGCTCTCAGCGTGCAGGTTTTTGGCAGACAGGAGAGCGCGGGGGAAGAGAGAGAGATAGGGATCTCAAAGGGCAAAGCAGCCAGGGGTTTGTTGATGCTGCAGAGCTAGCTGGAATCGTCTCCTGTGACTTCGAGCGGCGCATATGTGCGGGGTGTCTTGTTATCGAGCACAATGCGGTCACCGCGGCGTCGGCATGGTGCAATGGGCGTCGCTTCCTCCTCGCGTCATCGACAAGCGTGCAGCTATAGAATTTAATCTACGAAGCTCGGCAGAGAGGCACATATACACAATCCCTGAAAAGGGCATTGTCCCGGCCGGAATGCACACCTGCAGGAAACGCGCGGCATTTTTCTGGCAATGGATGATTCAGGCTGTAGCCGGTTTCTGCACTCAGGAGTCAGAACGGATGTGGTCGCAGTGATGAAAAGGTTATCAGTGAACAGAGAATGGTCATTCTGTTGTGAAAGGATTCGCAACGTTCCTTTCTGCCTCCGCCGCGATTTCTGCGGAATCAACAACTCGGTGACACGTGTACATCTCCTACATATCGGATGCGCATCTCGGTCAGGAACCAACCTTGTTCTACGTCCAAAGCGATCCACTCTGCAAGTGAACGAGCATGAACCCTTCAGGAGACTCATTTACTGTGCCGGGCGGTTTCCTTGCCGTTGCAAACGGTTGGACGAAGACGACGATCCTAACGGAAGACGACGAGGACGAAGACGACGATCCTCCCTAACGAAGTGCATCGGATTGCATACACCAAAGGAACAAAATCCGAATGCTTTGGCGTGCACGAAGGCGAGCCTTTAATTTAAAAAAAATACTATGCGTCGTGCAAGAGTGTCAAGTGCATCATATGCTCCGAGCGGCAAAAACACATATACTAGAGGTATGTGTGAATCTAAACGAAATATGCATGATGAAAAGTACTCACTGGAGTTTTCAGCCAGGCTGTAACGCACCATTGATAGCTGCAATGAGGATTTCTTCGGTGCGTGATTGGTTCCCAGCCAAAAAAAGTCAATGGGTCCAACTGGGAATTTCCCAATTGAAATGAATTTGTCAAAAACCAATTGTGTTTTCGCCACCCATTGCGCCTGACCATTTGATATGAATTGGTGCTCCCCATTGGAAATAATTGGTCACCCATGAAGACCAAATGGTTCACCATTTGAACTCAAATGGCATACCCTTCAGCCCAAATGGTTTGAACTCAAATAGCTGAAAAAAAGAAAGAATGGAAATGCAATTTAAATGTTTTGTGTCCAGAACTTATAGGGGAGCCGACTTCTATACAAGTGCAATGAAATCACAATTTTTTACAGAAATCATATGAGACATGCAATCATTACACACACAGAACAACACAGATTCAATGTATATATCCACAGGCTGCAGACTTATATACTCCATTATTTGAACAGTGCTGCTGGGACCAATGACACATTTTTGTTATTCAGAGTTAAGTTATTTAATCATGCCTGAACTTAAAGTGAACATGATATAATCAATTAATAATATTAAGTGGCATATGCTTTTTATAAGAACTTTAATTTTTCACTGTTGCCTCTTTATACAGGTATGTATATCTGTGCACATCTCAGTCAAGGATGTCACTGACTTGACTTTCCCAATTGGGAATGTTTGCTTAGGACCAATTAGAACCAATGGGAAGCCCAGTTGGAAGCCCAATTCGCTTCAAATGGGCGTCCCAATTGGGAGCGAAGGAATCCCAATTGAGATTGAAATAACCCATTGGGCTTCCCATTAGCCCAATGGGTTTATTTAATCCCAATTGGGATGCCCCGTTGGTTTCTCCAGTCCCAATTAGGACCCCCAAACGGTTTCTTCATTCCCAATTGGGAGTCATGAAACCAAATGGGCGTCCCAATTCGGAGTGAGGAAACCAAATGGGCTTCCCAACTGGGAGTGGAGAAACCATTTGGGTTGGACAGTACCCATTGGACAAACCATTTGGGATTGACAGAACCAATTCAATCTGACTGGTCTTCCCAATTGGACCAATTGATTTTTTTTTTACTGGTTTTAGTTGCACCGGGGCCTGAAGGCGATGTATTTTGTCGTTTCTTTTCTTTATGTGTGAAAGGGCTAGGTAGCTTAGATATCACAGGCGGCTGTGTGCGCTAGGCCGTAATATTTAGCATGTTTTATCGCGACTGCCACCTCACTAACAAGAAAAAAAATACGGCGTTTTAATGCACTGCCGTTCGCGAGCCTCATGACCAGCTCAACCACTCGGCAAGCGAACGGCGGTGCATCACAACAAACGCCCAATTTTTTTTCTTTTTAGTCAGGCGGCAGTCGCGATAAAACATGGCTAATATTACGGTCTAGAGCACACAGCCACCTGTGATATCTGCGCTACCCGGCCCCTTCGCACATAAAGAAAACAAACGACAAAATACATCGCCATCAGATGCGCCGAACAAGTACTCATTGCGGTTATCACTGGTGGGTTACAGGCTTGGTGCAAACTCCGGTAGATACTTTTCATTAGGCGCATTTCCTTTAGATGCATATATACCTACGAAATGTTTTTCGCACAGTCGAGAGTACGCAGTCGGTTGCTAAGGTCGGCCATTCACATCTTGACGCTTGGTGGCCCTAATTCAAGCTTCACGTCGTTGTTGGCCGCGGCTCGCCGAAGCAAACCTGAAAAATCGCATCTTGCATCTTGGCACGCTTAGAGAGTGGCAACCGTACGCGGCAGATGTGGTTGGCATCGCTTTGCCAAGCCTGTGACGGTTACCGTGCCGCCCGGTGCCGCCAGCCCCCGTGCACTGGCGGCGCCGAGAAACGCCGTCGACGCCGTCCAATGTGTTTCCATCGGTCGCCGCTACGACTTCGCGCATGCGCAGAAAACTCGCGCAAAAGGCAGATTCGAAAGCTTCTTTGTCTTCGCGAAAGTACTCACTCGATGGGTTTCAAGGGATACTTCCGGACTCTGCCCAAACTAACCTTAGGAAAAAAAATAAATATGGGACCTCTCTATAACCACGAACAGGGCAATTCACAATAATAATAAAAAAAGAAGTGTGTCAGTTGAAACAATTTAACTTGAATTGGGTGGCTCGTTTTCCACCTCTCCTTCTCTTTTCTTGTGGCGTTGTTCTAAGGCCGTGAGCATGTGAGGAAGTAGGACTGTTTTTGATACGAAAGCATTACTTCGCTATGTTCAGATTTCTGTCCGCAGAACGTGTCCGCAGCAGTTGTGAGTAATTGAGAAGCGATAAAGGTTAATGAGTGGTGTCAATCAATGGAGGGTGACGTAATGTTGTGTCCGAAAAATAATTAGGCCAGTAAGTTATTTAGTAAATAATTAGAATAACTGGTTCACACAAAAGGAAAGGCGTAGTATGTCATACTTGTTCTGTGTACATCTGATTGATTGATTTATAGGAAGGGAAAGGCGCGGTATTTGTCTCGTATGTTTTCTGTGGACACCTTAACCGCGCCGTAAGGGAAGGGAGCAAGGTGGGAGTGAACGTGGAAAGAGAAAAAGAGGAGACGTAGTGGAGGGCTACGGAGTAATTTTGACTACCTGGGGATCTTTAACGTGCGCTGACACCGCACAGCACACGGACGCCTCTTCATTTCGCCTGCATCGAAACGCAGCCGCCGAGATCGGGTTCGACCCGGGTACTCCGGCGCAGTAATCTGAACCGCGCCGTAAGGGAAGGGAGGAAGGTGGGAGTAAAAGCGTAAAGAGAGAAAGGGGTGGCGGTAGTAGAGGCGTGATTCCATTCGCTCAACGGTAGGTTCTCCAGTGACTCTAGTAGGTTCCTTCAAGCAGCATCATCTGGCGACAGATAGCAGAAATATTGTAAAAATGATTAAGAGCGCACTTAAACCCTGCCGAGCGGCTTGCCTTAGTGGAGCAATGGATTAGCATTACTTACCAGAGCCCTTAGCGAATAAAACGGGTGTTTGAATGTGTTTAACTTTTTTTCAGAATTTACTTTTTTAATTGCAGTATTAAAATAAGCTACCAATATCTTTTCTGTAGGGTGTTCCCTTTTAAGTTGCACCATGTGATGTTTTTAATTCTTAATAGCCGCAAAACCAGCCATGAACACAGCCACGAGACAACAGCATGACAATGCTAACGCTATTGAATTATTTTCAACGTAATCATTTCCTGCCATTAGTGAGTGTATGTTACCTTTAGGTTACTTTCAGATAAACTTCTCGGTAACAATCGCCTTTAACACGCTGAGAGGCAACCAGTGACGACAAAAAAGTTGCGGGACCCTACTGACCCTACCGTTGAGGAGACGGAATTATGCGTTATTTCTCTGACTCACTATGCACGCTTTCTATCTCTTAATGTTACCCCTACCATTTTTCGTTCCATAGCCCTCTGGGTTGTCCTCAACTTAAGTAGAACTCTCTTGGTTAGCCTCCACGTTTCAGCCCCACAGGTGAGTACAGGCAAGATGCAACTGTTGTATAATTTCCTCTTGAGCGATATCGGTAAGCTGCTAGTCATAATCTGCGAGTGCTTTCCAAATGCGCTCCATCCCAATCTTATTCTTCTTGTTATTTCCTTTTCATGGTCCGGATCTGCGGTTACTACCTGTCCTAAGTAGACATATTCGCCTACTACTTCCAGTATTTCGCTACCTAATGTAAACTGCTGTTCCCGAGGCTGTTGAACATTACCTTAGTCTTCTGCATATTGATTTTCAAGCCTAACTTTCTACTTTTTCTGTCTAGGTCATCAATCATTATTTGCAGTTCATCCCCCCGAGTTGCTTAGCAAGGCAATGTCATCAGCAAATCGCAGATTACCGAGGTATTCTCCATCTACCCTTATCCCTAACTGCTCCCATTTCAACTCTCTGAATACTTCCTCTAAACAAGCTATGAATAGTACTGGGGAGATTGTGTCTCCTTGCCTAACACCTTTCTTTATGGTAATTTTGTTACTTTATGCAGAACTATGGTTGCTGTGCAGCCACTATATATATCTTCCAGCACTTTCACGCGCGGCTCGTCTACCACCTGATTTCGCGATGTCTACATCACCGCCGAGGTTTCAACTGAGTCAAATGATTTTTCGTAATCAATGAATGCTATGTATAAGGGCTGGTTATATTCCGAGCATTTTTCTATCACCTGATTGATTGTATGGATATGATCGATACTAGAGTACCGTTTCCGAAACCCTGCTTGATCCTTTGCTTGATTCCAGTCTAAGCTTGTCTTGATTCTATTAGCGATTACTTTAGTAAATACCTTATACGTAACAGACGTATGCGTAGTGGAGACCTCAAGAATGTGACGTCACGCAACCGGAAGTAACAATAGGTAGGAATTGGCGCGCAATTTGAAAGCACCAAAGACTTAAGTGGGTAAGCAAGAAGTGAATTAATGTGACATAGAGGATGTGACGTCACGCAACCGGAAGTAGAGCCAAAAAAAGGGTATAGGAAGGGATTGGCGCGCAATTTGAAAGTACCAAAGACTAAAATGGGTGAGTAAGAAGTGAATTAAGCAACTAGAAGCAACCAACAGCAGCACCCATGCTTTCGCATTACTCCAATGCAGATTCTGCAGTGCTCTTAAAATTTTAGCTAAAGTGGCTATGCCAGCATAGCATTATTCTGTTTCAGTTTTTAGTAAGAAAAGTACAATTACGCCCAAATACACGAAATCGTGTCTTTTACGCATAGAGCTAGTAGCTTGACAAATATCGCTTTTGTCGGGTATGTAGGATGGCAGACGAAACAGACCACCAAGAGACCTCGCTCACTTACGACCAATTTCCTTAACATCAACGCTTTGCAAGCTTGCAGAGAAAATGCTCACCACACGACGTTTTGGTCGCTTGAGCAGCGCAGTTTTTATCACCCTGCTCAAATTGGATTTCGTCCATACATAGGTACAGAGGACGGGTTGGCGGTCTTGGCATCAGCAGTTCTATAATCTACCCGCAGCCGCAATGTATGTACGTACCAGATTAGCAATGGACGTTGAAAAGGCATATGACAACATCATGCTGCAATCCTGAATGCCATTGACATGCTTCATCTCCCTCCGAGAGTACGCATTTTTGTCGCATCATATTTGGACGGAAGAAAATTTGCAATACGCCTCAGTGGTGGCATAGTTGGTTCATTCGTTTTACTACGTGGCGTGCCCCAGTGATCAGTATTGTCCCCGACATTGTTCAATATTACTTTCATCCCATTGGCGTGGCGCTTACATGATATCCCTGAAATCAAGTTTTTCAATGCGCAGATGATATCACGGTATGGAGCACTCACCATAATCTTCTCACTCAAGAGGCCGCCCTTCAGTCAGCATTAGACGTAACTTCTAATTACACATCCTCCATTGGCCTTCAACTTTCTGTGTGAAACTACATACACGTCAGTCGCCAACTGCTGGGGACGCCGTAAACTGAGTTTACTGCGTCCCCAGCAGTTGGCGACTGACGTGTATGTAGAATTTTCAGGCTCAAACTTTCTTGTAGTGGAGTGCCTGATAGAGAGAGACGAATTGGATTTGATGTGATCAGGCTCGAACTTTCTTGTCTGTTCAGTCATGTCCGACTCTTTGTGATCCTATGGACCATATCACGCCACGCTTTCCGGTCTCACACTATCTTCCTAACATCACATAACTTCATCCGCAGCGCCTCGAGGATGCCATCTAACCATCGCGTTCGCTGCCTATCCCTTCTCCGGTGACCCTCAACCTTTCCCAACATATCTTTCTCCAGCGACTTCTCTCTTCTCACCAGATGACCAAAGTAGCCGAGCTTTAACTTTAGAATTTGACCCTCCAATAAGCAGTCAGGGTTTGTGGTCGACAATATCGACTGATTTGACCTTCTGGCCGTCCAAGGATCTCTCAAGATTCTCCGCCAGCACCACAATTCAAACGCGTCAATTCTTCGGCGGTCAGCCTTCTTCACAGTCCAACTCTCGCATCTATACATCACAACTGGAAATATCATAGCACGAGTTATACGGATCTTGGTTGGCAGACTAATGTCTCTGCTCTTTACTAGGCTGTCAAGGCTAGCCATGGCTCTCTTTCCCAGAAGTAGGCATCTCCTAATTTCATGGCTGCTTGTAGTGGACCTCAAATCCAATTCGTCTCTCTCTATCAGGCACCCCAATACACGAAAGTTCGAGCCTGAAAATTCTGGGCTTAACAATTCACCAGTCAGGATCAGCGACTGCTTGGCTTTCTCAGGCAAAAAAGCAAGCACTTCAAACTATGAGTTCAATAAAAATTGCACCTAAAACGGGTGGCGCTGGCTCATCTGTTGCACGCCACTTAGTGAGGGTGGTTCTGCAGCCACGTATTGTTTATCAGATCCAGTTTGAGCATCTTACAAGAACACAATTGGATCGCATTGAAGCCGTAAATCGAGAAGCTGTGAGGACCATACCATGCCTTCCACGACTCACATCGGTCGTAGACAGGAGAATGCGCAGCTCAACACCATCGATGAACTGGTGCAGCAGCGCCGTGATGCTCGCAGACTCAAGGCCACTTTGTCACATTCCACGCAAGCACTAAGGGCGTATATGCAACGTCACACATTATTCTTCAGCCACCTGCGCCAGTTCTCCCTCCCTGAAAATTTGTACAGTTAGGAGACAACAAGCCAACTGATATCCGCAGACCAACGTCTGTTAACCCGGCATCGTTGCTTCGCCAGAAATTTGAAGAGTAAGATACTCACCTGACCTGCCTCAAGATTCCATTGTAGTGTACGTGGATGGAAGCCTGCAAGGCTGTGAAGCCAAAACAGCAATCTACTGTCCACGGAGACCTAGCCTGAATCATACCACTACGTTTCAGCTTTCGGGAACCACTTACATCTTTCTGCGCTGAGCTCGTGGCAGTTCAGGAGGCACTATGCTCCGTGCGTGCACTTCCATAACCATGCTCCCTGCAGCTCACGTTGTCATCCGCACTGACGCACTTCAAGCAGTACGTTTGCTCCGACGTCTCAGCCGCTGCCCTAAAATTTACCAATACATCCACCAGCTTGTGGCGCGCATCCCACAGTCAGTACGCATTGAGTGGGTCCCGCGGGACCTGCTGCCTTCCCAAAGTCAAGCTTATTTAGCAACCCGCCTCGTCAACCAAGACGCATCAATCCCACGGCTCCTTGAAGTGGACGACGCTACCCTCCTTTTGTCAAGAAAGCAACACCTCCGGCGCCGCACACGTGCACTTATCCCTCCGTGTGCGGTATCCCTTCCCCGTGGTCTCACCCGTGCAGAGGAGGTGGCGCTTAGGAGGATCCGGGTCGGTGTTTCCCTCATACCAGCTGTCACTAGGACCTGGTCATACTTCCAGCACTTATATCCCCGCCCAGGGTGCCCGATCTGTAAAAACGAAGATGTTGAGGCCTACATTCACCACTTGGTGTGGGACTGCCCAGCACTCAAACCAACACGAATCCGGCACCTGAGGATAGCTGGCCTTTCAGCAACCAATCCTGTCTCATATGTCGCTTGGATGCAGGGACCTCATCATCGCTCACGCCTGGATTTCATAAAATCAGCCATCCGTTTTCCATTCATTTTATTATTTATTCATCCTTTATCCCATATATCATACTGATGCCCTGAGGAAATAAATATCGATAAAAAACATATTTGGAGCGAATGCACTTCAATGCATGAATTAAAAAAGAGTTTATGTGCTTGGTTGGTAGCATATCTTGAGCTCATTCAGAAGCTTATACGCTATTGTGCTTGCCCGCCACACAAAAATGCAGTTACGAAGCCGTTCGTATATCATATTACATACCTCAGTCTAGGCAGGAGCTTGACGTGCCAGCCATTGCAAGTCTGGACGGCCTAGCTTGCAGATGCCGATCTAGATCCTCACCTGAGCTTGTTAGATGCTTATCTCTTAACAACGATCGAAACAGCTTGAAGAACCGTGAAGAAGCGATAAGGTATATATACACTCCCATCCCGAACTCCCTATAATTACCCAAACAGCGGCCGAGATTCATCCCTTCAATGAAATAAAGGCTTTATTCATTCATTATCTTTTTTCTTTTCCTTGTCAGCTGCCGCAGCTAACTCCATTGTCTACGCTGTATGCTCAGTTATTTTGAAGATATTTCAATTTTTATGATCATCTTTCTTGAATTTTTCTGCAGTTGTTATATGATGTCCCCTCTCTTTGCATTAGCTCTGAGTTGGACGCCCGGTGTACAATTTCGCTTCATTGACATGCGTAATCGATCTCAATTCATATTATATGAGAACATGCGCAACGTATCATTGCCGTGACAATTAAGCGGTAAGTCTTCTCAACAAGCGAAATTCCTCGCCCTCATGGCTCGTCCATTTCATAGCCTCGAAAATACTCAAACTTCCTTCGAACTGCTGGTACTGCGACGAACTCAAAATGCTACACGAAATATCACGAGAGTACTTGAATATACTTCCTTTTCTAAATGCAGATCAGAAATTGTTCACTTCGAAGTAAGTTATCTCTTATGTGCAGAGCTTGCATCCACCTTTTAATCTCGAGGAAGTCTATCAGTGACACGAACAATAAAGGACGGACTTCCATTAAATAATCATTTTAATAGGCTTCGTAGCCCCGGTGCAAAGCATGCAGGCCAGCATGAAGAGGCCTCATGTTAACAAAAAATGTAGCATAAAGCTTCGTCTTAAGAGAGGACGCGATATATCGCCTTTAACGCCGTCTCTTCATTCCGCCAATTTTAGGCATGTAGATGCTGGCACGTAGTTGGCAAAGTGCGCGTCTATTTGTTTTTGATTTTAGGTTAAAGACGTAGCATCTTCTCGGCGCACACCCTACGTTTGCAGTGAACGGCATAGAATTGGAGGCACACATGTAGGCGACCTGAATCCCTGTCACAAATTGGACTGAAAAGGATATAATGTTACTAGTACGCTGTCGCACCTAGCTGTTTCACAGCATTAAATTTCGCCCCACACAAACGCGTTCTTTGAGGTAATGCATGCCTTCGAAGCCAAAACTGTCATAATGTAGTCATAACTGCACTGCAGCTGTGTAGAGTGCAACAGCAGCACATAACAGCTACGTGTATGCCGGTCGGCGCCGCGTGTAGCACACCATGGTTCTAGTAACGTTGCCCTCTACCTGTGCCAAAACACTGAATACTGAGAAGCTGCTGTTCACGCCGTTGAAAAAAAAAAGAAAAAGACCCTCGTTCAGAAATCAAGTGATATAATAATGCAGCTGTTTACATATATAACTGCAGCTGAGGAGATATTGCGATAAAAGCTCCCAAAACAACGATGCCCAAAACTGCGCTGCTCCATTCACTTATACTTTCTAGATGGCGCTACCTGCACAACTGCGTCAGTGGTAGGCTTTGTGACTTTATTGTTCTACCTCCACAGGATGCAAACAGCCACATTGACCAAGCCATGCAAATTTTATTATCGTTCGGTGCCACCATGCTTGGGTACAGCCACAGGTATGTTTTTAACGCCATTCAAAACTTCTTATTAGAAACAAAACGTCTACCTTGCTAATATGCTTTGAAGTTTTAATCTGTACATATAAATCTTACTATTCTCCTACTGCGTGCGTTAGTATTTACTCTTATATATTTTGGTTTATCGTATTTACATTTCCTTTTCTATTCCCTAACATTTTTTTTTTTCGATGTAGTTATACATCTCAAAATCTAATATCTCTGCACCCCAATTCTTGGCCGATCCCCCTGTGTGGGTATGTTCCATCTCATTAGAGGAGAACAACAACAACAGAATTGACCTTGGCCTCCCCATTTTGCTTTTTGCTTTTTTCCTTCGGATTATCGGATAGTGTCAGATGTGGGGTTAGATGACAGCTAGCGGCATGCAAGTAGCGGTAGCGGTGCGGGTGGTGCTTCGTTTTGCCCTAACCGAATTTACTGCAGCTGTTTGCCGGCGAAGGTAGGATCCGTGATTCTGTGCTCTGCGTTTCTGATAACGTCGCTTCATGACGCTGGCCAAGTGTGCGTTTCTGATGGCAAGAATTCATCGGCGGCCTTGGCGCTGTGAAGTGACTACGTCTCTGTTGTCGGCGGCAAACGGCAGCACATTTGAAAAGGGCGGTAAGTGCTTTTACGTTCATCTCGCAATTCTTTGCAGTGCTAGTATAAGGGCAGGCTTTTTGAAGCTCATTTTCTTTCCTTACGGTACTGAATCACGAATGTTACCTCTTCTTTTCGTGCTTTGTTTGTAGCCTGCCTTCGTGCGCAGCTAGCCCTTGCTTTAAAATTGGGCTGAACATGATACCCACTTACTCTGCCAATATGTGTCAGAAATATGGGAATACCAAAGAATGGGAACCTGTTGAACGCTGATGAGATTTCGTGGTTATCAGAGATGTGTGCTTTTGTTGCTGGCATGAAGTCGGCAACTTTCGTTATCACCTGTGCTACTCACTGGGCCATTAACTTCAAGGAGCATATGCTTGTTGCGGTGATCATTTTAGCTCATCTAAATTTTATTGTTTTTAGTTGGCTAATTACAATTCCTATAAGAAGAAAAATGCCTAAATGATTGAAGTCAGTGTGATAAGTTCTGCTAAAGAGGCACGCAGAGTACCGTGACCAAATATTGCGCTTGATTAGCCCGCATTTTCTTTCTTCCTGCTTGCTGGGCATCTTTTTCAAATTTTCAGTAGAATAAAGAGGGGTAGCCGATGCATGATTCCTTAGGGCAAGCTGTTGAATTCATATGTGATCGGGTCAATCTAGAAAACATGCTAGAGCAAACATTTTTTATTTTGTATTTAAAGTACTCATTCGATTCACTCACTTTGCTTTGGGATAACATTAAATCCTATTATTGCCTGTAAAGCCTGGCCCGCTACAATCATCTGCCCTATGTCAATTGCAAACATCCTTTGAAGTGAATACTATCAATTATTCGCTATGTAAATGTAGGTGTGCAAAACTTGTGAAATCAAGTGCAGTCTTAGCTTACGTTCACGTCAGCTGAGCCGCTGATTGGTTTAACGCTTTTGCGACCAGCAGTCGCGCGACTGGAAATCGAGCAGTGCTCGAACAGCCCACGGCGGTCGCTTTTCGACCGATGCGACCATTTGCGACAGTCGCTTTTCGACCAAAACGGTCGCACGACCGCTACGAGTACAGCTATTTTAGTTAGAATGAATGCCCACTTATTACTAAAAATGCGGGAGGCAACCAATGTTTGCCATTTTGCTTGCGTAAATGCATTGATGGTTTTTTGATACCTGAAGGTGACAATGAACTCTATATGAATGTGGGCAGTTTGAATTATTGACTGCAATTAATATTTGAATAGTATGTTCGTTTTCAAAATAATTTTAATTTTCTTGATTTCAGTAAGCTAAAGGAGTGAGATGGGGGGGGGGGGGGGGGGTCCACTTGAGAATGTTTTTTTTTTTTTCTTTTCAGTGGAAGAAGACTGAACAGCAATGAAAGCTAGATGGTTTTCTAAGGTCAGTGCATTTTGGATGTGGCTATCCAGGAGCCTTGGCGCTGTACAGAACAACGCCTACAAAGAAAAGTAAAGGGGCCAGAGCCTAAGCGGTGAGCATTGGGGTGTCATTTTAGGGAGGATGCTTGATGTTCATATATTTTCAGTCTAGTGTTATGTATTTTTTAGTCTTCATTTTTAAATTTGTTTTTAATTTGCCTTCATCGAAAAGTGCCTGCCACAGCCAGGATATGATCCTGCATCTTTGAACGCACTGATCTTGTGCCCTAACCTTGTTTACCACTGTGGCAGGTCACTAATGGCTAGGAATATCACTAGCTTGTAAGATGCACTTTGTCTTCATCACACCTTTTAAACTTGAGTGGTATTCCCGTGGGTAATTACGGTAAGGATGGATGTGAAAAGGTGTGCAACATCACCAGCCGGCAGGCAAACTCGCCCCTGCTCCCTAATTCACACATTTACACGGTTAACGGAGAGTTGCTAAGAGTGATGCCGTTGTTTCTAGCCGTGCTGCGTACGACAGGAACAGCAAAGTAAACAGGAGCAAAAAAAAAAGCGCAAAATAAAATACACTAGTCCGAAAGAGAAGAGGCGCACAAAATAAAGGTAGAGTACAAAAGACAGGGGTGGGGCAGATATCTGCTCAGACCCTGCTGCCTATTTTTTTTTTTTTATCTCTCGGGGACTCTGGGAGCTTATATGCCTGCTGGCCGAGATGGCAGCTGCCACCAGCCACTGGCAGCTGTGACGTCGCCCAGCTTCTCGGAGGCGTCACATGAACACTATCCCCCTGCCTTTGCTTAGAGAGGGATTCAGCCGTCTTTGTGAATACTGCTCTAAAGGGACACTGCAGCACTTTTTGCAGAAATAGAGATTTTCATGGCTTATAACAGTTTCTCACGCCGCGAACTCAACTATATAATTAAATTTAGGCAGAAACAAGCGCCAATTGTCTTGTATGTTTTAGTTAAAATATGCGACCGGCACTTCCGGTACCTCGAGACACGCCGCGGGCTGCGCCGCCGCCTACGATTGGTCGAGCTGTCGTGACGTGGTCGTGAGGACTCGAGACGCTGTTGATATGCATCTTACGCTGCGCGGCATGTAGATCGCAGCCGTCACAGTTCTCTGCTACATTATAAAAGCTGTTGTGGCACTCTAAAGTGACTATCTGGGTCTCATCATATGTATACGCACCAGATACAGCCACAAACGACGCAGTATCGACGAAGTGAAGGCCAGCCATCGGCGTCTACTGGTACCGAAATGTGTCTCTGGCATGTAGAGCAGCATTTTGCAAAGCTGCATATGTTTTTATTAGCTGAAATTAGATGTATGTGTGGGAGCGTTTCTACGACGAAGCACTTCTAACATTACCTTTTCCAACTCGGAGGCAGATTCAGGCATCTCTAACTCACTACCTAGTAGAGAAGTGACGAAGCCCGTTGTGGTGTTTACTAATTGTTGCCTGACTTGCTGCGTGCGAACCGAGTACTTGGTGTATTCTTGAATGTGGTGTAGAGTGTTTTCGGTTCTATCGAGACATGGTGAGACCGATGATTCGGAACTGCATGTTCCAGCCACATATTTTGAATCTAACAAAAACAAGCGTCTTCCAGCGGCTTCCAGTGCGAAACCAGTAAGTTTTTCATGCGGGTTTCGCACTGGATCTGCTGGGGACGCTGGAGGTCTGTAATATTCACTGGAGGAGTGACGGGAAGACACTTGTTGCACTGGTACGATGGGAGAAAAATGCTGGAATTAGCTTTTTGACGTTTGGTTGTGTCGATGGCATCCGCAATGCACTGGGAGAAGCGCTGAATGTGCGCTGTGGCGCTGGGAACCGGCGGCACTAGTTTTTGCAATAGGGATGCGGCAGTGGAATATCCTATTTTAGCTTTCATATGTGCGCCGAGCCACAGCAGTATATTCGGAATATTGCTTTGTATGGCTATGCTCGAGTGGTAACTATACGGGAAGCTTGAAGCGCAAGAGATAGCCTAGGCTCGCAGCCGCTGGTGGAAACCCTCCTTCCGAAAGGGAACTGCCCAAATTCGCTGGTGGTCAGTAAAAGAAAACTTGGGTACATGTTCTCTGCTCGTCTGTATTTTTTTTTCGCGCGAATAATCGTATTTTCGCCTAGGCCATTATATTCTTTCACTATAGGTGTTTATATATTGCTAGAAAACAAATCTTCCAGGTGCATTGCAGCTGCTCTCAGAATACAACATACTGAATTCAGCAATTATTGCAGTTTCCATTGCCCAGTAATATGGTCTGCGTAAACTTGTCGCTTTTCACAGAAGCGATCCACTGCGCTCGGAGCTTTTTGTCTTGCGGGAACTTGTGAAAACTGACATATCGACGCGCCCGAAGGTGCTCGTACACCAGAAGGCACAGCAGTACCGAATGTAGGGACGGGTGCTCAACTAAAGCGACACGTTGAACTTCAGCAACCTCGAAACACGAGCAATAACACAGGCTAAAAACCGCACTCGGGCTGCTGGGGGTGCCTGGCCTATTCTCATGGTGACGTCACGCATGCCGGCGCTGGTGAGGGAAGTTTGAACGATGCACTTTCACTCGGCGACTGCTCTGATGTTTTCGCTATAATCGTAAAGTAACTTCACAGACATCTTGCAACACATCCTGAAAAATATTAGGAGCGAATTTCAGAGAGCAGCAGCAGCATGCCTCGAAATTGAGACTAGTTCACCTGTCACTTGTATTATCGAGCCTGCTATCTTGCCGGCTGGCCCCAGTCTCTACTTCCTGTTTCACCTTCCACTGAAAGACAGATGGCTGTTTCACCACTGTACTGCATGCATCTGCCTCTCATGGCAGTGTGTGTGCACCGTGTAAATAGGCATTCTAAGTGCAATACTATATGAAGGTATTGAGCTTTGCCACAGGCAAGGGAGGTGACTGCTGATCACTCTTAACGTACACATTCAATGATGATGGTGTGTGGCCTTTAGTGTGTGCATGCTGTTGTAAAGTGTGCTTGGAAACTTCAAACGGCTTTTTTAGAGACTCGCGGAGTAGTTGCATTCAAGGTATTACACTAACAGCAAATCTGAATGAAAAATGAATGTGCTTTGCACATCAAATAGCACACTGGGATGGGTTAGCTGCTTGAAGAGCAGTGTGCCATGTGACCATGGGGTTTTCTTTTTCACTTGAATTGTTCACTAACAGCACCGTGTAGTAAGTAGTATTGCGGTCAACCCTTGCGATTGGCTCTTCTGTCATTATAATTTTCTATTTTGAAGTGCTCGTTGTGGTGTGTGAGTTAAAAAGAATCTGTATATTCTGGTCTAATATAATCTGCCTTCTTCTGGCTATAGCCATCCGCAAAGGTATGCATGCATAATCTTTACGAACGCACAGTTTTTCTGGTGGAAAATTGTGTCTCTCATGCTGGCACATAATGTATTGTAGTCTGATGGCCTGTGGTGAAACATTTTCTGTCTGCAAGCTAAACAACAAAGGTTGCTACATGTGTATAGTACATCTGAAAATATATTCTTTTCTATGACGAAAAAATAGTGAGTAGAGCACACGTTCACCTCGTGTATTGACAACATTCATGCATGCGTTTTTTATGAGCACCTATATGTTCATGTCTGCACAATTTGTTCATATCTGCAGCCGGCAGAAATCGGCGGTTTGAAGGGGTGGAGTGAGATTGAAACGGCTTTACTGGCAAACTAGAAAACAGAACAAGGCCCGAATGCCACCGAGAGCTTCAATTTATTAAGTTGTTGTGTGTACTAGCCACACACAGGGTTTAGTGCTTGTGTTTGAAACTACTCTCTCGCCAATGTCTGTCTAGCGCTTTTCAATGTGAGACATTTCGTTCTTGGCTACCTTTGCTGCTGCGCTGTCTTAATATTTCTTTGGTACCTTGCTGGGGTGGTGTGGAGGCTAGGGCGCCTGACTACTGTTCCCAAGGAAGCGGGATCGAATCCCGGCCTCGGCGGCCGCTTTTTGGTGGAGGAAAAAAGCAAGGTGCTCGCGTGCTGTGCGATGTCAGTGCATGTTAAAGGACCTCAGGTGGTCGAAATTTCCGGAGTCCTTCTCTACGGCGTTTCTCATAGCCTGAGTCACTTTGGGAGTTAAAGCCCACAAACATATTTCTTTGGTAGTTGCCCACTGAGGTGGCTTGATAGCTCTCATATTTTCTTGGCTCTGTTGAAATACAGCTGTTGAAATACACTGAGGGTATTTTGCTTTTGTGCAATTTTCAGGCTTATTTTTGAAAGCTTTTAAAGCATATTTGCTATCGTGTAACGCTAGTCTTAACCTGACTTTGCATTTCCCTTCAATTTGGTTTGGTGGCACTTGTTCATCAGTGACACTTGAACTGCTGTATACCCTGCTACTATGTTAATAGTTTTCTGTGGAGCTCAAATGGAAGCTTCGTATTGAATACCAACTGGCTTTTGCCACAGCACCATAAAAGCCAGGTACAGCCACTGCTGAACCTGAAATGCAGATATGTTCTGTTTTATAAATGGTCACCAATTACATGTTTGTCTCAACATAGTATTGAGCATATATTCACATGTTCCAGGAGCTACTACCATGAAGCTTGCACTCTCCTTGGTGACTCTGTGCCACAGAACTGTAGAGGAGCCTTCAGCTCTACGTAAATGGGCCCACAGGTTAGTGCACAGATTAATGTTTACTTAATATAAGCACTGTGGCTTTCTGTACTGGCTTATACTCAGGCACTGTGGACCATAATGGTACGTTCCACTGTAAAGAGCACTGATTAGGACTCTTGAAAGTACTTTTTCAGCTTTGAGTGCTTTCCACCGACATGGCAGGAATAAGATCACAGGTATTTTGTGGTCAGCGTTGCGGTTGTAAGAACACTACAGGCTTGTCCCTCTTGAAAAATGGAGTCTGCAGTAATTCATATAAGCATAAAACACAGTACCCTTGCTTTTCTTTTGCTTTCATTGCCAATGCTTACAGTGGTGGCATCTAAGCATCAGTTTGCAGACTAATATTAAGCGGAGCCGGCCACTGTGACCTACTTTCCCACAGGCTCTTGGTTGGTCTTATATAATGATTTCCTAATTGTCTCTGGAGCCGATTTTTGTTTTCCTAGCCACACTTTCATCGTCATCGTTGCAGCAGTTGGCCGCGAATGCTTGAAGGCCACCCTCTGGCCTTACTGGTGATGGCTGTGGGAAGATTTGTTTTCTTTTTCGAATGAGAAAGCTTCAGTCAGCATAAAGTTGCGAACATTCTCTGTTTATAGCAATGTTCGCAGTAAATATTCATAGGCTTGTTGTGCTCATGTGGCCAGAGTTTCTGCGTCCAATGATTTGTGTTGGTTTTATTGTTAACCAACCCAGTGAGCCCAATTTCATGCCCCTGCTTAACCTTGTGTGAATTATGATGCAAGTGGGATAATTGGAGGGCAACCTACAATATATTTATTCGTGAGGGTAAAGTTTTATGGTTATATTTATGCCTGATTTGGTGGCAGTGTCAAGTAGAAGGAAGCTGTGAGATATGTATTGTTCAATTGCAAAGCTAAATAGAAGCCAAGGTTTGCCATCTTTCGGACATGCATTCTTGCCATGTACTTGTAGAGTAGCAGTCATCGAAGACAATAATTTGTGTGCTTTAAGGTCAAAATTTGTTTCCATAATTTGATGCATTGACAGCACTGTAATTTAATTATGAGGTAGACTACAATATATTTATTCGTGAGGTTAAAGCTTTATGAATATATTTATGCCCGATTTGGTGGCAGTGTGAAGTAGAAGGAAGCTGTGAGATATGTCTTGTTCAATTACAAAGCTAAATAGAAGCCAAGGTTTGCCATCTTTCGGACATGCATTCTTGCCGTGTACTTGTAGAGTAGCAGTCATGGAAGACAATAATTTGTGTGCTTTAAAGTCAAAATTTGTTTCCATGATGTGATGCATTGACAGCATTGTAATTTAATTATGAGTTAGACTGCATTTAGGAGAAGTACTTGAGCATTACATTTTGTGACTTGGGCAAAGGAAGTTGTGAGCATCTCACATAGATCAAATCCGCGCTGTGTGACAAAGCAAGACACCCAACAGTGTGCCATCTGCAGAATTTGTTTTGCAAAGTGAGGTCTGTTTTTTCTATACCGGTCTCTTGAGTTTCACAAGCCATCCCGTGATGAAGTTGATAATGTCACCATGAGCATACAACCATTTTCAGTTCTCTGATTAGTTTACCGTCAACAAGCTTCAGTCTATGTTTGCTGTAAATAACATCTTCCTAATTTTGATTGAAACAATGCATTTTTAAAGTACATATTAAGAGGTTCTCTTTACATGATACTCATTGCTGTTGATCACTTCAATGAAAAGGCGTGTTTTAGTGTACAATAATAATGTCTTGCACTATTGTAGTTGGTAAAAGTTGAAAACTATTTTATTTGCAACAGCGTACAATAATAATGTCTTGCACTATTATAGATGTCAAGAGTTAAAAACTATTTTATTTGCAACATCTTAAAAGTGTTTCAGGTTGTCTTCTAACTGGTTATAATTTGGACATCCATGGCTCAGCACGAATGGAAAGAAACAGCGCTGCTAAGACGAGACAGGAGAGCAGACAAACATATGTGCTGATTATCAACCAAATGATTTATAGCTACAAGTGAGGCAGCATATAAGGAATTAAAAACAGGACGAGTAAAAAAAAATCTCAACTACACACGCGATTGAAAAAACCATTAACACAGATCAAGATATGCGCATTCTTTTGAAGAGAGAGCTATCGATGGGCTGCTGATGCACAAGTAACGTAGCTTTTTTTATACTGTAAGCCTCGGAAATGAGCATCGTGGTCTCGTCTATATCAGGCGATGATAACGATCCGAATGAAATCAGCTTCACGATCTTCACATTCTGCACAATGCATGGCCAAATGGTTTCTGCGTGACCTGTTCTCTATATCCTTTGCATGTTCACGTAGTCTGTCATTGATGCAGCATCAATTATCACCTATGTAGAAACGACCGCATGATGTCTGAAGGTTATAGACAACGCCAATTTAGCAGGGAACAAACTTCTCCTTGTTTACTTGCTTGCACAAACCGCTTGTTCCTGGACGGAAAAACAACCTAATGCCTGCTTTGCTTAGTCTTTTTCAGGCTGTGCAAAACTTTATACACGTAGAGAGAATACATATTTCCATTTCCTTTGCCCCACAGGGACACCTTGTGTAAGCTAGGCATTGGTGCTTGGCGCCACCACGGACCCCTAGCCCCCATACCGAAGCTGTTATCCGCACCGTGGCGATAAGTTGAGAAGTGGAGGGAAGAAATCTTGAACGGTGGCGGTCGAGGTCGGGGTCAACCCTCGGCAGACGGGCTTTTCGTCTGTCTACCAGGCGAAGTGCCCTGGGACCTTCCTTTGCATATAAGGGTAAAACAGGCGACATAATTTTAGGAACCCTTAGCCCATACATGACATAAGAATAAATTGGCAAAAAAAAATCTGATCAACCCCTGAAAAGGGTTCGCACCGAAGTAAAGAAACTGACCTCACAGAAACCGGAAACATTTCCCACTGAAGAGTTGATAGCCAACCTGTCCGCTTTTGTCATTGCGAAAATGCTCAAGAACATCACAGGCAAGAGCTACAAAGCCAGGAAACAGCAAAACGGACTCCTCCTTTTTGAAGTAGTAATCAAAGACCAAAGTTAAAGTTTGCTATGTCTGGAAAGCATTGGCGAGTTGAGTGTACAAGTCACTCCTCACCGCACCCTCAACCAAACAAAGGGAGTGATATCTGAATACGAACTGCTACAAAGTACTGACGGCGAAATGGAAGAACTAGCTGAACAGGGAGTCATTGCTACCATGTGAAGAAGCAATGCGGAGATAAAAATGAAACACATTGTCCTAACATTTAGCACTACAACTCTGTCAGAATCGATCCATGCAGCCTACAACAGCTGTAAATCCGCCCTAACATCCCGAATCCCAGGCGATGCTTTAAGTGCCAACGCTTCGTACACAGCTTCTTGGCTTGCCGAGGCAAACCCACTTGTCTTACATGTGAAGAAAGCTCACATGCCGACGACAAATGTGAACGCATACCGAAATATGTGAACTGCAGTGGCGCTCACAGCGCATATTCCAGGTCATGCCCAGTGTGGAAGACAGAGAAAGAAATAATCAGCCTGAAAATCATCGAGAATCTATCATACCTTGAGGCAAAAAAACGTGTCACTTTTAAACTAGGCACATATTCTGAAATGGTGACACGGGGACAGTCACCGCTGTCAGACCTGGCGTCGACATTGAAGTCCCCACCCCAGAAGCCGGTGGCACTGCCCAGAGGGCTGAGACTTTCGCGAGAGGATCACGCGATCCTCATCACACTCTCAAGCACAACCTTCAGGGGCGGCCCCCTCAGCGACACACCCAGAACAGCTCTACTGAGCTGGACCTGCTGCCCAACCCCACTAAGAAAGCAACTCCTGTACCAAGCGACTCTGCCGCTCCCACAAAACACAAAAAGAGCTAATTGACATCTAGAATATGTCTAGGCCAAGAAATGGGCACTTCTAAAAGAAGTCTCATTAGCGACGTTCTGTAGACCCAAGAGCTACAAGCCTTCCTGTAGCTCCGATTTAGCTCTGCTAATGCTACGCCAGTAGAAGTCTTGAAAACTTCTCGCCTAGAAAATTTTTATACTTGTTCTAGACATTGCTTCTAGCTGTAGCTCTGCTATAGCTGTGCTAGTAGACATCTTTAAACCCTCTTGGCTAGAACGTTTCTATTCTTGTTTTAGATGGGTAACGATTTGCAGTTTCTGCTCATTGTCCTCAATTCTGCATGTGAGGTCACACAGTGCTCTGCTTTGAGAGCTTTTTTTTCTAAATTTAATGAAATTACTGTTAACTGGCGAAAAGGCGAATTGATGAAGGCTTGCACTTTGTACAACACAATAAGACACAGCTAGAGATGGCACAAAATCAGTTGGGCTTAAGAGAATTAAAATTTTAAATTTTTTTTATAGAATTTTAAATTTTACTCCTTTACCACTCCACCGATTATGTGCCATCTCTAGCTGTTTCTTATAGTGCGGTAGAAAATGCAAGCCTTCAACAATTCACCCTCTCCCCAGTTACCTGTAAAATTTAAAATTTAGAAAAAAGTGCTCTCAAAGCAGACTATTGTGCGATATTACATGCAGAATTGAGGACAATGAGCCCAAACTACAAATCGCTACACTCAATAGTGAATGCACATGCTGAATGTATGAAGAACCCATGCTTCTCCAGTCCGAATTTTTATTGCACTCCATTTACAAAAGTAAAAGCAATCAGCAAATAAACTTGTTGACAGTATGGATTTGAGAAGCCTTTTTTGAAGATTCTTCTGCAAAAGTAAATTCCAAACAACCTGCACTGGCAAAAAACAGTCAAGTTACAGGCATGCATGCAAATGCACTGGTGTAAACTCACTGGAACCATCCGCCCATAAGGTTCTGCATAAAAATATTTTTTATAACTTGCACAGATATATAAAATCATAATGCACACTGAAGGCATTGGCTGATGAGCTAAATTCAATGGCTTATCATAAACTCCAGGTTCTGCATTTTCCAGGAGTCTGTAAGACAGACAAGATTCCAGCAACCTGCAAAGACACAAAAAAAAGCTGAAAATAATCAAACGAGCCAAAGGCAGTGGCAGTTGAGCTACGTGCCTGAGTTTAGTGGGGTTTTTAAGAAAAGAAACATATGCACGGAGAAAGGAAACACCAAAATACGGTGATACCACTAGCATCTATTCAAAACGCCCGGACCTACCATGAACGCCATTGAAATCATTCACCTAGTAGGCCATGCATTAAAAAAAAAGATCCCTCATAGCTCGCACCACAAAACGAGGTCGAGGCAGTGACCTTATGCTTCTGGCACTGACCTACCGTGAACTTCAAGAACAGTCTTTTCTAGTATGTTTAAGAGAAGAAAACTTTATTCACTCTGTGCATACACAGAAAACCTTAAAGTGAGCTGAGGTTACTGATTTGAAAACGCTACGGTGCAAAGATGACAACAAAAACGAATAGGACACCATATGCGCACAACTACCAACTATTTATTGGAAGAAAACACGAATATTCTACATCTGATGCCCGTGAAGTGCCGCAACGTTTTTGAATAGACTCATATAATTCCACATCTTCAACACGATCATTAGCAACAAAATAACTCCTCAAGATATAGTATTACTTCAGTTCTACATTTTCTACCGCACATACTTAGCACGCATCAGTGAAGTTAACAAAGCCAATACAATACAGCTAAGTTGCTTGTTGGGCGAGTTGGTTGGACAGTACGTTAAAACAGCGCTAGAAACATGGCCAGATAGAAAGACAAACACGCAATGTGTGTTTGTCTTTCTATCTACCCGTGTTTCTAGCGCGCTAGTTTGACGCATCTGCGGCTCAACTTCGGCGTGCTGCTTTCACCATACAAGTGGAAAGTTACTTACTGTTGAGAAATATAAGCTCCATATCACATCGCAGCAGTGGTTGTAAAATACAGTGCGGGAAAGCTGCAAAATCAGCGTAAATGCCCAAGCGCGGGAAACAAAGACAGCACACCGAACACACACCACCGAGACCACGTTGAGTGACCGTTGAGCATGTCGAAAGACGAGAAAAGATGAGTTGAACGATCTCTGCGCGCGGGTAGCAAGCCATCGCTAGCGACTGCAGCGCCAAAATGGTAATAAAGCAAACTTGGCCTACAAAACCCAACTATTACAAAAACAATTATGAGTTTAATTTTATTTTTAATTTAAATTGTATGCTTTGCAAAGAAACAAGGAAAAAAAGCCTGAATCAATGAAGCAATGTTGACAAATTGTAAATTGCATCGGCATCGAGCAGAGCGCCACCACGCAGCAGGCTTAAGCGTGCGGAACGATGTTTGAGCGTACGATCCGCTCTCCTGCTGACTGTACTCTTGCTCAAACAACAGTGCGGCGGTTTTCTCGTCCTCACAGGCAAGCCGGAGTAGAAGCATGTCATTCGCGTGCCTCCGTCGTCTTTCAGGACCCGTATGCTACCCAAGTGCGGCCTTACGAGCGGCAATACGGTGGTTTTCTGGTGTTGGCCAGGCAAGCTGGAATGAAGAGGCATTCGTAGCATGAAAAAGTGTTGTCATTCGCGTGCCTCCCCTCGTCTTTCAGGACCGGTGTGCAATCCATGCAGCCTTACGAGCTGTAGGTTAGCTGGACCGTAAATGACGGGGCTTCGGTTCCCGCTAGAACGAACCGCAGTTTCAAAGTTCGAGATTATTTTAAAGCGGTCTCTTACCTTCTGTTCCTGATTATCAAATAATCAAGACGAGACAATGGAATAATGCAAAGCTGTCTAACAATTTATGTGCCGTAATTATTGTTTAATTCCGTGCCTGCAATAAAACATGCGTAGAAAATGTTTGCTGTGATTCGTGAACATTCTTTGAATAGGGATTCAACATTGTGAACAGGTGGAACATGGAGTATTTTTTGCGGACGTTTAGAAGTTAGTAAATCCTTTCTACAATAGTATTTATGAAAAGTTTCTGAGTAAACATCGCTGAGAGAGAGGACTTTGGAAAAATATCTAATTGACGTCTCCAAAAAACATATCTGAGATGTCTTTGAAAAGGCGTCTTAGTATAGACGTGCTAAAGAAGTTTTCCAGGAAACTTCTTTCCGTCGACGTCTGTGAGACGTTTTGTTCTAGAACAAGATATTTGTAGCCTTGCAGAGCTGTTTAAAGAAGTTTATTAGACGTTATGTGTTTCGTGGGGCTGGAGCAGGGCCTGGTTCAGGGGTGCCAACAAAAAAGATTCATGCGAAAGCCACTGGCCATCGTAACAGTGAAGCACCCTCCACGTCCACCGTAGAGGATATGGAGGTCAGTGAGAGCCTACCGACTTCCAGAACTCAAACATCCGCGGAAATCCGGCCCCACGAAAGTGGCAATGGATTCAACTCCTAGTTCGCCACCGCTGCAGTGGTGGCCAGATTCTCTAGCAAGAAAAGGGAAACCGCGAGACACCGCTCCTGAAATTATATAACTTCCCCATCCCCAGCTTATCATAATGGCATATATAGTACAATGGAATTGTAGAGGTTTACATGGAAATTACAGACATCACAGATCTACTCAAAACAATGGCACCAACAGCTTTTTGCCTTCAAGAAACAAACCTTGAGCCACAACACACAAACATTCTAAAAAATATAACACCTTCCGAACAGATATAGTCCAAGATAACAGATTGTCAGTAGGCGTCGCAGTAATAACACAAAGTGACGTCCCTGCCACAGAAATACCCCTGCAATTGAACTTTGAATTTGTAGCTGTAAACATTATAAGCCATAAAACGCTAACCATATGTTCTGTTTATATACTAACACACCTCACAGTTACCATTCATGATTAAGAATACCTCGTTAAACAGTTACCGGAGCCATATGTGATGGTTGGGGACTTTAACGCTTATTCTCCCTTTTGGAGGAGTGAGCACACTGACACAAGAGATCAAATTATAGAGGATGATTTTAATTAGCAAATGATATATGTAATTAAACACAGGAAAGGCCATATATTGCTGCCACAGCTCGGGCAAAATGAGCTGTTTCAATTTAGCTTTTTCATCACCATCCATTTTTAACTATTTTAACTGGGAGGTTTTAGATGATCTCAGGGGGAGTGACCATTTACCTGCCATTTTAAAGTTATCATCATCCATATCCATAATTTCAGCAAGGCCACGGAGATGGAAGCTCCACCTAGCGGATTGGGCAGTTTTTAAAACTTATGCGACATTAGAAAAACAATACGCCGAAGAAGCAACTATAGAAGAAATAAATGAAAGGTTTTCAAATTGCATACTATCAGCAGCTTTAATAGCCATCCCCCAGATATCTGAACATGCAAACAAAAACAAAGTGTGGTGGACGGAGGAATGTAAAGCAGCAAAAAAACTACATGGGGCACCCGCTGTAGGTATCCAACTACAGAGAACCTAATCAAATTTAGAAAGGCTAGAGCCAGAGCAAGATACATCCGGAGAAACTCAGAAAAAATGTAATGGAAAAAATATGTATCCTCCATAAACAGCTCTATACCTTAAAGAAGCTGTGGGAACAAGTCCGAAAGTTCACTGGCAATTATACCTCATTCACTTTTCCAATGTTGACAACGCCCGGAACACAAACAACACTAGAAAATCAGGCAAACATTTTAGGTGAACATTTCTATAATGTTTCGATATCTTCAAATTATACCCCCAGGTCAGGCGGCCCCAAGGCCTCTCACCACGCGGTGAGGGCAAACACAAACGTACCTGTGCGGTCCACACGGGCGTCCAGCGTGTCAAAAGACGCGATGGACACAAGCCAAGGCAGTCCTGTGCTGTCGACGTCGGACGGCCGGCGCAGCTCCTTGGATTGACAAAAAAGATATAAGCCCCGAATCAGAGGGCCCGAAAACAAAACTTAGCCTTCTCTACTCATTTATGACAAAATGGCTTTTATACAATGGAACTGCAGAGGACTTATTAACCTAATATGAATGACATAAAACACTTATTAACCACTCACTCACCACTATCCTTGTGTTCGCAAAAAACAGATTTAGGTCCCAAACATAGGAACATATTCAAAAACTATACAGTCTTCCGTCGTGACAGAGAGAAGGCTCTCAGGCTCTCAGGTGGCGTTGTCATCATATTAAAAAAAATGGAGTAGCAGTTCGAGAACACAAACTTAAAACTAAGTTTGAAGCTATAGCGGTGACCTATACAGGCTTTTAAAACAATAACTGTGTGCGGCATATATTTAGAGCCACACCTTAAATTTAGTATTCACGAATTAAATTTTTTAAATCAGCTTGCAGAGCCATTTTTAATAGTAGGTGATTTTAATGCACATTCCATCCTGTGGGGCAGTAGAAAAACAGATACGAGAGATGAAGTCATAAAGGATTTTATACTGTGCAATAATATCTGCCTCCTTAACACTGGGAAAGCAACCTGCTGTTCATCTAGTTCAGGAAAAATGAGCTGTATTGATTTATCTCTCAGCTCGCCCTCTGTTTTTACAAATTTTAAATGGGACGTTTTAAATAATCCATACGGAACATCTTCACCACCAATCATCCCACCCAAGCTGAGACGCTGGAAGCTGCATTTAGCCGACTGGGCACTGTTTCGAGAGAAGGCCAGCCTAGAAAAAATTACTTTAGACAAATATAATACAGATGAACTAAATGATGCATACACAAATTGCATCCTTACTGCAGCGTACATATCGATTCCTCGCTCCTCTGGAGTGGTGAAATAAAATCACAAAGTCTGGTATTCAAAAGAATGTAAAGAAGCAAAAAAAGAACAAAACAAAGCATGGGGAATTTTTCGCAGGTGCCCAACACAGGACAATTTCGTAAAGTTTAAAAAAGCAAGAGCCAAAGCCCGGTACATTCGTCGCCGCGCCGAAAAAACCTCCTGGGAGACTTATGTAACATCGATAAACAGCTCAACAACATCAAAGCAAATGTGGCAACAGATTCGAAAGCTAAATGGCAGCTACTCTCCATTCACTGTTCCCCTTCTAGCAGCCCCCGGAGTAGAGACAACTATACAAGAACAGGCCGACATTTTAGGTGAATATTTTTCTGCAGTTTCCAGTTCATCACACTACACTCAAACATTCCTAAAATACAAAAACACAGCAGAGAAACAAAAACTCCCAACAAGTGGTGGTACAAAAGAATCATATAATAGCTTAATTACACTACAATAAATAAAAAAATGTCCTAGCTGCCGGTAAACAGACTGCACCTGGTCCTGATCAAATTCACTACTAAATGCTTGCCCACCTATCCGAACCTGCTATAGAGGCACTATTAAAATTTAACAAAATTTGGATCGCAGGAAAATTGGCAGATGCATGGAAAAAAGCTGTTGTACCATTTTTGAAACCTGGAAAGGAGCCGACATCTCCTGGTAGTTATAGGCCCATTGCTCTCATCAGCGTTTAGCAAAATCATTTGAGAGTATTTTAAACATCAGGCTAACTTTTGTTTTAGAATCTCACGAATTTTTAAATATTCACCAGTGTGGTTTTAAAAAGGATGCTCAACAACTGACCATCTCGTGCATCTCGAAAACACCATCAGAGAGGTTTTTATACACCGACAGCATTGTCTTGCCATTTTCTTTCACCTTGAGAAGGCATATGACACAACTTGGAGGTTTGGAATATTGCACGACCTGGCAGATTTAGGCATACGTGGCAGAATGCTAAATATTTTAAGTGACTTTCTGTCACATCGTTGGTTTCAAGTAGGTCTTCGGACTACCTTGCCAAGAACCTTTCTGCAGGAGAATGTTGTACCCCAAGGGTGCATTTTAAGCACAATACTTTTCGTTGTAAAAATGAATATGATTAGCAAAGTAATGCCAAATTCCATAATGTATTCACTCTATGTGGACGACCTTCCAATAGCCTACACATCGTGCTACATGTCCACATGTGAGAGACAGGTCCAGTTAAGAATAAATGAGCTAACGAAATGTTCCAGTGATAATGGGTTAGATTTTCTCCACTGAAGACAGTGACAGTTATGTTCACGCTCAAACGAGGCATACAGCCCAACCCTACCTTACACCTAAATGAAATCAAATTGCCCGTAAACAATAATCGCAAATTCTTAGGCATTACTTTTGACAAAAAACTCACTTTTCTCCCCCACATACAAGCACTAAAGAAGAAAGCCTCCATATCCCTAAACATCCTGAAGGTCCTTTCACGTAAACATTGGGGATCTGATGGGGCATGCCTTTTGCATATATATCGCTCCGTTGTGCACTCCTCCTTGGACTATAGAAGCATAGTTTATGGATCAGCTAGGCAATCATATTTAAAGAAATTAGACCCAGTGCATAACTCAGGCTTTGGCCTTGTTTGTGGTGCATACAGAACGTCTCCTGTGGATAGCCTGTGCATGGAAACTAACGAGCCTCCACTGAAAGATAGACGAGCTTTACTTACATGCGCATATGTCCTCAGAATAAAGTCACAAAAAGAATACCTGTGCTTGTCAATAGTCATAACTAGCCCCTCCAGAATCATTTTCACAAATAGACCTCAGTCAAACGAGGCTATTGATAATGCGGTTCGAAGAGATATGTTGCAAACTCCATATTCTGGACACATTACTGGATTTTGCTCAAAACAGCCCTCTACCGCCATGGTACAATTTTCACACAATCTGTGATCTCACAGCAGCTTCACAGAGTTTTATACCGATGAATCAAAAACAGCTGTGTACACGGGAAGTGCAGTTGTACGAGGAGATTCTGAGGAAATAATAAGCGTTCCAATCCTTAGACGTCTAGCAAGACTGCTTCGTAGGCGTCTACAGGTTCGCGTATTGGAACGCGTCTACCCGTCTACGCCTGGCGTCACCTCGCGGCGTAAAGGTTGAACTAAAACGTTTGAATAACTATTATAATGCTGTTTTCTTTAAACCTTTACAACAATACAGGTGAAAATCATGTTTTTAATGGTTCGCCGATTTTTTGCAGCAACAATATTGCATGCGTAATCGCCACAACGCAGACTATTAATCGGTTAACATGTAGCAGACAGACTTCTCATGCAATGGGCCCGCTCACGAATCGACAGAGGAGAATGTTTGTTTTTACTTTTTTATTACTGATGCTGAAGTGTACATGATTCTCAGATCTCTCATTCACACAGCGGTAAGAATGAAAACATGCAAAATACCGTAAACTTGAGAGGATTAGGACGAAAGGTAATAACCGGCTACAGCAAACGAAAAATTTTGTGCCGTTACACCTGTCGTCTGTAGTCACTAGTCGAGGAAACCAAAGACAGCAACTCGTTTTAGTATTATACAGGCACAAAAAATCAATGCGCAACAAGCCGGCATCGTCAGGCGAGTTCGTTCTTTCGAGATTAACTGAAAATTCGCGGAAGAGTTTGCCACGGCTACTACAAGATAGAAACACATACATGCGCCGTACAGCAGCCGTCCTGAGTTAGGTGCCCAGAAAGCGACGAGTTCGTCGGTAACATCAAGACTGAAAAAACTCGTGGTCAAAAAAGAAGACGAACAGCATCCAACGCACGCTTTTCTTTTAGAAAGAATCTGCAGTGCTATGAATCTCACGGCCATAAAGACAGCTAAATTAGCCACTAGCTAGCGCCCGTGTGGAAAAGGCGGTCTCCGCACGGGCTGAGCACAGACTGGAAACCTCATTTTTTGCGCTCCACAAAATTGCAGGATGAGGAACAAATGGACAATTTCCTGGAAAGCCAGAGGCGTGCGCAAGAGTGCGTGTGTTTGGGAATGTGCGTGAGAGTGATAAGTTTAAGGACAACCCCATTCTCGCCTGGCAAGCCTACCATTTATAGGTTCTTTAGAGAACAGGAGCCCTATAAATCCCGGACGCGAACGCCAACTGAAGAGTAGTAGAAGGTATTTCTCTGACTTCTAAAAATTTAGAATAAACCCTTTCGTCTCCTGCCGAGCATCACCAGTCAGCGGCACTTCGGTCCTGGCCAGGATGGTCGTCTGAGAACGGTCCAGGCGGCAACGCCACCCCACTTCTAACACTGATGGCAGCGGTGGGAACCAAGCGGCCCCGCCACCCTCATCTAACAAGCCCCAGAATCATCTTCACATTTAGTTCTCGATCAGCTGGTGCACCGGCAGCATTATGGCGTACGTAGATAGGCGAGGCCGGAATCCAATCATAGTGTCTGGAATAACTTATTTTCTTCCATGTAGGTACTCTTTTAACCTGGTTTCCACCACGTGTTCCATAAGTTTGCCTACGCATGATGTCAGCTAGATGGGTCGTACATTATTGAGATGGAGTTTTTTCCGGGCTTTGAGATTAATATGATCTGAGATATCTTCTATTCTTCGAGTATTGAGATCGCTTACCAGTATTTCTGGATATGTTCCGTCAGGTCGGCTGTTGACCTGTCGTCTAAATTTCGGAGACCCTTATTGCTCCAATTGTCCAACATCGTGGCCGAATTTGTCTTCTCTGCCCTGATTGCGGCAATCTGTATCACGCTATCTAGGCCATGATTTTGTGCCCCAGATAATTCGAAATTCTCTTTCTTCCTCAGCGACGTATGGTTGTATGGGGTCGCTCTGGAGATCCTCCTCAGAGCCATCGTACCTGTGTGCTAGTCTCTTTAATTATTTTTTTGTTGGCCAGTTTGCTTTCTTGTAGTTTACAAGCTCCTTTCCATCTTATTGTATAATATTTCCCAGTTTTGTTTGGTTAAATATTGCTCGTGTCTGCACAACCGCAAAACTCACCTGGTGAATAAACTAATCTTAGAAAGGTTTAGATGTTTAGGTTCCAAACGACAGTTTTATTAGTGTTTTCTGGGCGTGTTTTATGAATAGAGTACAGTGTGTTATGACTGAAAACAAATACAGCTGATTTACACTTGTAAAATTGTGATTTCCGCAAGGAAGTGCACAGGTACCTTTTATATTCAATGTCTATTGTTGCATTTTTGAAACCAGTGTCAATAATATTTGCAATATGATGGCTACAGATATTTACAAAACAAGAAATAGGTACAGGATATATAAAAAAACTTGCAACACACAAAATTACTGAAACGTACTGGCCGCCCCATGGACCTTCGGTATGCCTACCTGGAACCTAGCTCAAGACAAGGTAGAGAGATTCCAATGGATGAACCTTCTGGCCGCCCAGCTATCCCAGGGCGGGTTCGCGAATGTGGGCGTTGCCAGTCTAGCTCCAGACAAGTCGACAATGAAAAGCAGTGTGATGGCGCTTAAATAAGAAAATATTCCTCCACCCTTTCGGTCAGAAAAATAAAAGCTATAAACTAGACCTCTCCGTGACATCAGTTTGGAGATTTCTAATTCGTCTAAAATTATGTCAGGTCTTTCTCACTCTCCTTTCTATTTGCAATCAGAATGCATAACATCGCATAGAACATGCACAATACAGACGATGGGAATGCCTTTGCACCTACACCTCTTGGTTGCACAGTATTATGTAGCCCCCAACCATGCATAAAGGCGAACGGGGAGAAGGTGAGTCACATCAAAACAGATTGGTTGGCAGCCGCCAACGCGAGACAATTTCAAACTTCCGCCGCGCTCACTAACCAAAGCGGTCGTCCAGATAACATGCTACAGCCGTTCACTGGACACGCTAGAAGTACGCTGCCCATTTTCGCGTAAAAAAAATCTTGTTTTTTGTCCTGCTCGCTGAATTTTCCACAATAAATGATAAGATAAAAGAAAAAGAAAATGACGCACTGAACACTAAAGCTGTCAAAAGCTGTTGACCGCTGACAGGTTTCATTTTGGGCCACTACCGTGTGGTGGTGACCTGAACTGTATTGAGTCGAAACAAATTAGAGGGATGCAACGCTGCTGAACCAAACTGCGCGAAAGCTTTGCCTCAGCGACCGAGCGCTGCATCGAAGGCAATCAGCGTTCCATTGAACGCACCACAGTTCCCCCGGCGTTTTAGGCGGAATCCACTTCTATGCCATGAACATGGCGATGACGGCAGATGCTTTCCTGTTCCAGTGGGTCAGCTCTCCACGCCGGCTCGCGCATCTGCTGAGATGTCGCTACCTTCCTCATCCTCCTCTGTAGCGAGCGCAGCCAGCGGCAGAACACACGGCGCACCTGTGGCGGGAACCTGTCTCGGCGCATGCGCACTGCCGCTCTTTTTTAGGCACCGCAAAATTTGCAACTGCTTCGCTGCTCAGTCCGTCGTACGGTGAATAACTTCCAGCTTGAGCATACATTGCCTTTGTTTGACCCTTCTCATTCGGGTTTAGAAGTCTTCCAGTGGTATGGCAATCCTCTCTATGTCGAACTCCGGGGCAGGGCACGCCGCGGTCACAATGTTCGAACGAACCTTCTGCCCTAGCAATACGCTGTTGTCGTTCGTATCTGCCAGGTTGGCAACTACCGAGTTGTTATCACCAGCGGTTTCTCTGTTTTCTTCTCGTTGTCGTTGTTCCTCTGCATCAGCGGCGAAACCGGTCCCTAGGCAACGGGACGCCCTTTCAGGCACCGGCTAAATGCTCAAGGGTAGCGTAGTGTACCTTTCGCTACAAAATTATGGTTGACACATAAACAGCGCCTTTAAGGGTATGAGGGGATAGCGTAGGCTCCAAGCCCACATATAAAGCCTCGCTTTAACTAAGCCGCATGAGCTTGCCTGCATGGCATAGGGATAACGTGAATTCGAATGTGATGGCAGCCTGATTCTAAAGTCACCCTCCCACATGAAAAGACAGGCCCGAATTTACGCTCTTTCAGGCAGCGGCGAAATATTGAAGGGTAGCGTAGCGTACCTTTCGCTACAAAAACTTTTCAGCAGTGTGTGGGCTTCGAAGGAAGGGCGACGAGAACGGACCAGCTTCGGCGGCCACTGCATTAGAGCATTAGGCCCCCGCCGCGTCTCGAGCAACCGCGAACTCACCCACCTTTCTTTTCTATTCAGAGGTTGAATCAATACCCTGTCTCTTCATTAAGCAGCGAAAAGAGCACAGTTTGCCTAGGAGGCTCCTATTCACCAAGTTTTATATTCTGCTGAGATATTAAATGACATTTCTGGTCATTTATTTTATCAACAAAAACAACTCCAAACTCGGCTTCGATACGCGTTCTCCTTTAACCTTCGCAGTTATGGCTATGATTATTGAGCGCTCTCGCAGTTCTGCACCCTACAGCTCAGCGCGGTTTTGTGCCTTGCTGTTTATTCCGTGTGCTGTTCTGTCGCTGCATTGTTTTATCCGTGCGATATTTTTGTTCTGTGCTGTTTTGACGCGTGGTGTCTTTTTTTTTTCTTTGTGCTATTGTCCCTTTGCGTTGTTTTTGTGCGCTGTTTTGACGAATGCTGTGTTGCCATTTACAGCTCCTTCTTGTTACAACCACCACTACGCACTTTTATTGACACGACTTCACCTGTAGGTTAGCCATTTTCGCACCGCAAATGTTCGACTGGCTCAGCAATTCCTCTGGCGAGCTTACCATAACACCGAAATAGTTGCCATACACTATAGGGCAAGATATATACAACAGACAACTCTATGCCCTTCTTCTAGCCTGGTCCAGCCTATAGCCGCTTCCCCACACCTCAAATCAATGGGTCACTCCTGCCACGTACAGTCCGAACAGGAGGGCGGATAGGAGGCAGCCCTGCCTTAAGCCATGCTACACCTCTATCGGAGCCGTGGTATCGACCCGGAGCAGGTCAACGACAGCCTCGCGAAGGTCGAGCTATCGCAGATTATCCCAGAGCAGCTCACTGCTGACTTAGTCGCATGTCTTGGGTATGTCTAGGAGAGCCATTTAAAGCGGGTTATGCTGGTCTGTAGGGGATCTTGATGCACTACGTGAGGAAGAACAAGTCCTCAGTGCGTTGTGAAACGGATGTGATCACTTGACAGATCTCCGTCATCACCTTCGTCTACGATCATTTGATTCAAGGATTCGTATATTTTTATTATGACGCAGTATATTATATGCATGATGACCTGTCACGCATCATCCACGTGGCCACATCTTGGCAGTTGTGTTTCAGATTGACGAGAACTAGATTGTCCCTTTTCACTATCTCTTAGAGCAGTCCGCCGTTCACCGCTGTGTGGTCGTACAGTTCCTCAAACTCTATGTCATCTTGTTCAATGCAGCCAGACTTCGCAGTGCCAAATGAAGTTCATTTTAGTTGTCAATATGTATCTCTGCTGGACTCTCTTTTACTTAACTAGCCAGCTTAATTACTAGCGTACGCTAATGGATATGTCCCAGATAACAGAGGCATCAATTAAGAGATCTGTTATTAAGCCAGTATAAAAGTAAATATACGCGAAAGAGGCTTCGCAAAATGAGCCTCTGACGGGAGTTTCTGAAGTTATCATGTCACGCCCTTATAGGCGGAGCTTAAATGCCCCTCCCCCTCCCCCATGACAAATGACAAATCGCGGATATTCAGGAACTGCTCGTATTTAAAGATACCTAATGCACTGCCCTGGGTAAATTTGGCAGCCACGCTCGCTTGCGCACCAGCCCTTGTTTTGCCTCATGTTTATTCTCCGATGACATTATTACTCTCGTGCTTCTTCGTGCACGCACAACGTTTAGACGTTTAGCTCTGCACTAACGCCAGGCACTGATTATTTACGTATATCTCCGTGCTGTCAGAAGACCCGTTCGCAGAGTGTGTCGTCTGCTGCCGTCACTTGCGTACCCTTGATTCAGGTCGTGCTATCTGTTATTGTGCCGTTGTTCTCCCAAAATGACCTTCCCTCGTGCTACCTCTGCGTTTCCACTCGGACAGGCATTCGATGCGATTCGCAGTTTGAGCTGTACGCAATCGGTGTAAGTGGGAAGGGATTAAAAGCAGTGTACTTAAACTCGGTCATCACCTTAGCCCGTAGCTGATAGGAAATGAAGCACCAACCAAACATGCGACGTTTGAGGGGGTATTTTGCGCTTGTCCCTAAATACCTCAAGCGATCGATCGTGCATCAGTAGCAGCAGTTATGGTGGCACCATCTCGTAGCGGATTCCGAAGACGTATGGGGAATGTTACTAATGACAAGCACGTCATGGCGCTTCATAGTGATCAGATTTGCGTAAAGCATACAGACCATAGCGTGTGGTATTGAGGGGTGCTAACCTAATTTGCCTCGGCCGAGTTCAACGTGCCCCAGTTAGCAATAAAATGGGCGGCTATTGATGGACGTATCTTAGACAAGTGTTCTGGGTGAGATTTCGTTTGTTCTATAAAGGAAGTATCTTGGGACTCCTTTTATGTTTAATTACATGAATTATTTTGTTATATTTTGTATGGTTTGTTTGTTAGACCGTTCGACGATGATTGTGATGTATTGAAAACAATATCTTGTGAATATGGTCATCATTTGCTTCAGCAAACTATTAAGGCAATTGATGACTGATGCCCTTAGTAGGACATGGCGGTGAATACGAACAGGGACCAAAAAATAACCGAAAGTTCCTGATAAAAAGCTTGGCTTTTAGTTCTAATTGAATGCATCCTTCTTTTCAAATATAACATTAATATCTATTAAGGTACCAGTAAAATCCGGTCAGTTGTTTTATTCTCTCTTCTTCTGCATCCTGGTTCTTCGCGAGGTGCGTAACGGTTTGGCGGGCAACGTGTAGTTGACACGGAGACACGAAGGACGACAAA
This sequence comes from Amblyomma maculatum, assembly GCF_055883805.1. Classification (NCBI taxonomy): domain Eukaryota; kingdom Metazoa; phylum Arthropoda; class Arachnida; order Ixodida; family Ixodidae; genus Amblyomma; species Amblyomma maculatum. Next base: position 117,779,703 of record NC_139344.1, read on the forward strand.
CGCTTGGAAACAGGCGAAATTTAACTTTATAAACATTAACAACAAACAACATAGTACAGTATCTACAAAAGAGAGAGGCGACTTCCAAGTAGCAGTCTTTCTCAGCACCCAGGGCTGCTCGACCTGGCACGCGAACAATACTGTAGCTCACCGCTCCCTCTTCACGACTTCTTCGAAGCCGAGGCCTGCCTGCTTTCGCTGTTGAAAATTGGGTTAGAACCGACAATCGTGGCACGGCGCGTTATAAGATAACCACGTTCGAAGCTCAGAGGTAGGAGAGGAGTGCAGAGAGATGAAGAGAGCGAATCATCCAGCTCGCGCGACAACGTGCGGCCCTACCATGTCCACCTGGAAATTGCTAGATTTTTCGACAAACTACGATCAGCACGCGTGCCCATCAAGGACGCGATGTGAGGTGAGTCCCTATGCCGTGCGCGGAAGAGGCCGGCTTTGCGCTCTCGTGTTTTCCATCCGCGCCGTTTTCCGCGACGGGAAGGCCGAAACTATTTTAAATAGACCCCTGCGGCCGTACGGTACGCTCACTTAGTGCCAATGCACTTATCCAATCTTTGATCCCATTGTTGGAAGCACCTTGCAAATTCGGCTGCTTTCATACACTTGGAAGCGCCGTTGTCCCACTATGTTTGATTTTCTCGACATTGTAAAAAAGCTTGCTCTTCAAGTCCCTATTTTTCCATACAACAGAACCGCAACAAATCCATGGAAGGCAAATCGAGAATATAGTGTGTGGATCCCCCGTTTGCGCTATGGGAACTCCTCTGGGTAAAGGCCAGGCACCGGCAAACACTGATGGCCATGTGCGCTGATCCTCAGTAAATCCTCAGTAAGCAGTCTGAGCAGTATATCAGCAGCAGCTCGTTGCGTCTAACAAATCGTCGTGATAAATGCGCTGAACGGTGTTCCATGATAGCCCGGATAATGTTTCGAGTCGGGCAATTGTTCTTCGGTGGCCTCCCCTAATGAGATCACGGATTTAAAGGTGTTGTTCTCGGTTCACGCACTTGAAGTGCGACCCGAACGGGCCGTATTTTATTGGTAATTTCCACCCTTTTAAATTGAGCCAACAGTTCATACACGTGCTTTTCACAGCTGACAGTCCGTTCTTTGTAAGCTGCATGCATCAGCACAAAACCTTCTGGGACGTCCTCTATTAGTAAAAAACAATAATACAGTTTCAAAAGTAAGAAAGTGTAATTATGGGTATGTACGAGTTGCGCTCACATGTAGGACAAAAACAAGGCAAAAACAATGAAGACAGGAAAAGCGCAGCTTGTCCTGAAAATAAGCATGCAGTAACTCTTCCAGCAAGAAACACTTCTAAGAGTAAGTATCTTGGCGTGCTTTATCCAGGTTTGACACATTTCTGATGTTAGCACATCGGCCTTAAGAAATTCATGGATTTTAAAAAGAAAACTCGTATTAGGGCCTATATGCACCAATTTTCTAGCCTACATTAGTCGCGTCAGAACCAAATTGGAATACGCGCGGTATTAGTACAGGACCTTTTCACTAAAAACACGTTATTCAACTCGAACGTGCTGTGTTTAATGCACTCGAATTCATTTGTGCAAAATATATGAACAACAATGTCTTCCCTCTTTAATAGTAGCGTTAAAACAATATTCACATAAAACATTGTAAACAAGTGAGAACAAAAGCAAGTCCAACGCATGGTTGTGTTCTAGCCCCGCCATTTGCGAGAACAATTTTACAGTTTTACTCGTATGTAGGCGCAGTTTTTTCTCGAGAACCGTAACAGGCACTAACTGTCTTCACAGCAGATTTTTTTTTTTTTACCCTCGGATTTAGCGAATGAATTGGACCGCTTGCTTTCAGTCATGATTCATCTTCCTTGAAGTGGTGTTTCAGCTGTAATCTAACGTACGTCCTGTGTCTTCACTGTACTGCCTTGTATCATATCATTTTGTACTGTAGTTGAAGGCCCTCGTTTGCATGTAGTATCCACCTTATAGAAAAAGAAAGAAACATAATAAAGATTTCCAGCACAGATCGCCAGGTACTTAATTGTACGCTAAAATCTTCTTCCTATCTTTCCATATACATAGGTACACATCGAGCAGTTAATAATATGTTACGACGATAAGTACTACCGCTACTTTTATTTCGGAGGCTTCCCGCAAGTCTCCGTAAAAGCAACCTCAATAAACATTCAAATGAAATACTTCCATTGTGATTCACCTTCACTAGGTGATCCCATGATGCCGATGAGGTGCCGTCGTTGCGTAGCCAGTTGACATACTGATACTAGCATTACAGTTAATTCTACTTAAATACTGCGATGATGAAGACGACGACAGCAGTGCGGTACCCCTGCGTCCCAAATGTCTCTAATAAAGTTACGCCTCTAATGCCAGCTGAAGTAGGGAAATATGTGCCAGTAGCTTATCTAGTTCAGCTACGACCGAAGCGCAAGGGACATGGCGTGTCTTGAACCAGGTAAGCGCGCATTCAATTACCCTGTAAAGCTTGCATCATGGCATTAACAGTATAAAGTAGGGAAAGCCGGCTTTATAAGGGCACTTGGAGAAGAATGCGATTTCAGCAAAACGCTTTGCCGATACACCTCATTTCATGTCCTGTTAAGATTGCCTGGTAGCTGCTTCTGGAAACCGAAGTTGAAAAAAGAGAATGAGGTGCCTATCGCAACAGGTCAAAATTTAACATTCAACAATAATCAATTTCCACTACTCAAACTAGTCGTATGAATGGCTGAACTGCGTTAACCTTTCGTTTAGAAGAACTACACCTCACTCAAAACATTTCGGTCATTCCCGCATCCAAAAGCAGCCATGAACGGCACTAAACGGAATACGCGGTGCGCCATAATGTCCTACACATATGTCGAGACCAGAAGATGGACGTTGACGCCATTCCTTGGCATCTAGTCGCGAAAAATCCCACAGTCACGAAAATGCGAGTAGGCAGAAACGAGGCAATATCTCGATGCTAATGACTTTGCCGATGACCAACCTAACGATTAGAGCAAGTCATTGTCAAGTCACTTTCGGTACCAACGAGACTGAACGCTGGGCTTATGATATTGTTACGGACGAAGGAGGAAGAAGAGGGCAATGGCGTGGGCATGAGCGCGCGCGCTAGGCCCACACACAGATTCATTAAACGTCATCTCACGACCATTGAGCATCTTCTTTCTGTCCTCTGTTCTCCTGTTGTCATCGCTTGCCGCCACGTAATATTTGGTTGGAGGTGCGGGGTACGTCATCCCCGTCCTCGCCTTGGAGCATCGACGCCATCTGTGAGCCGGGACCATCGGCCGAGGGCCCAGGGACATCGCCGAGGAGCTTCGCCCCAGCCCTTCAACCCCAGACCTGACCAACTACCACCGCCCAGCCCCCAGCCCGGACCTGAAGACAAAGAGAACAAGCAGACAGATCAGAACCGAGACGAAGAACCCGAAAGACCCGAATGAAGGCGGATCACCCACGCATCAGACATCGTACCGCCAAGCCGTTCTATTCTTACTTGTTTCTCTTCTTCAAGCATCCAGACACGTCCATCATCATGCCATGGAATCATCATCAGTAAACTTCCTCGTCTACGATCGGGACAATCGCTCGGTGGCCCCAGGTCATGTTACGGACGAAGGACGAAGAAGAGGGCAGTGGCGCGGGCAGGAGCGAGCGCGCTAGGCCCGCACACAGATTCATTAAACGTCATCTCACGACCATCGAGCATCTTCTTTCTGTCCTCTGTTCTCCTGTTGTCATCGCTTGCCGCCACGTAACAATAGTTTAGCTGTTTTCCAAATGAAGCAGAATGTTTTGGTTTCGACGGGTGATGCACTGAAAAGCAGATGGCGCAAATGAGGCGAACACTGCGTAGATGTAGGCCTGAAGTTCTCGAATAGTGCCGCAGAAATAAGCTCGGCAGGCTGTGTGGATTGACTGCGGCCTCTGCTGAAATGGCCACCGTGAATGGCACCTTAGCGTCTACCACTATCTCGAAAGTGCGACTAAGAATGAAACGACGCCGGCACGAGTGACTATATCGTGAATGTTGCGTTGGATTCCGCTTCGCTTGACGCTGAGTCAGAAAAATGCTTGTGCTTGCTTTGCGTGCCCCTGACCTGCGGATCATTTCTTCTTTGGTATGGTGGCACTCAGAGTATAGTTGAAACCCGGCCTTGTGTCTGGTTGAGCGAAATAAAAAAGCCATCGTGTCTTCGTGACTTTATTTTGCGCCCATTTAATACCATCATGCAGGCAGTATATAGCGCTGGGGTAGGATTCTGCAGAACAAAGATAACCATTCGCTAAGGTATACTGTATTAAGCACACGTCGCTTGTGTCCGTCGTGCAAATATACGCCTGCGTTAGAATGGCGCATCTTTAGTGCATTGTCACTGAAGTACTTGCGTTACATTTCACCGAGCCCAGCTACAGCACTCTGTCCTAGTCCGCTCATGCGTGATTCCGTTCTCTCAACGGTGGGGTCTAAAGCCCCTCAATAAACTTTATTGAGGGGCTTTAGTGGGGTCCACTGAGCAGCGTCACCTGGCGACAGATAGCCGAAATATTGTAAAAATGAATAAGAGCGCATTTAAAGCCTGCTGTACTCGTTGCCTCAGTGGCGCAATGGATTAACATTACTTACCTGACCTGAGCACTTAGAGAATAAAATGTATGTTCGAATCCGTGTTTGCAACTTCTTTTCTGAATTTGTTTTTTAAATTGCAACATTAAAATACGCTACCAATATCTTTCCTGGGAGTGTTCCCCTTTAGGTTGCATCATGTGATGTTTTTATTTCTTAATAGCCACTAAACCAGCCGTGAACACAGCCACGAGACAACAGCATGACAACGCTAACATTATTTAATTATTTTCACCGTAATCATTTCCTGCCTTTATATTGTGAGTGTATGTTACCTTTAGGTTCAGTTCAGACACACCTCTTGGTAACAATTGCTGTTTAACCCACTGAGAGGCAACCAGTGACGAGAAAGAAGTCGCGGGACTCTACCGTTGAGGGGACGGAATTACGCTCCGCTCATGCCTGCACCGATGTTCGTTGCTGCCGATGTAGGTTAGCGGCATGTTTGTTTAATGAGGTGCTCTTAGGAGTATTTCTTAGTTTAGTTTCTGTGCAGAAAGTCAATCCCGATATCGAAGTGGAAGAGGATCGCGAATTAATTAGATATATTCATAATTTGATATACAAAATTATGGAAAACACATAACCTCCGCCTTTAAAGCGAAAGCGTAGGCCATCAGCCCACAAACGGGCAGTGAAGAAGAAACAAGCATGTACCCCTGGAAGTGCTCCTTAATGAAGTCGGTTGTCTTTTTGATGTGTTACTATTCACCGAAACATGGTGTACAGACAAGCAACGTTTTACTCTACCTGATTATAACGCATTTGACCTATATCGTCCCACACGCTGTGGCGGTAGCTTATAAGTAGTGGTAAAATATATTTGTCAAGGTGACGTTATTGCCGCTTTAATTTTCTGTGACAACTGCGAAATATTATCAGTCATAATGAACTATCGTCTTGTTTCAGTAGTGTACCACCACTGCCCTTTCTTTCTGGAATATCTACAACGTATTTTCAGTACAAGATAAACATAAATTAAACGTTCCAACAGCATGTACTCCACTTCGTAGTCAACCTCCCGATGCGATCGGCCGTACTGCGCTTTCTGCTGCGTCCTAGAAGCGCGCAGGCTGAGGCAAGCCTTTGCGGAATTCCTCCTTCGTCTTAGCGCGAATTGCATCGCGTATTCAACTTGTGCTGATGAGTCGGCTGGCGTATTCCTGCTACCTGTTAATACCCGGTCCATCGGATGCAGTAGCTTTCTATCCAGATTGGTAGAAAAGGGTGCGTACCCAATCTATCGGTTAAAGGTCGAAAGGCCGGCAGACAGGAGTCCTAATCTTTGTCCCTCTCAGAAAGTGCGACAAGCATGTGTTTAATGTTGCCGTTGACCCATTTCGTGGGGTTCGACTAAGCATGCTAGGGGGTCGTTTCCTTGTGCTCAATTCCAGATGCATCGCATAAATCTACGAACACCTTCGCAAGAAAATAGGACGCATTTTCCGTAATCAGCTGCTCTGGGAACCTGAACCTCGTGCATACATCCATCAGCTTCTCAATGATCCCTCTACCGTCAACTTTCTAAGGGGAGAAATTCTGGCCATTTGCTGAGTGATCCTTGACCACCAGGAAAAACGTGTCCCTGTTCGGAGTCAGGAAATATGGTCCCATCATGCCACACGCCACGATTTACCAGACAGTCTGGCTGTTAATCGGCTTCAGGAGGCGAGGCAGTCATACGTCTCGGGACTTTACGCTTTGGCACACATGGAGTGAGCGGGCGTAACTTATGTCCCTTTACATGCCAGGTCAGGTGGCAAAGCGACACAACTCACTGTAAATCTTGGGACCGTTCGCGTACCCAGTGATGCACGAGTCGCGAAAGTAGCGCAACAGTGCCGCTCTTAACGTTCGCGGCTTGACTACTTTGAATGACTCGATTGTGTTGTTCTTGAAGGGAATATATCTCTTGAAAACGCTGTCGGGATTCAGCTGAGAAGAATCCACAGCGCTCACAGCACTACGAGGTGTTTATAAGCGCACTGCACCGGCAGCATTACCAGCTGCCTCCGCGTGCGCGGCGGCTGCGCCGCCCGGCTCCCGGCGAACACCTTTGGACAGCTGAGTTTCGAGAAGCTCTTTTCTGTTGAACACTATCCACACGGAACTCGCTTAGTCCGCGTGACTCACGCTGTGCCCGGGATCTAGGGTTGGTCTGCGTTCCTTACATGGGCTCGAGTCTGTGCCTCACTCTGCACTTGCTGTCAGGCAGTCGATCAAGTGACCTTCCTTTCTCTGAACTGGCGCTCGTGAGAACATATCGGCCACAGCGTTGCTTTCCCCTTTTCTATTGCGCATGGCGAAGTCTTACCGCAGCAGTAACGGCACCTAATGCGCTATTCGGCTGCCCGGCTCTCTGAGTCGCCTCAGGCAAGTGAGCGGCATGTAATACGTATGGATCACACATTCCACCCCGTCGACGTAGTAGTCAAACTTTCTCAGAGCAAAAAGTATCGCAAGGCATTCCTTCTTTGTCAATGAGTAGTTTCTCTCTGCCGGCGTGCGAATGCTACCGGACAAAGAAAGCCCTCGTGCCCCTGGAGCAAAGCTACTCCTAAGGCCAGGTCGCTTGCGTCTGAGTGAATCACAAACTCCAGCTGCTCCTAAGGCCAGGTCGCTTGCGTCTGAGTGAATTACAAACTCATTTTTTAGGTCGGGTAGCTACAATTCAGCTGTGTCCGCGAGAACCTTGGTAAGGTCTCGCGGTGCCACCTCTTGCTCGGGGCCCAAACTGCAGCGCTCACCCTTGAATAGTTTTGTGAAAAACGCTGCAGCCTTGCGCCGTCCGGGATAAACTGGCGTTAAAAGTTCGCCATCCTTAAAAGCGTCTAAGACTGGCCATATATGACGGTAACGGAAGCAAGGCCTCGAGTTTATCCTCACACGGCAGAATGCGGCCATAGTGGATCATGAACCCCAATAGTGTTATTCGGGTCGCCGTGATCTGTGCCTCTTTTGCAAAGTGATTTCCTCACACCTCAGCCTTTCTCGGATGCCACCCTCAAGTAGCACGGGTGTTCCTCCAATGTTTTTCAGTACACTACGATGTCCTCTATGTATATCATTTAGCACCCCCCAAAACATGGCCATAGGCGCTGATAAGCAGCGGTTGTCCTACCAAACCAAAAGACATCCTTTTAAAGTGGAAAATACGTTAGTGACAAGTAAAAGCGATTTTTTCCCTGCCACACTCATCCACCTGAAACTATCCGCGGCTAGCATCAAGCGTCGTAAAGCACTTCGCTCCCCTAGGGGTTGGCAGAATGTACGCGCCCTTTGTCATAACTTTGTTTAGTCTGCGGTTTGCGCTAGTCAACCAAAAGCCAGTGCGTATCGTCTTTCTTTGGAAAGAAGACTACCGGGAAGCCTCTAGGGCTTCTAGACCTATCAAAAACGACAGTGCCGATAAGTTCGTCTAAAGGCCTGTTCACACTTTCGAATAGCGGAGGTTGTGTGACTGTTTTGGTCGAAAAGTGAATGCAGCAAATGGTCGAAAATTGTCAGTCGCAGGCCTTACGTGTACTGCTCGATTTTCCAGCTTTGCGACTCCAGATCGCCAGCCGATAACCAATCAGCGGATCAGCTGTATTGAACGGAAGTTAGCTTTGCTCTATGTGGTCAACTGTCCAGATAGATGAGACGCGTTCCGACTGAGACCAATTCGGGAAAGCGACCCATGGTTCGCATTTGCAAGCGTGAACATCGGTTGAGCTTTGCGGCTCCCAGGTCGCATACGACAGCCAGTCGCACGCCCTTCGCGACTCGCAAGTGTGCATGGGCTTTAAGGCGGTATCTAGTGCCTTCCCCTTAGTCAAGTGAATTGGTCTAGGATTGCACTTCTAAGGCCATGCGTCACCCGTGTCTATCCTGTACCTGACTAGCCTATAGGCAACCTGCAGTGGCCAGGCGGCGCTAGTGGAGTGCAGCGTTCAGCGCCGTCAACGGCGGCGTCGAGTAATATGAGGCGGCCGGCGCGGTCGGGTTGCGTTCGCGTTGTACGGCGGGAAGCATCTCGGCTCTCATTTTCTGCGGTTTTAAGGCAATCTTATGTATTCCGAGCCACTTCCGAAAACCAATAATGGCGAAAGGACACCGCCTGTTCGAGAATGGTGATGTTTAGAACGTGAACGGTGTCGACGTCACCGCGAAGTGCGCGCCGCTCGCGACGGAACACCCGCGCGCACAACTTTGAATTTCGCGTGAGTAGACGGAGATTTTTTTTGTAACGAAATTCATTTTCTCAGGGCATCAGTCGGATATGTGATGATGAATTAAGAAATCATTAAATGAATGAAAAATGTAAGCGTAGCTTTTCATTTACCTTGCGTTCACACCTTATACCCAAACATTGAAATTGCAGAAAGAACCTGAGAAGAGATTGATGGCGGTTACTTCTTTTTTTTTTTTTTGTTCTTGCTGTTTGATTACAGCAGCATAATAATTTACTCGCGGTTTCGCTTTACAGTTTATTACCATGACGAACACTTTTGTTCGTGGTGCACCTTTCGACAGTGCTGCGGAGGTTACAGGAGGCATGGTGCGGTATCTGCTACGTATGTCTGCTAGCACTGTGCTGTTGTAGCGTGCGTCATCAACGAAACCTGGCATTTAGTCGCGGAGGCCCAGGCCTCCGTCCCATAGGCCTGCGTGCCGGGGGCGGGGAGTAGAGGACCTCCTACATCGTTGGGAAACTAAAGCTCTTAAAAGCAACAACTGGCATGCATTTTGTACCTCCGTACCTCAAGCTTGGGGAAAGCCGGCGGGAAATGCTGGCACTCAACGGCAAACTTCCGTAAATGAGGTCGTTAGAGTTAGGATTTTTTACTGTTGCTACTAATGATGGAACGGTCTATCGTCTGGGGCAAGAAACTCTTGGGCAGCTTGAGGAGTCGGTGCAAGGAATGTTTGGCGCGGAACGAAGAACGAAGTTCCGTGCTCCGCGTGCACAGCATCACGGGCCGCCACACTCCGTCACGTCTACTTTTTCAGCCCCTTAAGAACTAATTTACAGATAAATATGGTTATTCAAATCTTTCATTTGAAGTTTTTAACATATTTTGGCTTTGTGGTTACGAATAAACACCGCATTAGAAATCCGGTTCACAGATCCACGAGCAGTTTTTCTTTATTGCGCCTTTGATGAAACGTGGCTCGAATTTGATGCTGCGGCTGCGCGACTTTGTTGCTTTCTAGGACGTTACGTCCTTTAAAAGGACAATGCCACTCGATGTTGCACAGCATATTCCAGTACACGCCAGATTTTACAGCGCGGAGCGCGTACTGAGGAGAGTGTCCCAACCAGCGTGCGACTCCCCGAGTCAGAACTTTATACCGTTTTCTCCGCTCAACGGGCGTCTTATTTTAGCTCCTTGGTGTCTGTACGCCATTGGATCCATAACAAAACGATTTTCAGTTACATTACCCTCTCACAGCCATTATCCAATTCTCTCATCATTATCCCCAGGTTCTCCCAGCAAGCGGTACGCTTAGGTTTCTTTCGCGTTTGTGGCAGTCTTGCTCGCCGCCCCTGCGCTTTATTTTATTCTTGTTCACATCCGTAGTAGCCGATGCATCGCACGATACCATTGAAGTCACTAAATGAGTAAATCGTACTCACTGGGATAATAAAACGCGAATGCAGAAGGAACACAGCGACCGCAACATACACGGCGTCAGCTTCTGCGCCGCCTCAGTATTAGCCCCCGTCGGTCGCCAGGTGGCGCCACATGTCTAAGCAAACTCCATTGCAATTTACCGAGAGCAAGCAGGAGAGGAGGAAAATACTCTCTAACCAGATTCCTTGCGCCGGCCCATTGTTGTCAGTACCGAGTGGGATGTGCATTCGCACGCTTCATGCATGGCAGAGCGGCCTTGAACCTCGGTATATTGTCATTTGAGAGACTTAATACCTTTATTGGCGCCCATTTTAGTGGTAATGTCATCTGGACAGCAATGCGTGATCCTGGAATGCATAAACAATGAAAAAAATCGCAAGATGATTGCCGAGAGCGTATGCGGAAAGCATGCATCGACAGCCCGAGTTCAGTTATATATATATATATATATATATATATATATATATATATATATATATATATATATATATATATATATATTATATGTTTCTGCTTCACCGCTTTCCAGTCTATCCTGATTAATTTCGCCTATAAACATTTTATGTAAGCCAGATAGACTTAGTACCAATGACGGACTCACGAATATGATGCCCATTTCACTTCCTACGCCGTAGTAACCACGCACGCTGGGCAGGCCGTGCCTCCCCCAAGCCCTCCGCGCAAACGATACGGTGAATCTCTTCCGCCAGCGCAAGAAGAGCGCGCTAAAGTCTGCTGTTCACTTAAACAATGAGCCAACAGCAAAAAAAAAATCTTGCGGATTTATAACCCATACCGCGTTATTAATAATTGCAATACAAATAAATTACGCAACACATTGCCGTTGGTGCAGCGCGCGGGTCATCGTCTGCCCACTGGCTCCGCTGCTAAGGCATCACCGAAATTTACATCTTTCTTTTACTGATACTATGGGATCGGCAGTAAGACCATTTACTCTAGCGCTGAGCAATTACAAAGCGCCGTCGAATGTGCCTTCGATGCGAAACAATTTAGGCCTAGCGACGACTAGGGAGTAGCGCTTGACCTGAGTGCCGTAGTCCGCCGCGCCAGCGGGCGGCGCCGCTCTCGTAAGTGCTGCTGTATGTGCTGCGAATTCGTCTTCTTCGTTCATGGTGCAGCTGAGAGTGCAAGTTTTTCAACGTTTTGCTCAACAATACGTCGTGCAAACGGTGCTGCTATGACGTACGGAACGGGGGTATACGATGTTGTTGCGCTGCAGGACGAACACTAAGGCTGCATAAAAACGTCGACGGATGGTACTACTTTAGAAACTACTTCTTTTATGTGCTGGTCTTGAACCGTGGTTTAACTTGAAAGCATACATTGTTGAAGCACGAAAGCTCGATCGTATATCGAAATGAGTCACACTTCACGTTAAATCAATGCGGCGACAACTGGAAAGCATCTTTCGTAATATCTGCATTCCGCGTTCGGAAGCTGCCCGTACGGTTCATTCGCTGTGTGTTTGTGTTGTAAGGGTGCGTTGAAGCTCAGGTCGGTGTTCAGGTCGACCGTTTAACTAGCGCGTCAGTTTCTTGCGTCTTCGTCTTTGTCTGCCTGTCTTCTTTTTTTTTTTTTTTAGCACGCGCCTTTCGACATACGCTCGTCGTCTTTGTCACCGTCGACAATCACCGAGCGTTCTGGGGTGTAAATGAGCGAGCCAACTGGCGACATTCTTCTGCATATGCTGCTGCTTGAGAGACGGTGGTCGCTTCGGAGGTGTCAGGGCGATAAGGAAGTATCGTGTCCATAGTTGAGGTGGGTTCACGGCCGCATAGAAGGAAAAAGGGGGAGAAGCCGGTCGTGCTTTGTATGGCAGTATTATAAGAGTACGTGACGAATGGGAGAAGCCGGTCTCAGTTTGAGTGGTCGGACGCGACATACATGGCCAGCATGTCACTTAAGGTGCGGTTAAAACGTTCCGTCATGCCATTTGTCTGCGGATGGTAGGCCGAGGTAGAACGGTGGACAATGTGACACTGCTGAAGAAGGGCTTCAATGGTCTCGGAAAGAAAAACACGGCCACGGTCACTGAGCAATTCTTTAGGTGAACCGTGGCGCAGAACGAGATGGTGCAGGACGGAAGACGCAACGTCTGGCGCCGACGCAGAAGGTAAGGAAGATGTTTCTGCGTAGCGGGCAAGGTGGTCGACAGCCACGATGACCCAACGGTTACCAGCTGGAGTGACTGGTAGTGGCCCGTAAAGATCAATACCAACACGATCGAATGGTCGGCTGGGGCAGGGCAAGGGCTGCATCGGAACGGTGGAGTGGTGTGGAGGTTTTTTGCGGCGTTGGCATTCCTGGCATGCGCGAACGTAATGACGCACGAAGCGGTACATACCCTGCCAGTAATAGCGGAGGCGAAGACGAGTGTAAGTTTTCAAAACTCCGGCGTGGGCACACTGAGGATCAGCGTGAAAAGCGGCGCATATTTCCGAAAGGAGATGCCGAGGAATGACAAGGAGCCACTTGCGTCCGTCGGAAAGGTAATTTCGGCGGTAAAGCATGCCGTCGCGGATGGAAAAATGACGAGCTTGGCGGTGAAGCGTTCGTGAAGCTGGGCGCAGAGAAGGTGTAGATAAAAGCGTGAGAAGAGAAGCGATCCAAGGGTCTTGCCTTTGTTCATTGGGCATGTCGGCAATTTCTAGCGAAAAGGAGTCACTTATGGTGATAGCTGTTAAGTCACAGCCACATTGAAGAGGTGACCTAGACAGGGCGTCGGCATCAGAATGCTTACGGCCAGACCGGTAGGTGACCTGAATGTCGTACTCTTGTAAGCGGAGGGCCCAACGAGCAAGACGGCCGGATGGATCTTTAAGGGTGGACAACCAGCAGAGTGCGTGATGGTCCGTAACAACAGAAAAGGGACGACCGTAGAGCTATGGGCGGAACTTCCCAATGGCCCAAATGATGGCCAAGCACTCCTTTTCGGTTACAGAATAATTCTTTTCGACCTTTGTTAAGGTACGGCTGGCATAAGCAACAACGTACTCTGGGTTGCCGGCCTTTCGTTGTGCAAGGACAGCGCCGAGACCTACACCGCTGGCATCAGTGTGAATTTCGGTAGGCGCCGCAGGGTCAAAATGGCGGAGAATCGGAGGCGACACTAGAAGGCGCCGAAGTGTCGAAAAGGCCTCATCACAGTCGGATGTCCAAGACGAAAGAATGGCGTTACCGGCAAGGAGATCAGTCAGCGGCAAGATGATCGAAGCGAAATTGCGGACGAAGCGACGAAAATACGAGCACAACCCGATAAAACTACGCAGCTCCTTTAGAGAAGTTGGGCGTGGAAACTCTGCTACTGCATGGAGTTTCGCAGGATCTGGACGAACACCGTGTTTCGAAACAACGTGCCCCAATATAGGAAGCTGGCGAGCCCCGAAGCAGCACTTTTTCAAATTTAGTTGCAGGCCGGCATCAGTCAAACACTTTAGCACACGCTCGAGACGGTCCAAATGTGACGTAAAATCTTTTGAAAACACGACAACATCGTCCAGGTAACAAAGTCAGTCATGCCACTTGAGTCCGCATAGAATTGTGTCCATCATGCGCTCGAAGGTGGCCGGCGCGTTGCACAATCCAAACGGCATGATGTTAAATTCATAGAGACCATCAGGTGTCACAAAGGCAGTTTTTGGTCGATCGTCAGCTGCCATGGGTGCCTGCCAGTAGCCCGAGCGAAGATCCAGAGATGAAAAGAATTCGGCACCTTGAAGGCAGTCGAGAGCGTTATCAATACGTGGAAGGGGGTATACGTCTTTTCGCGTTATCTTGTTCAAACGCCTGTAATCAACACAGAACCGTATAGAGCCATCCTTTTTCCTCACGAGAACAACTGGAGAAGCCCAAGGGCTGTGCGAAGGCTGGATGACGCCACGCTGAAGCATGTCATTAACGTGCTCGGTGATAACTTGACGTTCAGCAGCCGATACCCGATAAGGGCGCTGGCGTACCGGGGCGTGCGTACCGGTGTCGATGCAGTGAGTGACTACGGATGTGCGCCCCAAAGATGTCCGAGGAAGGTCGAATGAGGAACGGAAGCGCTGCAGCAAGCTGGCGAGCTAGTCGCGTTGATCTGCTGAAAGGCTGGTGAAAGGAAAGGCTGCTGAAAGGCTGGCTGGCCACGCACACCCAATGCGCGCATGGTGGATCATTGCGCGCTGCAGCCAAACCGGCGAGCGGGCTCTGACGCTATGTATGCGTTCACCTTGTGTGATGCGTGGGTCGGTGCACTGAATGGGGATGTGGTCGTCGATTGCCGCACGCACGTCTTTCAAAGCGAGGGGCTCGTCGCTGGGAGAGAGTTCATGTGCTGTGGTCGTGAGCTCATCGACGCATACGTTGCCCTCGATGCCGGGGATTCAATACGCGCCTATGGTGCAGCCACTCCGCCAGGCACTCGAGGTGCTAGCAAATCTGGCACAGCAGCGAAGTAGTTGCCCGGCCACTGGTTCTAGGACGACTCAGGGCAAGGCGGAAGTCTCACAGTAGGGTGCAGGTGGGTGGCAATTGAGTGATTTCGAGCAGGAGATCCAGACCTAGGCATAGGCCAAGCAGCTCCGCCCTAGTAGAACAGCCCATAAATGGCACGTGCTGGTGTCTGTGCCGTTACGGGGCAGAGATGGTAGCCGCCGCTGCTAGCGAGCAGCTATCTCTGGCCACGGATCCATCATTGTAAACGAGGAGCTGGTGCAGAAGTTACTCGTAAATGGCGGTTCCGGTCAGCTGCTCCACTGCACAGAGTGGCGTGGTGCGCTTTCGCGCGATGCCGACGATCTCTCGCTGAACCTCCGTAGCAACAGGACAAGACTAGCAGAGGCCGTAGGGGGGTGCTGGTGAGCTGCTCGTACTCGAGCAGCGCCGCTTCCATGCGCGAGCGGCGGTGTTGGCGCAGTCGCTGAGAGAGCGGGCCACCATCCGCTGTGAGCAGCAGGCAATCAATATGACGCAGTGACAGCCGTGTGGCCTGAAGTTGTAGTGGCCGCGCGCCTGCTTCGGCCAAGGTAGCTGTGCATTGAGAGTTCTGAGGGAGGCAGAGGCAAATGCGGAGTGCCTTGCGATGCTGAATCTCCAGCTTCCTCCAGCATGGCTTGCGCAGCGCGACAAGCAGTAGCGCACAGAGAGCTGCCCCCACATCCGCGGAGATCTACAGCCGCAGCGCGGCTTGCTGGGTGATGCCCCGACCTCGAGCAGTGAGCCAGTGTACCGTGGCTGTGGTTCTTTTCACTATGCAGGCAGGCAGGCCTTGGTCGCCGCGAGTCGGCCGGTAAGGCGATAATCTATCTCCATGTATAGGTACCGCACCGAATGTTGACACGACAGGAGAGCACCGGCCAGTGTGAGTGGCGGTGGTCGCTTGCGTGAGCTCAGAACGCAGGCCATAGCGACGGACTTGTCCGCACTGAGAGAGAGACCTAAGCCGCACAAACCGTCGCTCACAACCGCCAGAGCTCCCTGTACGAACGGCCGCTCCCGCGCAGTCTCAGCCGGCGGTCTCAGGAACCACCGAGCAATGTCATCTGCGTATATGAATATGTACACATGATGTCGGAAGCCTGCGGGCAGGCAGCCCGGCTCCACCGACATCGCCACATTGAACAAAAATGGTGACAAAGAGTACTGCGGCACTCCTAGCTCCACCGCACGAGGCGCTAGGAGAACCCCCTCCTACGCGAACGCCCATGGAGCGTGACAGCAAGAAGCTCCGAACATACTGCAGCAAGCTCCCTCCCACGCCAGGCTTCTCAAGCGTCGCGATAGTTGGAGCGTGGCAGAGATGGTCGAACGCGCACCACACGTGCAGCAGTAGCAGCAGCACAACCTGCTTCACTGCCTTCGCGTGATCGAGCGCGCTGACAATGGAGATGGAATGCGCTGTGCACCGAATTCCGCGAAAGCCCGTCTGCAGCTCATCAAACAAATCTGCCACCGCGCCCCGCTCATTGAGGCGCTGTAAAGCTATGCGCTCCATGAGCTTACCGGTCGCAGATGTTAATGCCCCTGGACGATATAACGCGAGCTGGGCTGGTAGGCGTCCTGGATTGACGATAGAGAAGACGACCGCTGTGCGCCAGTCCTCCGTTACGGTCATGTGTCTTTGCAGGTTGGTCTGCTGAAGGAGAACCAGGCGTTGATCCGCGTGCAAGTTGTGTAGCATCGGTAGGCCACCCCATCCATCCCTGGTGCTGAGATACGGTGACAACACTGAAGCGCATTTTTCAGCTCTTTCGCTGTGAAGGGGGCGTCGCAAGTGCCATCAATGGTATGGACACTGGTGCTGTCTCCGGTGCTCGCTAGTGCAGCCTGGGTGCCTGCGCTCACGGGGCTTTGCGGTGCAAAGCAGTCCGCAAACCGCTCAGCTGGCTCCTCATAGCTGTTGCCTTTCTAGGTGGCGAGAGTGGCCAGCAGTGGCATCTGGCTGGAATGTCCAACCGATTGTACACCGTCCAGTAAGATGATCCGTCCTTCCGCTGCGATCGCCGCTCTGCTCTGTCATGCTTTCTCTTCAGGTTGAGCAGCTTGTTATCGTGCGTTGATTTCCCTGCCCGAAGTTCTGCACAGCGTGTAGCTGCGAGCGCGCTGCGGACGAGACTGGAGAAGAAATCCGAGCCAGACGCAGCGGCGGCCTCCTGTCTGCTGCAGAAGCGACTCCAATTGGTGACGGAGTAAGTGCGCGTGGCGCACTTCCTTGGCAGTGTGCTCAATGAGGATAGAAAAGCAGTTGGAGCCCCAGAACGATAGCAAACGATGCTAGGTCGCCTTAAATGCCACTGGTGGCGAAAGCAACGTGGATGCAGGAGCCGGGGGTGCCGCGCCGTCGGAAGGTGGGCTCATCGGTGTTGAATGGAGTAAGTCCCAGCAGCGTCTCCATGACGTGTAGCTCATCTCCTCGCGCGGTGTTTCTAGCACTGCCCCACGGACAATGGGGGGCATTAAAATCGGCGAGAATAACGTGGTGTGGTGCACAAAACGAGGAGACAGCCGCAAACCTCTGGGCGTTCCACTGCACAGCTGGGCGCACATAAACACAGGCCGACGACGTGTCAACATCACCAACGCGGACTGTAACCACCACACACTCTTCCACGTCACTCGTTGCCGCCACCGTGTCAGCCGAATACCGCGATCTGCCTGGCTAGTGCTGTGGGTGACAGCACGGCACTGCTGCGCAGGACACCTCTTCACAAGATGGAGAGTGGTATCTAACGTATCCAGGTAGCCGTATTTGGGGTCCCGCTCTTGTGCACGGACGTACGTTCCCAGCAGCACGACAACTTCAGGTGAATCAGTTGAGGCTGGGATGAGACGTTCCGAGTATTGCGGCGTATTAGAGCATATAAGTTCCACTGTAGGGCGGATTGTATGCGGGGGGAGACCCGGCGAGACGAGGTACGTGTTTTAAGATTTCGCGGTAGGGGTGTGGTCTTTGGTCGCGGCCATCTCCGAGTTTGTGGAAGCACTTATCGTCAAAGGCTGCCCGATGGAGGGTCAATAGCGGATGTATTGTCCCAACGTTACCGCCGCCAAAGAACCCGTTTTCGTCGCATTTCTTCTTCTTGATGACGATGCCTTCTCTGCGCGCAGCTCTCTGCAATAGCCGCATTGCTCGAAAGCGCATGCGTTTGCCGCCTGTTTCGAAGGAGCAGGTCTACGGTGGGCAACGTGTATAAGGCGCCGGAGGGTTGCCTGTTCTGCAGGCAGCGAAAGTGGAGCCTGGTTATGCTCCCATGGCCATTGAGAGCTTCCTCCCAGTAACGACGTTGTTTCCTGGCAAACAACCGCTAAACTGAACATCTTGAAGTGATTATTCTCTGTGCATACGTTTGTTTCGTACGCACGTATGCGGCAAAGAAGATGGGTGTGAAAATGGACCTGGCATGAAAGACAGATGATAGCACTGTAGCGGCTGCAATAATGTTTGTATCCTATTTGTTGCTGGCCCCGCTATGGGTGAAGACAGAAGGTTTAAAAGTAGGAGCTCTAGTTTGAATCAGAGCTAAATTCCTCTAATGAATGGTTTGGTCATGGTGTAAATGCGTTTCTCCTTACTTGTTTCTTCATGTTTTATTTAATGTCGTAAATAAATAGTTAACATTGCCAGTCCTCAATAAACTTGAATGTTTGCGAGTTAGACCTACCAAGGCATCACAAGCCCGGATTCCGTCATCAACAAGGTATTTTTATCTCATCTTCATCTAAAGAGGAAACTCGAACATACAATAACGGTTTCCTGAAGCTCCTTTACTTTTTTTCCTTTGCCATCGTCTCACATTCTAAAGCGCTGAAAGTATTACAGATACTCAGGGGACACTTTAAGGTGGGGAGATAGGGCAAGAAGGCCCTCAGCAGCAAATATTCACTAGGAAAACAATTCTGACTTCTATTTTTAAATGACAATGTTCATGAAGTATTTTTAAAGCATTACAGCCCCTATCTATTTCCAAGTGAAAGTGCGCATGCTGCAGGCGTCCTACTTTTGATTTCAGCTCTGCAAGAGACGGGCATCACAGTAAGCGTATAGGTGCATCCGCAAGCGAGTTTTAGAAAAATCCTAGGTAATCAATCGATCATATATAGAACATCTGATAAGCTTTCTGATTTCCTGAGCGCGAGAAGTAGTACCTACAGAGATGGTGCCGTGTCAGACACAGATCTCCACATGGTGCACATGTGCACTGGAGCCTTTGGAAAGCAACGGTGTCATAAGGTGCAGAACACGAAACCTCTACACTTAGCGTCGCATAGATTTCTTAATACGTTTATGACAGTTGGAGCCGATATACATCGCGTGACACTGAGCTTCTTTATATTTAATAATTTGGCAAGACCTCCATTAATAGCTGAAATCAACGAAGTGGGGGTTTTTGATAGATGTGTTGCTGACTCATAGAATAATTCAAATTTATATCAGAATAGCCGGTAACTTATGCAGCAATTGTAGGCGCGTATAGGCCAGAAGTAGATTACATAATGGCAGACGCACTAGGTTTCAGCATGCGGTCTTGACGCTTGTAATTGTTTCGTTTTTAAAAAAGGTAATAAAATCGAGCCCATTCATTCCCGGTTACTACCTGAGGCTCCGATGACATCGGCTTCTCTGGCGTAGGCGTCCTGCACGAGAAAACCAGAGGCTCAGTGACGTAAAGGGGAAGACTGTTGAATAGAGGAAGTTATATAATGCGGGTTTTTACAAGACCTCGTGCATGTATTTGCTGCAGTGTAAAAATGGAGAAAATATTCCCTAGCTCCCTACACAGTGTCCCCACGCTCGATCGACGCATATGTCCCAGCCGCGGAAAAGAGCCAGGAGGACCGCCCAGAGTCCAAGAGCCACTTGGCGCGGTTGCATATATGACAACCCCGCAAACGGTCTCTCTATGGAGGTGGTATTTGAAGGCATGGGTACCGGCAAGACGTCGGTCGCGTCCTTTTCGTAGCTAGGAAAACGGCCCGGGAATTAACTGGCCCTGGCGCGAAGCAAACATAGCCTTTAGAGAGCACGCATAGCATAAATAAAGTTCTTGCGCCGTCGGTGCTCTCTGATTTGTCTGCCTCTGGTGGAGAAGGCACAGGCAGCCATAAATTCCATAAACACAGGCCGAAGAAAATTCGCTGCGTGTAAGGTTGTTCACTGTGATTTCGGGCAAAACAGGCCTGGCCAGATGTCCCTTTAAAATCACCGGCCCGGCACAGCAGCACCCTCGTCGCCTGACAATGCATCAGGAGGTCGAGCTGTTCGGCAATGCTCGGGTTAATCGATGCATTGACTCAAAGACTCCAGCGAGTCGGGCTTTTAGTCGAATTTCTCTCCGTTAGTGTCATATGCCCGCCGAACCCAGTGACATTCCTGGTCCGGAATTTGTGTACGCTCACGCCCTCAGCAAGACCACTTTCTTCCAAAAGACACCCAACGCAGAAAGCACCCCTTGAAATGACTTGAACGATCACATCTTTAAGGAAAGAATCGTGTCTGGTAATACGCTGATGACAATCGGAAAGCTTGAAAGAGTTATAATGTTCTCCCGAAAGGGCAGTTTGACATGCTCTGATCATGAAATGCGCATAAACGAATCTAAAATAAATACGAAGGCACATCAGGCGGAAAACGAGGAGAGCTAATTCTAACAGGAACGTTGCATGACGCCTCTACCTGTTTTCCATTAAGTTATCATTTACGAGACCTTCAAAGTTTCACACAGCTTTGGACATGCGCATAAATTTTTTAGAGCGCAGCTAGAAACTAGCAGCTTGTATTGAAAAGCTTCTTGGACTGCGTGCAGTATGCATTGTTCTGAAATCAGAAATGTTTATTGCATATAACCAATTCGCTCGCACATCGCCACATAATAAGTTGGCTGATCTTTTAATGCTCGACTGAGACCATCGGCGTTGATAAGCATCTCCTTTCCTTTCTCTACTGCACATTGATATTGAGCAGCAGCAAGAAATTTGCCTCAAATCTAAGTGTGAGTGATGCCGAAAACGAAGGTACGAAAAGACGCCAAAGTGGTCCTGGACCTTCGACAATGTCAGGCACGAGGCTACCTCGAAGGGCTCGGAGATAACGTACAACTACATAAAAGACTTGTTATCGGGCAGAAAAGCCTGCATGATATTTCAAAATTTAGAATCTCCTACGATAGAGTTAGGAAGCAAAGGCACACCGCAGGGCTCAGTGCTATCGCCTTTCCTATTCAACGGGGCAATGAGAGGCCTCCCGGGTAAACTTAACCAAATCTAGGGGCTAAATTTTAGCATGTATGCGGACGATATCAACCTCTGGATTAACCTTGGTAGTGATGCGAGTACGGAGGAACGCCTGCAGGCAGCGACCGACATCATTGTCGATTACGCGGCGACAAGGGGGCTTTCGTGCTCCCCGCATAAATCTGAGCTGTTCGTTTATAACCCAAAGTAACTTCGCAGCAAGAATAGCGGGGAGTTTCCTATTCAGTTGGAAGGCAAACCGGTGCCAAAAGTAGATCAGATCAGGATTTTGGGGATGGCCACTCAATCCCACGGCCATAACGGAGAAGTCCTGAAAAAATTAGAAAGTTACGCGATGCAAACCATCGGGCTCTTGAGGAGGGTGGCCACCAAAGGAAGTGGCCTCAAGGAGAGAAATTTACTAAAATTAATCTAGGCGTACGTAATAAGCTGAATCAGTTACGCCACGCCTTACCTTGACATTAAGGCCGGCGAAAAAGAAAAGTTAGACTGCCTGATTCGAAGATGCGTTAAGAAGGCGCGAGGACTGCCCATGGGTACCTCGAGCGAACGACTGCTCGGACTCGGGGTGCATAACACGTGGGCAGAATTGGCGGAGGCAGTGCGAGTCTTCCAATTAGAGAGACTAAGCACGACCGAGACGGGCAGGGTAATCCTTGCAAAAGTAGGCCTCAACCCAGACAGAGTAGTTCAAACAAAAGTCACAATTAATAATGAAATCTGGAATGCCTTGGTAGTCCCCCCCCCCCCCCCTTCCCTAGAAATATGTATCCAGATTTTAATGTCGGAAGAAGGGCCAAACGAGCCGAAGCTCTAGAGCGACGGTTCAAGAACATGGGAGCAAAGGAAGTAGTCTATGTTGAAGCGGCAAGTGGCAGAACAGGTGCGGCGGTAGCTTCAGTAGTAGATGGCCGAGGGGCACCGGTATCCGCGGCAGCCATCAGAGGCCGCAACATAGAGACTGCGGAGGAAGTTGCGATAGCGATAGCTTGCGTAGAAACGGAAGCCAAGTTCATAATTAGCGACAGCAAAACTGCCATTCAAAATTTTGGGAAGGGGAGAATATCGCCGGAGGCGGCCAGAATTCTCACCCAAAGCACGCTGAATAGGAAAATTCAGTTAATTTGGACACCCGCTCACGCTGCCGTCCCTGGTAACGAGGCGGCTCACGAGCTAGTCCGAGCTCTCTACTTCCGGGTAGCCGTCGAGCCCCCCGAACACGGCATACGACGAGCGTCTGCAAAATTACGCGGAAATCATCCACCATTATAAATTGGGACGTAGACTGGTACCCCCGCCAGATGTTAGACTAAATAATAGAGAAGCTTTCGAGTGGACGCGGATACAAACTAATACGTTCATGAAACTGGTCTGGGAGTTTCACGCGCTACCAGACCTTAGAGACAATGATCTGTGCAAACACTGTGGGGCGACCACATAATTCGGGAGTGCCTACAATCTCCAGGTAGAGGACAAAATATTACAAGTAGAGAAGCGTGGGATACCCTGCTGCGAAGCGCGGACCCTGCGATCCAGCACCGCACCGTCCATCTGGCGGAAGAGGCCGCAACAAGCCAAGGGCTACCTGCCAGCCTCTAATCCGCGGGCGCACGACTCCCCGTCTTCCCCGGCACGCGTGCGGGGAAGAGGAAGCCCATTTCCGATGGAATTAAAAGTTGTACAACCAACATCCAAGGCACGAAAACAAAAAAGTGACGTTGCATATTCCAAACCCGGTAACAAAGGGAATCATTTCTCTCTTACTCATCACTCCCATTGCAGCCAGTGCAACAAAACTCAGTTTACAGTACAAATAAAAGAACAAATCCTACAGACAGTGCGGGAAAATAAACATATTTTGCACTCACTCTTAGCAGCTTAGAGTTGCGTTAGCCTTCCTTGGCCATACAAGAAGAACATAATCTTCAAATTAAATACAAATATATCAATGCAATCAATTTGGAGGCCACGAAACGCTTCGACGCGAATCTCCTTAAGTTACTTCTTAAGCCGCGCGCTACTCTTTTATTATAAAACTCACAAGATGACAAAAAACTAAATAAATGTGAGAGAAAGCCCGCACCGAACCAAAGGTTAGCAGGCAGAACCCAATTTAAAATAAAAGAAAATGGAAAACTCCCACGAGAAAATTTAAGAACAGCCAATTATAAAAAAAAAAGAAACCTATGGCACAAATTTCGGGCGCCAAACGTGGTTTTAGGGCAGAAATGCTCCTCTACAAAATGAGTCATTATAGAGACGAAAAAAAAAAACACAAGGCTGGATCCAGCGTGCCAAGAAACTTCCGATGTGCTCGCAAGTGTGTTTTGAGGGGTGTTTTGAGGGGAAACAAAGTTCGAATGCCCAGGATGCAGCTTTGCTATATCCGCGGTGAGTGGACAGGCGCGAAGGTAATGAATAATTTCACCCTCAGCTTCACCGCACGGACAGGAAGGCGAAGAGAGAAGTTCAAAGCGATGGAAGTAAGAAGGAAAGCAGGTTTGGCCCGTTAGGAGAGTAACAAGAGAACGGGACGGAGGGAACGAGGGGTAGACAAAGAATGGAGGGGCCAAAAATGGACAACAGGGTGTCTGAGTGATCTACGGTCAAGATGGATGCCCAGAGCCTTAGAACAGTTGCGCGCATACTGGTGCGCACAGACAAGGGCGACAGCCACGACGGCCATAGGAGGCCACGCGTCGACGCCAGAGAAGCTGCCCTGTCTGCTAGCTCGTTTCCCCAGACACCCTGCAGCAGCGTTAGGGATGCCCTAAAGAAGACCAGAATCCGCCTTTTGCGCGAGTTTTCTGCGCATAAGTCGTAGCGGCGGCCGATGGAAACACATTGGACGGCGTCGACGGCGTTTCTCGGCGCCGCCAGTGCACGGGGACTGGCGGCACCGGGCGGCACGGTGACCGCCATGGGCTTGGTAAAGCAATATCAACCACATCTGTCGCGTACGGTTGCCACTCTCTATGCGTGCCGGGATGCAAGACACGGTTTTTCAGGTTTCCTTCGGCGAGCCGCGACCAAGAACGGCGTGAAGATTGAATTAGGGCCACCAAGCGTCAAGATGTGAATGGCCGACCTTAGGAACCGACTCCGTACTCTGTACTGTGCGAAAAACACCTCGTTGCAGGTATGTATGCATCTAAAGGAAATGTGCATGATGAAAAGTATCTACTGGAGTTTGCACCAAGCCTGTAACCCACCAGTGATAGCCGCAATGAGCAGTTGTTCGGCGCGTGTTTGCTTTATGTGCGACGGAGCCTGATGGAGATGTATTTTATGCGAAGCATATTGCTAGAGGTAAACCACAGCCCTTCGTGACGGTTACACGCCGTGCAAAGAATGTGGAATGCTACGTCACACCACGTGATACGCTGACGTCACGACACAGGAGAGACGGGGGTCCAGCTCGCGCCGTCGGCTGCGGTTGCACGCCGTGCGGACCACGTGATATGGTGACGTCACACCACGAGCACGTACGCGCTCGTACGCACTACCTATCGTTTCTTTGTCTAGGTAACAAAACAAATTGCGCGATTCGGTTTTGTACAGTTTCCGTAGGGACCGCTTTATCGGCTTTGGCGGTGTAATTGAAGGACCACCATGGCGGTGATATGGCTCGAAGGGTATACATGAGGTGACCTCACAGCCATGCTTGGTGAAGACGTAACGACCGTTGGTGCACGTCAAGCCGGCTGGACACGGGTAGTTTACGGGGAGGCTTTCCCATACGACCATGTTGTTGCCGAAGAAATTAAAATCGCTGATTCTTTTAGCACGTCGGTGTTCTACGAGTTTTTGCTTTGCGTACATATTCGTGTAGTGGCAATCGAGTATCGTTGGCCTGGGGGACGACATGTTCGTTGTGCGTGTCGGTAACACAGTTAGATTAGAGATGAACGAGTCATGCTATTACCTAGTTTTATGCGATGGGAAAACATTGTGCATTACAAGTTTAAACCATGTAAAAGCACGTGTAACCAAGGAAAGAAAAGTTTAGCCAAGTGTAACCATGGAAAGCCGAGTTTAGCAATCAATATGCTTCGCATCTGACCAGACTTAACCAAGCTAAGCCTCAGCCATTTCTTTTGTCGTTTGTTTTCTTTATGCGCGAAGGGGCCGTGTAGCGCAGATATCAAAGGTGGTTGTGTGCGCTAGACCGTAATATTTAGCATGTTTTTATCGCGACTGCCGCCTGACTAAAAAGAAAGAAAAAATTGGGCGTTTGTTGAGATGCACCGCCGTTCGCGAGCCGAGTGGTTGAACTGGTCATGAGGCTCGCGAACGGCAGTGCAATACAACAAACGCCGTATCTTTCTTCTTGTTAGTGAGGTGGCAGTCACGATAAAACATGCTAAATATTACGGCCTAGCGCACAGAGCCGCCTGTGATATCTGAGCTACCTAGCCCTTTCGCACATAAAGTAAAGGAACGAAAAAATACACCGCCATCAGGCCCCGGCGCAACTAAAGCAAACACGCACCAGAGAAATCATCATTGCAGCTATCACTGGTGCGTTATAGGCTGGGTGCAAACTCCAGTTGGTACTTTTCATCATGCATATTTCCTTTAGATGCATACATACCTGTAGTATTTGTGTTTTTGCCGCTCGGATCATATGACGCACTTGACACTCTTGCACGACGCACAGTATTTTTTTTTTTTACCTTACAGGCTCGCCTTCGTGGTCGCCAAAGCATTGGGACTTTGTTCCTTCGGTGTACGCAATCAGGTGCACTTCGTTAGAAAGCTTGATAATCGTCGTCTTCGTCCAACCGTTTGCAACGGCAAGGAAACCGCCCGGCACAAATGAGTCTCCTGGAGGGTTCATGCTCGTTCACTCGTAGAGTGGATCGCTCTGGACGTAGAATAGCGTTGGTTCCTGACCGAGATGCGCATCCGATATGTAGGACATGCGCATGTGTCACCAAGTCATTGATTCCGTAGAAATCGCGGCGGAGGCAGAAAGGTTGTGGATCCTTTCACAACAGAATGACCATTCTCTGTGCACCGAGAACCTCTTCACCACTGCGACTACATCTGTTCTGGCTCCTGAAAGCAGAAACCGGCTACAGCGCTGAATCATCCCTTGCCAGAATAATGCCGCGCGTTTCCTGCAGGTGTGCATTCCGGCCGGGACAATGCCCTTTTCAGGGAGTGTGTATAAGTGCCTCTCTGCCGAGCTTCTTAGATGAAATCCTATAGCTGCAGGGTTGTAGATGACGCGAGCAGGAAGCGACGCCCATTGCACAATGCCGGCGCCGCGGTTACCGCATTGTACTCGGTAACTCAAGATATCCCGCGCATATGCGCCGCTCTCAAGTCACAGGAGATGATTCCACCTTGCTCTGCAGCGTCAAGAAACCCCTGGCTGCTTTGCCCGTTGAGATCCCTATCTCTTACTGCCTCCGCACTCTCCTGTCTGCCGAAAACCTGCACGCTGAGAGCGTCTCATTCTGTCACGTCGAAGACGGCCCGCGCTACACGCTCTTACAATACGAAGATAGTATATTCGTGCGTTATGAGTGGATTGTGAAAACGCTGTAACATTCCCCTATACTGCGTGAACGTGATATACTGCAATCACTGTCACTACTTTCCGCGTCGAGGCCAAAAAAGGGGGGAGCTTTCGCTTTCTACCTGCGTTGGCGTGGCCATTACGTATGGTGCACTTTCGCGTCGTCTGCTGCACTGCCGTCCAATCTGTTTCTCGCCCGCTCTCGCATGATGGCGCCACATCCTCCCACAAAAGGCGGATTGCCCACGCGCTGGACTTTCACGAACAATGCCCGGTCGCCCGATGCGACTGTGTGTGATTCATTCTGTGTTGGACTCATTTTGTTTCGCGAGATTCATTTTGTGCCGCATTCATGTGTGAAGTGTCATACATGTCTTGTTTTCGTCGCGGTTTGTTGCGGTCTTTGCTTATTAGGCTGGAATGAGCGGACTCCAAGCTCATCATCCTCTTAGGGGGACGTGTAAGGCCGCGATTAACGGCAGCTTTTTTTGTATAGGGGAAACTGACCCTCTGAGAACTCGCGAAGATGTTCGCTCCCACGCATCTTCGATACCAACCCGTCGGACCAGCCGCCGACGAAGCCTGTCTCCTTCGCTGACCGATTGAAGCTCCTGTCACGGGGGCGGGGGGGGGGGGGGGGGGGGGGGGTTAAGGGCCGGTGCAGTCGCTTCGCGACGCCTTTCTTGCTAACACGACTCGGAAGAGTGCCCACTTCCCATTCAGGGTCTTCAATGAAGATTTGTCAAACAATGCCCCTCTGTCTTGACGTTATAGGCACCGGCTTACCCCTCGGCAGCGTCCGCTTCTGTTGTAGGGACAATGGACGCCCCCGCGCACGTCTTGACGATCCCTTTAAGGCCCCCGGTGGCTAGCAAAATAGCGTCCTCTTCTCAACCCCCCCCGCCCCCTCCCTCGGCGCTTCTTCGAAGGAATGCGGCAGTTAATGGAGTGGTTGGACAGACGGCGTCTCTCCCGTTGAGGGCAGCAGCGACGGCGACGAGCATTTCTATTTTTCCATGTAGACCGTGGGATAGAGAAAGGAGGACGAGCGCCGATGGGGAGAGGTTGTTAACCCTCGAGTGGAGAGAGTGCAGAAAGCACGCTGCATTTTTATTTTTAAAGAATTGAGGACCTGGGTCCGAGATTTTGGCCATCCCGCTGGGGTGGGTCGTATTAATCAACGGGTCCGATTGGCTGCGTAATTTTGAGGCGGATCATGTGAAACGAACGCCCTCATGTCTTTGTCGTTGCCATGAAAAAGCGGCCAACAGACCCGGTTGAGCATTTCTGTCCAATCAAGCACAAGCTGGCGACTCCGTGCTCTGCACGTAGCTTTCCTCTGGGTGAGCTAAGCGGTTCTCTGTGTGAGATGTTTTGTGATGTACCTTTTTGCTAGGGTGGTGGCATCTCTGTGTGAGGCCACCAGTGTAAATTCAGTTGTCTTTTGTGTATATAATCTGGTAAATATATCATCCCTCTTCGTTCAACTTTAAGATTGCCTGACTTGTCATCTTCGTCAACCTGCCGAAGACGAACTTAACTTCACTACATGGGAAAACGTCGCTGTCCCTGTATCCTATCAAAATTCCTATAACCTGTCCTCAGTCCAAACTCCCTGCTCCATATTCCATCCCGTTCCGCTTCTTCACAGGGGAGATCAGGGGCACGGCCGCTCGATGGAAGCAGTGCGCTTCCATCGAGCGGCCGTGTCTCCCCGGGCCCGATCCTCGGCTGTGGGTCGCCGCCGTAGCATATCCCATTTATTTATATCTTCCTTACGAGACAGTTTGCCCGGTTGCACCTTTTCGTTTTTATCTACGACTGGGATATCTTTCTCTACCCGCGATACATTAGTGGTGCTGGAGGAGTCTGTCTATAGACTCCATCTTACATTCTGTGATCCGCACCCAACCTCCTCTTTTGTTGCTCTTATCATTACGAAAGATGGTGAAGTTACGCAGATGAGGCAGGACTTCATGATCAACCTCTTCATGAAACCGCGTTTTTGTTAATACCAAAATGTCCCAATCATTGCTGCCCAGATAAAAAAATCTTGATGCGTTTTGGAAGGATGCTGCGTACGTTAGTGAAAGATATAGAGATCTGGGAAGGTGCTATGTTATTATGATAAGACATCAATTTTCTTTTCTGGGGACTGCCCTGCTTTTTGCTGTATCGTATTTTCCAATGCTGTATGCCCGTTCATTCTGCGATAGATTAACAGTTATGTCTGATTTATCCATGGATAGCTCATTGACATTTTTTTTCAGCACTTGACCACGTCTCAGGAACATCTCTTCAATGCCAAAACAGAGCAGTCTATTGCGTCGAAGACGGCTTTTCCTATCATTACAGCGCGATTCAGTTGTTCGAAGCTAATTTAATATTGCGCTGGAAGCAGCACCAGGAGAATCAGCTGACGACGTAGAGGGATTGTTCCTTAAGTCTGCAACGTCAACTTCAATGGTGCGAAGCCTATCAAACAGTTGCCTCAGTTCAATGTCTACTATTGCTTTCCACTGCCTCCAGTTCCCACAAATCACTTCTAATTCCATCTTGGCTCGATTCAATCCTTTGCGCAGTCTCAAGCACTGTAACAAATGTTAGTTTCTACGTCTCCCGAAAGAATTATGAGTAGGCTACTTAAACAGCGTCGAACACCGTTTCCACATGTTTATAGGACGAACAGCCACTATCTGGGACACGACACAAAAAAGAAGACAGCGATTCTTGCGTTTTCGCAAGTGTAAGGATCAAGGTAATAGACCTGGTACATATCGAAGTTCCTTCGCACCTATGCGGTCGACCGTCACGGTAATAGTCACAAATAGCCGCCCTGTTGGCTCGCCAACCTTAAAAATCCCTTCGGTCACCTTTCATGATGGAGACTGCGCCTTGAGGAATTTGACGTCACTGTGGTCTTCAGGGTCACATTCCTACTTAAGAGCCCCCGTCGATGCGCCGCCGAGTGAAGGCAACGCCGACATCTTGTTGAAAGCTGTAAGCGCAGGCAATTTTGCACAACAGCAGCACTCGTGAGCTGCAACGTCTAGTTTATTGACTGTAACACGCAACTCTTTCCTGCAATGTTGAAGAGTCCGCGGACGTCTTTAGTGTCGCACAATGGCGTCCTTGCAAAGAAAGACTCCGCACTGTTGTGCCTGGCCAAAGCAACCTAGAAATTCAGCCGGACGCCAACTTTCTTCGGCTAACGCCTCCTTCACAAAATATGGATACTTCTCTGCAAAGCACCGGTGCACTGGAGGCGAGCCGTGCCAAAGGGAGAGAAGCGACGTGTTTCAATGAGCTGAGCATCCAGACAGCACGGCGCCGTGACCCTGACGGTGAACCCCTTCTTGCCCCGCGGCATATTTGAAGCGAGAGCGCAGCAAGCTCTCCCATTGGCCCTGCGAAAGTGCTGCCGTCGGATTGGACCATTTTGAGCGTCAACGGTTCTCGGCGACGGAGTCTCAAGTGCTTCCGTTCGAGACTCCGAGTGTGAGTTCGTCACTAGCGTCCATCGGGAGCAGTTCGCCCCCTGACAGTGCGGACGCGGCGGAATCTCCCCGGCCGTCGCTGCGCGAGAAAAGTCGCGTACGGCTATGTTAGCTTTCGGCCCCAGAGCCGAACTCGTTGTTTAAATGCCTGTAAATAGTGTATAAAGCTTTTTCATCTCACCAACGCCGACTCGGATTCATCGCTACCGGCCAGGGAGCTGACAGCCCTCGTTCACGAAACGGGTGACGAGCGCTGCGTTACCAACTCCTTGGCACAACCCTGTTGACGGTGGGCTACTGTGTGATAACCCCACCGGCACAACAGCACCCAACAGGACCACATATTTGCTGTCTGCGCCCAGAAACCTTTAAGATGATATTCTGCAGGTGGATGAGGGGGAGAGGAAGCGGAAGAGGATGAGGAGTGACATTGCGGGAAGAGGAGAGGAGTGATATTAGGTTTTGTCCCTCATTTTGCAGCCAGCCTTATTCTGCGATTGCACTGTCTGCCGTCGCCAGCATGGGTCACTGTCCCTGCAATTCTCAAGTGGGGCCCCGCGATACTTTGTTGGAGTCGATAACCAAGCTATTCCCCATTCTCCATGCCAAAACTTCAAACATTTATGCCAATCGACAATGTTCCCATTCACCCTGAAAATGTTTTCAGCGTATTTACTGCCTAACACTTTTCTTGGCTGCACAGAATATGGCTAATATGTTAGTGTATACGCCAAAATTCGTATAAATATGTATGGCCGCAATAAAAAAACAAGCCTGCGAAAAGTGTGTGTGCGTGTGCGTCGTGTTGTGTGTGTGTGTGTGTGTGTGTGTGTGTGTGTGTGTGTGTGTGTGTGTGTGTGTGTGTGTGTGTGTGTGTGTGTGTGTGTGTGTGTGTGTGTGTGTGTGTGTGTGTGTGTGTGTGTGTGTGTGTGTGTGTGTGTGTGTGTGTGTGTGTGTGTGTGTGTGTGTGTGTGTGTGTGTGTGTGTGTGTGTGTGTGTGTGTGTGTGTGTGTGTGTGTGTGTGTGTGTGTGTGTGTGTGTGTGTGTGTGTGTGTGTGTGTGTGTGTGTGTGTGTGTGTGTGTGTGTGTGTGTGTGTGTGTGTGTGTGTGTGTGTGCGCGTGCGTGCGTGCGTGCGTGTGCGTGTGAGCGTGTCGTGTGTGTGTTTGTGTGTGTGTGTGTGTGTGTGTGTGTAGTGTGCGTGCGTGTGCGTGTGAGCGTGTCGTGTGTGTGTGTGTGTGTGTGTGTAGTGTGCGTGTACCGCGCGTGTGCGTGTGTGCGTGCGTGAGGGCCACCGCGCGATAGAAGCTTTCGCCTCATCGCAGTTTAGTGGTCAAGTGTCCTCATGGCATAGATAACGCTGAAACCATGCAGTAAACTACTATGTTTCACGCCGAACCTAAGCGTACCCATACAGATAGATCTCACGTAGCTCCAGGTTTAACAACAAGCTAAACCACAGCTAATTGTTTGTAACGTACGGAGCCCCAATATAGTATATATATATATCTGTTAGGTTCACTGCCACACGCGTCTGCTTCCAGATTGTTCCGAATTATTTTGTCTTTGAAGGCTTTATCTTAACGTTCTCTCAGATTTCAAATTTAGCGCTGCCTAAAGCACCGGTAATTGTTGTTCCTGAAGCAGCGAGCAAGCTTGCTACTGTTGCTATTGCCCCTCGTACTTCTCCGGGGTTCCCGCTGCCCATTGCTAGGTGTGAGGGGGGGTCGAGCCGCTTCACGATCATATCGCTGATTCCAGTGAGAGCAAGTGTCGCTAGACCATTTGCTGCTGAGGCATCCGACCAAACCGGAACGAGAAATCCACGGTCATGATTCTAATCCGTGTATCAAAGCTGGCAGCCCACGAGACAAGCTGAACGAAAGGTGACTATACATTATTTATAGGCATGATACACAAAGAACAACATCAGCACGGGAGCCGAAAACTATTGGCTACACGCGACTGCCATCGACAGAGCATACCAGGAAAAATCCGCCTTGTCCCCTCCGACCGAAGAGCACTACACACGATGGGCGCTCACGACGGTCTCTCTCGACAACCGCTCGAGAGCCTTCTTTTGTAGACCACGACACCGGTGGCATTTAAACTGTCCAATCCAGACGCAGCAGTTGGCGGCGGCCAGACTCAGAGCGAGCACGCTAGGGTCCCGTCGCGGATCGAGGGGGAGAGGATAGTTCTTCTCTACGCCGCCAGCGAGGAGGTTGAGACGCCGTAATGTCTGGCTGGCGTGTTCGGGCATATCCAATGCTGAGGCTTCTCCTCAATACGTTAGTGCCATGCGGAGCAGCCCTGAAGCTTGTAAAGGGGCGTCAGGCGCTCACCTGCACCCGCAGGACTCCCGTCGTTGTCCCCTGCAGGTGCCGCTACGCCATGCCTGCTATCGTGTGTCAAGGATCCTTGACAGTCCACCAAAAAGCGCCGGTCACTCACTCACCCTGCAAATTTCGAATGCGCAATTCAATGTGCTGGAACCCGCTCCGGCGGACAACTTTGCCGACACCATCGAAACAGTCGTCGATTCCAACGGCTGGAATAACCGCCGCACCTCGCTGGAACGAAGGTCACTGCAGCGGTCAGTTTGATGGCCCAAGACGAAACTGTTGCGGCTGGCAGTACGCTCATCGCGGAAAAGGAAGTACCATTGGCGCAAATGGCTGCGCCAGTGGCTTTCGTGAATGTTTTCTGGTTGCCCCAGTACATTGGAGACGACTCTCCCGCCGCTGCGCGCAGTCCCTGTAGAAACGTTCGAGTAATAACTGAGCCGGTATTCGAATGGAAAAAGCATGTCCGGAAATTCCCATGGCTGGAGAAGTTGGACTTGTAGCGTGCGCCACATTTTTCCTGTGTCATGAGCAATCACATAATACTTAAATACCGGCGCATGAAACGGATCTACTCGGGTTGCGAGTACGAGGGTCACATTGGTTCTGCGTGCAGGCCTGTTTGGTTTATCCTCTGCTCCATGTTCGGCCATGGCCCAAACGTCTGCAGGGAGGGTACAAGCGCTGCGTAGAGACCAGCATGCGACATTTGACAGCGTGGTGCCGAGGTGATATGCTGCTGTAGCAGCTGCCTCCGAGAACATGCTGGCTACAGTTAACTTTGCGTGTTCTCGAGTCGAGACAGAGCCTCCAGACTAGGTCAACGTGTACTCTGTAGTAGAAGAAAGAAGGTACACCAGCTGGATGATATCTAATCTTCACTTAGGTCCCAACATGGCGCTCACTCTTGCTCGAGCCTCACGCTCTTCTTACGCTTCTTCCTCTTCGTCTAAGTCTCAGGCACAAATCTTAACTATACTCCGGGCCCCGAGGTGACAACGCTAATGGATAGGGTTGTAAACAGGCCTAACTTCATTCCATTCCTGCTGCGAACGAATTCGTCACGAGCAGACTATACCAACCTTACACAATATACATTACATGATAATACCAGTCCACCAAGCAGCTTTCATACCATCAAAGTATGTAGTAGCACTTTCGCACGTATATGATAGAAGAAAATTTTCCTGCTGTCATTACCGCAGATTTTTTAGATCTTTTAGATCCTTGTCGCTGCGAGTGAGCCCAATATAGCGTTCATTTCCGTGCTAGGCCTTCCTGTTCCGTTCCTGCCCAAGAAAATGTCATCACCATGTGACTATCTGACAGTTCTCAACTGTGCCCACCTTTACGTACAGCCTAAGCGTGAGAATGGCTTCCGCATACTGCCAATCGCGTTTTTAACACATAAATATTTTGAACACCTGGTGCAAGAGTCAATATAAACATTCTTGTTTCGCCTGGACACATTCGTCATAGGGAAATGGAAACCAGAAGTCACCTAGCTGTCCATCGTATTCCTAAATAAGCTTACAAAACGCACACCAAAAACGAAGCACAAGAAAATGCACTCTTTATTAACCAAGGTGAGGATGGAGATTTGCTGCCTGCAGTAAAGTCGTAAAATCGTAAAGACTGTACAGCACTGTTGAATGTCTGGCAGCAAAGAGCTTTCCTTGGGCTCGAATTCTGATTGCGGGAACATCAGCATGCAAGACAAGAAAAGTTATGGGCAGTAAAACTGACATATGAACACAATTCAAGCGCAAGGCACTCAAGTTCCCGAAAGCTGAAAAATTGAAATCAGTTTGGTTATTTTCTCTTGTGCTTCTTTTTTTTCGGAAAGGCATCCTGTGGCCGGCGCTTCTTGCCTTTAGCCGTTTGTTTGGGCTCTTCTATGGAAATGGTACTTGCGTCGGAGGCTCCGCTAGGCATTTTCTTTCGTTTCAGACTCTCGCTTGGCGCTACAGCTGCAACAATTTTTGCTCGTTTCTTGCCTTTAGCAGTTTGTTTGGGCTCAATGGAAATGGTGCTTGCGTCGGAGGCTCCGCTAGGCGATGCTTTGATAACAGTTTTCGCAAGGTTCGGCCTTTTACTTGACTCTTTATCTGCAACAGTTTTTGTTCGGTTCTTGCCTTTGGCAGTTTGTTTGCCCTCTTCAACCAAAACGATGCTTTCTTTGAACCCTTCGCTAAGCCCTGCTTCGGTAATCGTTTCCTTCCGATTTGGTCTCTTGTTAGGCACTGCTTCTGCAACAGATTTTGCTCCGTTCTGGACTTTGTTGGCACCAGTTTTCTCTCGATTTAGTTCTCCGCTAGACGCTTTAGACGCTGTTTCGGCAAATGTTTTGTTCCCGTTCTTTGTTACGGTAGGCGGCGCTTCGTCAATCTTTATTCGGCTGAGTGCATCGCTAGACGCTCCTTTCGTAGCAGTTTTTTCTGGTTTCTTTGCCCCGCTTGGGGCCACGTCGGCACCTGTTTTCGTTCCGCTCGGTGTTGCAGCAGGCGGTGCTTCGGCCTTCTTTCGTTTCCCTGCCCTGCTAGGCGCTCCTTCGGCACTGATCTTCGCTCGGTTCTCTGCTTCCCTAGGTGCTACTTCGGCTTCGGCAACCCTTTTCGTCACATTCATTGTGCCGCTGGGCAGTTCTACGGCATTCTTTTTTGTTTGGTTGTGTACTCCGTTAGGCGCGTTGTCTCCATACGTTTCATTTCCGTTCTGGGCACCGCTAGGCGGTACTTTAGCATTCTCCTTTAGTTTCTTTGACCCGCTGGACGTGGTTTCAGTAACCGTTTCCTCTTGGTTCTGCGTTACGTTAGGCCTTGTTTTGGCACTCATTTTCTTTGCCTCCAGTGTTTCCTTGAACGCTCCCTTATGGGCTTTTTTTGCACTCGTTTTATTTTGGTTTTTCGGTCCTCTAGAAGCTGCTTCGGCCCCCGTTTTCGTTCCGTTCCGGGTTCCGCTGGGAGCTTCTTCGGCACCCTTATGCATTCGGTTTAGTGCACCGCTAGGCTGTGCTTCACTAGTTTTCGATGGGTTCATTGCTTCGGCGGGCAGTTCTGCAGTTCCTATTTCCGTTCGGCCCATGCTTATAGTTGAAGCGACCCTCTCCGACTGTCGATTGATGGTTTCCCAAGCCTCAATGGTTTTCATCTTCAGCGTGGTTTCGCTCACCCCCATCGTTTCACGAAGAAAGACCTGGCAGCTTTTGCAATCATTTACGCGAGTCAGGGCTAACGCTGACGCCTCCGTCATCTTTTTGCCAAGAAGAGCAGCCGTTGCCCACGCTGTGACGGCCCTGTTCTTGTGCAACGTCTGCAGAACTTCAGCGTCTCTTGATTCTTTCCGTTTGGGGCCGTGCAAAAGTCTCAACTTGAAAATGGTGCATTTCTTGGCAATACCGCGTCGGATGTGACTATTGAGATTCTCGAAGCCTATTGCGCTTTCTTGTACGACAGTCAGCTCCTTAATACTGTCGTTCTCTCGCATGAGCTCTTCGAATGCCTTAGCTGCAACAGTCGATAGCTCCCATCCTCCGCCGACAGTTAAAATCTTGACGGTCCTGGAAGACGTCAGGCCGCCCAGCAATACCGCCACCTGGTCAGCGGTGGCTGGAAAGAGCAGCGTAAGATGCCTCATCACTTTGCTTTTATGAAACAGCTTGGCCAGGCAAAGGGCGCCTGCGTCAGTCATGGGCGCGCCTTCAATGCTGAGTGTTGTTAAAGTGCCGCGCAAGAGGAATAGGCACGCCAGCATGGTGTCCCTGTCCTCGGCCAGCGCACACGCCAGCCTTAGGCTCTGGATGTTAACGATGTCGTTGACTACAAGGAGCCTGTGCAGCACCTTACCGTTTTGTAGCGTGTACATGCAGTCGACACGGTCTGCTTGGCGTAGATCGATGACCTGCCGCAAGACTTTCTCGCTCGTCTTATCTTCTCCCAAATCACCAAGAATCAACTTTTGCAGCTTCATGTTCTGAGTAAGCCCACTGAGAAGAAATAGGAAGCTTCCACACGACAGCTGGCACCCGGCAACGGAAAGCTCTTGCAATGTATCATTCGTGCCGATCGCCTCGCCGAGTCCAGCCATGGCCAGGCCCTCCCTGTCACTGAACGTAGATGAAGCAAAGCTCAGGTATTCGAGGCTATGGTTGTACGAGATGGATCGAGCTAAACGCTGCCAGCCGCCGACGACGTCCTGGCTTGTTTCAGGGACCTTAAGCCGTAATGTGAGACGCTTCAGCGTCGTGTTATTTATCAGTGCGGTGGCGAGATTGTGCAAAGACATATGCAGGTGATGGCTGGAATCGACAAGTTCCAGCTCAGTGAGAGTGCTGTTGCAGCCAAGGCGGTCATAAAGACACGACAACCTGCAGGGAAGATCCACGCTGAGCTTTTGTAGCCGGGTGTCCACAAGACCCTCCACGACGTCTTCAAATCCCCGAATTTGCGTCCTCTTTTCCCGCAGCACAAGCGCTTTCGGCTGCTCAAATTCCAGGATAGCAAAGCCTAGCCGCCGTACGCTTAGCACATCAATGCCTGTATCTTCGAGAACGAGGCTTTGCAGTCCTGCGTTTAGAGAGATGAGTTCGCAGAGGTTGACCACTTCGTCCCGATTCAGGTGTAAAGAAACCAATGTTAGTTCCTTGAGACGATTGGCGTTTTTGAAAAGTGGGTAGATCTGAAAAGCGACGTAAAAGCCAGCTAAGCCTCTTAGTTCAACAGCCTCTATATGTCTGTGGTTCAGGGATAACAGCCTGAAGAACAGAGTGGTGTGGTAGCGGGCGACAACAGCGGCATCCAACACTACTTTCGAAATGCAACGATGCTCTTTCAACATCCACAAGCAGATGCACATTGAGAAAATGTCCCCGGACCCTATGAGAATATCCGTCGCGTTCTCCATGGTCTCAAAGGAAAATGAGCAGTCGCACGATGCCAGCAATGCCATGCCACGGGGATTCAGGACCGCGTTGAAACGATCGTGGCAGGAGAGAGCCCAACAGTCTTTTTCTTCCACATCGTGCGTACAGGCGGTGAAGAAGGAGTACATTCTTTCTGGTCCGCGATGAAAGTGTCGTTCCGCGAGGTCCAGAAATCGGTTAACTCTAATCACACTTTGAAACGTCTCCGGTTCTCCATTGTACAAAAATTTGGCGAACTCTTCCTTGCGCCGAACAGCTTCTGTGCATCCCTGGAAAAAAATGAACGTCCGCTTTACACAATTTCGTAAGGACTGCACATTCCATAAGCTCCGCATAGTTTCTCTTAGTCACGTCTTATATTGAAAGAACAGGTAATCTTGGTTATGGCCCCTGCGTGTGATTTTGAGAAATGAAACTCAACGTAAACAAGAAGATATCACGAAAACTTAGTAATTGACGTCACTGACACGATTCGAAAAGTATCAGAATTGAAGGAAAATTACTTTGATATGTTGGTTCATAACATAGGAAGCAAAGCGCATTATGTGACAAGAAACGAGATGGACACGACAAACGCTTGTGCTGTTCTCCTCGTCCTTTGTCGTTTACTGCGCTATGCTTTCTGTGTGATAATGGGCATTTCCTTTTTTCCTAGGTTACTAAATGACTAGCATTCTACATAGCTGCACACTGAAGTTATGGTTCTTGGCAATGCAACTCATTTTCTCTTATCCATGCAATGACAGCCTTACACAACCGTCTTTTTTATATAAGCATCACAATGGTGTAACTACGCAATATTATGTCATTTAGGTTCTCGGAACAAAATGCCGCACCCATAGACTTCGCCTGTGTTGGTCAGGTAACCTCGTAATGTATCAAGCAGACGAATAAGGGAGGTCCCAAACTGTTAAACCAAACTGGAATTCTACCGCTCGAACTAGGACCCAGGAAAACTTCCTCATATAGACAGTACTAAAACGAATCTGAGGAGGAACATATTACAGGAAACGCCGCAAAGCGGTTAAGAAAACTACCGAGTAGTTATTCTTTAAAATAAGGATTGCGTTTTCGAGAAGTGCAATAGCCCACTGCAATTAAATTGTATAGGAAATTCTTATTTTATCCCACTTGATTTTCAATGTCCGATGCTTTATCCGTAAGAATTTCATTTCATTGGAATGCTACGACTACCCCAACATATCAGTTACCTAACGCTGGTGCATGACATATCGGTCTGTACCGTATAAAACCGCAGTGGTGTCCTTATTAGTGTCAGTGTGTGTCTACAATGCTGGCAATGACTTAACGATTTTAACTCAAGAGCATGAAACCCCATTGTAGGAAAATTGTCCAAAGACATCGGCGGTCTGAACTGTTTTAAGCCTCCTTAAAAGATCAACAGCAAAGGTGAAATGACCAGCCAATGATTGATTTAATTTGAAAGGCGCTGGAATCAAGGACAGATGCTTTCATACATGGAGAAATTGGCACACCGGAGCTATTGATATCCATGTATAAGCCTCGTAGGCTAAAAAGCTGCAGAATACACGAGGCAGGTAGCAGTTTGCAAGTGACGTGACGTGGCGTTAATTGGTCGGAGATATAGAGGCGTGCCGGTACTCATTTCTCTTTCGCTCATTGAAGTCGGTGGATGAGTGTAGAGTGGTCTCGAGACCTCGTGCTTAAGAAGAGAAGATTACAATCTCTGCGATTCCTGTATGCATATATGCGATAACAATTATGTAGCCTGCTGCACCAAAAATCAACGCGCATGCGTATATGCTGTAAAACTATTCAGTATACGGTGTTAAAAAAACGTCTTCCTACCTGTCATGTGGGATGAGCAACTTCAGAAAGGTTTTTACAAAATCAGGCGCGCACTCATTGACGAAAACTTACGCTTAAAAGGGAAGGGATTGGATTTGTAATTAGCCATGGCACTCTCAGGCATTTCTTATTTTCATTGACCAAGATCTAAAATCTAGACTTTCGCATAGACGATTATATCTGAACTCTGAGCTGCGTGTTAAGGACTCTTCAGAATACCTCCGCAGCAATCCAGAACAATGTGCTTTTATTTCGCATAACTGGAGTACGGTCGACTTTTTTTGCTAACTTTAAGACCTCCACGCATTCCCCGTCAATGTGAATTATTCTGAATTCAATTACTGGACATTTTTCTTTTTATAACTCTTGTACACTTTTTGTTCACCCTACCCTTACTGTATTGATCACAGAATTTTCTCTTCACACTGAGTAGCCGGCCATGGTTAAAAGCTACGTACTTATTGGAGTCCTCCCTCCACCTCTCATTTTTGTTATTGAACAGGGTTTTCGCCAAGAAATATCCTCCTTCGTCCTCACTATGGCTGGCACTATGACAGTCATTTTAAAAAGTAGGCGGCCCACTGCCTCAGTCCACGGTGTGGCTGCGAGGCAGCTCCTCGGCACTGCTATCTGCGTCGTGCGTTCGCTGCGAGAGTTCACGCGTGACTACCCACGTGACCTCACTCTCGCGCTGTCACGCATCCAGGGCCCCGTATACACGTACCACGTCTTATGAGCTCAGTGCGGCGTTCGCGCGTTTGTCCGCTGGCGCTCTTCGGAAAAGGTGGTTATGTTTTTTGGGGGTTTAACGTCCCAAAGCGATTCAGGCTATGAACGACGCCGTATTGGAGGATTCCGGTAATATAGATCGCACAGGACAAGTGCGGCCT
Organism: Amblyomma maculatum; assembly: GCF_055883805.1. Classification (NCBI taxonomy): domain Eukaryota; kingdom Metazoa; phylum Arthropoda; class Arachnida; order Ixodida; family Ixodidae; genus Amblyomma; species Amblyomma maculatum. Next base: position 117,819,737 of record NC_139344.1, read on the forward strand.
TGCGCCTCCACCGGAAATCGTCCGGTGCGGCCGGAATTCGAACGCGTATCTTTCTGCACAGCAGTTGATCGCCCTAACCTCTACAACACCGCGGCGGGATTGCCATAAAAGGGGACGCCTGTATGTTCACTGGTCTCTATGCACGCCTGTGGGGCGCTCAAATTGCGTGCATCGAGTTCGCTTCACATGCATTGCTCTGCAACCTCGCCACTGAGCCACCGCAGTAGGGATATTTATGTCAAAGATGTTCAGACTATGGTAAGCCAACAGTAAAGGCTCTCGTCATTTTTGAAGTGCACGGCTTGTGTTAAAACGCTATATAAAAATCCAATTCTGTGTCATGTGTGTGCGCCGCAAAAACTGCTAATTACCATCGCAGTTCAATGCAAGGTTAATGTCAGCCCCGTTAGGTTGCACGAAAGCTTTTTTTTTTTTTTTTTTTTTTTTTGCCGGCGCCTTGCTTTGTTTGATGAAAAAGCTGTGGAAGAGCAGAACTTCTAGAACACACGAGCACCTGCTCGTGTGTTCTGATCAGCCACCTGCTGATCAGCCCACAAACCGCCGATGCAGCGGCTGACCGATGTGGTGCATAGCTTCGCTGTTGATAGTACGTCATGCTGCTGCGCTGTGGCGCCACTAGTATGTCCCTTATTGTGGTACTGGGTCTCGATAGAAAGACCACTGAACTACTCGTAGGAGCTGAATATATACACTTCAAGGGTTTGTTCTGTCTAGTACTTCGCTGTATCACCTATACTTACAGACGAAGTCCGTAACATGATTTTACAGTCTCATAATTTGATGTCCAACCCCTTTAAGGAACGACATAACAAAATTTGAGTGCATACAAAATGAAATGGAAGAAAAAAAGAAATGAATATGAGCACCCGCCATGGTGATGCAATGGTTACTGCGCGCGACTGCTGTTCCCAAAGTTGCGGGATCGAATACCGGCCGCGGCGGCAGCTCTTTGATGGAGGCAAAAAGCTAGGCACCCGTGTGCTGTGCGATATCAGTGTACGTTAAAGAAATGCAGGTGGTCGAAATTTCCCGAACCCTCTCCTATGGCGTTTCTCATTCCCTCAGTCGCTTTGGGACGTTGAACCCCATAAACCAAACCAAGCCTTAACGTTAGATAGGAACAATTTAGAAAGAAGCGAACGCAAAAAAAAAAAAGCCAATAATTCTTATCTCGCGGTTTAATGAAAAATTCGATGAACTTTAAGCTGACAAAGAAACTAGAAAAATGAGCACAATTTATAGGTCACGTTTTTTTTTTACTCGAACAAACTAAAAAGAACACACGCGAAAAAGCCATAACATTTTTGTCACAAGCTGTGCTCTGAAACACTGAAGCTATAAGCTCAGAAACAAGTCAAACTACGAAGATTTCACAAAATAGAAAAAGTATTGACATCAAAGGACTAGAACAGGGTTTTAAAATCCTTCAATAGATCAAATACTTATTTCCTCATGGTTGATTTAGAGAGAAATGTGTAAACATTGAAGTGCACGTTGAAATTCATACGAAAAAGAAAAGGCAAAAGTAAAGCACGGACAAAAACAAAAAGGGAACACAGAAATGCGGCCTGTGGTCGCATGTTTGACGCAAGGAAAAATGAGAATACTCAGAGAGAACTCATTGGAACGTAAAAAGTGCATTTGAACGTTATTAAACTAAAAAAATAGTTCAGTTCAGTTCAGTTCAGGCGTTCAGTCGTGTCCGACTCTTCGTGACCCTATGGACCATGTCACGCCACGCTTTCCGGTCTCTCACTATCTTCTTAACATCACATAACTTCATCTGCAGTGCCTCAAGGATGCCATCTAACCATCGCGTTCGCTGCCTACCCCTTCTCCGGCGACCCTCAACTTTTCCCAACATCAAATCTTTCTCCAGCGACTCCTCTCTTCTCATTAGATGACCAAAGTAGCTGAGCTTTAACTTTAGAATTTGACCCTCCAATGAGCAGTCAGGGTTTATGGTCGACAATATCGACTGATTTGATCTTCTGGCAGTCCAAGGAACTCTTAAGAGTCTTCGCCAGCACCACAATTCAAACGCGTCAATTCTTCGGCGGTCAGCCTTTTTCACAGTCCAACTCTCGCATCCATACATCACAACTGGAAAGACCATAGCACGGGTTATACGGATCTTGGTTGGCAGACTAATGTCTCTGCTCTTTACTAGGCGGTCAAGGCTAACCATTGTTCTCTTTCCCAGAAGCAGGCGTCTCCTAATTTCATGGCTGCAGTCTCCTTCCGAGGTAATCTTGGCGCCCAAGAACAGAAAATCTGTCACAGCTTCCACTTCTTGTCCATTGATGCTCCAGGACTTGATAGGGCAAGACGCCATGATCTTCGTCTTTTTAATGTTCAGTTTAAGCCCAAACTTCTCACTCTCTTCTTGTACGCGCATCAGAAGTCTCTTGAGTTCCACTTCACTTTCTGCCATTAAAGTGGTATCATCCGCATATCTAAGGTTGTTGATACATTTTCCAGCAATCTTCACTCCAGCTGAAGACTCGTCCAGGCCGGCCTTCCTCATGATGCACTCTGCATATAGGTTAAATAGGCAGGGCGACAGTATGCAGCCTTGCCTCACCCCTTTCTCAATCGGAAACCAATCAGTAAGACCATGCCCAGTTCTGACTGTGGCCTCTTGCCCTTCATAAAGGTTCCTGAGGAGACAGATGAGGTGAATTGGAACTCCCATCTCTTGGAGAGCTTGCCACAATCTGCTGTGATCTACGCAGTCAAACGCTTTCGCATAATCAATAAAGCAGAAGTAAATGGGTTTCTGGAACTCTCTTGCTTTTTCCATGATCCAGCGAAGGTTGGCAATTTGGTCTCTAGTTCCTCTGCCCTTGCGAAACCCAGCTTGCACGTCCGGAAGCTCCCGATCCACATACTGCTGCAGCCTACCTTGCAGGATTTTTAACATCACCTTGCTAGCATGCGAAATAAGCGCGATTGTGCGGTAGTTGGAACAATCTTTGGCACTGCCTTTCTTTGGAATGGGGATGTAAACTGACCTCCTCCAATCCTGTGGCCACTGCAGGGTTGTCCAAATCTTTTGACATAATGTATGCAGTGTGTTAACAGCGTCGTGGTTGAGGTTTTGAAGCATAAAAAAAAAAAAAAAAAAAAAAAAAAAAAGAGGGGCCAGGAAAACGAGAACACACAAACGAGGCAGGCTTTCTTCCCGTATGAGGGACTCCCAAAAAAGAAGAAAATTTGAGGCATACCATAATTCCAAAATATATTCCTTATATTATACAAGACTAAGACTAAGACATGAACTTTTTCGTCATGCTGACTTTCTATATGTGCGGACTACACATTATTTTTTTTTTGTTCATATTGTTTGGTTTGTCACAGCTGGAGAAGCCTACTAACTGCTGTGCAGAAAAGAAGGGGACGTTCCCCGAGTGGATGCCTACGGCATGTTACCATGCTAAATAAAACAGCGAAACAAGCTGTGATATGAAACCAATCTCTATATTCAAGAGAATACCGTCGCGGTACCACGGAGCGGCTACTTATCAATGCTTGTATTTGAGGGCACGTGCACATTGTGAAGTTCGATGAACTTTCGTGCCATTCGGTTGCCCGTTCAGAGCATACGAACCGAGGTAGATACTGTGAGATGTGCACCCGTCTTCGGTCACAGCGACTCCCAATTTGGTGGAACCGTGGACGAACGATGGAGGCGCGATGGCAGCTATGTTGTTGCCGACGACACTCGCCGCCGCAGAGCGCTCGTTCCCTTTGTGCAGTGTTCAGTGTTGAATGTCATATCTTGGACCACCGGACGTTTTCTTTTGTATGTATTCTCGTATTGCTGCGTGCGCGTCTTTCCCTCTGCGCATGCGCATACAACCTTTTGTGGGGTAGCAGGTGTGCGGTGGCTGACTAGTGCTCGATGAAGCGCAATGGGTCACTGAGCTGCAGGTGCTCAAGAGAAGGGCTTGGTCAAGTTGGAATTTCCACGTAGCGTTTGAGCCCTCACTGCCAGCTCTGTTATATATATATATATATATATATATATATATATATATATATATATATATATATATATATATATATATTTCCCTCAAACAGATTACATTACTAATTTATATAATTACCGAAGTAAAAATTTAAAAAAATTAAAAAAAGACAAAGTACAATCCCCAATGCTTTTCTTGGCCTCACCGACTGTTGGCTTTCCTTCATATATATAAAGAACTTCAGCTGTTGTTCACGCGGCATACGTTGGTCTCGCGTGCACGTGTGCGAAAGAAAACAAGGGTAAGCAGAGGTTCGGAATGTGGTGACGTCCGTGCCGTTCACTTGTGAAAGATAGCCTTCTCGTTAGCGTTCAGCTCCGAGGAAAGTGATTTTTGACGGGTTTACGACTGCAGTCAGTATAATAAAACACTTGGTTTTCCTTTTTGACAATACAATGCTTGCTCACAGTCTAAATCAAAGCCTGTTTTCAATCGAAATTCTTCGCGGTAGTCTGTAAGCGGATGCGGACTATCTAAGAAAACAAATTAATTTTGAGCCACATTTTGCCCCGGGTGCCGACTGTAGTCCGGAAATCAGGCTGGATTCAACTGCACCCCCCATAGCATCTCACTAGAAAAACTTAATCGCAACTGAAAAAAATATCAGCCGAAAAAATAAAAGGCGCTCGGGAAAAAGAAGCATGGAAACAAGGCCATAACTTTATTCACTCAAAATATTCCAAATCGCCGCTGATGTAATTTACGGCGCTGCTGATCAAAATAGAGAGGTTATTCTGTCAGTTATAAATGAAATGAACACCAGTTTTTGCACTCTTGAGCCTATTCCTGGTTTTGGCGAGCACACAGCCAAACTTTGACCACTTCTTCTTACATGCGACAGTGGAAGGCGCAACAAATATTGCAGCACCCTTCTATAGAACCATGAAGAGTGTCATCTATGTCTTTGACATTCCTAAAAAAAAATGCCGCAAAATATGGATAAGCATTAAAATGCTCGGAAAAAAGAATGCGGCTTCAGTGCAGTTGATTAATATAATTTGATGATATTTTTCGAAATGTTTTTGGTATTGTCGAAAAAGCACGTTTGTTTTTTTGTTTTTGTTGTTTTTTCGGCCTTGAAATTTTTCGCACATTTTATATCCTTAGTGGCGGGCAGACGTCGAGTCATCCTATGGAAGGGTAGAGTAACAGAAAAGGGAGAACTGCAGCGCCACTATCGCGCAGCGGCGGCAGGCATGCATTAATCGCGCGCTTCTCCCCCCCCCCCCCCCCCCCCCTACGTCCGAGAGTGACATAAAACATACGGAGTGGGATACGTGCTTCGCTAGACTACTGAGATGCAAACCATGCCGCTTGGTTATTTTTGCCAATCGGCACGTAACCAGAGAGGAGGCGGAGGGTAACGAGAAGCGCTAGCTTTCTGGTTCGAACTTTTTGTTGATGCACCGGAGCCCTTCGCGAGAAAATGTCTTGGCTACGTGCCTGCTTCACGTACCGCCGACTGGCGCTCAAAGAACAGGAGTGCCGTCCGGCGGTGTATACACACGGTACTTGTTTAAAATGTGTATGTAAGTTGTCAAAGCTAATTAGCGAACTTTTCAGGCACTACAGACTTCAAGCAAGGGTCCCAGTTTCAGATCTTTAACACGTTCTAAAGCTAGTGAACGTAAGGTGTGACGAGACTATTAGAATGGATTTCAAATAGTTGCTGAATGTGATAGTACTGCAGTAGTAAAACCAAGAGCTGTAACATTTGTAAACGATCTTGTAAAAACCCAGATTAGAAATTTTATACTCAATTTATTTTTCACTTAATTACATTTTCTCTGAAATGCAGAGCCCTGCAATTTTTTAATCGAAGTAGAAACTACGAAATTATTTATACGCTTTAGAGAAAAATATGTTTATAATATTTTTTTTTGTATCCATTGCTGCTATAAAACTTCCAGGCATAAATGTTTTAATTTTCACAGAAGTGCTTTTGACTTAGGCGATTCATGTAAGAGTTATTGTTTGAAACCGCTGTGATTTTTCATTTGCCTACGGTTTTTTATATGTTTTTATATGTTTTTAATATGTTTTGCGAAGGCTAAACAAATTTTCTACCAAGAGGTTGCCAAACCTGAGGATATATATTTATTCATCATTAAGCTTTCGCTTTCACGGACGGCGTCACCAGTAAAGCCAACCAAAAAGCATTTTTGAAGTCGCAAACGCCCCTATATTAAAGCTAAAGAATGCTTTTTAAACAGTCCCACAATATAGCAATCAGCTTCCTTACAAACCAATGCCTCAACCCACCCTCAGTTAAACGTATACGTAGAGGAACGCGGATCACTATAGCTAAATTGCACCCGACACTTCAAGGCTACGCTCTCTATAAACGGTTCAACTTTTGAATTTAAATCTTTCTTTTGATGTGGATCAAAGCTCTGCAGTTGCCCAGTTGAAGTCGTTGTAAGGAGCAATGTTTTGATAATAAATTGTCAATTGGTAGGGCCCAGTGAGATCTTGGAAACGACTCGAATATTCGGGTTTGCCGAATCAGAAAGTGATCGTAAATATTTTCGGGGTCCATAAATTATGACCGCGTTTTGATAAAAGCGAAACGCAAACTACTCTCGTGTGCTGTTCGATGTTGGTGCATGTCAAAGCTCCTCAGGTGGTCGAAATTATTTCGATCCCCTCACTATGGGGCACGTCATAGCTTGAGTCGATTCGGGGTGGTAAGCCCCGCACACCCCTACCTACCATGTAGGGTGTGACCGGTGAAGAATCGCTATCTTGATCCATGTTGGCATGTAACCGTCTTCACGTTGAGTTAACGGACCATCCGAAGTGGTTCCTTATTGTAGGGGCTGCAAGTGAAAGAAACGAATCAGTTTTCATTTTTCATTAACTTCGCTTGAAAGTTGAGTTAAGACAAGCTTCGCACCGACCCCGCTTATTAGATTCCGGTCGAAAGCTGACACAACACAAATAAGAGGGAATTGACCGTTCACAAAGCAAATTACAAACACAACTGCGTGAAATCATCTGCTGATCGGGGCACCGGCTAATTTAAAGGCAGTGGAAACCACCGCGGTGTCTCAGTGGCTTCGCTGTTCGGCGGGATCAATACTTTGATTTTAAAAAAAATGAAGAAAACATAATCACCCTGCGCTGTGCAAGGATCAGCGTGTTTTAAAGAGCTCCGTGTGATCCAAGTTAACTCGCATGCAGTCCTCCGCTGCCACGTGCCGCTTCGGGGTGTTAAACTCCACGCATTTTCCGCCTTTGTAAATGCAGCCTTCTTGATCTTATCCTGGCATTTATTTATACATCGCAGTCGAATGCTGATTAAATATTGTATTGTATCGTTGTTGTATCAGCTCTTTTAGGAACGCCGGCACACGCGCGGGAAAATTTGTTAGGATTAAAGTAAACGACGTCCACTAATCCATGCCATCACGTCCCCCTTTTTCTTGAGCCGATGAGAGGCCGATGAACATAAAGAATCACCGCATTTTTTTTTTTTTAGCCTGCGCTGCTCATCAGCCGCTTGGCACTTCATGATATTTTACAAGTTTACGGATACTTAGAAAAGAATCTAAATTTACATTGACGCCTTATCCTGACCAGCGTATGAGTGACAGCGGGGGTTACGTGCTTGCAGTGATTTAACATCGCAAGTTGGGGTAGTTGTACGGATTCGTTGTTAGCGAGCGCAAAAGAAAAAGACAAAAGGAAAGGCGACACAACACAAGCGTTCTTCACTGCGATGTGCTGTCGACCTCATAAAGGTTTTGGATTTGCTTCTGCTGTCCATTTCTATTAAGTGGAAAGGACTTTGTGTGGAAGCAACACAAACCTGACATGCCCCACAGTTCCTGAGCGAGATACCTGGCAGTTCGCCGTGTCCAGTACCTTCAGCGGCATCTTTCCTTGTTGAATATTTGATAGATCGATTTCTTGCACTGAATCTGGACGAAGTATTGCAGTTTATAAAGAATGAAAATATATGCCGATGTCTCGACTTCAACGTCGACACGGTTATGTCTTCGGTTCTCTTCCTCATAATGCCTGGTTATAGTTGTGAAGCGCTGTATCGTTAAAGACAAGTATGCGAAGAACTTAGGGATTAACCGTGAAAGGGTAGGTCTGTTGAACACTTTTTGGACAGAGAATCGTTCGTCATTACTACCATACTGCCCATACCGAACTCCATATCAATGCCAGCGGTGTCGGCCTCAAAGTGGTCCTCGCCCAGCCTGGTCATTCCGGATGCGCTTTCGCCTATGCCAGCCGTACTCTTACAAAAACGGAGTCCAATTACTCAATTACTGAAAAGGAGTGCTCGACGATAGTGTGAGCTATCACGAAATTCCGCCGTTACTTTACGGGCGCTCCTTCGAGGTAGTTACAGATCACCACGCTCTCTGCTGGCTCGCGTCTCTCAAGGATCCATCCGACCGAGTCGGCCGCTGAGCTTTCAGGCTTCAGGAATACAACATCCGTGTAGTGTACAGCTCTAGCCGCAAGAACTGACGCCGGCGCTCTTTCTCGGTCCTCGATGTGCTCGCCTGCACCGTTGTTTCCGCTTGAGGCTTCCTTTGCAGCCCTCATCGAGGATATTCCTTCTGAGCAACGACGGGATTCTTGCATTTCTCCTCTGCTAGTTTTACTTGGCACTATTACCGCGGCTACACATACTCATGGCACTCCGTCGAGAAGCCTTCAATTTCACCATCCGGGACGAACTGTTGTATCTTCGGAACTACAACTCAGACTGCAGAAAATGCCTCTGTCATTCCGAGCCACCTCCGCTCCAAGATTTGTGCCCGTCATCATACTGGCTCGCAAAGCTCTCAAGCCGGCGTCCTGAAAACCTGCGACCGGATTCGTCCGATATATCACTAGAGAGGCATTTACTATTCTGTGCGCTGCTAGATTCACTCTTGCACCGCCTATCAACAACGAAACACTTCCTCTTGCCACCGGGCTGGCCCTCTGCCGTGTCCAGCTCATCATTTTAATCGCGTGGGAATTGATATTTATGAATATGCAGTGCCGCTAGTAACTGATGAGAACCGCCACCGTAGATCAACATACCCGTTACGGGGAGACCGCCACACTACCAGCGGCGACAGCCAATGAGATATAGTCATTTCATTCTCCATCGCTTCGTTCTCCGACACGACGACCCCCGAGAGCTACTGACAGAGGTCGTGTTTTCTATCCGAAGTTGTCCAAGAGCTCCCATCAGCTTGTAAATTCATTCATCCAGCTGCAAACGCGTACTATCCGCAAACGGTCTCATGGAGCGGTTCAACCGTGCGCTTATTTGGCTCTCCAACGTTCGCATACAACTGCTAACCAAGCAACAATGTGTTTTCGCCCTTCTTCCTCTTATACGGCCCTGAGCCATCTTGTATCCTTGACACGATTTTGCCATACCATCCAGATGCCTCTGACTAAAGTGTTTTGTCAGATATTGCTAAAGAAGGCCGAGGAATGCAGTCAGGTATAGCTCGCATGCCTACCTCCGACACGCAAGGCTATTGCAAAGATCAGCACGATAGCGGCCCGCCTGCTCCGACGTACTCCGCCGGTTTGTTTGGCTATAGGTTCCTGCCACCAACAAATTTGAAACCAAGTACCATGGGCTTTACCGCGTCTTGGAACGCACGTCTCCGGTAAACTATACGTCATCGAGCCAGTAACCCCTTTTCCGACCACCGTCGTCGTGGCAGTGATGTTGTTCATGTTTATCGCCTCAAGCCATATTGCAACCCTCTTGTCATCTCTGCCCCTTTAGTCGCCAGGATGGCGACTCCTTCAAGCCGGGGCCATATTTTAAGGAACACGAAGAACACTCAGTGCCACGCCACCTCTATCGTTATCGTTTGTCTCCGGCGCCCATCTCTCGCGCTGACGCGGTGGCCTGCGGCTAGTGCACGGTTCTACTCTGCTGCGCCTGAAGTACACACAGCTTTAGCCGCTCGACCATATCCACAATCCTCTCTTCAGGGGCTTATATGTGAACTGATGGCCTACACTCTTGCGCCATGCCCTTAAAAGCAGAGTTAAGTGTCCCCCATAATATTCTGGATATGTTGCACAGATGATATGTGAATTGGTAAGTGCTACCTCGAGCAACAATTTATAATTGATGTGACTAAGAGAGAAAAACAAAGTACAGAAGTAGGAATATGTGCTGAGGAAAATTAGGAAGCTATTTAATCAGCTCCCTATACCAATGCGCACTTCGTTTTCAGGTAAGTGATGTGGGAAGACAACTGAAGTGTACGTTCTAAAACAATTCCTGGAGAATTAGTGCCCTCGAAAGAGTGATTGTGTATGGTTTTGTACCCGAATTCTTGCTGCTTTAGGCGTGGAGGCTAATTCGCGAAGGATATTTTCATTTCTTCTGAAAGTCAAACACCTGACGTAATCCCGCTCTGATTACCTTATTTCCTTCCCATGTGAAGCTCAGTTGAAGAAACACACTCTGTGGTGACTACAGGTAAAGCTTTGGATTCGGCTCTAGAGCAGAAAGGCTTGAATCTCTGCCTCGGAGGTGTGAACATGGCGGAGGAACACTCTTTTGCCTCTCACGACCTTCATACCGACGCTGTTGATATGTCCGCTGTGAGTGGGGCAGTTACAGCGCTGCAGACAATTATAGCACTCAGTTTGTATTCGTATTGTAGTATCACGACAAGGTGATTGCGTGCAACTCTCTGCTATGCCCTAAATATCCCATTTCCCGATTGTAAGCTACGGCTGCAGGCTCAGTTCAGTTCTTTCATTTGCTGACAGCGGCAATCAATAGTACACGTTACAAAAAACAAGTCACCGATTGCCATTACAATTTCTTCATTTGAAATGCAGCTTATTTCAGATGTCAATTGCAATTCATCAAAAGTAACAATTGCAGAGTGGTATTGTAAAAATATTCCATTTTTATTTAACGATCGAAACAGCGCAACTACAACGAAGGACCAAAGAAAACATTTGTTTTAACTGATCCTTCATTTCAGTTTGTTACGCCTGTCTTGTTTGTAAACAAATTCGTAGTCGTAAGCGCACAGATTCAGGCACCATCTTGTCATGTTAGGTGATAGAACTTGTGGAAGCAGCTTCTTCGGTTTTAGAATGCCAAGTAATTGTTGGTAATCTGTAATGGTCATCACACGTCTTGCAGTTATATATTTATGGAAAGGATCAACAGCGAATATTCCCGTAAGTCCTTCTCAATCGCATTGTGCATAATTTCTTTCTGCCTTGCCGAGCGTTCGGGATGCAAATGCAATGGGCGCTTCTCTTCCGCTCTCATCAGGCTATGACAACACGATGCCGACTCCGTAATGCGAAGCGTCGCACGATAGGTGGCGTTCGTTCGTCGTAATGAGCAAGCACAGTGGAGTCTCAAATGAGCTTCTTTACCTCTTCGAATGCGTTTTGGTGCTCCTTAATTTTTCTGTGTTCATTGTGTTTCTTTGTGCAAAAGCCTGTACAGTAGTGAGGCCACTATAGCTCTTTCCTTGAGGAAGTGGTTGTAAAAATCAAGCAGCCCTAAGAACGCTTGGAGCTCAACTTTCGTTTTCGGCGCTGGCGCATCCATGATGACCTTAACCTTCGCTCCAGTTGTGTGCACACCTTGTACATCAACGCGGTGTCCTAGCAACTCCAGACTGCACACGCCAAAGAGACATTTCTCTTTCTGAAGGTGCAGACCGATCGATGCTGTCCAATCTTGACAGTAAATGGTTTAGTTCATTATGCTGTTGCGATGTTTCCGCAGATAATTATGACATCGAGGTACACGCTGCTGTGCGTAATTCCGGCGAGAGTTGTCTCCATTATTCGCTGGAATATCGTCTGTGCTGCTGAAGTTCTGAATGGAAGTCTTGAATGCGTAACAGTTCATTCATGGTGTTCAGTACTTTTGGTCAGTATTTTGCAGTGTTTACAGTTACTACGAGCTACTGATAGGCTTTAAATAGATCAAGCGGTCCGAACAAACATTTTTACACCTCTGAGAGTAGCTAGTGCCTCTTCAGTTGCGGCCCAGAAGGATGCGCCCGCTGCTTTACATGACATGCAGTGAAAGGACGTCTTCCTTTGACTTAGGCCGAATTTTCAGCAGCGCCAATGAGGCTCAAATGCTCTCTTAACCAGGTGTGAAGGTTTAAGTCTGATTGCACTAGAAGTAAAGGTATTGTAGGGTAGTTCTGCGCGTAGGTTTCCTTACTGATTAGCGAAAATGCTGTGCCAGAGTCAACCTCGAACTCCAACATCTTGCCATTGACGCGCAGCAGTAGCATGAATTTTGGACATGCTTGCAGGCTCTTGACTGTATTCAGGTCCCTTGCTTACCTCCTTGGCGAATGTACCATGCTTGTATACTGTGGCATGCAGGCTTAAGCTCGAGATGATGTGTTGTTTTTTCTTTGCAATGCAACCTTTTTCGATGTGTCCGATTTTCTTGCAAAAATTACATGCAGCATTGCCAAACCTGCACTCACCCGAGTAGTGCGAGCCGTCGCAGTATGCGGTTCTCCCTTTGCGCCTCTTTCATCTGGCTTGTGTTGTGCGCTTTTAGGTTTTCTGTTTTCAACCTTATGCTCTGTTGCTGCGGGGCAGTGCTATTTCCATCTTCTCGGTGAGGTCGAAGGCCTTCCAGAACATGATCTCTTTCGGCGAGCAGACCCTGTTGAACAAATTCGTTGCGGACGCCGCGGACGAAGTGGTCGCGTAACATGATATCCAAGGGGAGCACGGAGCTTACGGCAGCGGCCGTCGCCTCCACGGCGGGCGGGCGGTGTCCCGATGTCGAAATTACAGTCCGCGGCCAGTATATATCCGTAAAGCAATAACGTAAACAGCAATGAACTCGCCTGGTTATTGATATCGTCTCTGCAACTTGCAGTGGTAGTAGAGCTGGGATGGGCATGGGGTCATAATGCATAGCCAATGTTTCGACGATCTCGGCATATGCCACTTCTCCTGTACTGTCTCTTGCCCGCACAGATTCAGGAGCAATGCTCGCTTTTTGTACTTGGCTGTGATAAAATTAGCCACGAAGTGGAATCCAAGGTGCTGGATCCATGATGTCCAGGACCTCCCTGGGAAAATGCTCGATGCAGGCTTGCAAGGACGCCATCGTCAGTTGACCGCTCCCGTTTATTCAGTGGGCTTTCACTTCCCTTTTCGCCAATGTTACATTCGTCTGGTACGTTCGTTTATTGGAGACACACTGAGGAAATACACGGATATGTTCACAGGAGAGGAGGCTGTGCTCTCAGCCCATGCAGTGCTGTTCTGAGCATGTGCTGCTGTTCAGAACCGAAATTCGCGTACACCACTCTTAAAACCGAAATTAGAGAACACCACAACGTGGTCGCGTCAAGTCGCACAACCTGATGAGCAATTCGTGCACGAACATGTCAGCTGCTGGCTACCACCTGCCAGAGCCGGATTTCCCCTAACGCCCTCCAGCGTCCTTACATAAACAAGTAGAATTATGGACTGGTTCTCAGGAAGTATAGTGGTTAGCGTGAGCGGCTGGTACACGGCAGAGTGGTTGCCCGATTCCTAGTGTGGATGTGATTTTTTTTTTCAAGGCATTTAATGAGGACGCTTTTTGGAGATGCTTTGTGCACGCCACTCATGAGCAAGAGTTGCTTTTTCATTAAAAGGCGCCCTTCTGTACTCGTGTTCTGAGGGGACAAAGACCAAGCTCTCTGAGAGCCCTGTTGACAGTTTGGTTGGTTTATGGAGTTTAATGTCTCAAAGCGACTCAGGCTATAAGAGACAACGTAGTGGAAAGCTCCGGCGAATCAGACCATATGGGGTTTTTAGCATGTACTGGCATGGCACAGCACACCGGCGACTTGCGTTTTGCCTCCATCCAAAAGCGGCCGCCTCGGCCGGGATTCGATCCCGCATCCTTCGTCATAGTAGCCGAGCGCCCTAACCACTGCACCACAACGGTGGTTACGTTATATTCCGTTGAGCAGTCGTGATAAAATGCGAACTCTCGAAAACAGGCCTAGTCACAAGCATTGCGACTGCGGGAGTCCTGTTGGAGCTAGACTGTTGGGGGTTGAATGTGAGATAATTCTCCTTTACATCAATGACTACCAGAGTTAAAGATTCTTTGTTGAAACTTTTTGGTAAAAACATGATAGGCTATTGATAGCCCATTAGTTAAAAATAACTTGATTACTGAGAACTTTATACGTCGCAAGAAGTAATCAATTAACTAAAACCATTAAGAGAAGCTATTACAAAAATCGATTGCATTTAACGCATAGGTAAAATGCCTACTATGGGGTGAGGGCCCTGATAGTTCACCCAATTTCAAGGAAACGTGACTACTTGGGCTTGCGAACCGTACATTTCACAAACTCGGCACACTCACAGCGCTGAAAGAAGACGACCAAAGAGCCAGACTCATGACTTGGGGAAGGGAATTATGAAGTTCAGTGGAGTGTTACGCTAATTTTTGTTCGCGTTTGGGTTCCACTGGTAACGCAGGCCGGGAATTTGTCGTCTAATATCTTGATGCGGCCGAGATCGGTGATATTTGATGTACCGCATAACACTTATTCTTAGCACCCCCTGCTGAGTCACAGGTCTGATCGCCGCAGTGGTCAGTTGTTCCGCAGCAGCTGGTGACTGAGGGCCGACGTTTTATGGAACTAATCATGAGAGGTTGCGGCCAATTACTGCGCCAGGGTGGCCAACTCCTGTTCTGGTGAGCCAGATGTGCGTTGCCAAAAGTGTTCACCGGTATAAGGTCGCACCCCAAACCTGTTTATGCAATTCTATCGATAAGCGGATTTTTTTTTTAACCGGTGGAGAATTGCGCGGAACCGGGATTTGAACCCTTGCATGCGAGACAGATGTTCTACTGCTACGCCACCTCTGGACAAGCCGCCATTGCAAACTGACCTTGGCAACATTTAACGCTAGAATCCTAGCTAGTGAAGGTAGTTTAGCAGTGGTGTTAGAGGAACTAGAGGGTATGAAATGGGATGTCATATGGCTTAGTGAGATTAGGAGGCCGCATGAGGCATATACTGTACTGAAGAATGGGCATGTGCTGTGTTATCGAAGTTTACCGGAGAGGCGAGGGCTAGGGGTAGGTTTCCTTGTCAATAAATATATAACGGGTAATATAGATGAATTCTGTAGTATTAAAGAGAGGTGGCAGGCATCGTAATTAGGCTTAATAAGCGTTATAAACTGAAAGTTGTACAGGCTTATGCACCCACATGTAGTTATGATGAAAAGGCAGTTGAAAGCTTTTACGAAGATGTATAAATTGGCAATGCGAAAAGTAAAAACGTAGTATGCTGTACTAATGGGCGACTTCAATGCCAAGGTAGGCAAAAAGCAGGCAGAAGACCAGGCAGTAGGTGACTATGGCATTGGCTCTAGGAGTAACAGAGGGGAGTTAATAGTTGAGTTTGCAGAGCGCAATAACTTAAGAATCATGAAAACCTTCTTCAGCAAACGGAATAACCGGAAGTTGACATGGAAAAATCCTAACGGGGAGACTAAAAATGAAATTGGCTTCATACTTTGTTCAACCCCTGCCATTATGCAAGATGTAGAGGTAATCGGGAAAGTGCGATGCTGACCATAGGATGGTGAGGTCCCGAATTAGCCTAAAACTGAAGAATAAACGCAACAGAGTAGTAAGAAAGAAACCCATCAACGAATTAGCGGTGAGAAAGAGAGCAGAAGAGTTCAGGATCTCGATACAAAATAGATATTCAGCTCTAACCGAGGATGGCGACATTACCCTAGAAGCAATGAACAATAATTTCAGAGATATCTTTACTGAGTGCGCTGTAGAAGTAGGCAGTAGGACAGTTAGAGAGGATACCGGTAAGCTGTCTAAGGACACGAAAGATTTGATTAAGAAACGCCAGAGTATGAAAGCTTCCAATCCAACAGACCAGATAGAATTGGCTGAGATATCAAAGCTAATCAATAAACGCAAGGTGGCCGATATAAGGAAGCATAACATGAGGAAAATTGAGCATGCTGTAAAGAACGGAGGAAGCCTTAAAGCGGTAGAGAAGACATTGGGCATAGGCAAAAACCAGATGTATGCGATAAAAGACAAGGCGGGCAACGTCATCACGAATATGGACAAGATAGTCAAAGTAGCCGAGGAGTTCCATACAGATCTCTACAGTAGCCAAAGTAGTCAGGACAATAATGAGATTGGCGGTAGGGAAAAACAGTCAGACGTTCCACCATGTGACGAAGGACGAGGTCAAGAAAGCATTAGAAACTATGAAAAGGGGGAAAATCAGCTGGAGAGGATCAGATGACTAGAGATTTGTTAAAGTACGGGGGGGGGGGGGGGATATCGGGCTAGAAAAACTGACCACCCTGTATACGTAGTGCTTGGTGTCATCGACGGTACTGGAACCATGGAAGAATGCAAACATTATCCTTATTCATAAGAATGGGGGCGCTAAGGACCTTAAAATTAAACCAATCAGCTTACTGTCTCTTACGTATAAGGTATTTACCTAGGTAATCGCTAATAGAATCAAGACAACCTTAGACTCCAATCAAGCAAAGGATTAGGCAGGGTTTCAGAAAAGCTACTCTACTATCGATCATATCCATATCATCAACCAAGTGATAGAAAAATGCTCAGAATATAATCAGCCCTTTACATAGCATTCATTGATTACGAAAAAGCATTTGACTCATTTGAAACCTCGGCGGTGGTGCAGGCATTGCGAAATCAGAGGGTACACGAGCCGTACGTGAAAGTGCTGGAAGATATATATAGTGGCTGCGCAGCATCCATAGTTCTGCATAACGAAAGTAACAAAATTCCCATAAAGTAAGGTGTTAGGCAAGGAGGCACGATCTCCCCAGTACTATTCACAGCTTGCTTAGAGGAAGTATTTAGAGACTTGGAATGGGAGCAGTTAGGGATAAGGGCAGATGGAGAATACCTTAGTAATCTGCGATTTGCTGAATACATTGCCTTGCTAAGTAACTCGGGTAATGAACTGCAAATAATGATTGAAGACCTAGACAGAAAAAGTGGAAAGAAAGGCTTAAGAATCAATATGCAGAAGACTAAGGTAATGTTTAACAGCCTCGGGAAGGAACAGCAATTTACGTTAGGTAGCGAAGCACTGGAAGTAGTAAGCGAATATGTCTGCTTGGGACAGGTAGCAACCGCAGGTTCGGACCATGAAAAAGAAACAACAAGAAGAATAAGGCAAGGATGAAGTGCATTTGGCAAGCACTCGGAGATTATGACTAGCAGCTTACCGGTATCGCTCAAGAGGAAAGTATACAACAGTTGCATCTTACTTGTACTCACCTATGGGGCTGAAACGTGGAGGCTAACCAAGAAGGTTCTACTTAGGTTGAGGACAACTCAGAGGGCTATGGAACGAAAAATGGTAGGGGTAACATTAAGAGATACGAAGCGTGCAGAGTGGGTCAGAGAAATAACTCAAGTTACTGACATTCTAGTGGAAGTTAGGATATTGAAATGGGCATGGGCAGGACATGTAGTGCGAAGAGAGAATAACCGATGGTCGCTTAGGGTGACAAACTGGATTCCAAAGGAAGAAAAGCGTAGCAGGAGGCGGCAGAAAGTTAGGTGGGCGGATGTGGTTTAGAAGTTCGCAGGGCTCAAATGGATGCAGCTAGCACAGAACTGGGTTAATTGGAGAAATATGGGAGAGGCCTTCGCCCTGCAGTGGGTATAGCCAGGATGATTATTATTATTATTATTATTATTATTATTATTATTATTATTATTATTATTATTATTATTATTATTATTATTATTATTATTATTATTAATTATCATGATGATGATAACACTTTTTACGGTGAGCAAATGATCCTGCTAGGGCGGAACGGAGCTACATGCAGCGCCGTCGGGCGCGTATTCTGGAAAAGGTTGTATCCGTCGGTCTCCGCACTATTGGCAGTGCCTATATGATTTGTTGCACTTGAAACTTGCTTTAATGTGCGAAGTGCACACAGTTGAAACTGCATGGCCAGACTGTACGCTTTAAAATTTTGCACCCGGACTCGGCGCACCTTCCGTATACCCTTCCGTATAAACAAACGCCGACACCACCACTGAGCTTCGTAATGGATAGTCGTGATCATGGTTACGTATAGCTTGTAAGAAGCTAACGAGAATTTAAGACCACGTTCGCTCAGAGCGCAATTATTTTTGTAACATATCGAAGGCCTATAAAATTTTGTGCATGCTCCAATATTTATCCATACCGCTTGTCATTATTTGCAAAAGGCATTAGTTTTGGTCGTGTAGCAGCGCGTAGAAAAAAACTATAAACTGAGCACATGCCACTAGGTGAGAATGACATTACATTTTTCATACGGCAGGGGTATTGCTGCGTGGACAATCATCTCACTCGCAGCTAGGCTTATTTGTAGTGGGTATCGAGAGAAAAAAAGGGAATTTGTAGTAACGATCACTCGCCCTCTTATATGCCGAACACTTGCGACGGGGCTTGTGAGTGAATAACTGGCTTTAAAATTCTAGGGAATTAAACCATCATACGGCTTCATAATTTAGCATAATTTCAAGATCGCTCGTTCGTTCTTCCGTCATTTGCCATGCATGCCAAATATTACTTATGTTTATATAATAGGATATGGCTATAGTGCCTGCTGACCCTGTCCGATGACATCGAGGGCGACTCACCGACATCACATAGCAAGTTTCACATGATGCCGTACGCGACAGCGATTGACGTTCGCACACCTCGGCAGAACGGCAGCGGGTTCGTCTTCATGTGACGTCGTGCAAGGCAGTGCTGTCTGGGGACCCGCGTGGGAGTTTCAATTTCGATATAAGTTTATTGCTTATTTAAAATTATTGCTTGCGTTTTGTAAAAAAATGTAATCGCGTACTGTGATGTGCGAGTCTCCAGCAATATAAATCAATCATTATCTCAGTACGGTCGATAAATCGCCGAAGTTGCCCTTTAAGAGCGGCAATATTAAAGCATTTCTCTTCCCACTTATCACCACCTATCGTCATCATCGCTATCCCTACTATTACCAACTATCATCAGAATTACTATACCTACATCGCCATCATCATCTACACTGTCATCATTACTATCACTAACGAACTCGTTATCGTCCTCGCCACTATCATCATCCCCACTGTTTCTAACACATCTTCGCCACCATCATCACCGCTGTCACTGATTACCACAATCACCAATATCACGCTGTTGAGCGCCGTTTAGGCAAGTGGGTTGACAGTGAGTAGCGACAGAAAGAGAGAGACGACTCACTCGCACGAGTGACGTACAAGTAATCTTTATTTATATGTCAAGCCAATCAGATCCAATATACACATAGAGGGTACTGTCGTCCAGGCCCGAGGTGGGGGCCCTTTTAGTGACCTCTACATTTCCCTTCCTCGTGGAACACTTGGCACTGCACCTCACAGTACAAGCTCCAGCATCTTGGTGCTATCACTGCACGGCCGCTACGTGTTCAGAATGCGCCAGAATCACCACTTGGACGAGGACAGTCTTCCTCGGCTTGCTGTATGACTGGAAATGCTGCAGGTGTGAAGACCACTAGAGCCTTTAGGTTTCGCTATAGAACAGGCCCTTCATTGTCAGCTTCCACAATGTATGAACGTGGACGTTGACCAGGAGGGAGCACTGTAGCAGGACACCTCTCCGAGAGTACCCGTACCCTGTCTACCGGCAGCAGAGGAGGTAGCTCTCGAGCTACATGCCTTCGATTTAAGTACCTGGCCTACTTCCCCTTGTAGCCCTTGCTTCTCTGATGGCGGTCTGAAGTCTTCCCTGCCTTGTGCTTTGGGAGGCGAGTTCCTAACTAACGCCCAAACAACAGTTGAGCTGGACTGTATCCCAAGATATCTGGAGTATCCCTGTAACTCAGCAGCGCGAGAAATGTGTCTTGTGTCTTCACCAGGAGCTCCTAGACAGTCCGCAGAGCGTGCTCCACTTCCCCATTGGACTGTGGGAACATACGGCTGCTCGTCTTGTGCTCGAAACAGCAATCGCGGACAAACTGAGTGAACTTCAAGCTGAGGTCCATTATCCGTCCTTACTCCGAAAGGAATGCCGGACCGGGCGAAGCCAGGTCAGCTCTTACCTCTTCCCAAGGACGAGCTGGTAGTGTTGACAAGAGGTTCGGCTGGTTCTGCCCTTGTCTTGGCGACTGCAGTCAGGCGCAATGGTTCCAATTTAGCTTCCTTTTTTGCGCAATCGACAAACCACAGCAAAGTGCCCCTCTTTGCGACAGAAATTGCCGCGGTACTAACGTGCTAGTCATTCAACGCGAGGATGAGCAGTGCGGCCGCTGAAAGAACACAGATCAGTATGCCCCGTAGGGCTGCAAGTCGCCCAGCCTCGTTCTTTAGCAGCTGCAAACATGGAACGCTAGGCTTGGTTCCACGCTGCTCGCATCTGACGCCGAGCTTGGCAGCGTCCAAGTTCCCACCTGTCGATGTTCGGCTTATTGAAGCGCGTTCCTTGTCCGCGTCTTCTGCTTGCCGTGCTTGCACCTGTGCTTCTTTGTGCGAGAGCTTCGAGTTGCGCGAGAGCTGGTCCGAGAGGTGTGCGTCCGCCAGGCCTATACAACCAAGCGATCTCTGAAAAGACGCTCTTCGACCGCGTACGTGCCATATTTGGAGCGCTTGACAAGATACATGAGCTCAGCGTAAAATGCGTCGACGCTCTCTCCTGACTGCTGCACACAACGATGAAACTTGGTACACTCGTAAACTTCGCTCGCTGGGTGTACAAAGTGGTCCTCAAAGCAACCTACGATATCAGAATAGGATGTGTCCGAAGACAATGAATGCAAGAGGCGCCACGCCTCGTGACCCATCCAGTAAAGCAGCAGGTGCACCTTCTTCAGGCACCGCTTAAATGCCAGAAGCGAAGGCGTAGTCTTCACACTGGGCTAGCCAAGAGGGCCACAATTCCGTGTCTGAGAAGTCGAAGGCCTCAGGCTGGCGCAGAGAAACACCGCACTACGAAGCCTGGTCATTCGATTCTGTAGATACCACGTCAGTACTGTCGGAGTCTCCCTTGCTGTTCATTGTGCAAGTCGCTGCTAGTGGCTGGAGGAGTGAGGGGACGGTGAGGAGCGACAGAGGGACGACACACTGGCACGAGTGACGGAAAATTAATCTTTAATCACATTTCAATACAAGCAGATCCAACAAACACAGAGGGCGCTGTCGTCCAGGCCCGAGGTTGGAAGTCCTCTAGCGACCTCTACAACTACCTATGTCACTAATACATCGCCATCACCTTAACCATCACCGCTATCGCCGCTATCAGTAACTATACTATTATCATAACCACCAAATATTGCATCTGCGACTATACCACTACCACTAACTGCAACTGTCACTTAATACCACTATAATTTGTGGCGTGTCTGACACGGGATTCAACCGTCCCGGGCGCGATTTCCCTCTCACCGTCTTGGCAGCTCCTGACAGGTAGGCTTTGTCAAGAGGTCTCGCAACGTCGCAAGGTCCACCAACCAATCACTGACCAGCATGTCTTCTGCCAGCTTTCATATGCCAGGCCTCCGTTGTCATGCATTTGATTATTAGCTACCTTCCTGCGCTAAGATTTCGCATAATTATGTCTATAATCCCTGCTCAGACATATCTCATCACAAGTAGAACGACATCGTCTCAGTGGCGCCATAGTTCGGCGCTCGACTAGTAAGCTGAGAGTCCAAGGTTTGATTCCGTTTTTGGCAGCTGTGTTTCGGTGGAGGCGTAGCGCAAGATAGGATAACCGAAGAGAGGAGGTGCGAAGAGAGGATAACCAATGGTCGCTTAGGCTATCAAACTGGATTCCAAAGGAAGGAAAGCGTAGCAGGAGGCGGCAGAAAGTTAGGCGGGCGGATGAGGTTAAGAAGTTCGCAGGGGTCAAGTGGATGCAGCTAGCACAGAACCGGGTTAATTGGAGAAATTTGGGAGAGACCTTCGCCCTGCAGTGGGTATCGTCAGGCTGCTGCTGATAATGATGCAAGATGTCATTGCAATGCGCGATGTCAGGGCCACTAAAGAACCGTCTGTGGTCAAAATTATCCTGAACCCATCACACTAGCATCCCTCATAACGAGAGTCGCTTTGGGACGTTAAACGCCAAACTAAACTAGAATTACCCTACGCGTTCACGAAAACATCGCCAAGAATTACAGGGTCTTAGATACCCCTTAAGATGTGAACGGTGAACGCCTAGTAGTAGTCGCCATTATTAGTCATTTTTGTCATTACTACTCTTTACTTCGCATTTTAGTCATTTATAATGAATTGTAGTCGTTACAAGTCATCGTTTACTCATTAAAAGTCATTAGTAGTCATTTTTGTCATTACAACTTATTACTAAGCATATCAGGGAGTGTCGCCAGGCCAGCTGGTACATGATCGCTAAAAAAGAGCGCAATTCGACAGAACAAAGGGAGTAAGACAACACAGCACTTCACTAACAACTTAAGAAAATTTATTGCATGCTTGTAATAAATAGAAAAAAAGGCCTTAAAAACGAAGCCATGAAACCGTCCCCTTGTCACTCCTTATCTTCGCTGCTGGTTCAGATAGATGATTTCCTTATTTGTTAGCGTCTACGATGGGGTGCTTGTGTAAGCAACCCATCATTTTATGCTAACAAAAATGGAAATCAGCTATCTGGACCAACAACGACGATAAGGAGTGACAAGAGCACGGTTTTATTGCTTCGTTTTCAGGGCCTTATTCATATTTATTGCAAGCATGCAATAAATTGTCTTCAGTTGTTAGTGAAGCGCAAACTGGGGGGGGGGGGGGGGGGGGTGCGGTTGTGTTACTCCCTGTAGCCTGTCGAAAGTACCCTCATTTAGTTACTAAGCTTACTTTGCCATTTCTAAACAATTGTAGCCGTTACCCGTCGTCATTGGACTTATTGGCCATTACAAGTGATGAGTTCTCTGTTATAGTCATTACTACTCATTACTTATATTATTTAGTAATTTCAAATCAATTGTACTCGTTACAATTTCTCGTTAGGTATATTGGTAATTACAAGACATTAGTTGTCATTTTAGTCATTCCTGGCCACCTGCGCATGGGTGCATGGTGCACCTGCCCTGTGGATTTCTGCCGAAATCTCTGGTGTAATAATCTGGACACCATCGACGTTGGACCCATCGGATTCTAATATCCAGAGGCATTGTTAACGCTAAGTTCACCCAGGTGGGTCTACATTTATCAATATTATGTCTGTTCGAGCTGCCACGCCGCCACCGCCGTGCTAAGCCTCGTCTCGATGCAACGCGGTTCGGCGGCAGCATGCATGGCCCAAGCCGCGGTTTCAGTGACAGGTTACGACTCCTCAGCTCTACAGTGGGTCAACGTGAAGACCTCGACCACAGTTCCCCTCAGTGAGGAGGACTGCTCGCAAGCCCGACTTCGTCTCCTTCAACAATAGGCCAAAGGCGCTTACCGGGAACAAAGATGACGCTGTCGGTGTTCGCCGCCGGTGCTATGAAGCCAGCTCCGTTGGCGCTCGCTCCCACTGGGAAGTAGCGCCCGCCACTTTGTAAGGCACGGCTATTTAAACGCCAGCATCCAAGTGGAAGCCAAGCGCCTTTCCACGCGCTTCGCGTGACGACTTCGTCGTCGTTCCTAAGCCAAGAGTTGCACTGGATATCTATAGAGGGAGAGAGAGAGAGAGAAACAACTTTTATTGCCAAAAGAGTGTGATCATTAAGGCCCGTCGGCCTGGCGTGGCCCCCAAGGGGGGGCGACACTCTGGGCCCACGAGACAAGCGCAAGCTGCGTCTTCTTGTCTGAGCAGGTAAGAAGTTGTCCCAGCTCTTCTCGGAAGGAGCTGGCAGTAAGGTACGAGGGGGTGGTCTTCCCCTACATCCCGAAAGGGGGTGTGCCAATGTGGCCGTTACTGCACAGACGCAATTGGGGCAAATGGGGTCGTATTTCCCGTCCGTAATCAGTGCCAATCTTGAATAACTGAGAAGGGAATGTGTTTGAAGTTTACGCAGCATGATGGCCTGGGCTCTGTCAAGCTCTGGATGGGGAGGCGGGAAGCGTCGTCTCGTCGGAGAGGCTCAGCTACGTGATCTCTCAGTGGGGCCCGTTTACGACGAAAACGTCATTGTTTGCGGTACGAAAACAGATGATACTGCTTGAAAACGTCTAGGCCCTCGGGAGCTGGAAGTCGCAGGAAGCAAGCTACTTTCCCACTGGAATCTTAAGGTGGCCAACGATTGCTGAGAGGGAGTGATCACTGGGCTCGCCAACAAAACGCACGCCTAGTTCCGTTTATGCCAATATAGGAAGATGGTAAAATCATGGACGTTCGCAATCTCGGCAGTTACACTGTTGCGATGGTGTCCTTTGCTGGGTCGGTGGTCCTCCGCCCAATCTGAGATGGCATCGAACCTATTCGTATTCGGCTACAAGGAAGTTCCAACGCTTTTGAGGTACGACACGGTTGGACACCGCACAGACTCGTGCTCTAGCCCAAACGCCGGCATATGGCCACGTTGCAGCCAAATCTTGACTCTAGCTGAAGATGACTGACACGCTTTTGTGTGCAAACCGCATACAACGGTCATCACAATACGGGGGCCCCGAGATGTACTTTCAAGTACCGCGAACCCACCCAGTCACTCCTGCCGTCGTCCTCTACACGGGGAAGCTTCCAAAACAATGGTACACTGTCGGCGCTAGCGAAGAAAGCAAAGAAAGCGCAAGCGCCAGCTGTCCGACCAGCCACCGCCTACCAACACTGCAGACATATGCTACCGCCGCTTTGCGTACCCAACTTGATTCCACAGCAGCCGCCACCTCATAGACCGTCTCACTTCCCACCTCTGGTACCTGCGGCACCGAAGGTGAGTACTCGAGGATAAGGGTCTCCCGGCTCCATGACTCCTTCACCCCCTCCTGCTGCTCCATAGCTTGAGATACGTCGACAGCGAGCAGGTAGAAGATTGCCCGTTATCGCCCTCAGCGGCTATGGAGGCCGCTGTGGCGTCGGATCGGTCGCGTAGCCATTCGCGTTAGAGGTCGTGTTCAAGCCATTCAAGCCTGATGCGTGGAGTTCGCTTATCAGATCGCGGCCCGTCCCGCGCAATTCGAAGCTGCTATCCAGCAAGCACTGGCCCCGCTAAAAGCACAAATCACACCAACGGTCCTCACCACGTTGCATGACTGACTCAGGCCCCAACTCGATAAGTTCTGTTACCATCGTGATTCCCGCCATCGTAAAGTCCTATGCTCAATTCATACTCAGGAAGGTGCCAGCCCCTCCATCGCTCCAGCCATAGCTGAGGCCTTAGTGGCTCTGTTGAATGAGGACGAATTCAGCTCTGAATGATCTGCAGATAGTCATGGCTAGTTCCAACATATGTAATCATTTCCTTCAAGCCGAACCCTCAGATATACAGTGAAACACTCAGTTTTGTATGGGTGGTCACTGCGCGGCGCTGCAGACTTTTCTGGTCACTATAGGGGCATCTCTGGCTGTTTTCGTCCTTCAGGAAGCAGGCCCGATGTCTGTCTCTCGGGGCACTGCACGTCCCAGTCACACAACTGAGCATGCATTCTAGTTACCCAATTGCACAGAGCACTCTCACACGACCTCGAAATCAACGATGACTACACCGAATGCTCAATGAGTAAATCCTTCCTTTGCGCTGCTTGGACCTTTCCCTCTATGTGCTCAACGTGTACATCCAGCCCCGACGACTCTGGGTCACCTTTGACGAGATTCTCTCCAAAGCAATCCGGCTGGCAGGCAAAGATCCACTCGTTCATTCCAACGTCCACAGTACCTAGTGGAGCTACCGCGAGGCAACGCAAGAGGCCGATGCTTGGCCGAGCTCATTTCTCAGTATCAACTCACGCCCCTTGCAAACCACGCATTCTCCTATTGTGTCGGTGCGTCCATAACACGCGACACATGCTCTGACCTCACCCTCAACAAATGCATTGCACACGCCACCTGGGAGAACCTTAACGATACCATGGGTAGCGACCACTGCGTACCTTGTGTCAGAGTTCACACACACGTCCAGCAAATGCTGGGATCAAGCCCAGCTAACACAGTGCCACCACTTCCGCACGGCTCCGTTCGCAAACGTTCTGCTAAAATAAGGGTGCGACATCTGAGATCAATACACCACTGGTTTGCAGCGCAAGCACACCTACACCCTTCATCTGACTTGACGGAAGGCGGCAGTCGACAACCACATCCATATATGGGAGGCCCGCCGCGGTCTCGTTTGTTGATGGCAGCGCACGCATAAGACGAACCACCGTTTCAAGATGTGCAATGCACAGTTCACTTCACAGGCTGAAGAATATGGTGTTCGTTTGGTTGACTCCCATTGGACCGAGCGTCGCAATTGAGCTGCCGGACCGGTGAGGTCCAACACCTCCTGAAAATTATTTCGCGCTCTCCTCGACACGTCCAAATTCGCGGCGAAACATAACGTAACCTAAAGCAGGCTCTACACAACTACTCGGGCACCAAACGTCGAGCTAGCTGAGTACCTGTGAGAGCGCTACTTATGCCGCACAGATGACCCACAAGGTCCCGAGTTCCAGTGTGCAGGGTAACTCAACACGGACCTCAACCCTCCTTTCGTACTCCATGATTTGAAAGTTGGTTGGTTGGTTGGTTTGTGGGGTTTAACGTCCCAAAGCAACTCAGGCTATGAGAGACGCCGTAGTGGAGGACTCCGGAAATTTCGACCACCTGGGGTTCTTTAACGTGCACTGACATCGCACAGCACACGGGCGCCCTGCTTTTCGCCTCCATCGAAAAGCTGCCGCCGAGGCCGGGATTCGATCCCGCGTCCTTGGGAACAGTAGTCGAGCGCCGTAACAGTCAGTAAAAATGAGGTGGGGTACGACTCCCGGTCGCAATCGCCTTACAGTTACACTGCTTACAAACCTACCCGACCAGGCGTGCACCAAGCTCCTTGAATACATCAGTCGGATATGGGACCTCCCCCCCTTCCAAGCGAATGGAAGGCCTTCCTCGCAACTTTCATTCTTAAGTCCAGCAAGACAGTACATTTTGATAACTTGAGACCCATTTCTCTAACGTCATGCTCTGGGGTACTCATGGGGACTATGGTTCCAGACCGGTTGTCTCCCTATCTCGAATCCAAGGGCCTGTTACCACATACGAGTTCCGCTCGCGCATGTAGGCCCAAGGCGTATTCCTAAAACCCCGCTAGGACATCATCTCTCCTAGGACCACCACACGCAGATATTGCACTAGACCTAAAGTGCGCGTTTGATAAAATAAAACATGGCAGCATATGACCATTCTCAGTTGAAGCAACTGAGGTGAAAAGGCGTTCAGCTACGTGCGGGACTTCCTCTCCCAACGGCAGGCTCTGCTGCGGATCGGCGATCACGAGTACGGACCTTACTGCATGGGAACCAGGGGTACTCCTCAGAGCACTGTGTTCTCGCCTTTGTTGTTCAAGATCGCAATGATGGAGTTATCTTCCTTCCTGCCGTGTGTGGGGAGAAAGCACAACCCAATGTGTGCCTACGACGTTACAATCTGGGCTAGTTAATGAAGCAGCGGTGAGATGGAGGACGACTTCCAGCAAGCCCTGACCATAGTCGAGACGTACGCCAACACGTGCGGACTCACTTGTGCCCCAGGCAAATCTGAACAAATTCACGCATGCTTGAGACCGACCTCAACTCAATGTGTACAACCCACTGGTCCTGCCTGCGAAGTTGACGAGATAAGTTTTGGGCTTACATATTTATCACTGGCTCAAAGCCGACACCAAAATCCCCAAAATCAAGCAAATGAGGGAAATGGTATAGGCCGTGTGCTACGACGCGTGTGTAACCGACGAGCGTGGTTTGCGCCGACGCGATGAGCACCGTCTCGCTCAAGCTTATCTCACAAGTCGTAACTTGTATGCGCCGTCGTATTTTCCCTTCAGTGAACCTAACCCAAAGATGTTAAACGCGTTATTCGCCAAGTCGTGAAACGCTGTGGGCCTTCCGTTTATCCCCCCCATGGCCCGCCTTGCGGCCCAGGGGTTGCTCAACCCCTGCTCGGAGTTGCAAGTGTCGCATGAGTCAATACATCAAACTGCAGCAAACGGGGCCAGGGTGCCATCTAATCAATCGCCTCAAAATAAGCTTTCCATATCCCGGAGCTGTGACGGTACCAGCAAAGGGTCGCACCCATGCCACACATCACTCCACACGCATGAGGGCAGAACAGCGCGTACTCGGGCGCTGTATGCACATGGTACCGAACCCGACGTGTTCTGCGTTCACATCATAGGCCCAATTCGGGCCACTACACGGCAGCTGCCATATTGTACCATGACTTGCAAACCAATGGGCTGTCCTATCATGCCTAAAGAGCCCACCGGGCTGAAGAAGTCTTTATCGCCTTCCCGGTAGCAGACCTCAAATGCAAGCCCTCATTATTCCCAAGGTTGTGAATTCAGACTCACGTTTCGCTTGGGAGAGCTATGCCAAGGGCTAGGTATGTCCTCTAGACTATAACATACTCGGCTCTAAGGGACCGACGGGCACAACAGATTAGCGCGGGCTCCGATGGAACGCTATGGCGAATGCCTTACAATGGCACTGCACTCGTGACGACAGGCGGGTCGTGGCAGGACTGCTCTGTTCTTTTCTTTCCTTTTCTTTTTTTTTTGTACACCGGGTTGAGCGCGCTGTCTCGACCTCGCGTGGGCAGGTGAGAGGCTCATTCAATGCAAACGCCCAATGAAAGGACGTGGCCCTAGGAGTTTTTCGTTTCCCTTTTTTTTATGAGAGAGAGGGTTTAGTCCTCTTAAAGTTGAAGGGGGCGCTGGACGTCGGAACGAACTAAAACCCCTTGATACTTTGAAAGTTACGCCAACGATTGAACTTTGCCGCCGCCGCGCTACCTCCTCGCCTCCTCCTCGCCCCTTGCGCGCCCCTTCGCTGAAGGCCGGCTCTCCGCCCGATTTTCTGAGCGACGATTGGTCTCCCTGCCGTTGCCCTTGGAAACCAACGCGCGTCCGGCGTTTTCCTCGCGTTTTCTTTTTCCTTCGCGCCATTTTTCTCCTATTCGCGGCGAGCGAATATTGCGCGCTGTGCCTGTGCTTTTATTGCAGCGTGCAAGCTCTATGCCGTGCTGTTGCGCGCACAACTGCAGCAAGTGGCCTGAATATGGTTATGCGGTATTCATGATACCTCAAGGCAAGCGTGACGGCTTGCGCAAGAGTCAATGGATTCACAAGATTAGTCGAAAGAAGTTTATTCTTAGAAAGAACAGGGTTATTTGCGACGTAATGCGCCTTTCTCACGCCCCGTAATAACGCGTCACCTGACGCTGCGTTTTCTATTCCTGCTTGCTCCTCAATATTTTTGCGGCGGCAACATGTTCATTGTATAAAAATAAGGTTGTCCTCTGCAGCATGCTGAATATTCTGCGAGGCTCCAAGGCTCCATCATTTCACACGCTGTCGACATCTGTAGTCAGAAATACGGCACTATAATCTGCTTTTTGCTGTCAGTGATAACTGGAAAAGTAAGTCTCTCGATTGCATTTGTCGCGATTATGCTAGGATCCCTGGCCTCCTTCACTAAAAATCAAAATTGGGGCTTGTAGAGGAGCTAGTCTTTCCAGCTTGTACTTGTAGTGTGCGTCGGTTACTCAGGAGCAATGAATGCTGGCCCTGAAAAAATTCTTTCGCAAGTAAACCCGAGGTATTGCGGGTAATCTGCACTATTTAGGTCGTACGGCAATTTTTTTTTTTCAACTCTTTAATGTGTCTTGCCATGCTTCGACGCACGCGTGGGTTAAAAAGTATGCGTTCGTTTTATCATGGATACGGCCAATGTGCAAGGGGTGTTCACATGATCACACACGCTTCACTTTGACATGACTGCTAGGCATTGGCAGGTTACCTTCGCTTTGAAAGCTGGAGCTCTAAAATCGCGATTCCGCGTATTCATTTACTGCGAGAAACGTTTTCCCATGGATGTCAAATCAGCCGGAATCATTGCATCAATTTTCTGTATTTACGAAACTTAATCAATCAATAATAATTATACTTATGATGTAAAAATAGGGGAACATTTTGCGAGCAACAATTCTTTGCACTGTAACATATTACTCATTTCAACTGTATGCAAGAAGATTTTTTTTTTTTTTCACCTAGCCTGAGTGATTAACTCATCGCTCTATGTTCTAGCTACATTTCACTGAAGACCGGTTTGAGCCGCCAATATTACACGAACTCGAAAAAAAAACTGAGGCCCAGCGCAGTTCCATCAATTTTTTCTCACCGACCTGTCCTGAAGCAAAGGAAGCCTCCTCGACAGAGACATGAACCTCGCGCTGATAGCAGTCAGTTATTTCTGCGGCTTGCTCTTTTCCCACCTCCATTTATGAGAAAATAAGGAAGTATAAGAATTAAAAGTCAATGTATAGTTGTCTCGTCAGATATTATGAGGTACTAGAGATATGACTGACAACGTAAGTCAATGAAAATTGAAGTATATCAATGGGTCAGGGACGGCATCAGATTAAATAGTGATGGTTAGGAATAGTGATAGCTAATGATGGTGACTGTTACGGATAATAATAGTAAAAGATAGTAACAGGCCCGGATAATGAGGTGATAGTGTTCGTTGCGAATAGTGACAGTTATGATAGGTCACTTGACGGCATTAGTAGATATAGTGATAGATAGGATAGCGATAGTTAATGAATTGGCAGTTATATGCTTTCTCATTTCCGCACGTTGAAGACTTATGTGCCCCCTGTTTTTTATTTGATTGTTGCGTTCAATGAAATTACGCTCTTTTACATAGCGCATGAGGCCACAGCATGCTTGCCCCAGAAATTCAGTGTGTCGGCAATAGGGCCCACCACTTCTCCCAGTGTACCCTGCTGTCTTTTAACCACACGCGAAGTCAGTGAGTGGCCGCGTACTCATAAAATTATTTAATTCCTCCATCAGCATCATATCAAGACAGCCGTGACAAACCTGCTCCTTGCCTCGAAGCGGCAAGGAACAGCTCGAAGTTTGGTTTTATACAAAATTAACTAATTAACGCAGATTATTGCGGATCGCTAACTAGCACAGTGCCATTACACTTGGCCTAAGCTTTCCAACGGTATACGGTTCGATGTTGCAGGTAAAATTTTGATTTTAATTGCAATTTACTAAATATCAATTAATTTGGCCCAATAATTGATCAAAATACGTGTACGATTAACCAATAATCCAATCTCATGGTTGATCACGTGACATATACTATGCTTAGGCAGATAGCTTGACAGTAGCGAAATAGACTAAGTCCTGCTTTGACCTTCTCTGATCTTGAAGTTCAAAGCACCAGCCTGAACTGTTTCCCGAAGTTTTACCGCGGTGACAGATTTCACGCTTAAAAAAAACAAACACAAAGTCAGAGGCAGTACTAGACTAGATGCACAAAGTAAAACACCTTATCATGTGACTTAAAAAGTGTTTGCAGCACAGAACTCGCCTGAAAGCTTTGTTTATCAGTATTCCCCATTCAAACAGTTCTAAGAAATCAATCAATTCATGAACATTATTTCGGCATTCTCAATGCTTTTCTCGCAATGTTTCAAAAATTTTGTGCACTCCTGGAGCGTAGACCTGGCCCAAAAGCTCGCGCTTCACTCACTGCTGCGGCCGGCCGGCGGGCGCCAAGGAGAAAAAGCGTGTCGTGCGCAGCGCTCACCGCCGCCGCGCGAGGAGAATCGAGGAGGAAAGTATAAAATTCAGTTTTCTTCTCGTCAACTCCTGCCCTCAAGTCTTCGCTCATACCGTTTCCGACGGGGCGTCTCTGGCGCAAGGAACTTCCGCTGCAACACGGTATACCGTCTCTGACGGCGCACCCCTGGTGCACAGGGCTAAAGAACCACCAACCAAACTCCACTTCAGCAATGCCGTCAGATACGCTAAACCGTTACCTAGACGCGTCGTGCGAGCGCCGGACCCCAAGAAACGAAGCTGCGATTGAGGCGCACGAGCGCTTATTGTCGGACACCTGCTTCCCTGTCCTCCCGAACCAATGAGCACTACAAGACAGACAAGTCAGTTTCCTCTGCCGGCTAAGGGGCTGTCGAAGAAACGCATTCTGCGACAACTATAAACAAATGAACACCTACTGGCGTCCTGCCAAGGCTGCTAGCTATGATCTGAATCGTGCATCCTTTGCGCCTAAGATGTGACCTATGTTCTCTATCCTATACTGTGTGCACCTGTCAACGACAGTCTCCACTCCCCTCCCTACCCCATCTGTCCCTAAGAGGCTTGAGAGACCTTCCTCCTGGAGTGCTCGAGTGTGGAGGCACAAGTTGGTCTCGCACACCGGGCTCGAGAGACAGCGGGATATTGCGGCATTCTGGACTTGGGAAGTGGACCAAAAAGATACCGGCACACACTACCTACGCCGGCTCAACCTCTTTGTTACACAAGATATTTCTCTCTCTACTCATTACAAGGTAATTTAGTCATTTTTAATTAGTAGTTGTCCTAAGGAATATTTGTCATTGCAAGTGATTAGTTATCATTTAATCATTACCACACATTACTATGCATTTTAGTCATTTTAACCAGTTGTAGTGAATATAAGTCATCGTAAAAAGTATTGGTCATTGCAAGTCAGTAGTAGTCGCTGCAAGGTCAGCTTAATGTTTACTACTCATTGCTAATTATTTTAGTCATTTAATTCTAATAAATTGTAGTTGCTACAAGTCACTGTTATATATATTTTGTCATTAGTAGTCACTACAGGTCATTATTAGGTCATTTTAGTCATTATTACACATTACTAAACATTTTATTTACTTTTAATCAGTTGTAATCAATACAAGTCGTTGTTAGACATATTGGTCATTGCAAGTCAGTTATAGTCACTGCAAGTCATTAGTAAGTGATTTTAATCCTTTCTTCTCATTATTAAAAAACCTGTCATTTCTAATCATTTATAATCATTACAAGTCATTGTTAGACATATTTTGTCATTACAAGTCATTAGTAGTCACTGCAAGTCATTAGTAGGTAATTTTAGTCATTACTACTCATTACTTATCATTTTAGTCACTTCTAATCAATTCTAGTTGTCACAAGTCATTGTTAGACATATTGGTCATTACAAGTCATTAGTATTCACTGCAAGTCATTAGGAGTCATCACAGGTCAATAGTAGGTCATTTGTCATTACTACACATTACTAAGCATTTTAGTCATTTTTAATCAGTTGTAGGCAATACAAATCATCATTAGACATATTGGTCCTTACAAGTCATTAATAGGTCATTTTAGCTATTACTACTCATTACTAATCATTTTAGTCATTTCTAATCAATTGTAGACGTTAACAAGTCGTTGTTGGACATATTTTGTCATTACAAGTCATGAGTAGATCATTTTGGTCATTACTACTCTTTAGTAAGCATTTTAATTATTTCTAATCAACTGTAGCAATTACAAGTTGTCGTTAAACATCTGAGACATTACAAATCAGAAGTTATTAGTCCTTATAGCATCTATCAATCGCTATTAAAATTTGTTTATTGTGAGCCATCACTATCAATCGTTTTTCCTTCTTTAATCTGTCTTTATACGGTGGACATTTAATGATGATGCGTCTGGCAGTCACGGCCGCTAGTCTTGTCCAGCGATCTCTTTCTGCCAATGCACCATGGGCCTAGAGAACCTTAAAAATGGCAGTGGTTTAGCTCCGGTTAAACCTAGTTGAGATTCGAAAGCAACAGCTGCATGGCTACTTTTAGGATACGCTAAGGATAGCTTAGGCTACACACTGAGCAATGGCCGGGCTCTCCTTCCTCATAGTTGGTCAACATGTCCGCGTGATCCTAGCTATATATACACCACACACCTCTTCACCCCACAATCAGCGGAGAGAGTGATGTGCAGCTGGCGCCGGCTGTAGTTATGACGTCACTTCTCTGGCACCGGTGGAGCGCGCGGAAAAGTGCGGCCGAGATGGCAGCTCCGACCCATCAGCTGCTGCCTCTGACATCACATGGCACCTTACGCCTGCGCAGCTTGACCCATGCTGTGCCACATGAAACGGCTCGACGACTAGCGTAGTGTTGCTTTCGCAACAAAAAAGTTCAGGAGGCACTTTGGCTCACTAAAGGCTGCTGTACACTCGCTTTTCGGCCAGTTCTACAAGCTTGCGTTCCGCACGTTTTCTGTGTGTATGTGTTGTGTTGGGGTTTTTGGCACATAAGCGACTAAGGCTATCATGCGCCAAGAACAAGGTTATTTGTCTTTACTTTTTGGATGTGACTAATCCATTTTTAAATTGTTATAACTTGTTAAGTATCATTGCTTCCGTTAGGAACCCAAAAATGTGAGAAAGTTTGGCAATTGTATCTTCTCTCAAAAGCAGTCTGGGATGAAAAGGGATCTGTTCATTGTAAAACGATGCAAATTATTTGTCTTAATTTCTCTGGTGCATGAGTAGAATGTGATTTATTGTTATTTCACTTCCTCACACTTCACATAAGGGTTTGTCTTCCTTTTAAAAAATGAAGCCATGCATTAGGTGCGTGTGCCCGATGCACGTTTTTTGTCTGCCTGAGGACATGATGCAGAAGAGGTTTTGTATGATTATTTTTCTAACAGCCGGTCAGCTGGGCAGTTCCAGCGTCCCGATTGACGTGCCCAGGCATCGTCTTCTGTCCAATAGCATGCTCCCTCAAATGACATTCAAAGCTGGTGTGCAACAGTGCTGCATGGTGCTATCGATTTCAGTTGTCTCGGCACAGTTCGCTTGCTTCGAAATCACCATGGCATGGTTTTTGCTGTGCTCATGGGCTCTCGTCAGCTGCCAAATGAGTAGTGCTTCAGTGGAACTCTTGAGTGGTTACATGACCACCACCATAAATATTAATTGGCCTTTACTTGCACGGTTCCTACCTGCAACACCATCGTTTGTTCACTTTTCTCACATTTCCAGTAAGCCTTCGCTGATTTATCCAGATGTCTCTGCACCGAACTTAAATTATACTAGTTGTGAAAGTAGCACGCACTGGTCCCGTTGATGCCAAGTTTTATGTGCGCAGTGAGAATAAATGATGAGAGTCTGCAATTGCGACATTCACTAGGCGTTAAAATCATGAATGTTGAAAGAAACATTCTTAGAGGAATGATATGACGGTTCGGCCATGTATACAGAAAAGGGATACAAAAAAAAAAACAAATAAGATGTAGTGAAGCTTGAACCAGCGCAACCCGAGAAAGATAGCCAATATGGAGGAGGATCTAACAGTGAATAGTTTCAAGTGTGAACAAGTGCAGCTCTCTTTCGACTTCCACCACACCCCCTAAAGTAAAATTAAAATTAAATATGGGACAGAAATATGAAAAGCAAATGGAGGCTCAATAGCATTACCTGAAGTTAAAACAGCTCACTCACAACTGATTGAGTCCTTGGATGAATTTCAGGGCTGTAACATGGAAGCTAAAGCATGAGCATTTCGGCATGTGACATGTTAAGCTATTTCTATGTGTGAATACAGCCAGGGTAATTATTGCCCAGGATGGAAATTAAGGTATTCATATCAGCTGCAGTTTGCCCTGCTGTTACTACATGTTTTCACCACGTGCTACTGCTTTATGAGAACATTGATGTCGGGTGAATGCAATTTATTTTCATTTGAGATATGTTTGTACAATAAAACACAATTTTTTAATCTGAGAGTTCCCAAAATCAAATCCTGGCATATTGTGTGATGTACTTAAAACAGAGGCGGCTGTGACATTAAGACAACTAAAAAAAAAAAAAAAGAACCATGGAGTGTGTTATATACCAGGTGTCCTAGCTTTCAAAAAGTCGATGTGCCCTAGCCCAGTGAATTAATCCAGCTGTGAACTGTTGAGAGTTGCCTAACCTAGAGTGGCGTTTTATTGTAGAGCCTTATAATGATTAAGACTATATAGTTAACATTTAAATTATTGGCTTCAAGAACAATTAGTATCAATAAGGAAGTAGTAAACCGTCTTCCAAAACAGCTGACAGAAATGTTTGCACCAATTTGATTTCTATTTTGCAGAATATTTTTTTCATAATCTTAACCGGCAACAAGCACAATAAAGAAAGCATCTGCATGACAGCAATTAGATTCAATGCCCAGAAATGTGGCTCAGATCCCAAAATCTGCTTTCAGAAGTGCTCTCCATGGTGTGGCTTTGCATGATGTGAGAGATGTGAGAGCAGCTAGTCATATGGTAGCTTGATTTGGAAGCCAGTGAATCAAGCTATGGAAATCATATCTTGATGCAAACAATGCGGGTAGCTATTATTCAACACTACCTACAACTTCAGAACTGATGCTTTGCTCCTGTGGCCAGTAAATAAAGAAGTCATTAATTAGTTCTCACTAACCGCAGAAAAACCAAGGCAAATAGAAAACCATGGGAAACTAGGGCAATCAACTCTAAACAGCTCTCGGTTGGTTTCACTAGCCTAGACCACTGTACCTAATTTAATGTTTGATTTAATTTACCCGGGATACTTGGTATGCATGGTTTGCCGAAATAAAGATGGGTAACCTTTCCTCTTGGGGCCACCTTCAAGTGAAACGATCGAGACGCAGCTGTGGTTATAACTGATATGGTGAAAGCTGGTATGCTGCCCCCCCTTTTCCCCCCTCAGAAGCCTTCTAGCAAGTAAAATTTTTCTCTGGCCATTTTTCAAATCAAGATATAAAGACCTTGGAAGCAGAACACTATTATTAAAGCTATATAGCCATGTATACATGGGCTGGAGAGCACTGGGTCGAGTAAGCGTCGAGTAAGCGAGGTCACCATTACTCGAACCTCTTGGTGTCTACATGAACTCACTTTCTAGCAAGTATCACAGTGGTGCGTAGCGTCGAGATTTGAAGTTATTGTGCAAGTTTTTTACTCGTATTTGCTTTTGTTGCCTTTTACTGTCGACAGCTTCGATTATTATTTTTTATCGTTGATGAGGGCTAAAAAGCATTCAACTTCGCTGGTGCTCCTCGCCACTCCGGTGGCTTTTTGGTTCCAAAGTTCGCCGTAACTCGACTCCCTGACTCGACAGCGTCTCCATGCTTTTAGACAAGTGGGTCAAGTGAGTTAACCTACCCTTTGCAAGCAAGTTAATGCGACCCGCTACGTGCCTATTTTACTCGACCCGACTGCACACACATGAACCCGACAACTGATTTTTTACTCAACAGGCTTACTCGACCTGACTGTTGAGTCCATGTATACAGGGCATATATTGTAAGCTGAATATAAAAATGATTATATATGAATATTGCTCACAGAACTGTTGTATGCAAAGCATACGTTAAACATTTACTATGTTTGCCATTTATTGTTCAACAATAAGTGCACGGTATAGTTTGATAATTACAAAGTAAACAAGAAATCGTTTATATTCTTTTTTTGGTTAAAAGGAAGCCCTTTTGCTCCCCTAGAACCAAACCCTGGAGCTGCCACCACCGTGATATGCAAAGGATTGATTACTTGGCATACATTACATTAACATGTCCTGCATGGCATGGACCGTGTCATGCTTTGCCAGGTCATAGTTACTTGAGGTGTAGATTTAAAGTTGCTATGCAAGGAAAACAGACCTCCACTTAGGTCATATTGCACATTGAAAAAACATGCAACATGTAACAATGTTCTCTTGAACAAACTAGCAGAAATTCTGCAACCTTTTTATCTACAATGACAGATCCTTTGCTTCCTGCATCTGCTTTCACTCAGAAGAGAGGCCTAAAAAATTGGCTTCATCAACATTACTATTCAGAATTCTGTTGAATATGCCTCTTCAGGGATGTGAAGCGTGCAAGTTGCATTTGTCACTGCTTTTACATGGATTCAAGCGCTATGCCAGTTGTAATTTTATCTCTAGAAATCTACTGCACAACATACATTGTGCTCAATATTAAATGAAGTGCCATTCTTGATTGCCAGTGTAATGCATTCATTATATAGGTTGGTAATGCATTGAGACTAAGTACATAGGTAGAGTCAGTATAAATAATGTATGTGCCATATGCAATGCTCAAATAGTCCTGTAGTCTTTTATCAGATGCTTTACATTGGAAGGGGGTCCATGCTTTTGGGATAATGACGAGAATAAGCAGCACTCTGAGGCCAATGTATATGAGGTGGGCAACTAAAGTGTGCATTACAAATGCACATACACACTGCTTCCTGTGTTGTCAAAACAACATCATGTCAGTATAAAGCCTACATCACATTATTTGTCTAAGCAGTTGTCCAATGAACTTAACTCATCCAAGTTATGCAACAAGAAAGCAGATTTTAATCACAATAATTTAATAAATTTTTTTCTTTCTTTTTAACCAAATGTTTTTATGCTCAACATGGCTTAGATAGACCAAAGTGTCCATATGATGAGGCACCATTCCTTATGGTGTGCCTTTTTTCATGAGCCTAACCTCCCGCCATACTGTACTACTTTTTCTTTTTGTTGGCATCGCGTCAAAAGAATATATATATATATA
This sequence comes from Amblyomma maculatum, assembly GCF_055883805.1. Taxonomy (NCBI): domain Eukaryota; kingdom Metazoa; phylum Arthropoda; class Arachnida; order Ixodida; family Ixodidae; genus Amblyomma; species Amblyomma maculatum. Next base: position 117,858,351 of record NC_139344.1, read on the forward strand.
TATATATATATATATATATATATATATATATATTATATATATATATATATTAAAAAAAAAGCTGATGTGGTGAAAGTGTTGTGTTCATTCTAGCCTAGAACACAACAGAAGTCTGTTCATTCGACCGATTCATCCCACAGATACTTATTGCATACATAGGAGCACATAGCCAGCAGGAAATATAAATAAATAAACAGGAAAGTATTCTCGAAGTGACAGCTACCGTAAAAGTACACAGATATTTTCACTGTTTATACAGTACCGTCGAGCACCCATATAAGCACAAAGCACAGACCGCAGAATAGTGGCAAGTAGCTCGACAGCAGTGCAGCTAACGTCGTTTTGCGGACAATGTCGTTTTCGAAGGGCTCGCCGCACCATGGCTGGGCGCACGCACGGCATTTTTCAAGCACAACACACACGAACCGCGATCAACACGGGTGATCGACACATCCCGGAAACAACGTCGTGGGCTCGTTTCTGTCACGGTCACTGAGACCAGCGGAACGGATGCCCGACTAGCTGTCACCAAGTTAATTTTAGCATTAGGAAAACAGTGTGACGAACTTTGCAAGCATGGACATTCTCTAGCTAGGAGGCAGTCGCTCGAATCGTAAACACTTTCTCAACTCATGCACAGACACTTTTCGATGCGCTGTGGAGCCGATTCGTGCGCACGAATATCCCCGTGAACTACTGTAACTGACCGACGGCCGTGAAGATCCTCGCGGGTATTAGAAACAAGCGATAATCGCAAACACATTGTGACATCGGTGCCACGTACACTTCGTCGGTTGGAAGATCGCTCTTTTTAGCTCAACACACGATTCTAGGTTTGAGGGGAAAATGTTCACAGTCGATAGGAACACTACTATTAGCCATGCGCGATAAGTATTATTGGTTTTTGCGGCAAAGCAACAACCACCATCTAAGCATCGCTTGTCACTTCACATCGTTGGCGGCCATATTGCCCTGGCACCCTGCCCTGGCCATAGGGCCTGGTGCGCTGCAGCTTTGGCCGAACATGTGGCGCCGTCTGGGAGGCGCCGCTGTAAAAGGCGGCTGTCTGGATCCGCAACCGGGGGTAGCGCCGACGCTGTGTTCCGATTTCTTTTTGGTTCCCCGTAAGAATAAAAAATAAACAGCGACTAAAACAAGGGCCTGTACTTACTTAGTCATTTCGAATCTCATATCGCACCCATTGCTTTTCGTTCCGGCTGCGCATTTCCCACTTTTTTTTTTTTGTACAGTACTTGACGCTAGGTTTCTTTCAAGCATGCACGAGCGATCGCTTGTTTGTATCGAGCGCGCAACACGCGAAAAATACACACAAAAAAACGGGTCTTTTTTTTTTTTTTTACTTCTGGACCCAACTCGAGCTCTAAAAGTTGTAACTACTAAAAGTTGTTGTAACCAGCGCTGGCAGGTCTTCGGACACAGCCTGTGTTGTAGAGAGCGCGGAGCCTTCCTGCCCAACGGGAGCTTTTTTTTTTTTTTTTTTTTTTTCTATCGACTTCCTAATGATAGTTTCCAGCTGTTCTCGGTGCTCGCTTTTGGGAAGCCTAGCCTGACGTAAAAGAGGTAGAAGCACGACATGGAGAGCGAAGCACATTGCAGGAGTGCGCGCTTGCTGACTTCACACACGTTCATGGCTCCCCGCAAAGAGAAAACGTCCTTTTAAACTAACAGCTCGATCTGCTGTTGTGTTTATGGGTGTCGTAATAGGTATAAAAAAAACCGTCGGGAGGCAATCGAAAATCAAGTTGTTTTTTTTGCGGTTTCCTTGGAAATCATACGAGAGCGATGTGTCGCATCGTTAACAGTGGCACCCGGCCTTGCAGATGCAACTGGCACCCGTCATATTGAGTGGGTTTGCCAACAACTACATACGAAAAAAATTAATTACATATGTGATGAAAAGACGCCGAAAGGGCCGAATAAAACTTACCTCCAAGCTGACTTCGTAGAAGGCGGTTTTCATTTCGTTAGCGCATTTTCTGAAGATATCCGAGGGCCCTTCTGCACTGTGAAGTTCCCCGCGCACTCCACGCACGTGCTGGCTTCGTACAGTTTCTGACCGCGCACCAAGCAGTTATTCTTAAATCAAGTCTCAACATTCCCGATCACGCGAAATCCCCCGAACAGCACGCGCTGTGGAGCTTGCTCAGCTATGGCTGTTTTTCCGCGCACTGAACCGTCACCACTTATTTCGACGCATCGAGTGGAAAATAAAAACTACGGTAGAACTGCCGAGCGCCGAAAAAGCACGTGCACGCAAGGCTCGACGCCTTAGGGTACATCTCCATATACAGCCTGCTCGTCCCGTTGATTTTTTTTTTTTTAAGAGCCTTTCTATTGACCAACGGAGCCCAGCTCTCGGCTGTCGCTTCTGGGGGGTCTAGCATGCCGCTTCCACATACACTGCCACCGAGGGGAAAAGCCAGTGCTGCGCATTGCACACTGGCTTAGTTTTTGTTTTATTTATGTCTTTACTTTCAAAGTGCCATATTGTTCGGGTTCCGAATTCCTACTTCAAAGGAAAAAAAAAAAAAAAACGTAGAGCCGCCAGCAGAAGCGCTCGCGCGCCGACGATGCGCTGCGCCCAAAGCGCCGGCGGCCGTCTCCCAGACGGCATGAATGGGTAGCGGCTTTCTTCGCTTTGTTTTTGGTTTATTTTTCAACACGCACACATGGTACATGTGTCTGGTATGTACGCGTGTGACACGAGGCAGGAAATGACCGACAAAAGTTTTCTTCTCACAAGGTTTCTGCCGAGAAGAGTAGACTTCGCGTTCACTCCGCGGCCTCTCTTCGACGAGCAGACATACCACATATGGGTGCGCCGGCGGGAGGTGGCGCTACTTGTTCCGGAGCAGTGGCGCCTCCATACCAGCGCACTAGGCCCTCCCAACAAACGGATGCGGCGCGAGGGGGAAAACAAAGATGGAGAGAAAGAAGAGGCCGTCGGCTGGCTGTTACGAGCTGCGGCCGGCACCCCCGCCTCGGCGCCCGTGTCCCCGTGTTGTGGTGGCAGTGCATGCGATGCGCGTTGTTGCGTGGATGTGTGTGCGCGCTCTTGTGCTATACTTGTGCCGCGAGTCTTCTCCAAAGACCGCATGAAGCTTTGCGGTCTTTGGAGAAGACCGCAGAGAGCGGTATGTAACAAACCTACCGCTTACATGCAAATCGGCCCCGAAATGCGATCTATTTTATGAGGTAACCCAAGCCTTGTATTTCGGCAAGATCCCCACTAAGGTACGACTGTATTACTTAACGCCGTCCGGTGAGCAAAGACCTGCATTTAAAAAAAAGCAAACCGTCCGCAGCTGTGCTTTCTGACCGCCTCTACTGCGTGCAGACACGTTCCGCCATGCATGCAGTGAGAATGATTTGTGCATTTCGCAAAGCGACAATGAAATGAAAGTTCGGATATTAAAAACACTTGGCTGCTTTCGGGATGACGTGTTTTGTTCTACTGACAGTAATGTGCGGCTTCTGCAAGCTCTAAATGAAACAGCTATGATTGAAGTTTGGTTATGTGTAAAGCACGAAGTTTGTTACTCGTCCGCTTTCATGAATGACATGCACGCCCTTTTTTATTTGATCTTGGAAACCAATTCCAAAATTTGGAGATCGCCCGCACTATCATCAGAGGAAGTGACCTTTACAGTATGAGACATTGTTTTTGTATGCTACTTTTTCGATAGATGACAGCCATGTGGCACTTTTCAGAACAATCTTGTTTGCGTTATGCCCCGTTGCCATCTGCTGCCTCTGACTACACTCACGAGTTTTGTTTCGTTAATTTGGTTACTAAACAGCGTTTTGTTGCTATTTTGGTGTGGTATAAGGGGTTCAACTTCTAAAAGCAAGTTTTTTATTTTTTTATTTTTTTTTTTTTTTTGCAAACAAAGTAAGTGATAAAAGTTTAATGACAATTTGTTGCTACAATATATTAATCCATTTCTCTCCACCACCAGCCCAAAGTGCCATGTCCGGTGAAGGTATATGCCTATACTGATCAGTTAAGCGAGACAGAATGCATGAAACAAAGTCGGTGACAGTTTTCACATAGAGGAATAGACAAGAAGTAATTCATTTGTAGCCAATGTGCATGAAGCAAAAAAGGTACTATCATTGGCATGTTTTAACCTTTGCAGCATATCTGCGCTCTTGCTGCCCATGCAGCCACTAGTTGCTACTGTTACGATATGGACAAACTGTCCCGATGAACTAGAATTCTGGCAGGATTATCCACAATCACTATAATATTTGGCTTCTGCTGTGCCTTGGTTGTATAGTCCTTCCCCCTAGCAATAGCAACACACTTTCACCACTAGTGCATCAAGTGAAAGTTGCTGCAGCAGCAACCTTGTGCCACTCTTAGGATAAATTAAATTTGAAGGGAATAAACACTGCATGTGATAAATAAGACACCAGTGGAGTGCACATCAATAGAGTGCCCAGATGTACCATTCACAGTAGCATACTGCACCAGTGAAAACTGTCAAAAAGTGTGAGAAGCTCATAGCCAACTTTATTATAAGCGGAACGTATTTCAGCTCCATCATGCAATGAGTTGCAAGACGAGAAGCGAAACTTTTCCATAGACGTATCATCAATAGTAGTATTTAGTTGGAAATGTTGCAGTAAGGTGTTCACTTGGCACGAATGGTCTGAGGCTAAGGTTGATGGAAACTGCCTAGCCGGTGTCATCGTCCAGAAGAGCCAGACTTTTTCCATGGCCACAGTGGAAAATGTGAAGTGCTTCCGACCTTCTCCTTTCCTACTTTTTTTACCCTCCATCTTTGTTTATACATAACTTATTTTTCATTTTCAATTCAGTTTCACTGCTTCATTAACATAAACTTGTATTTTTCACATTGAGAAAAACATCCATGAGCAATTTCATTGCTTTAAAATATGGACCTCTGTTAAGAACTTATTCCTGCTTCATTTCTTCACATGCACCAAAAAAAAAAAAAAAAAAAAACATTAAGCTCTCGTGTCGTAATTTCTGGATGCATAAACAATACTGCCCTACACTGTCACTATCTGCAAAAAATCTGTTATTGTGTCCTGTAAAGCTGGAAAAAAGGTACAAAATTCTTGTGATGCTCAAGTTGGCAGACAATCCCTGCATATTGTCGATTTCAGTCATACTCCATGTCTGTCATCTTAAAGTAGAAGGGTATGAAAAGTGAACCAGATATGATTAACGCAGCCTTTTTGATATATTTTGTTCTCAGTGACTTATGAATACACAGCTTTCTAAGTATATTTTCTGTCACATATGGCCCCTATAGCCAACATGATTACATGGTTTTGAAGAATGTCAATTTGGGCTAAATAGTGCATACTGTTCGAGACTGAAAATGAAAAGACACAAGAGAGAATGACGCAGGACGAGCACTAAATTCATCTGACCTTTATTCACTGCCAAGGCAGCAAATATATAGAAATTTTAAGGCATGCGCATGAACAACAACACAACGCATTAAACAAACCGTTCAAGATATGTCATCTCGGTCTTGAAAAGGTGAACCGATGTACCACTCACACGCTTTCCTTCTCTTTCTTATGTGAAACGCCTCCAGGACCTCGCGTGCCTTCAAATCTCTACTTCTGCCCAGAATCTTTATCTCATGAAGCCGTGGTTCACATATCTTTCAGTGCACGCATATTTTTTCCCCCGGTGCATGTTTTGCCGCTCAGTTGCACACGAAGCAATTTGCAAATGCTGTGAAAGATGTGCACCTCCTGGTTCTTTTTGTGATAGTGCATGCTCAGCTGCACGGTCATTCACACGGCGCCTCGATTGGCCCACATAGGCTTTTCCGCAGGCCAGTGGTATCTCATATACTACTCCTATGCAGCACTTCACGTACTGCTTGCCATGTTTTTTGCTGCAAGCGCCCTCCTTTTCATTGCTCGCAATGCGCGCGCATAATTGTGAAAGCTTTCGTGGAACCTTTTTCACATTGTGCGGAACCCTGTGAACATAGGGTACCACTTCTGGTTTCACGCTTGACTTTCTTGTCTCGCACGACTTTTTGAACATTACACGTTTGGTTTTCCTTAGGAAGGCTTCAGCATCACCAGTGATTACCGAGCTTGGAAACCCCGCCATAGCAAATCAATCCACTTGCTTTTCAAAGCTCGCCTGCATAGTATGTTCACACGACTTCACAAGAGCAGACCCAAGGCAGAGGTTAGCAATAGCGCGTTTCACAGTCTTTGAATGAGCCGAGGAATAAGGCAGCAGCTCCTTCCGTGCTCGAGGCGAGTATTGCCAACACACATGATGCTCGCCAAAGGTAATACTTAAATCTATACTTAAACTGAAAATATCCTCGCAAAGGGAGTTCACGGGTAAAACACAATCCCTGCCCCTCTTCTTGAAAGTTGGCTAAAACTGGGCTTACAGCATCTGTGTAGGTCAAATCTTTCTGTTCTTTAAAAACTATTAGAAAATCATCAACATACCTGAAAACGTTTAGTACTTTCTTCTCAGTCAAACTGAGTTCTAGGGTGCGGTCATTAAAGGCTAAAAAAATGTTAGCACAGGGGCTACGCAGGATCTCATGCAAATCCTTCGTCTTTGTCGGTAAAAGCTGTTATCAAAAGTTACAAACGTCACACTGAGATGAGATTATACCAGCTTCATAAAATTACTAATTGACACACCTGAGGAGTTCTGAAATCAACTGTGCCGCTACTCTCTATGGCATCCCTTACAGAAGTGAACAAGGAAGGCATCGTGGGGCACAGAATAAAACAAGTTCTCGACATCGACTGAAAACACATATCCAATGGATGCATTTTCCTCGAGAAACTTAACATCTTTTGAACTTTTGGTATCAAATGGATAATGAACATTAAGAAAAGTGAGCTGCTTCTGCAGTATTTGCTGAGAACATGCTGCCAAGTACCATTCTCACCGACTACTGTTCTAAAGAGAACCGAATGTGAGAATGGTACTTGCCATGTTGCTGGAGAGTCTGGGGCTTTTTGGCATGTTTCTGATGGGTTTAGTTGTGGCTGCAATCATCCTTTCATGAACAGAACACCTGCCCTGTTGGCTGATAGACAGGCACCTTATAATCTGTGGCATGCAAGTATCAGCGCAGTTGCTTCTATTCACAGTTCCATTAAGGAGGCTATGACAGCTCATGTGAGTTAGGTCTTGACAAATGCACACTTGATGTTTGATACAGGATTCATCATGCACTGCAAAGTTATCCTGAGTATATATGATATTCTCAAAGATCCAAACTGTATGAGTCTTCACAGCATCACCTTTTATTTCAATCAGCCAGGGTGCCGACAACTGAGTTTTAACCTTTACTGATCTGGACTTGTACTCCCGTCTTGCAGACTTTAAGAGCGATGGTGAAGGTAAGGAAAGTCTTGGGCTCCAAAGTAGTACACAAACCAAATTATCAAAGCAATCAAATTACATAATGGAAAAACCTCGCCACAAGACATGGTAAAAACAGAAGATCATGACTGCTGTTTCTTTTTTGTTGACAATGCAAATTCGGTTCTCATAAACTAAGAACCTAGTAGGGTGATAGAAATTTTGTACTTCATAAAAGCAGTACTCATAGTCATATCATAGGACATACCCTTTTCCACTTTGTGCTAACCACCTGAACTTTTTAATATGATGCGTTATCCAATCAATTTATGTCCTATGAGACCTGCAGAAAGGGGAAATTTTTTGTCTGCAATGCACATACAAAGCCAATGTGAAAGCAATACCTTTGCAGAATGTGCACATTTCTTGCAGCTTAAAAAGGTTAGACTTTTTTCGAACACAATGGAAAACATAGGTCTAAGTTATTCAGTTCCACTATAGTTTTATTATAAACACTAGAAAAATTTTGTTTTATTGTATGGTGAAGGAACAGTGCAAGGGACGGGACACAGTGACACAAGGAAGCACAAACACTCACACACCTCGTGTCACTGTGTCCCATGCCTTGCGCTGTTCTTTCATCATGCAAAACCAACTAGCCCGCCAATTCGCTCTTATAGATTTTATTGTGTTGCTCACTGAAAATTTCGCAATGCAATTATTGTTAATCTGAGAAATGAAAGATTAAAATTAGAACAAAAGACAATCACATGCCTTTGAAGGGATCTGAACTAGGAATGCTAAATATCCAGAAATTTTGTATGGCTTAAGAAATTTTTTTTCCCCAAGTTCTTCTAACAAATTAAACATTTTGGAAAAAACATGACAAGAACAGCATGGAATTATTTGCTAAAAAGCATGACTTAATAATGACAAGCTTTATTAGATCATTCATAAGCAAGTTTAGGCCATGAGACACATATTCAAAACATGTGATATGCGCTTGCAACAATACCACAGGCTGCTTTTATGCTGCTGGCGTTGCTGCGATTAATGCCACTACTATATTCTCAGCATTTCAGTCACTTAAAGCATCTCCCCAGCTACATAAATCACTACATTTCAGTGTGATGATTGTTGCCTGTTTTGACTATCAGTTGATTAATGGTTTTGGTTTATGCATTCACAACCAAATTTATGAGTGCCTCACTGTTCATGTTAGTCAATCTGGCTTTCAAAACCATTTGAAATGAAGCATTTTTCAAGGTCCCCTCTATATGATTCTTCACTCACGTGTACTTCAGGTCAAGCAAAGTTCCACTTAGTAGGTACTCAGAAGCTTGAGCTAACGTGGCGCCAATCTGTGGCACCAACCAGAATGAGGCTGGCGCAATGAAGGCAAACCTTTCAGCCAGTCAGAACTGAAAGGCAGGAGCTCAGTTCGACTGCATTTCGGTGCTATTGGCAGCTGGTGCCGCTTGTGCTGCAAGAGACCATTGCTGCTGGTACATCACACCCACAAAGTTGCACTCGGAAAGTATCGAGAAGCTTGATCTAAAGAAGCATCCATCTGGCTTTGTGGCTCTGGAGTGATAAGGCCTAGAAAAAATGCAGCCACCTTGATTTTTGGGGGGCAACGGGTGCTGTTCTTACACTCTACAATGTAACAAATCACTTCTTGGCAGCTGCGCTGATAAATAATATTGTTCACCCTTGTAATTTGTTAAACTGAAGTGAATGTCCTTCATGTCCAGCCAAAATCTCTTACACAACAGGTGCCTTGTGAAACTCGTCGCATCAGGAAATCCATGCTCAGCATTACTGTACTTGGATACTGTCCTCTTCCTTCCAACATCGGCTGTGTCACTCACAAAAAGTACTTCTTGATGTTAAAAGGGGCAAACCTTTCCCAGCATTGACAAGAATATACCACGCTAACCAACTCTCATGCCCTGTCAGCACTAACTTTCTTGTGTATGCTTTGTAAAAGTAAATAAGACGAAACTTTTGCCTAGTTCTGCTGATACAGTAGAACCCCTCCCTAGTAAAGTCACTCGAACTGGCAAAAATCCGCTATATTGGGGTCCTTACAATATTAGTTTTTGATGATGATATGGGCCTGAAGATGCTATCTGGTAATTAAATGGCTGCTTATTAACATGTCTTGTTGGTTTATAAAAAATAAAAAAAATGAAAGCTTAGCATGAACACAATGTTGTCTTCTGCTTTTTCTCTCATTCAAGAGGCATTAGCTAAGAAATGCGCGTGACATAGTCAAGTGTGGCAAAACTGTACATGTCACGTCTCCACTTGCTACCCTCGCGCTGCGAGCTTTCAGTTGTTCTGTCCCCTTCTTTACAGTAGTGTACGAAAGACAAGCTGAGATATTTCACTTCACTATATTGAGTTTTTACTACAGCAGAGTTTACTACTGTAGTTATTAGACGGCAGTGCGAAACTATCTTGCACAGCATTACTGTATAGCCTGCCGAAGAGAACTTTCCCAGAAGGAACCAATCTCGCCCGCCAAGAAGACTTGTATTTTTTGTCGTGTCGTGTGCATTGTACAGCAACATGTCCAGCAATTCTGTTTGACTTGCACCGTGAATAAAAGCATTAAATTTTACTTGTGCTCAGCCTGGCATATCCATGTGACCTGCCTTCAGCCCACGTCCTTGCAGCACTAAAGTCTGAGAAATGCTGTCTTCAACATGCGATGACAACTCTGCAGCAGTGGCTCAGTGGTTAGGCATTCAAGTACCGAGTCGGGGGACATAGGTTTGATCCTGGTCGCAGTGGCTGCATTTCAATGGAGCGAGAAGCAAGGTGCCCATGCAATTTCGGATATCAGTGCAGGTTAGAGTCCCATGTTCTCAAAATTAATTGGGGCCCTCCACTACGGCATCGCTCACACATAAAAAATTTCACGGAATGGAAAGGCGGTACTAAAGGCACTATCACATTTACTCTTAAGGTGAAGTTTGAGTGTCTCTACTTTTTCTCACATGTGTGATTTCTTATTCAAGGATCCCAGTGGGTCTAATTAACTGCCCTCATCTTTAAAGGAGCTGCCCAATCAGTGCCTAGCCATGTCACCTGCCAACTACCATCAGGTTGTAATTTTTTGCTCACAACACAGTTGGAAGGATTTTCTAGAGAAGAGGGCCTCTAAGCCTGTCACATGAATATGCATTCATGCACTTTGAACTCGGGTGACTACAGTTTCTGGACCAAAAAGGTACATTTAACCTAGCAGCAATGAACAATTGTCAGTATCCTTCCTTTAACTGTGCTTTGTAGGCCATATCTGTTAGCAGCTTCCTAGCACCCCCTACAGACAAAAGCTTGTGGATGTGTGTTATCAAACAGCCTGGTAGGTACCATAGGTTTTGATGGAACCAATAAGCTTGAAATGGTTGTGAAAATGTTATGAACTCTGGGGACTATGGTTTCTGGGCCAAAAAGGTACATTTAACCTAGCAGCAACAAACAATTGTCAGCATCCTTCCTTGAACTGTGCTTTGTAGGCCATATCCTACCTGCAACTCAAGTCTGAAGAGGTCTGTACCCACATTAAGGCAGTTGTCCAGCTGTCCCCTTTTTTAGCAACCGAACTCTCGTCTTCATTCATGCTGCATATACATTTAGTATGTTTCCTTTTTGTTGTGGCATGAAAGGATTGGATAACCACAATATTTAAGATGACTACTGGCAGAGCACTCCAGTATTAAATTTAACAAGGACTTTATGACGTCTTAAATTACACAGCAGAAGTCAAACTGATTGAAGCACTATTGCTTTTCTAATGTACCGGTGAAAAACACAAGAACACACAATTTCAACAAAGACAGGCAATTTCCTTCAATTTGTTTACTGCACAGCAATGACATCTGAACAGCACGCACGAGCTGTTATAATTTGGTTAAAAAAAAAAAAGTTGCATGCATCTACTCAAGTGTATGTATGTAGGGTATGCTGTATTGCTATTTCTAAAGAAAAAAACACTTTGACCAAAATGTGGCTTCCCTGGCTTAGGGAGAGCGAACCACTTTGCGGCTCTTCATCTATTTACAAACACTCTATTACCATCAAGCAAAAAGCCAGGCTTGCTAACCAAGTGTACATATGTTTTACAAAGCTAGAATTTGCATGTTTCGATTGTAGTTTGTACTGCCTTGCAGTGGATATCTAATGGGGGAGGCAGTAAGTTACAACTGGTCGGCCCCACAGCTACAAATAAATATAGCAACGACATACCAAACCCCCACAAAAATACTTATGATTGATGTGTGACCGCTTACAGAGTAAAGGATAAAAAATAATGATTTAGGCAACCAGCGCAAAGGCAACGACGAAATTGAGTCGTGTGTGTTGTCCATTTTGGCCTTGAAGTCGAACCAACTTGCCCAACAGCACAAGTCTCAATCGAACAGTTTGAAGCATGAGCGCTCAAATCTCGAAGCAGTAGTACAACAGTAGAAACTTCAATTAATGACGGTGGCACCACCAAAGAACTATATGGATCTAGCGCCAGTGCAGTAAAACTAGACAGGCAGACGCTTTAAAACTCGGATCAACATTATGCTACTAGCCAGAGCCAAGTACTTGCGGGCAACACATGCGGCAACAGCCGTAGACACCCTATGGTAACAGCGGACCGCGTCCGTGAAAACCGCATACATTCAGAACATAAATATCTGTAGTGCATTTTCGTAAGCACAAGACAATTCACGAAAGCCAATAGTTTAAAATCCGGCTTAATGTGGAAGCAGACGGTGCCTGAGTTGGTCATCAGAAAACCAACATCTTCAGCACTATTGCTGGGAAAAAATGTGAACTTGCAGCGCAACTGTTTCCACACTCGTTTAAGGTTAATTTCAAAAGAAATGCTTTGCAAACCGGGAGGAGCAAAACAAACCTCTGAGATATTCTGAAGAGATAGCGAGCTCGCTATACTGGGCACAGCCATCTTGCAAAATAACATCAATGACACTAAGAGAAAAAACAAAATCTGTCAAATATAGCCACATTTAACTGTTCCAAAACATGCACGCAAAGTAGTGAATTATATTGTATTTTGTGTTATGACGAGTAAACAAAATAATTTGTAATGTGTCTAAAGGCACATGATTGTATGTAAACAGTAGCAGTAGTCAGGCAGTCAATAGGTAGCAGCGTAGCAACACAACGCAACCACAGCGACATTAGCAGCATGGCGCATTGTGGCGCAGCACCATGCGCAGCACGGGAAGAAACTTGTACCCGGTGGTTTTGAATTCGGACATCATCAAAGTGGAGCCATAGAGCTTTCATCATCAGGAACGTTGTAAACTTCGGCAGTGGATCATGGTTCGGACCAGCGGACGGAGACCCGAGGACGACGAGCAGCGTAGGCGCGGTGTGTTCCATGCAGTGATAACTAAAAGATGACCCTTCGTTTAGGACTCCATACGGGTGTTGTAGCTAGAACGCAGCTCAGGGCTTATTCCGAAGCACACGTCTCTGGCAAGGCTGTAAACAACCTAATATTTGAGACGGGGCCTGCTGTCCTAAAAAGACTAGCGTACTGCAGCTTTTTTCAGATGCCTGCGGCTGTTTCGTTGGTGATACTCTGACGATGCGCGAGTGCTGCCATGGCTTTGTGAAAACTTTCAAAAGCTGCATTTCAAAATGCGCAAAATAAGAGAGCTAGATAATGCAACCATAGTACATGCTCTCTAGGTAAGTATGAACTTCATGCTGCAAACTGAATTATAGCTCAATTATTCAGCAATCTTGATTCAAAGGTAATTGCGTGAAATGTAGGGACAAGGGAGAAATAATTAAGCCACCATCTTCCACAGCTGCACAAATGTAACGAGCGCTCATATTTTGCACAGTTTTGCATAAAGTTCTCACAAGCAAGCTTCTTTCACCTCCCAGTTATGAGCATGCATTGTGTGCCCGTTATTGCTTCCAAAGCATTTTATAACACCAGTACAATTAGTCATACCTTGCTAACAGGTACACATTGATTCTAGACTCAAACTGCCTCATAAAAAGTTTTCTGTTATAAGAAATCTTGATGAAACAAAGATTAAATGCAGTGTCAAGCCAAGTTTGTAGCAGTCAATTGTTCAGTTCTTTCATGTGCAATATCGTGGTTGACATTTCATGCAAACAATTTAACATCTTGACGTGCCTAGTGAGTTATGACAGAACATATGGGAGAGACCTTTGTCCTACCTGGGCCTAGAAGCAGTGTGTCCTACTCAAGATCCAAGGGTCTTGGAGGGCTGGATCCCGATCTCACCCTCTTATCTCAAAGGCAAAGTCTGAGTTTGCAGCACTTGCCAAAGTGGCCATGCCGTTTAGCCTTCTGCCATCAGACAACCTGATACCCTGTAAGCGCCCGGCCATGTCAGCTGCCAACTACTTTCTGACAAAGTTAAAGTGGAAAGACGGGCTAGTTGGTATTGGTATGACGACTGCGGGTACAAAAAACACAGGATAAAGGAAGGAGACAGGCGCAGTATGAACGCTTCGTCCTGCATCCTTTGAAGCATTTGCCCTGCGTCTGTCTCCTTTCTTCGCCCTGTGTTTTTTGCACTGAGATGCATATTTTTTTCTGGCAATGGCATGCCTGTGATTTTTCGCTCATAATGCTCAAACATTCCATAACGCTGACAGCAGACTTTCTGCAAAACACTGCAAAAATTTTGCTGTGTTAAAAATTTTACAGGCTTCCCGCGCAAATTCAGTTGAGTGGTACCTTCTCGTGAGTGCAGAATAAAGCTCGCTCGATGGCCGATTGGCTGCTGTTGCCTTTTCGTCCTACCAAAATGTTTGCTCACCTATGCCAATGTCAAAATGACATTGCGGCAAAGCGAGCCAGTTCCAAATCAAACAGTTTCATGGTGTAGCGCCTTCCTCTGGCTGCGCAAAGACTGTGGCCAAAGCATGGCCGCTGGAAAAATGAAAAAGGACGCCGGCTGGCAGTGGCACGTGAAACCACAGTTGGCTGGTCTGTTCTAGTCTAGATCCTTATCTGCTGTCTCGTCCTTCGCTCCTGAGATCTTCAGCCTACAATGTATTCGGCCCCTGTTCCTTTTTGCATAATGCCAGCCTTGCCTCGAGCCCAAGTATCATTTAGCTTCTGCGGCATTGTTTTGATATGATAGCTTAAAGACTTCGTTTTCCAGAAAATCCAGCAACAGCAGCAATATTGATGTGAGCGAAAAATCATGGGCATGCCTCCGGCAGGTAGCAGTTGGCAGGTGAGAAGACCGTGCACTGACTGGTCAGCAGGTTGTCTGTCGCCACAAAGCCACAAGACATGGCCGACTTGGAACTCCTGACTCCAGCAGCTCCTTTGAGATGGAGGGGGAAATGAGTATCGGACCCACCGGAAGCCTTCTATACTGTAACAAGCAGCTCCCATTGATGGCGCAAGCTACAACGGCGATGCATCGTATCCTTATCGATCGGAGCAGCCAGCTGGGAGCCTCAACCGAGTGCCGTGCGCCGAGTGGAGTGGTTGGCAGCCATTGTCTCCCTCCTCACACAGAGCAGACAACTGACGTTACATGGCATCTCTTCTCTAGCTGCAACACAGCAGGCCCACACCAGTGTAGCCTAGACTAATTGAACGTGTTATGCCCATTTAAAAACAACTCGAGTAATTCATCCGTACTAAACAGGCATGAAACAGATGAGTCAAGCACGTTACTCCTATGCCATGCAGGCACGTTCTTGGTTGAAGCAGGTCGTTTTAGCTATGGCTGTTGGTGTTTCACGTAATGTGGTAGCTCACGAGTATAAGCTAATGAGTAGGTGTGGGATAATAGTGTCACAAATTCAGGAATTGGTGATTCAGCGAGTTGTAAAGTAATGATCTGCAGGGGAAGCCATTAAAACTATCGCATTAGGGCTGATTTCTTCCAGGTTTTTTTCTCATTTCTCGCGGTTTTTTTTTAAGGTTTTATTTTTATTTTATTTTTGAGGAAATATGCTAAAAGGAACCTATAAAGGTAATTATTGTCATATTGTAATGCAGTACATTTCTAGGATTTTCTTTGTTGGTATTCAAGTCAAATTTGAAATGTCTCTGCATACCCCCTTTAATTTACAAATTTCTCAAAATTGCTTTTCGCAGTCTATTTGGACATCATCTCACGGCCTACTCTTAGCTGCCCCCTACTGACATAAACTTGGCCATCTGGGACCAAATGATGCAGGCGAAATGGGCCACAGTGGGGAATGGTTGTGACATTTTCTTTACTTTTCTCATCAGCGTGTGTCGAGTTGAAAGGAAAGGAGGGGCATTATTTTTTACCTCCATCTGCGATAGTAAAACCAGCTTAAAAATTTGTGTCGTGGAAATGAGTGATGAAATACTAATCGTTAGTGCTTTTCTAGCCACAGCAAATACCTTTTCATTGTTCCTTTAATCGAGCTGAACTAGTTCGTTCATTATCACAAAAATGTATGCAGCTTTGCTTTCATCTATTTGTTCCTTCTTTGTTGTGGTTTCCATGCAGCAGTTTTATAACAACTTCATTCCTTTCGTGCACAGACAAGGGTAGGAAAATGAATGGCTCGTGACGACATGCATATGAAAAAAGCTAAAAGTGATTGAAATCAAGTAAAGCATATGGAAATTTTTATTATTGTTGTTTCACAGGATATTCAATGGAAAATTATTACTTTAATCGTTTTTTACCTGAAAGATTACGGTGGAAGTAGGAGAGACGGCAACTATATGTAAATAGAGAGATCCAAAGCTACAGCAGTGGCTGTTAAACCTTGTTCGTCCGAGTATACTAATTCGGTTGTGCATAGCCGAATATTGAGATTGCTCACAAGGGTCACCCCCAACCAATGCGGCAATAGGTCTAATACCACAAGTGCCACTTGGAATGCGATTAAGTGGTGAGAGTAGCAGCTGTACCAAAACCCTTTAGTCCTCCTCTAGGAGCACCAAAGGGTTCTAGCCAGAGCCACTGCTAAAGGTATACTGCAGGGAATTTGCAACTTTCTCTGAAATCGCTGAAATTGCATTCGGGAGATGCAGTTATCAAAAGCTGTTTTGTGCACTGCTTTGAGATTATTGTACTGGCAAGTTATATTTTGTAGAAGATGGCTGTAAAAATGTGAACTTTCCTTAGAACTAGTGCTAGGTAGTTTTTAATGAGGAATTATATACAACTCTGAAAAGTTTTGTTAAGCAAAAGCTGTAAAGAACTGTATTAACACGATAAGTACAAACCATCTTCTCTTGGTCACGTGTCAGTGTATGTTGTGCCTCGAGGCTCCTGTATTGTGCTCTTTCTGTGATGGGTTCCTTGCGACATAGGCAAGTGGCTTTGCCTTATGAGTGACTTTAAAGCAACTCGCACTTCCTTTAGTTTTGCACTTGTACAATCAAGCACAAGAGACGAATTATAGGGTCATTCAGCACTACACATCTTGCATCTACAGTACACCTAATGTGGAAAGCCTGGGAGTGTTGCCAGCAATCTCTCTGTTATGCTTTTCTCACTCCGAATTTTTTTTTTTTTATACTGTCCTCAACAGTTGAAAACGCAGCTGAGTTGATGCAGATAATTTTCGGATAATGATTGGGTTTGTCCGCACATTCACGAAGCATGCTTGGGTAGAAATACAGAAAAAATACCGAGTTCTCACTATACACTAACTATCTTAAACGCAGTTGCGAACTGATTGTAATCTTCATTTATCGGAATTTGTTTTTGGCAGAATCACAAAGCGGCGGAAATATGTGTAGGTGGTTTCTTCACATTCACATTCAAGAGACTAACAGACCAAAATGTGTCATAAATTATGATGGAAATGGCAAGCTCTTGCCTTGCAATTGAGGAGAGCAGTACAGGAAGCAAAAGGATTTATTTATCACTGAAAATCTTATCAAATGAGCTAGAGTGTTACATTGCTGTGAAACCTTGCCGTTACCGGTGCATCCCACCATATGGCCACATCTCGGTGAAGTATTAGAGTGCACATGATTTTTTTCTTTTTCTTTCACGAGCGTTCATGTTCTATTTTAGTTTATGCACTCTCTGGCCATCACTCTGCTGATTATAAATGCTCCCTTCACTTCGCCAGTGAAGTGCGTCTAGCTTCTGTCACTCAGTGGAACCACAATGTTTTGCATTTCTTGGCTGCAATGGCGACCACGGTCATTTAATGCTTGCATAGACTTAGGCGTTTGTCAAAGTGCCATAACGGCTGGGTGCGGGAACTTATATATATATTATTCTCTTCAGTAAAAAAAAATGAATGTCTGGCAGCAGAGCTTTCTTTTTATATTAGCTTTCAATACATCCTTTTTGCCCGCCTGTGATTGACATTTTGCTCATTTATCATGGTTTCCAGCTTCTTCATACAAACAAAAGACATCAGTAACATCTACTGATGAAAATATTCTTGGTAAAAACTTTTCTACAGCATTTCTAACAAAAATTTCATGGAATGATTACCTTAGAAGTATGTTTTTCATTGTGCCGAAAAGATTAGGTGTTTAAACTTTTGTAAGGTGTGAGAAATGTACTCATTTTGCAAAGCCATTGTTGTTGCATGTTGCAGCCATAAAAAGTTTGCAATCTGCAGTTCTCGTAGGACGTAAATTCACTAAGGTGTAAACAAAAAAAAATGAGAGATATAATTAGCTGAGGAGGAAAATCTCGAAAGCCCATCATATTCTCCACTGTAGCCATAGAAAAAAGTCTAGCTCTTCCGCACGATGACGCAGCTAGACAGCTCCCAATGGCTTTATTAACCACTGGCTGTTTGTGTCACAGGAACACTTTTGTTCCTAATACAGTGTGCATTAAAAAACGTTTTGCTTTTTGTCCTGTAACTCATTACATGATGGAACTGAAAGAATTTACATTTAAAATAACGCTTAGAAATGAGCTCAGTCCTACTTCACACATTTTGATTCAGTTTTCACTGGTGGCAGCACGCTAACTGTGACTGGTGCATCTGTTGACTAAACTATCAGTGAACAGCAGTTGATGATTTAATTTATTCTAGGAAGCAGCTAGAAGTTCAATGGCACAAGGTTGGTACTGTGGGGGGCACGAGGTAAACCAGCAACTTTTGATGTACAGACTGATGTACAGACGTCAGCAAGTCTGCCCGGAGTGCTCGAACACCAGCCTGTCGCACAAAGAAAATGAAATTTTTGAGCAGGGGCGCAATTCTAGGAACAATGATGGCGCTATACTGAAGGTGCATAGGCATACTACTTGCACTGACAACTACACTTTACCACTAATAGAGCAGCCCAGACAAAATTTCACTTTGTTCGCTCCGCAGCACACCTCTCCAGCATTGTAGACGTGCCGACGACTGCACTAATGGTGAAAGTGTGTTGCTATTGCTAGGGGGAAGGACTATACAACCAAGGCACAGCAGAAGCCAAATATTATAGTGATTGTGTTTAGCCATTTCGCTGCTAATATGTTATTATTATGCTATTATGAATCAAATCATACATGAATACCCAGGTACAGATGCAGATCTGCTAAGTGAACTCCAAAGCAGATATCTCAATACCGGTAGCAACCCCAATGCTACCTATGAGTACAAAGGGGTTCCTAATGAAGACTTCGACAGAGAGATCGCGGAAGCGGAAATTTGGGCCGCAATTGGCCATTTACATACTACCTCTCAGCAATTAACGACTTAATGAATGAATATGGGAACAAAGGTGAACTTTCGCAGATGTGGAAACACGTGAAGGTTGTCTTTATTCCTAAACACAAAAAGAAACTAAGCATAGAGAACTTAAGGCCCATCTCTGTCGTGCTTAGGTAATTTTATGGAACATGTTATTCTAAATAGGCTTTAGAACTACGCAGAAGAGAATGACCTTCTGCCCAGCTCAATGATTGGCTTCAAAACTCAACTCTCTACTCAGGACGTAATGCTTCAGTTGCATGCAGAAGTGATAGATCCCCCTAACAAAACCGGAACCAAAGCGATTTTTGCCTTGGATCTGGAAAAAGCCTTCGACAATGTCTCTCATGAAGCCATTCTCCAAACCCTCGCCAACATAAACGCAGGGAACAAAACCTTTAATTACATTCCTTCCTTTCTCTCGGGAAGGACTGCGGGCAGAGCTAAGTATCGCAGGACTTGCATCGGACAAAATAGCAATAGGAGACAGAGGAACCCCGCAAGGATCAGTCCTCTCTCCCTTCTTGTTCAACCTAGCAATGATAGGTCTGCCTCCCAAACTTGAAGAAATCCAAGATCTTCAATACTCCCTATATGCTGACGATGTCACCTTGTGGGTAGCAAAAGGTTCGGACGCTCACATAGAGGAATGTAGTCCAGTCATACACTAACCAGATTGGGCTGAAATGCTCACAACGTAAGTCTGAACTACTAGCAGTGAGAAGGAAAACGCAAGACAAAGTAGAGATAAAAGTCTGCCTGCACGGACTACCCATACCCACAGTCGATACTATTAGAGTGCTCGGGCTCTACATCCAGAGCAATAGGAAGAGCAATGTTACTAGCAACAGGCTGGAAATGACTGTGCGATAAATCACTAGACTGATACACAGAGTAACGGCAAGAAAGAGGCTGACATTTGTCGTCTTATCCATGCCTTCGTACTAAGTCGATTCACATACTCTGTCCGTTATCTCCGCCTCATTCAATCTGACAAGGAGAAATTAGACACTCATTAGAAGCACCTACAAGGCTGGGCTAGGTCTACCCAGAAACACTGCAACCGAAAAACTTCTCTCACTTGGGATACACAACAATGTAGAGGAGCTGATTGCAGCTACAAAGACTAACAAACTCTAAAGCAGGCAGAAAAATTCTCAACCGCATGAGAATTAATGCCGAACCACTAGCCAACCACAAGGACCACTACCAAGAGGAGCTGGCGACAACATTATCTCCAAACCTGTGCCCAAAAACATGCATCCCTCCTTCCATGAAGGCAGGAGGAAAGCTAGAGCTAGGGCCCTAAACAGAAAATACCGAAATCACGATGGGGTGGTGTATACCGACGCCTTGGATTACTATATGGCTGACGGTGCCGTTGCTATCTTTGTAATTAAGCAGTACAGTAAGTAAATGCGTATCAGCTGCTTCGGTCAAAGTCCGCTACTCGGACCAGGAGGAAGAAGCCGCAATCGCTTTAGCCATCGCTACAGCAGATGCGGACATAATTGCCACTGATTCAAAAACTGCCATACGTAACTTCTCGCGTAGCAGAATATCAAATACTGCCAGAAACAACCTCGCGGATATCAGACTCGACAGAGAGATAGAACTCGTATGGACACCTGCCCACTCAGGGTACCGAGGCAATAAGGCTGCTCATCAACACGCTCGAGGTTTTGTCGGCCGAGCGGCGAGACCTAATGCCGAGGAACTTGAAATGGAAGGATTGCTCACATACAGCGACCTACAGCGACATACCCCTGCCAGCATTTTAGTTCATCGGGACAGTTTGCCCATATGATAACAGTAGCAACTAGTGCAGCTCCCTCATGACTGCATGGGCAGCAAGAGCGCAAGTATGCTGCAAGGGAATACACTGTCAAGGTTAAAACATGCCAAAGGTAATACTTTTCTTGCTTCGTGCACACTGACTACAAATGAATTACTTCTCCTCTATGTGAAAACAGTAATAGACTTTGTTTCATGCATTTTGCCTCGCTTAACTGATCAGTATTAGACACATACCTTCACCAGACATTGCACCTCGGGCTGGTAGCAGAAATAAATGGATTAATATATTGTACCAATAAATTATTATTAAACTTTTACCACTTTGTTCGCAAGAAAAAAAAAACATTTTTGCAAATGTGTGTAACATGCAAGGCTGATTTTGTTAATGCCCACATCACATTGACACAGATAAAGTAACATAGTGTGTACCAGTGAAAAAAGTGATTTCTAGTCTGTGTTTGTGCTAGGCTTTGTTTCTGCTGCTGTCTGCAATCAACAAACTACATTTATACGGATTGCATTTGCAAAAGAAATTAGTACTCATATTAAGACATGCTAGGCCGAGGACCTGGGTTCAGTTCCAGCCATAGTGGTCGCTACATATCAATGAAGGTGAAATGCAAGACACACTTGCAATGTCAGTGCACACGAAGAACCTCAAATCAATGGCATTAATGCAGAGCTGTCCACTATGACGTCTCTTATAGGCAGTTTTTCTATATCACTTATGGAAGTTAAACAAGATATACCACACCGAAGGAGGAACAACACTCTTTACTGACCAAATAAGTGAAAAAGAAACGAAACTCGCGATTGCCCTGGCCTTTAACCCTGATGTTGAAGGAAAGAAAGTGTATTCAGAGGCAGCAGCTGGTGGTGGCAATTTCCACCTGAGCATGGATATTCAATGAATGCTTGTTTTAATCTGAAAGTAAATCTCTAGAAGGAAAATTGTTGATGAAGGGCGACATCTGCAGGTTTTGTTGATGCTATATTGCCATTTATGACACTGTGAGCACCCTTTCACTCTTATCTACTACCCTGCGAAACTAAGAAGCAAACAAGATAGCTTTGAACAGTGCCACATTGCTGCAATACCTAAGCAACAGCTGCACGAGCTGTTTAAAGCCACTTGCAAAATACACAAATCCTTTTCACTACATGCACGGCGGAAGGTGTTTGCACGCAGTAGAGGCACTCAGAAAAGTAATGTATCAGCTTTTGGGGTTGAAGCACAGCTACGGACGGTCACCTTTTTTCTTTTTTTGATGCAGGCCTTTGCTTCACTGGACGGTTTAGGTGGGGTTCTCACCTAAATACAAGGCGTGCGATAGCATTTCGGAGCCGATTTGCATATGTTAACGATATGTAACACAAACCTGCGTCTGAGCGCCACGACGGGTTTCATGACGCGGTCGTGCGCCAGCGATTGAATACATGCACAAATAAACCGCATTTAATTGATTCGTGGCAAGACTAGCCACTAGAGCACTAGCCTCATGCAGTCTTTGGGGTAGTCTCGCGGCACATCACGCACGCACATCCAACGGCTAGCAGCAACGTTACTAGAACAAACTCTAGCAGTCAGCACAAGGGATCTTGCGGAAATACAAGGCTTGCGTTCCCTCATAAAATAGATCGCATTCCGGGGCCGATTTGCATGTAAGCGGTATGTAACAAACCTGCGTCTGAGCCACGAAGGGCTTCGTGGAGCGGCCGTGCGCCAGCGATTGAATCAATGCACAAATCGCATTTAGTTCATCCGGGGCAAGACAAGACGACTAGCCTCATGCGGTCTTTGGAGAAGACTCGCGGCACAAGTATAGCACAAGAGCGCGCACACACATCCACGCAACAACGCGCATCGCACGCTGCCACAACAACACGAGCGCCGAGGCCCATGCTGCCCATGCTATCCCATGCCTTGAGTCGCTAGCGTGGAATGGGGGTGCCGGCCGCAGCTCGTAACAGCCAGCCGAAGGCCTCTTCTCCCTCTCCATCTTTGTTTTCCCCCTCGCGCCGCATTCGTTTGTTGGGATCGGATATACGCGCCCTGGCGTGATCGAGGAGGAGTAAAGGAGGACACGGCCGGTCTCGAGAGAGAGCGCGCTTCCTTCGAGACCGGCCGTGAGGAGGAGTAGCCGGAGATGTCACTCAGCACTTGCGGGCGAAAAGTTTGAGGCAACCTTTCAGAGAACAACGGATGCGGGTGAGCTCTACTCTGGCCCCTCCGGAACGGTCGTCTCGGTGCGGCAGCACACAAGCGGAGCGGGTGCTTCAAGGTGGAAGCCTTCCCTACCGCGCTGCTTAGCTGCGAGACCGTTTGTGATTGACTAGAATTGTCACAGATACTGCACTTTTTCTTTGCTGTCGATCAGTTCCAAACGCTGATGCCTATACTGCACTGCGTATATATTTCTATATATGCTCTGTGGTCAGAGTTCGAGGAAGCGGCAAATAAAAGACGCCGCACGGATGCTGGATCGAACGCCCGACCGACGAGGTCCAGGGATGAATACATGACCGGATGTGACGTCATTATCACTTACGGTTATTAGACATGACCAGATGTTACGCCATGATGACGTTACACCTGATCATGACGTCAACATCTAACCATTACTATCGGTTAGTGATAGCTAACCATGGCTTGCACTTTCTGAGTACTAGTTAATGTCTGGTTAGTGTTATAGTTAAACACCCCATACTATAAGTGATGGTTAGTGATAGCTACGATGATCTCCAAATTCATGGGTTCCTATGGGCATATGTTTAACTCTTTTGTTATTAGTCGTAAATTATCATGAAATTATCTTGAAAATGCCTTGAATCATGTCTTGACATCATCCGATTGCTATTAAGTATCGATTCAATGGTGATTGGCGTAAGCCTACATAAGGCATACACCCGAAACGCGCACACATTTGCTGGCGTCTCGAGTAGAATTGCGCAAGCAGTATCTGCGGGGAACGCGACGGCGGCATCTATGAGTCACCGCGCCACGGAAGAGTGGGCGACAGCCCAGAGCGCCTGCTGTGCACCATGTGACGTCACTCCCTCCTGGTGCATGCGCAGCTGGTGCGCATGCACCTCTGATTCACCCGCGCAGCGGAGTAGGCGGTGGCTCCGAGGAGGCTCTGTGACATATCACTCGAGCATCCACAGCTTGGCTCACCCGCGACTCCGCAAAATGGCTCGGCGACTACCATAGTGTTGCTTCCGCAACAAAAAGCTGACCCGCATCTACACGCGAACGCCTATGAATCGAGAGCAAGGCACGTGGAACACTGGGGCACGCCGCGCAGAAGGCACGCGCAACACAGGGACATGGGCTCGTGCTGACCGATATTCTGACGCGCATCTACAAGAGCGCCTGTGAATCAGAAGCCAGATACATGGAATTTTTAGGAGCTCAGAAGGCACGCGCTCCAACGAGGCACGGGCCCGTATTCTTCGATATTCGGTACCAGATATTCTAATTGCAGAAAACAAGCGCAGATTGTGGTGCTAGAGGCCGAAGCTCCAACAATTTTTGCAGCAGAGAAATGAGACGGCATATTGGTTTGAAGCAGACCAGTGGTTTAGCCTTAAGTTTTTTAGGACGATACGCGAGGTCTTCTTTTTCCTCTGCAGTGTCGTTCGACTAAAATGTGTAAGCATCCCGCAGGCAGGTCTATACCTCAACAGCTCCTAGCTATACTGTTGGCTCCGCTAGTAAGGAGTCGACCCGCGGAGTTTGTGCAGTCAGATGACCCATACCCGCCATATCATCAACGAAAACACGCCTCCGACACATCGGGATTCCGCGCTCACAACGGCGTAAAGTAGTGCGTAAATTATTTTCGGTCAACTAGCATTTGCTAACTAATCAACCGCCATTACAGTCTTCTACCAACTGCCCTTGCACCAAACAGGTTGCACTAAGCAGGCTGAGGAACCAGCCTTCCGAATAATATCCTGCGGAAGTCGCTCACTCCCGCTCTACCTAAAAGTTTAAAGGAAAGGGCTAGTAAAAACGCTGCTCATCAAGAAACCGCACTTACATTCTGGAAGACGAGAGCACCTGGACGAGCTGACGTCCGCTGACGCTGGCAGTCCTTGCACACTCTGTCACCAGGCGCTGTTCGAAAGCAGTCCTTGCACGCTCTGTCACGAGCCGCAATTCGAAAGCTTCTTCTTTGTCTTCGCGAAAGTACCCACTCGATGGGGTTTCAAGGGATACTTCCGGACTCTGTCCAAACTAACCTTAGAAAAAATAAATAAATATGCGGCCTCTTTATAACCACGAACAGGGCAATTCACAACAATAATAAAAAAAAAAGCGTGTCAGTTGAAAGAATTTAACTTGAATTGGGTGGCTCTTTTTCCACCTCTTCTTCTCTTTTCTTGTGGCGTTGTTCTAAGGCCGTGAACATGTGAGAAAGTAGGACTCTTTTTGATGCGAAAGCATAACTTCGCTACGTTCGAAGATTTCTGTCCGCAGCAGTTGTGAGCAATTGAGAAGCGATAAAGGTTAATGAGTGATGTCAACCGATAGAGGGTGACGTAATGTTGTGTCCGAAAAATAATTAGGCCAGTACGTTATTTAGTAAATAATTAGAATAACTGGTTCACACGAAAAAAAAAAGGCGCGGTATCTGTCACACTTGTTCTGTGTACATCTTACTGATTGATTTATAGGAAGAGAAAGGCGCGCGGTAACTGTCTCACATGTTTTCTGTGGACACCTTAACCGCGCCGTAAGGGAAGGGAGCAAGGTGGGAGTGAAAGTGGAAAGAGAGAGGGAGGAGACGTAGTGGAGGGCTACGGAGTAATTTCGACCACCTGGGGATCTTTAGCGTGCGCTGACGTCGCACAGCACACGGACGCCTCTTCATTTCGCCTTCATCGAAACGCAGCCGCCGAGATCGGGTTCGAACCCGGGTACTCCGGCGCAGTAATCTGATGGTTGGTTGGTTCACAGGAAGGGAAAGGCGCAGTCTATGTCACACTTGCTCTGTGGACACCTGAACCGCACCGTAAGGGAAGGGAGGAGGGTGGGAGTGAAGGTGGAAAGAGAGAAAGGGAGCCGTAGTGGAGGGCTACGGAGTAATTTCGACCACCTGGGGATCTTTAACGTGCACTGACATCGCACAGCACACGGACGCCATTTCGTTTCGCCCCCATCGAAGCGCAGCCGCCGTGGTCGGGTTCGAACCCGGGAACTCCGGCACAGTGGTCGGGCGTCTTACCACTGCGCCACCCCGGCGGGGCAAGCAGCAGTAATCTGAACCGCGTCATAAAGGAAGGGAGGAAGGTGGGAGTGGAAGCTTAAAGAGAGAAAGGGGTGGCAGTAGCAGAGGCATGATTCCATTCGCTCAACGGTAGGGTTTCCTATGATGATGATGATGATGATGCTCAGGGCCATACCATTTGAAACGGGTCGGCACCAAAACTGGTGCGCAGGCCAAAAGTGAAAGGGAGAAAGAAGAAAGTTAAAAAAAAAGGAAGAACAAACAAACAAAAGACAGGGGACTAAGAGTAGGTTCCTTCAAGCAGCGTCACCTGGCGACAGATGGCGGAAATATTGCATTAAGAGTGCATTTAAACCCTGCCGAGCAACGTTGCTACCGAGCGCTTCGCCCAGTAAGTCTGCAGGAGGCTTCCACGAGCGAACCTCGAGACGTGGACATGGCGTCGGCTTCCAGCATGCCTGCAAAGCGGGCACATGAGGACGTCAATGAGTGTGAAGCTGGCAGGAATGCGAACGGCAACGGGGAGCCACCGACGAAGGCCAACCTGGTCCGTTGTCAGAGCTTCAAACCGAGGCCAAACATCCCCCCAGACCGGAAGACTCCGTCATCAACGCCTCCGCCTTAGCGGGGGCGAGTTTTGCAAAGCAGATGTGATATGTCCCGGTCGGTGATCGGGACTAAAGACCGTGTGAGACCTGTGCTGTACAGTGCAACTGGCATCGCTTCACGACACGAAACTTTTGGTGTATCACTATGTCGCTCTGCATTATAAGTGTGAGTAGAATGATCGGCGTCTTCTTTCTTTAAAATGGCTCGT
The DNA here is from genome assembly GCF_055883805.1 of Amblyomma maculatum. Classification (NCBI taxonomy): domain Eukaryota; kingdom Metazoa; phylum Arthropoda; class Arachnida; order Ixodida; family Ixodidae; genus Amblyomma; species Amblyomma maculatum. Next base: position 117,885,241 of record NC_139344.1, read on the forward strand.
CCTTTTCAAACTTGCCTACGCGTCGCAACGCTTATGTGAGGGGCCTCTCAGCGCGCAGACGGCAACAGCAGTTAAATAGGCTACTGCTAGATAATGATATCGACTTAATTGCAGTACAAGAAACAAAAATTGAAAGTGAAGAGCAAACAGATCGAATAGTCGAAGTTTTTCGCAGCAGATACAACGTATGCGTAAGCCATGCGGTTCAAAAATCTGCATTATTTTAATCCGCAGGGCTATCAGCCAAGTTGAGGCTGTGATAACGTGTGGAACGGGTAGATTAGTAGTGTGTGATTTCCTTTTTGACGAAACTCCATGGAGAGCAGTGTGTGTTTACGCTCCGAATAAGCGTGCGGAACGTGAGTGTTTTTTTCAATACGTCGAATCGTACCTGTCTTGTGAGAGGCGTATAATATTGCTTGGTGACTTCAATTGTGTATGCAGACCAGAGGATAAGTCAACCAAAAACCTTGTGCGTGACACTAGCGCAGAGTTACTTTTGAGAATAGTTAATGGGAATGAGTTAGAGGACGTTGGCAATGTGCTCATACCTGAAGGCCAAGCGAATTATACGCACTTTCAAGGTACTTCGCATGCTACACTTGATCGCATTTACGTACCTGTTGCGACTGTCCCAGTGTGTTTCAGTTACAAGTGTGAGCATGTCAGCTTTAGTGACCATTCTTTAGTTATGGTCACATTTGGTAGAAAGGAAAAACCACCAAATTCAATTGGGAACTGTGGAAGTTCAATGATAAATTATTAGATGATGAAACATTTGTTAATCAAGTAGAAGAACGTATTACATACCTATTACAGGGCAATATGTGTGACTTTGTGCAAGCTTGGGAATTGTTTAAGTGTGACATTAAAGATAGCCGCAATAAATAGAGCAAGTGTCTTGCGGTTTAAGGAAAGAGAACGCGAAAAATATCTGCGTGGCGAACTAGACTATATGCTAAGCGTAGAAAGCATCGATACGGGAAAATTTAAAAAAGAAATAAAAGAAGCAAAGAGCAAACTGGAAGTGATCGATGAAGACAGGTATCGCGGCGCGATGATAAGGTCGCGGGCTGGGGATACGCTCACTAAGCGGGTGCTCAGTGATGAGAAGCGGCACGCGGTGAACAAAGAGATAAACAAAATTTATTACCAAAATAAAGTTACTAGTGAAAAGGCACTAGTAGAACGAGCCTTTTTCGAATTTTACAGAGACTTGCTTAGCCAGAAGCCAAAGGATCTTGAATGCTTTGCCAAGAGCTTTTTACCACTCATGCCCAGGTTGGATGATGACGTCATGCAAATGCTGGAAAAACAAATAACAGCCGCGGAAATCGAAAGTGCCATAGATGAATTAAGTCTTCATAAGTCACCTGGACCTGACGGGCTTGGAGCAGCCTTGTATAAGTTATTCAAGGTAGAATAACTGAATGTTATGGGAAAGACTTTGTCCCACCATCTTTCCGCAAGTCCCATGTAGTACTGATTCCAAAAACCGAAGACGCGGCTAGATTGCTCTGTGTCGAAAACTACCGCCCAATAAGTTTAACAAATGTGGACTATAAAGTATATATGAAGGTCCTAGCCAGAAGATTGCAGAATGTCATTACAACCCTTGTAGGACCTCATCAGACGTGCGGAATTAAAGGCAGGACTATATTCACCAATATTCACGTGGCGAGAAGCGTATTGGAATGTTGCGATGTCATGCAAGATCACGTAGCAATGTTACAACTAGACCTGCACAAGGCCTTTGATCGAGTTGGGCATGATATCTTGTATGCACTTTTGGAGCATGTAAATATCGGGAGTGTAATCACAAATGGTGTTTAAATGGTTTACAAAGTCTGCGTTGCAAAATTAGTCATAAATAGTAAATTGAGTGAATGCATACCGGTGCTATCTTCTGTTCGACAAGGGTGTCCATTGTCACCCCTTCTCTTTGCCTTATACTCGGAACCTTTCTGTTTAGGGCTTCTCTCCAGCCAAGCTATTACAGGGTATGCACATTTTTCAATGTTGCAGCTAAGGTCCTAGCCTACGCTGACGACATCGCAGTGTTTTGTGCGGACCAAGACAGCGTAAAGGAAGTTGCCAAAGAAGCTGTGGAGTACTGTAAGGCTACTGGCAGTGCAATTAACTGGACTAAATGTTTAGGTTTATGGTATGGAGACTGGGAACACACACCGGAATACTTTTGCAACATCAGATAGACGATAACACCGGGCAAATACCTTGGTGTGCCACTTGATCAGCACAAGAACACGAAAGAGTACTGGGAGGAAGAAACGCAGCGAGTTAAAAATCAAACGAACAAGTGGGGAGGACACAACTTTTCTAATGTTTTCTAGAGCTGCTATGTGTAACGTATTTTTGGTTGCCAAGATATTTTATGTTCTTCAAGCTCAATCGATGACAATAGCGTCTGTACAGAAACTTCACCGTGTATTTGCAACGTTTATATGGGCATCCACATGGGAACGCACGAACCGGGGCAATCTGTTTCACGCAGTTCAGAATGGGGGTCTTGGGTTGACGCACCTATTTCTCAAGCAGATTGTGACTAGATTTTCTTTTCTGCGTGAGCAAAGTGACACCTTTCTAAGGACCGTAATCCAATTGTGAGATTACGTGAGTCACTGCCTGATTACGTCCTATCTGCTTTTTCAAAACCGGTGGCATTAAGCCCCTTTTTGCGGGAAGTTGTTTTATCTTTTCGTATCCTTAAGGCAAGGTTCTCCACTGAATATCTGTCAATTGTGCCGCGGAAGAAGTTGTATAAGGATCTGCGAGATGTGTTTTTGGCAGTGCCAGTGTACCGCGCTGTGTATAATGTAGGGTCTGAGCGTGACGTTTTGAAAAGGGTAAAACGTATGCCTGGCAGAGCTGGTGCAAAATCATTCTTTTTTCAATTGCATTCCGGCACTCTTCCAGTCAAACCATGGCTGCAGAACAAAGGGCTCTTTGTACCTTGGTCTATTCACTGCATTATTTGCAGAAAACCCGAGACCATTGAACACATCTTCTTGGAGTGCCATGACTCAGTTTTCCTCTGGGATATCTTGAAGCGAACTTTAAAAAAGGAATTGCCAATAACGCCATTCGGTATCCGATATCTGCCATGCGCCGACCCTGAAAGAGTGCCGAATGACATGCTGATGCTATTATGTATGCATAGCGTATGGAAAACGCGTATGGATGTCAGGCATGAGCGAACCGTTGTACACCCCGCTCGACACTATTTCATCGAGAGCGTGGTATATCTGAGAGAAATTCTGCATGCACAAGATAATTCTCCGGAGTGGCTACCTGTACTGGACCAGCTGGCTTCAGTAAAGCCCTTTTAAATCTAGCGCTTTAGGCAGAACGTGCCTAGTGCTTTTAGCATTCCTTTTGTTTTGCTTTGTTGTTGTGTATTCAGAGTGTATGCTGCGTGCTTAAAAAAATGGTAATAAAAAAAAAAGCCTCAGTGGCGTAATGGATTAACATTACTTACCTGAGCTCTTAGCGAATAAAGTATACGTTCGAATCCTGTGCTTAACTCTTTTCAGAATTTATTTTTTTAAATTGCAACATTAAAATACGCTACCGATATCTCTCCTGGGGGATGTTCCCTTTTAGGTTGCATCATGTGATGTTTTTAATTCTTAATAGCCGCAAAACCAGCCATGAACACAGCCACGAGACAACAGCATCACAATGCTAACGCTATTTAATTATTTTGAACGTAATCATTTCCTGCCATTAGTGAGTGTATATTACCTTTAGGTTGCTTTCAGACACACCTCTCGGTAACAATCGCCTTTAACCCGCTGAGAGGCAACCAGTGACGACAAAGAAGTTGCAGGACCCTACCGTTGAGGAGACGGAATCACGGAATTACGCGTAGTGGAGACATCACGAATGTGACGTCACGTAGCAGGAAGTAACAATAGGAAGGAAATTGGCGCACAATTTGAAAGCACCAAAGACTTAAGTGGGTAAGCAGAAGTGAATTAATGTGACATAGAGAATGTGACGTCACGCAACCGGAAGTAGAGCCAAAAAAGGGTATAGGAAGGGATTGGCGCGCGATTTGAAGGTACCAAAGACTAAAATGGGTGCGCAAGAAGTGAATTAAGCAACTAGAAGCAACCAACAGCAGCATCCATGCCTTCGCATTACTCCAATGCAGATTCTGCAGTGCTCTTAAAATTTTAACTAAGGTGGCTATGCCAGCATAGCATTACTCTGTTTTAGTTTTTAGTGAGGAAAGTACAATTCCACCCAAATACACGAAAGCGTGTCTTTTACGCATAGCGCTAGTAGCTTGACAAATATCGCTTTTGTCGGGTATGTAGGGTGGCAGACGAAACAGACCACCAAGAGGCCTCGCTAACTTACGACCAATTTCCTTAACATCTACGCTTTGCAAGCTTTCAGAGAAAATGCTAACCACACGACTTTTTTGGTGGCTTGAACAGCACTGTATTTATCACTCTGCTAAAATTGGATTTCGTCCATACATAGGTACAGAGGACAGGTTGGCGGTCTTGGCATCAGCAGTTATATTATCTACCCGCAGCCGTAATGTATGTACGTACGTACCAGGTTAGCAATGGACGTTGAAAAGGCATACGACAACGTCATGCTGCAATCCTGAATGCCATTGACATGCTTCATCTCCCCCCAAGAGTACGCATTTTTGTCGCATCATTTTTGGACGGAACAAAATTTGCAATACGACTTAGTGTTGGCATAGTTGGTTCATTCGTTTCACTACGTGGCGTGCCCCAGTGATCAGTATTGTCTCCAACATTGTTCAATATTACTTTCATCCCATTGGCGTGGCGCTTACATGATATCCCTGAAATCAAGCTTTTTCAATGCGCAGAAGATATCACGGTATGGAGCACTCACCATAATCCTCTCACTCAAGAAGCCGCCCTTCAGTCAGCATTAGACGTAACCTCTAATTACGCATCCTCCATTGGCCTTCAACTTTCTGTATGAAACTACATACACGTCAGTCGCCAACTGCTGGGGACGCCGTAAACTAACCTCAAATCCAATTCGTCTCTCTCTATCAGGCACCCCACTACAAGAAAGTTCAAGCCTGAAAATTCTGGGCTTAACAATTCACCCGTCAGGATCAGCGACTGCTTGGCTTTCTCAGGCAAAAAAGCAAGCACTTCAAACTATGAGTTTAATAAGAATTGCGCCTTAAACGGGTGGCGCTGGCTCATCTGTTGCACGCCACTTAGTGAGGGCGGTTCTGCAGCCACGTATTGTTTATCAGGCCAGTTCCAGCATCTTACAAGAACACAATGGGATCGCCTTGAAGCCGTAAATCGAGAAGCTATGAGGACCATACCATGCCTTCCACGACTCACACCGGTCGTAGCGTCACAGGAGAATGCGCAGCTCACCACCATCGATGAACTGGTGCAGCAGCGCCGTGATGCTCGCAGACTCAAGGCCACTTTGTCACATTCCATGCACGCAAGCACTAGGGCGTATATGAAACGTCACACATTATTCTTCACACGGCGCTCGGCTACTGTTCCCAAGGACGCGGGATCGAATCCCGGCCTCGGTGGCCGGCCGCTTCTCGTTGGAGGCGAAACGCAAGGCACCCGTGTGCTGTGCGATGTCAGTGCACGTTAAAGAACCCCAGGTGGTCGAAATTTCCGGAGTCCTCCACTACGGCGTCTCTCGTAGCCTGAGTTGCTTTGGGACGTTAAACCCCACAAACCAACCAACATTATTCTTCAGCCACCTGCGCCAGTTCTCCCTCCCTGGAAATTTGTACAGTTAGGAGACAACAAGCCAACTGATAACCGCAGACCAACGTCTGTCAACCCGGCATCGTTGCTTCGCCAGAAATTTGAAGAGCAAGATACTCACCTGCCTCAAGATTCCATTGTAGTGTACGTGGATGAGCCAAAACAGCAATCTACTGTCCACGGAGACCTAGCCTGAATCATACCACTACGTTTCAGCTTTCGGGAACCACTTACATCTTTCTGCGCTGAGCTCGTGGCAGTTCAGGAGGCACTCTGCTCCGTGTGTGCACTTCCATAACCATGCTCCCTGCAGCCCACGTTGTCATCCGCACTGACGCACTTCAAGCAGTACGTTTGCTCCGACGTGTCAGCCGCTGCCCTAAAATTTACCAAGACATCCACCAGCTTGCGGCACGCATCCCACAGTCAGTATGCATTGAGTGAGTCCCACGGGACCTGCTGCCTTCCCAAAGTCAAGCTGATTTAGCGACCCGCCTCGTGAACCAAGACGCATCAATCCCACGGCTCCTTGAAGTGGACGACGCTCCCCTCCTTTTATCAAGAAAGGAACACCTCCGGCGCCGCATACGTGCACTTATCCCTCCGTGTGCGGTATCCCTTCCCTGTGGTCTCACCCGTGCAGAGGAGGTTGCGCTTAGGAGGATCCGGGTCGGTGTTGCCCTCACACCAGCTGTCACTAGGACCTGGTCATACTTCCAACACTTATATCCCCGCCCAGGGTGCTCGATCTGTAAAAACGAAGATGTTGAGGCCTACATTCATCACTTGGTGTGGGACTGCCCAGCACTCAAACCAACACAAACTAGGCACCTGAGGATAGCTGGCCTTTCAGCAACCAATCCTGTCTCATATGTCGCTTGGACGCAGGGACCTCATCATCGCTTACTCCTGCATTTCATAAAATCAGCTAACCTTTTTCCATTCATTTTATCATTTATTCATCCTTCATGCCATATCCTACTGATGCCCTGAGGCAATAAATATCGATAAAAAAACATATTTGGAGCGAATGCACTTCAATGCGTGAATTAAAAAGGAGCTCATGTGCTTGATTGGTAGCATATCTTGAGCTCATTCAGAAGCTTATACGCTATTGTGCTTGCCCGCCACACAAAAATGCACTTACGAAGCCGTTCGTATATCATATTACATACCCCAGTCTAGGCAGGAGCTTAATGTGCCAGCCATTGCAAGTCTGGAAGGCCTAGCTTGCAGATGCCGATCTAGATCCTCACCTGAGCTTTTTAGATGCTTATCTTTTAACAACGAGAAACAGCTTGAAGAACCGTGAAGAAGCAATAAGGTATACATACACTCCCATCCCGAACTCCCTATAATTACCCAAACAGAGGCCGAAATTCATATCCCTTCAATGAAATAAAGGCTTTATTCATTCATTATCTTTTTTTCTTTTTCTTGTCAGCTGCCGCAGCTCAGAGCTCCGTTGTCTACGCTGCATGCTCAGTTATTTTGAAGATATTTTAATTTTTATGATCACCTTGCTAGTTGAAATTTTCTGCAGTTCTTATAAATGATGTCTCAGCTCTCTTCGCATTAGCTCTGAGTTGGACGCCCGGTGTACAATTTCGCTTCATTGACATGCGTAATCAATCTCAATTCACATTATATTAGAACTTTATGCGCAACGTATCATTGCCGTGACATTTAAGCGCTCAGTCTTCTCAACAAGCGACATTCCTCGCCCTCATGGCTCGTCCATTTCCTAGTCGCGAAAATACTCAAATTTTCTTCGAACTGCTGGTACTGCGACGAACTCAAAATGCTACACGAACTATCACGAGAGTACTTAGTTCCTTTTCTAAATGCAGATCAGAAATTGTTCACTTCGAAGTAAGTTATCGCTTATGTGCAGAGCTTGCGCCCACCTTTTAATCTCGAGGAAGTCTATCAGTGACACGAACAATAAAGGAAGGACTTCCATTAAATAATCATTTTAATAGGCTTCGTTGCCCCGGTGCAAAGCATGCAGGCCAGCATGAAGAGGCCTCATGTTAACAAAAAATATAGCATAAAGCTTCATCTTAAGAGAGGACGCGACGTTGTTTGCTCCAGGGCATAAAATAATATGTAAGAAGAAAATTAAAAGGGGTAATACATGAAAGAAAAAAGGTTGACTCTTCTTTGGTCGATGTTTTCCACCTCCTTCAGTTTCAAGAATACGAAGCATCAGCATTACTCCTAAAAAATGTGATTGGGGATCCAAACAAGCAAAACAAAGCATAGCAAAAATTTATTGCACATCGTAGTAATAGCAATGTACTGCACATCATAACATTCAGGGTAATTCAAAATAATATACATTTACACATGCTTCTGTGTAATTAGAAATAATAAAACATTAAACATTGATTACCAACACTGCATCCATCGCTTGGCACTAAGAAATGGGGAGGCAAGGATATCACTTGCCGCTAAATAAAAAAGATATTGCATTCGACCTTGAATAAATATGCAACTTAAAGCACCCTCCTAAGTTTCAGCACTTTCATTCTTCCTTGCTTAGCGTTGCGCTTACAGTTCTGGGCCTTAACATAGAAGTGCTGCCTGGTAAGAACACTGTAAAACTTGATACATACTGTGATTTTTTTTTTCTTTTTTGCGCTGGAGTTCATCTGTTCGGCGAAGTTAGGCACTCACATTAACATGTCAGCAGCGCAACACTCTTGCCATAATCGAGAGATCACGCTGGCAGCCGCGAACAAGGAGGAGGAGGAGCAAACTTTATTGAGGAGAATTGGGAAAGTTCTTTCTTCATGGGAGTTCGCTTCTCCTCAAGCCGCCCCAGGGGCGGTCATCGCTCGATGGCGCTCGACGACCTCCTTGGCCCACGCCGTGATGGCGTGTTGCCGGCTTGGATCAGAGCTAAGCAATGCGGCCTCCCACTGTTCCGAATTGATAATCTGCAGGCCCTCCGGTGGATGCATGCTTTCACATTTAAACATGATGTGTTCAAGATCTGCCCTCTGGTCACCGCAAAGTGAACATGAGGGGCTGTATTCGCCTGGATACCATTGTTCTAGCTTATACGGAATAAAGCACGTATTTGTTTGAAGTTTTCTAAGTAGGAACGCTGCCGCGCCGTCCATACACCGCGCGCGATCCTGCACACACGCGCGATCGCGTGACTGCATTGCATCGCCAAGCTGACCGCAGCGCCACCGCGGCCTTCGCGGCAGCGCATGAACCAGAGGTACAGTGCCCTCCCTACCAGAGGTATGGTGAGCCACGGCCGGTCTCGAGGGAGAGAGCGCTTCTCTTGCGCGCGCTCTCCCCCGAGACCGGCCGTGGGTGAGCAGAAGATCGCGCTTTCTCGGCGGATACGCCGGCGTTGGCTCCACCTCCTACTTCTAGCCACCATGCCTTGGTCACCCCATTTTGCTTTTTTCTTTTTTCCTTCGGATTATCGGATAGTGTCAGACGTGGTGTCAGATGACAGCTAGCGGCATGTAAGTAACGGTAGCGGTGCGGGCGGTGCTTCGTTTTGCCTAACCGAATTTACTGCAGCTGTTTGCCGGCGAAGGTAGGATCCGTGATTCTGTGCTCTGCGTTTCTGATAACGTCGCTTCATGATGCTGGCCAAGTGTGCGTTTCTGATGGCAAGAATTCATCGGCGGCCTTGGCGCTGTGAAGTGACTACGTCTCTGTTGTCGGCGGCAAACGGCGGCACATTTGAAAAGGGCGCTAAGTGCTTTTACGTTCATCTCGCAATTCTTTGCAGTGCTAGTAATAAAGGCAGGCTTTATGAAGCTCACTTTCTTTCCTTACGGGGCTGAATCACGAATGTTACCTCTTCTTTTCGTGCTTTGTAGACTGCCTTCGTACGCAGCTAGCCCTTGCTTTCAAATTGGGCTGAACATATGTGTCAGAAATATGGGAATACCAAGGAATGGGAATCTGTTGAACGCTGATGAGATTTCGTGGTTATCAGAGGTGTGTGCTTTTGTTGCTGGCATGAAGTCGGCAACTTTCGTTATCACCTGTGCTACTCACTGGGCCATTACTTCAAGGAGCATATGCTTGTTGCGGTGATCATTTTAGCTTATCTAAATTTTATTGTTTGTAGTTTGCTAATTAGAATTCGTACAAGAAGCAAAACCAATGCCTAAATGCTCTAAGTCAGTGTGACAAGTTCTGCTAAAGCGGCACGCACAGTACCGTGACCAAATATTGCGCTTGATTAGCCCGCATTTTCTTTCTTCCTGCTTGCTGGGCATCTTTTTCAAATTTTCAGTAGAATAAAGAGGGGAGCAGATGCATGATTCCTTAGGGCAAGCTGTTGAAATAATATGTGATCGGGCCAATCTAGAAAACATGCTAGAGCAAACATTTTTTATTCTGTATTTAAAGTACTCATTCGATTCACTCACTTTGCTTTGGGATAACATTAAATCCTATTATTGCCTGTAAAGCCTGGCCCGCTACAATCCTCTGCCCTATGTCAATTGCAAACATCCTTTGAAGTGAATACTATCAATTATTCGCTATGTAAATGTAGGTGTGCAAAACTTGTGAAATCAAGTGCAGTCTTAGCTTACGTTCACGTCAGCTGAGCTACACTTGCGACTAGATGAGGTCGCGCGACCAGAGGAGAGGAGCTCGCCCTACCGATGTTCACACTTGCGACTGTCGCCTTCTCGAAAAACGAGTTGGGAGTAGGAGAGCTGCAGGGCGGTCACAGCGAACGCTGGTAGCAGCCGCTTGCGACACTTCAGCTTTTTCAGGCGAAAACGCCGACGACGAATAGACGGTGTCAATCACCGTGGTGTCAATATAAAATGTTGCGCCTGCGTGAAAAACCCATTTCTCAAAAGTTCATGGTACTTACCGGCTTTGAATTCCAGGTGCCGTTTGTTAAAAAGGTAGGGGTATCTTTAATTGCATTGAGAAGGTGCTCGATCGAGTACTCCGGGACCTCGCTGATTGGTGAAATGGTTTGCGACTAGTAGTCGCGCGACTGGAAATTCGAGCAGTGCCCGATCGGCCCGCGGCAGTCGCTTTTCGACCGATGCGACCATTTGCGACTGTCGCTTTTCGACCAAAACGGTCGCGCGACCGCTGCTAGTCGCAAGTCGGTCGCACGACCGCTACGAGTACAGCTACTTTAGTTAGAATTAATGCTCACTTATTACTAAAAATGCGGGAGGCAACGAATGTTTGCCATTTTGCTTGTGTAAATGCATTGATGGTTTTTTGATACCTGAAGGTGATAATGAACTTTATGTGAATGTGGGCAATTTGAACTGTTGACTGCAATTAATATTTGAATTGTATGTTCGTTTTTAAAATAATATTAATTTTCTTCCTTTCTGTAAGCTAAAGGAGTGAGACGGGTTCCACTTGGGAATGTTTTTTTTTTTTCTTTTTGCAGTGGAAGACTGAACAGCAATGAAAGCTAGATGGTTTTCTAAGGTCAGTGCATTTTGGATGTGGCCATCCAGGAGCCTTGGTGCTGTACAGAACAACGCCTACAAAGAAAAGTAAAGGGGCCAGAGCCTAAGCGGTGAGCATTGGGGTGTCATTTTAGGGAGGATGCTTGATGTTCATATATTTTCAGTCTAGTGTTATGTATTTTTTAGTCTTCATTTTTAAATTTGTTTTTAATTTGCCTTCATCGAAAAGTGCCTGCCACAGCCAGGATATGATCCTGCATCTTTGAACGCACTGATCTTGTGCCCTAACCTTGTTTACCACTGTGGCAGGTCACTAATGGCTAGGAATATCACTAGCTTGTAAGATGCACTTTGTCTTCATTACACCTTTTAAACTTGAGTGGTATTTCCGTAGGTAATTACGGTGAAGATGGATGTGAAAAGGTGTGCAACATCACCAGCCGGCAGGCAAACTCACCCCTGCTCCCTAACTCACACATTCACATCGGTGATGAAGAGTTGCTGAGAGTGATGCCGCTGTTTCTAGCCATGCTGCCTAGACAGGAACAGCAAAGTATACAGGAGCAAAAAAAAAAGCGCAAAATAAAATAAACTAGTCCGAAAGAGAAGAGGCGCACAAAATAAAGGTAGAGTACAAAAGACAGGGATGGGGTATATATCTGTTCAGACCCTGCTGCCTATATATATATTTTTTTTTTATCTCTCGGGGACTCTGGAAGCTTATATGCCTGCTGGCCGAGATGGCAGCTGCCACCAGCCACTGGTAGCTGTGACGTCGCCCAGCTTCTCGGAGGCGTGACATGAACACTGTCCCCCTGCCTTTGCTTAGAGAGGGATTCAGCCGTCTTTGTGAATACTGCTCTAAAGGGACACTGCAGCACTTTTTGCAGAAATAGAGATTTTAATAGCTTATAGCAGTTTCTCATGCCGCGAATTCAACTATGTAATTAAATTTAGGCAGAAACAAGCGCCAATTGTCTTTTTGTTTTAGTTAAAATATGCGACCGGCACCTCGAGACACGCCGCGGGCTGCGCCGCTGCCTACGATTGGTCGAGCTGTCGTGACGTGGTCGTGAGGACTCGAGACGCTGTTGATATGCATCTTACGCTGCGCGGCATGTAGATCGCAGCCGTCACAGTTCTCTGCGACATTATAAAAGCTGTTGTGGCACTCTAAAGTGACTATCTGGGTCTCATCATATGTATACGCACCAGATACGGCCACAAACGACGAAGTGAAGACCAGCCATCGGCGTCTACTGGTACCGAAATGTGTCTCTGGCATGTAGAGCAGCATTTTGCAAAGCTGCATATGTTTTTGTTAGCTGAAATTAGATGTATGTGTGGGAGCGTTTCTACGACGAAGCACTTCTAACATTACCTTTTCCGACTCGGAGGCAGATTCAGGCGTCTCTAACTCACTACCTAGTAGAGAAGTGACGAAGCCCGTTGAGGTATTTGCTTGTTGCCTGGCTTGCTGCGTGCGAACCGAGTACTTAGTGTATTCTTCATTGTGGTGTAGAGTGTTTTCGGTTCTCTCGATACATGGTGAGACCGATGATTTGGAACTGCATGTTCCAGCCACATATTTTGAACCTAATAAGAACCAGCGTCTCCCAGCGGCTTCCAGTGCGAAACCAGTTTTCATGCTGGTTTCGCACTGGATCTGCTGGGGACGCTGGAGGTCTGTAATATTCACTGGAGCAGTGACGGGAAGACACTTGTTGCACTGGTACGATGGGAGAAAAATGCTGGGATTAGCTTTTCGACGTTGGGTGTGTCGATGGTATCCACAATGCACTGGGAGAAACGCTGAATGTGCGCTGGGGCGCTGGGAACCAGCGGCACTGGTTTTTGCAATAGGGATGCGGCAGTGGAATATACTATTTTAGCTTTCATAAGTGCGCCGATCCACAGCAGTATATTCGGAATATTGCTTTGTATGGCTTTGCTCGAGTGGTAACTATACGGGAAGCTTGAAGCGCAACAGATAGTCTAGGCTCGTAGCCGCTGGTGAAAACCCTCCTTCCGAAAGGGAACTGCCCAAATTCGCTCGTGGTCACTTTGGGTACATGTCCTCTGCTCAGCTGTGTTTTTTTTTTTTTTTTTTTCGTGAATAATCGTATTTTCGCTTAGGACATTATATTCTTTCACTATAGGTGTTTATATATTGCTAGAAAATAGCTCTACCAGGTGTATGTATTGCAGCTGCTCTCAGAATACAACATACTGAATTCAGCAATTATTGCAGTTTCCATTGCCCAGTAATATGGTCTGCGTAAACTTGTCGCTTTTCACAGAAGCGACGCACTGCGCTCGGAGCTTTTTGTCTTGCGGGAACCTGTGAAAACTGACATCGTATCGCCCAAAGGTGCTCGTACACCAGAAGGCACAGCAGTACCGAATGTTGGGACGGGTATTCAACTAAATCGACACGTTGAACTTCAGCAACCTTGAAACACGAGCAACAACATAGGCTAAAAAACGCACTCGGGCTGCTGGGGGTGCCTGGCCTATTCTCATGGTGACGTCACGCATGCCGGCGCGGGTGAGGTTTCTTTCTTCACTCTCCTCTCTTGCTCCGTCGCGGGCCACGGGAAATTTGAACGATGCGCTTTCACTTGGCGATTGCTCTGGTATTTTCGCTATAATCGTAAAGATAACTTCACAGACATCTTGCAACACATCCTGAAAAATATTAGGAGCGAATTTCAGAGAGCAGCAGCAGCATAGCTAAAAATTGAGACTAGTTCACCTGTCACTTGTACTATCAAGCCTGCTATCTTGTCGGCTGGCCCCAGCCTCTACTTCCTGTTTCACCTTCCACTGAAAGGCACATGGCTGTTTCACCACTGTACTGCATGCATCTGCCTCTCATGGCAGTATATGTGCACCGTGTAAATAGGCATTCTAAGTGCAAAAATATAGGAAGGTATTGAGCTTTGCCAGAGGTTAGGGAGGTGACTGCTGGTCACTCTTAACGTACACATTCAGTGATGATGGTGTATGGCCTTTAGTGTGTGCGTGCTGTTGTAAAGTGTGCTTGGAAACTTCAAACGGTTTTTTTTAGAGACTCTCGGAGTAGTTGCATTCAAGGTATTACACTAACACCAAATCTGAATGAAAAATCTCATCAAATAGCACACTTGAATTGTTCACTAACAGCTCTGTGTAGTAAGTAGTATTGCGGTCAACCGAATATGCCAAGCGCGCAGTGGGGAGGGATTGGCTGTGAGCACCCACCAATCACCGAACCCCGTTACTGACAACTAAACGACGGAGGACGTAACGGCGACGATGAGCGATTTCGAAAAACTGCCTCTTACTGCTCACAGAGTTGGGCTTAGAAGGTGCGGGCTCCTTTTCCAAGCCACGAGCCCTGGTAAGCCGAGCACCAGGCCAGGCTGTGGCTTGTACCCATTTGAGAAAACCGGTGGGTGTCCGGCCAGCAATGGGAGTCGAACCCACTGCCTCCCGTAGCCGAGGCGGGTACTCTACCCCGGGGCCACGGCTGCGGTCCTGGAATGAGTTTAGCTGCTTGAAGAGCACTGTGCCATGTGACCATGCGGTTTTCTTTTTCACTTGAATTGTTCACTAACAGCACTGTGTAGTAAGTAGTATTGCGGTCAACCTTTGCGATTGGCTCTTCTGTCATTATAATTTTCTATTTTGAAGTGCTCGTCGTGGTGTGCAAGTTAAAAGGAATCTGTATATTCTGGTCTACTATATTCTGCCGCCTTCTGGCTATAGCCATCCGCAAAGGTATGCTTGCATAATCTTTACGAACACATAGTTTTTCTGGTGGAAAATTGTCTCGCATGCTGGCACATAATGTATTGTAGTCTGATGGCCTGTGGCGAAAAATTTTCTGTCTGCAAGCTAAACAACAGGAATGTTATATGTGCATAGTACGTCTGAAAATATATTCACTTTTCTATGGTGAAAAAATATTGAGAAGAGCACACGTTCACCTCATGTATTGACAACATTCATGCATGCGTTTCTATGAGCACCTATTGAACAAAACAAAAAAGAAAATAGAAATGAGTGTTTTACAATTTTTTCATGTCTGCAGCCGGCACAAATCGGCGGTTTGAAGGGGTGGAGTGAGACTGAAACTGCTTTACTGGCAAACTAGAAAACAGAACAAGGCCCGAATGCCACCGAGAGCTTCAATTTAATTAAGTTGCTGTGTGTACTAGCCACACACAGGGTTTAGTGCTTGTGTTTGAAGCTACTTTCTCTCCGATGTCTGTCTAGCGCTTTTCGATGTGAGACATTTCATTCTTGGCTACCTTTGCTGCTGCGCTTTCTTAATATTTCTTTGGTACCCTGCTGGGGTGGTGCGGAGGTTAGGGCGCCTGACTATTGTTCCCAAGGAAGCGGGATCGAATCCCGGCTTCGGCGGCCGCTTTTTGGTGGAGGAAAAAAGCAAGGTGCCCGTGTGCTGTGCGATGTCAGTGCATGTTAAAGGACCTCAGATGGTCGAAATTTCCGGAGTCCTTCTCTACGGCGTTTCTCATAGCCTGAGTCACTTTGGGAATTAAAGCCCACATTGTCCTAACATTTACCAATAAAACTTTGTCGGAATCGATCCATGCAGCCTACAACAGCTGTAAAGTCCGCCCTAACATCCCGAATCCCAGGCGATGCTTTAAGTGCCAATGCTTCGGACACAGCTTCTTGGCTTGCCGGGGCAAACCCACTTGTCTTACATGCGAAGAAAGCTCACATGCCGACGACAAATGTGAACGCATACCGAAATGTGTGAACTGCAGTGGCGCTCACAGCGCATATTCCAGGTCATGCTCAGTGTGGAAGACAGAGAAAGAAATAATCAGCCTGAAATCACTGAGAATCTATCATACCTTGAGGCAAGAAAACGAGTCACTTTTAAACTAGGCACATATTGTGAAATGGTGACACAGGGACAGTAACCGCTGTCAGACCTGGTGTCGACATTGAAGTCCCCACCCCAGAAGCCGGTGGCACTGCCAACAGGGCTCAGACTTTTGCGAGAGGATCACGCGATCGTCATCACAGACTCTCAAGCACAACCTTCAGGGGCGGCCCCCTCAGCGACAGACACCCAGAACAGCTCTACTGAGCTGGACCTGCTGCCCCACCCCACTAAGAAAGCAACTCCTGCGCCAAGAGACTCTGCCACTGGAGCAGGGCCTGGTTCAGGGGTGCCAACAAAAAAGATTCATGCGAAGGCTACTGGTCATCGTGACAGTGAAGCACCCTCCACGTCCACCGTGGAGGATATGGATGTCTGTGAGAGCTTGCCGACATCCAGAACTCGAACATCCGTGGGAATCCAGCCCCACGAAAGTGGTAATGGATTAAACTCCTGGTTCGCCACCGCTGCAGCTCTGGCCAGATTCCCTAGCAAGAAAAGGGAAACCGCGAGATACCGCTCCTGACATTATATAACTTCCCCATCCCCAGCTTATCATAATGGCATATATAGTACAATGGAACTGCAGAGGTTTACATGGAAATTACAGACATCACAGATCTACTCAAAACAATGGCACCAACAGCTCTTTGCCTTCAAGAAACAAACCTTGGGCCACAACACACAAACATTCTAAAAAAATATAATACCTTCCGAACAGATATAGTCCAAGATAACATATTGTCAGGAGGCGTCGCAGTCATAACACAAAGTGACGTCCCTGCCACAGAAATACCCCTGCAATCGAACTTTGAAGTTGTAGCCGTAAACATAAGCCATAAAACACTAACCATATGTTCTGTTTATATACTACCACACCTCATAGTTACCATTTATGATTTTGAAAACCTTGTTAAACAGTTACCGGAGCCATATGTGATGGTTGGGCACTTTAACACTCATTCTCCCTTTTGGAGGAGTGAGCACACTGACACAAGAGATCAAATTATAGAGGATTTTAATTAGCAATTTATATATGTATATTAAACACAGAAAGGCCATATCTAGCTGCCCCAGCTCGGGCAAAATGAGCTGTCTCGATTTAGCTTTTTCATCACCATCCATTTTTAACTATTTTAACTGGGATGTTTTAGATGATCTTAGGGGGAGTGACCATTTACATGCCATTTTAAAGTTATCATCATCCATACCCATAATTTCAACAAGGCCACGGAGATGGAAGCTCCACCTAGCAGATTGTTCAGTTTTTAAAACTTATGCGACATTAGAAAAACAATACGCCGAAGAAGTAACTATAGAAGAAATAAATGAAAGGTTTTCAAATTACATAATATCAGCAGCTTTAATAGCCATCTCCCAGATATCCGAACATGCAAACAAAAAACAAAGTGTGGTGGTCGGAGGAATGCGAAGCATTAAAAAAGCTACAGAACAAAGCATGGGGCACCTGCTGTAGGTATCCCACTACAGAGAACCTAATCAAATTTAGAAAGGCTAGAGCCAGAGCAAGATACATCCGGAGAAACTCAGAAAAATTGTAATGGAAAAAATATGTATCCTCCATAAACAGCTCTATACCCTCAAAGAAGCTGTAGGAACAAGTCCGAAAGTTCACTAGCAATTATACCCCATTCACTTTTCCAATGTTGACAACGCCCGGAACACAAACAACACTAGAAGATCAGGCAAACTTTTTAGGTGAACATGTCTGTAATGTTTCGATATCTTCAAATTATACCCCCAGGTCAGGCGAGGCCACGCTGTGAGGGCAAACAAAAACGTACCAGTGCGGTCCGCACGGGCGTCCAGCATGTCGGAAGACGCGATGGACACAAGCCAACGCAGTCCTGTGCCGTCGACATAGGACGGCCGGTGCAGCTCCTTGGATTGACAAAAAAGAGAAGCCCCGAATTAGAGGGCCCGAAAACAAAACTTAGCCTTCTCTACTCATTTATGACAAAATTGCTTTTATAGAATGGAACTGCAGAGGACTTTTAACTAATATGAATGACATAAAACACTTATTAGCCACTCACTCACCACTAGCCTTGTGTTTGCAAGAAACGAATTTAGGTCCCAAACATAGGAACATGCTCAAGAACTATACAGTCTTCCATTGTGACAGAGAGCAGGCTCTCAGGTGGCATTGCCATCATAGTAAACAATGGAGTAGCAGTTCGAGAACACAAACTTAAAACTAAGTTTGAAGCTATAGCGGTGACCTTATAGGATTTTAAAACAATAACTGTGTGTGGCCTATACTTAGAGTCACACCTTAAATTTAGTATTCACTAATTAGATCTTTTAAAGCAGCTTCCAGAGCCATTTTTAATATTAGGCTATTTTAATGCACATTCCATCCTTTGGGGCAGTAGAAAAACAGATACGAGAGGTGAAGTCATAGAGGATTTTGTACTGTGTAATAATATCTGTCTCCTTAACACCGGGAAAGCAGCCTGCTGTTTATCTAGTTCAGGAAAAATGAGCTGTATTGATTTATCTCTCAGCTTACCTTCTATTTTTACAAACTTTAAATGGGACGTTTTAAATAATCCATACGGAAGTGATCACTTACCTGTACTAGTCAGCTTAACATCTTCACCACAATTCATCCCATCCAAGCTGAGACGCTGGAAGCTGCATTTAGCCGATTGGGCACTGTTCCGAAAGATGGCCAGCCTAGAAAAAATTACTTTAGACAAATATAATATAGATGAACTAAATGATGCTTACACAAATTGCATCCTTACTGCAGCGTACATATCGATTCCTCAGTCCTCTGGAGTGGTGAAATAAAATCAGTCTGGTATTCAAAAGAATGTAAAGAAGCAAAAAAAGAACAAAACAAAGCATGGGGAACTTTTCGCAGGTATTCAAAAGAATGTAAAGAAGCAAAAAAAGAACAAAACAAAGCATGGGGAATTTTTCGCAGGTACCCAACACAGGTCAATTTCGTAAAGTTTAAAAAAGCAAGAGCCAAAGCCCGATACATCCGTCGCCGCGCCGAAAAAACCTCCTGACAGACTTGTGTAACATCGATAGACAGCTCAACAACATCAAAACAAATGTGGGAACAGATTCGAAAGCTAAATGGCAGCTACTCTCCATTCACTATTCCCCTTCTAACAGCCCCCGGAGTACAGACAACTATACAAGAACAGGCCGACATTTTAGGTGAATATTTTTCTGCAGTTTCCAGTTCATCACACTACACTCGAACATTCCTAAAATACAAAAACACAGCAGAGAAACAAAAACTTCCAACAAGTGGTGGTACAAAAGAATCATATAATAGCTTAATTACACTACAAGAAATAAAAAATGTCCTAGCTGCCGGTAAAGAGACTGCACCTGGCCCTGACCAAATTCACTACGAAATGCTCGCCCACCTCTCCGAACCTGCTATAGAGGCCCTATTAAAATTTAACAAAATTTGGGTCGTAGGAAAATTGCCAGAGGCATGGAAAAATGCTGTTATCGTACCATTTTTGAAACCTGGAAAGGAGCCAACATCTCCTGGTAGTTATAGGCCCATTGCTCTCACCAGCGTTTAGCAAAATCATTTGAGAGTATTTTAAACATCAGGCTAACTGTTGTTTTAGAATCTCACGAACTTTTAAATATTCACCAGCGTGGTTTTAAAAAAGGATGCTCAACAACTGACCATCTCGTGCATCTCGAAAACATCATCAGATAGGCTTTTATACACAGACAGCATTGTCTTGCCATTTTCTTTGACCTTGAGAAGGCATATGACACAACTTGGAGGTTTGGGATATTGCACGACCTGGCAGATTTAGGCATACGTGGCAGAGTGCTAAAGATTTTAAGTGACTTTCTGTCACATCGTTTGTTTCAAGTACGTCTTGGGACTACCTTGTCAAGAACTTTTCTGCAGGAGAATGGTGTACCCCAAGGGTGCATTTTAAGCACAATACTTTTCGTTGTAAAAATGAATATGATTAGCAAAGTAATGCCAAATTCCATAATGTATTCACTCTATGTGGACAACCTTCAAATAGCCTACACATCGTGCAACATGTTCACATGTTAGAGGCAGGTCCAATTAACAGTAAATGAGCTAACGAAAGGGGCCAGTGATAATGGGTTAAATTTTCTCCACAGAAGACAGTGACAGTTATGTTCTCGCTCAAACGAGGCATACAGCCCAACCCTACCTTACAGCTAAATGAAATAAAATTGCCCGTAAACAATAATCGCAAATTCTTAGGCATTACTTTTGACAAAAAACTCACTTTTCTCCCCCACATACAAGCACTAAAGAAGAAAGCCTCCATATCCCTAAACATCCTGAAGGTCCTTTCGCGTAAACATTGAGGATTTGATGGGGCATGCCTTTTGCATATATATCGCTCTGTTGTGCACTCCTCCTTGGACTATAGAAGCATAGTTTATGGATCAGCTAGGCAATCTTATTTAAAGAAATTAGACCCAGTGCATAACTTAGGCTTTGGCCTTGTTTGTGGTGCATACAGAAAGTCTCCTGTGGATAGCCTGTGCATGGAAACTAACGAGCCTCCACTGAAAGATAGACGATCTTTACTTACATGCGCATATGTCCTCAGAATAAAGTAAAAAAAAAACACCTGTGCTATTCAATAGTCTCAACTTGCCCCTCCAGAGTCATTTTCACAAATAGATCTCAGTCAACGAGGCTATTGATAATGCGGTTTGAAGAGATATGTTGCAAACTCCGTATTCTGGACAAATTACCGGATTTTGCTCAAAACAACAGCCCTCTACCGCCATGGTACAATTTTCTCACAATCTGTGATCTCACAGAAGCTTAAGAGTTTTATACCGATGGATCGAAAACAGCTGTGTACACGGGAAGTGCAGTTGTACGAGGAGATTCCGAGGAAATAATAAGGGTGCGTTCCAATTGTTAGATGTCCAGCAAGATTGCTTCGTAGACGTCTACAGGTTCGCGTATTGGAACGCATCTACCCGTCTACGCCTGGTGTCACCTCGCGGCATAAAGGTTGAACTAAAACGTTCGAATAACTATTATAATGCTGGTTTCTTTAAAGCTTTACGACAATACAGGTGAAAATCATGTTTTTAATGGTTCTTCGATTTTTTGCAGCAACAATATTGCATGTGTAATCGCCACAACGGAGACTATTAATCGGTTAACTTGTAGCAGACCGAATTCTCATGCAATGGGCCTGCTCACGAATCGACAGAGAATGTTAGTCCGTTTTTACTTTTTTATTACTGATGCTGAAGTGTACATGATTCTCAGATGTCTCATTCACACAGCTGTAAGAATGAAAACATGCAAAATACCGTGAACTTGAGGGGATTACGGACAAAAAGTAATAACCGGCTACAGTTAACGAAAAACTTTGTGCCGTTACACCTGTCGTCTGTAGTCACTAGACGTGGAAGGCAAAAACAGCAACTCGTTTTAATATTATACAGGCACAAAAAAACAGTGCGCAACAAGCCGGCATCATCAGGCGAGTTCGTTCTTCCGAGATTAACTGAAAATCCGCGGAAGAGTTTGCCACGGCTACTACAACAAGATAGAAACGCGTACGTGCGCCGTACAGCAGCCGTCCTGAGTGAGGTGCCCAGAAAGCGACTAGTTCGTCGATAACATCAAGACTGAAAAAACTCATGGTCAAGTTAAAAAAGACCAACAGCATCCAACGCACGCTTTCCTTTTAGAAAGAATCTGCAGTGCTATGAATCTCACGACCATAAAGACAGCTAAATTAGCCTCTAGCTAGCACACATTGATGTAACAACTCACGTTTGAAAGATCGTTCATATGCATACTCCGGCATTCGCAAAGAGCATGACCACCGTACAGCTGCTGCAACCACTGCAACCACCGCACGCACGACTCGCTCAGCGCTAACCGCACGCACTGTCCGCCATGTTTAGACAGCAAAGTAGTCTGCATCGATGTTGACTTCGGTGAAGCCGTCTTCGCGAGACAGCTTCGCGAGAATTGGAACGCATCCCAAGATGGCAGCTGCCCGCGTAGCTGTCTAAGTAGACGTCTACTAGGGGGTATTGGAACGCATCCTAAGACTTCCACACTGTACATCTATTTTCACCACTGAATCCCGTGCCCATTTCGGTTGCCTTAGAGAAAATAATAAAAGATAATGTTACTAACAGCATTATCTACACAGACTCCCTAGCCGTCCTCACAGCTCGAAATCGAAGAAATGCAGCCGCTCCTTTACTTGGAGACATAATACACAGTTTAACAACAGCCATTGCTCGAGGAAATAACAAAATTCTGCTGGGTCCTGAGCCACGTGGGCATTAAAGACGAGAGAGCAGACATATGGGCTGCTAAAGCCCGTGACAAGCCAGTGAAGGGTATAAACATACCCTACAAAGACTGTATGAAACTTGTACATCGCAAACTAAAAAAAAAATGGCAGTCTTCATGGAATAGTGAAGTGGATAACAAACTACACTTAGTAAAGCCCATTATGGGAGAACGGATGTCGTGCCGGCACCAGGAACGTTTCAAAGAAGTAATACTATGCCGCGTCCGCATTGGAGACACACACTTGACACATAATTTTCTGCTGACAAAAAAAGACAAACCTCAATGCGAAGAATGTGGAGAACAGCTAACTATTAACCACATATTATTCTCATGCATAGGTCTCGAAACACTAAGAAAAAATATTTTACCCCATTTTCCAAACAACACATTCCTATTCACCCAAAACTGATTTTAGGCGAAGATGGACTTGTAGATTTGTCGTGTGTTTTCAGTTTTCTAAGGGAAGCAAATGTCTTACACAAACTGTAGAATAAATCAAGTGTGCATCAGTAAATAAATAAAAACCATGCTTTCCACATCATTACGTTAGCAGCTCATGCCCCATAAAAGCCACCGAAACTAGTTTCCTAAAAGGAGACTTTGTAAACAAACTGTAGTTTCAAAACACGAGTTTTCCCCCTTTTTTCACAAAACAAATTAACCTTGCTCTTGGCACATGATACTCTTAGTTGCTTATGCACCATAAAACCCAACACAACACAAATTATACGTACGCATATAAAAACTATAAGGCATTAGCGGAAAAACAAAAACTTCCTTTTCATGGAGGCACCAATGAAGGTTACAACAAGCCAATTACATTACAAGAAATAAATGCAGTGTTATCGTGTGGTAAAAATACAGCACCAGGCTCAGACAACATATATTATGCTATGCTTGCGTATTTGTCTGAAACTGCCGTAGAGGCCCTTTTGAAATTTTCAAATAAAATATGGACAACTGGAATCATACCGAAGGCATGGAAAAAAGCAGTAATAGTACCATTCTTAAAACCTAGCAAACCACCTACAAAACCTGCCAGTTACAGACCAATAGCCCTAACCAGCTGTATTGTAAAATCTTTTGAAAGCATAACCCCTTCAGGCACGAATTAAATTTTCTGAAAGGAAAAATTTTTCCTTGTGTTATTCATGATCAGTACACCAGACAGAAGTCAAGTGCAAGAAATTACGTCAAAATTTTCATATTTGAGCCCATTTTATTTGCGTCCACGTTTGTAGACATGGCACCTCAAAGCTCCTACATGAGTGCAAACAGTACAACATTTTCTTGTATTCTCTACTAAGTATGAGGAATGAATAAATGTTTTACTCTGAAAATACCTAAGGTACAGAAGAGTAACCACTTGTTCAAGGCTTATGAAATAGATTAAAACAGTCATTCTGTGACGACAGGCAAAGAAAAATTCTGCATTTGCGGCAGCGAACGCGGCTCTTCGAAGTGCAGCCCTGGCATCTGCATCGTTGGGCTTTTGGTATGCTCATAACCTGGGGCCAGTGGTTGGTGCCATCATAGCGCGTTGTGCTTGTTGGCAATGGCTCTGCATTGTGAGGCTTCTTTAGAATTAGTCAATCAGTACAACATTTACGAATGTTCATGTTACCTTGTTTTCACCTTGCCATTCCTCTGTTTCATTGTCGGAGGGGTCGGCGTCAGAGACATCTCCATTGGAGATTTTTCTAAGCAATCTTTCAGCTCTCGAATCCTCTAACTTTCTCCTTGTGGAGGCATGGTTTTGAACACCTGCGTGGAATGAGCCAATCTGGCGCTGTCTGAGCGCAAAAAAACAGAGCATCGAGGATAGAATGCGGCTCTTTGATATTGTTATGAGCCACCGTTCTCTGCGCATAAGAAGCACAAGGACAACACGAACCACGTCAATGGTTTCTTACTCGAGCGAGCGCGCGTGCCTCGTTTTCTTGTTCCTTGTCCTCGTTTTTCTCGTGCACACAGAACGGTGTCTCGTAACAATATTTTTGGCACTATTTAACAAAACTTGAAGTTGGGCTAGATGGTGCATTGTAAATTGACTGAAGATAAAGCGCACGGGAAGACACACACAAGAGAAGAAGACACAGGACACGCGCTAAAGGAACATCACAAAACCCGATCAAGAAAATTGATCTCTACCTTCCAGAGCCGCACCGACGTATCGCTGACACACCTATCTCCCCTTTTCCTGATATGGAATGCCTCCAAAAGCTCACGCGCTGTCTTATCACGGCCTCTGCCCAGAATCTTAATGTCAGCCAGTCGCGGCACGCACGCAGTGCAGTTCGCGCGTGTCCTGTGTCTTCTCTTGTGTGTGTCTTCCCATGCACTTTATCTTCAGTCAATTTTGGCACTAAGGCGCCGTGTCCACGTTTGTGGATGCGCAATTCTGAGAGCCCACCGAAGCATTCCTTCTTTGCCTACGGTAATGAAATCCAGCATGCCCCTTCTACATTACCTTACTGGCATATTTCACATGACAAATTCTGTTTTTCATGACCATTTGGAAAGAGAGCACGCGAAAATAAGATCAACTTACTCGCCCCGCCGTAAAACGTGGAGACGTCCATCTTGACTTCTTGTTTACAAACACATTTCGATGTACCTGCAACAGATGGCGCCACATACTTGACAGGGTGGGGCCAGTTGTTTTGTGCGCCAAATTCAAAGGTGGGAACACGCCTTGCGAGCAAGCTACGACGACATTTGGGTTGCATCCACATATGTGGACGCAGCGCCTGAAGGGGATAATAAACATCCGGCTCACTTTTGTACTTCAGTCCCGGCAACTACTAGATATACATCAGTGCGGGTTTAAAAAGTAATCTTCTGCAACTGATCACCTGGTCCGCCTTGAAAACACAGTCAGGGAAGCGTTCATCCAAAAACAGTGTTGTATCAGGGTCTTCTTTGACTTGGAGAAGGCCTACAATACAACGTGGAAATTTGGCATCCTGCGTGACCTAGGCGCGCAAGGTATTCTTGACAGAATGTTAGGCTGCTTGAGTAATTTCCTAACCAACCGTACATTCAAAGTCTGCTTAGGCTCAACTTTTTAAACTAACTTCATGCAGAAAAACGGCGTTCCCAAGGGCTGTGTCTTAAGCACAACACTCTTCATAATTAAGGGGGCACACTGGTCTTAAAACTTTTTTATTTACCAGTCAAACTTGATGCAACTTGGTGGGTGTGTGCAGTTTTTTTGTGCAGATTCCAAAACTGCAATTATTTCTTTTTTGACCCAGTTATTTCATGATATAACGACACTAATTTGTCAAATTTCTACAAGAACAATTATAAAATGGCCACTGAAGAAAAACTACAGATGAGCACATTGGTGGACACTAGAAAGAATAAGGAACACAATGTTGCAAGCAGTTTTTTATTGAGCAATTATTTCTTGTTTTATTGCACAACAAAGTTCAAAGTATAGCACCTAATGGTCACTAAAAAAAGCCATTTTAGAAATTTTGAACAAGAAATTAAAAAATCTACTTGCAACATTGTGTGCTTACATATTTGGCTTCATGCTGAAAAAAAAATTTACTATCTGCTATATAGACAAGTGTTATGTTTGTAAACAAAGGTGGCACTGCGATCGGCAGTGACATGAGGTGTAGGCAAAAACACAGCTTGCCTACACTGCGCCAAGCGACGCTGCCTTCAAAACCAGTTGGCGCGTGCGAATATTCTGTAGCGTAGGCATCACTTGTGCGTAGAAATGGTTTTGTTAATGCTGGCGAGTAGTTCAGCACTGTATTAGCCCATTACTTCTGGAATTACCTGGCGAAGAGCAGTGTATTGCCGTCCTTCTCCGTGGCCTCAGCAGTGCGCTGCTACGGTGGGCGACTGTATGCACATATATAGTGTCAGATTAAGTTGAATAAAAATTAGAAAGTGTAATGTACGTAAAAAACTAATGGCCAGAATTGTTCAACTCCAAAGACTATTGCTAGCGCATGCCAGGAGGACGGCGAATGAACGACTGGAAGTGCTTTTTTTATTTGTCATATGACGACTCTTTTGATGTGTTTTCTGCTGCTCTAAGCACCTTCACTCTAAAGAAAAATATTTCCAATAACTATAGTGAACTAGAAATCATAATTCTAACTCAGTGTACTGGCAACTTAAGTCAGAATTTCACTGAATAAAAACTGAATCTTTTCGCTCTTTTTAACATTCGCCTAGTGCGCGCTGCTAACTTGTTTTATCCTGCTCGATAAAAAGACGTTTGACGCCTGTTTCGGCGTTCAGACGTAGCCAGTCATTCACAGGTTAATGTATACGTGAAGGTCCGTAAGAATGCTCTCATTTTGTACCCTTTGCTCTTTAGGAGAGTTGCACGAGCGCAAATTCACGATCGTTTGCAGCGAAATTTGCACAATCTGCTAAGCATTTTTAATATTTTTGGAAACGTTTTATTCAAAAGTGCGTCATCTTATTCGCCTTATTTAGCACCTTCATAGCTGATTCCACATTGGGACATTAAAGTCGATGTGTGTCATAAATACAATAATTAAATATATTCTGCTTAATCAGAGTTGTATGTGGATATTTAATTCGTTCGTCAAAATCTTAGTGACCTTCAAGAAGAAAGTTTAGTAATCTGAGAAATAACACTGCGTGACTGCCCGAATCCTAACGATGTTTACTCGCTTTCTAGGGCCGGTGGGGAAGTCACTGGTTGACGCACGCGAAAGTGATATAAAAAAAAGCTGCTTCACAAGTTGGGCCTGTTTCGGCAATATCGCGCAGGAGTCATCACTCAAAGTAACATCAATTACCTTTGCAGCAGCTTTTGTCTCCTTTTCTGCATGAACATATGCACGGGTACAGGTGAATTGGTCTCACAGTGCTCTTCTTATGACTTGATATACAGTCGCACCTGGATATATCGAACTCGAAGGGGATCGCGAAATAGTTCGATATGCAGAAATCGGCTTGTGACGGCACTTACAATGCGAAAAAACGATACCGTATTTGTCGCGTAATCAACCTACTCGCATAATGAACCCACCCTACACTTCTGCACCTGAGAATTTGGAAAAAAAAACAAGCGTGAAGGCCAGCTCGCTCACATGTAAGCGATTGAGCGATCTCAGCGACAAGCTCTCTCTCTCTTTTCCTTTTCTTTGTTTTTCCATTTTTTGTCATTGCCCTCCTGCCTACCTTTTCAATCCCCCTCCCAATACCCGTGCAGTGCAGCTAAGGTGTTCTTCCAAGTCTGAAGAAACAGTTGCGAGCGCTGAACAAATTTCTTCCATCCTTCATCAAGAATCACAATTCGGCAGCGACAGATCAAAATTCCAACTTGTTGGAACTGCGTCCCTTTCGCCACTCGAGCCACCGCGGCAGCTCAAAACAAGGTTTCTGTGTCGCTGCGGCAGAAGTCGCGAGCGTTTTCGCTTGCATGCGATGGTGCGCGCCACTCCGTTTTAGTCGTCTCATCCACAGCTCATTTCTTGGCAGCGTGCCAAGATGCTGCGCAGCGATAACATCACAGTGTGTTTATCTTTTGATTGCTCCTGCAGTGGCAGGGAGCGAACTTGCCAGAGTGCCCGTGATGGCTTGATTGCACAAGCCTGGTTCGATTTATCACACTGCGCTTGGGGCGGGCGTAGAACACTGCCACAAAATCATTGGAAAGCGTGTTATCTGCAAATGCTGTTTGAAGCGAAAAATGCTAAAGGCCGGTGTCATGATCACAGCTGACCACGTGCTTTCGTTGATTCATAAATGCATGGATAAACGACTCTCGCAAAAAAAAAAAAAAAGCTGCTTCTTAACGTCTGCAGCCGCCATATCTTACGCTACGCCGTGCGTACAGCGCAATGATAAGAATGGACGACTTTCGCAAAAAAAAAAAAATCTGCTTCTTCCACAGGCGCCATAGCCACGTCTGTCGCCGCGCGCAGAGGGTTCACAACACACACTGGAGAAAGCGTTCGACGTTCTGTCTGAAAACGGGCTGAGCTGGCTTGGCGCATGCATAGGGCGTACTACAGCGAACGAAGGCCGGGAGCGAGGAAGGAGATATAGCTCGGCAATAGAATGGGCACACCCTTGCGCTTAGCTCTATCGCGTTTTTCGCCTCTCGTTTCCACCTGTTCTCTCTGGTTCATTTACGCACATGGCTTGCAAACATCACATGCTGGCACCCGGGAAACGATAACCGGAGATGCGCGTGCCTTTAGGGAATGTGTGCGGCGCTGCCCTAGACCAGTCGTCGCGGAACTGTCCCCTCTCATTCCTTCCACGCTTGGCTTGAAAACGTCACACAGCAAATAGCCGAGGGTGATGCGATCGTCTTTGGGGAAGGCACACTTTCGAGTGCATGGTGCGGAGTTCGATATATGACGTGTCTTTCCTATACTTTTACATGGGATTTTCAAGGGGATATTCCGTGAGTTCAATATATCCGGGTTCGACTAGTATGTACAACAAAACGTGCACGAACTGCAGGCGTTTGTTATAGCGCTATTCGTGGTGCGGCTGAAAAGCAGTCTTGACAATTAAGAGTTGCAAGCGAACTGATCAAGTTTCAGTGCAGAAGTGCAACGCAAGTTAACCGCGAAGACATTTCGTGGCCGAAGGGTTTACTTGTCGTGCTCAAGTGCCCTTTTTTTGTGCCTTATCGCGCAACTAACCGCACCACAGTTTACAGGAATATCAGGAATTATGCCCGAAAACACAGCAAGCGCTGCGCATTCAATGCAGATGACCCAAGCTTTTGCCTACCCCCCGAAAGTCACTGCTGTCGCCAGTGCCGCCGCATGTCCGCTGACGTCACAGACTGACACTTGTCTATAGGTGCCGAGATGTTAAGGCCGCAAAACTGCAAGTGGTCGACAATGCATGTTTTGAGAGAAGAGCAAGAAAGAAACGGGATTATTCAATGGGCATTCACTGGTGCAATACATACATTTACAATTTAAAATGGCTAGAAATCTGCAGGAATGTAGTCTCTTTACTTTCCAACGTCCAAGTGTCGCCTCTTTCATTTTGATTTGCAGTTGCAGCATGTTCAGTTGTCACTTTTTCAGCTTCGTGAGTCACATATGCAAGCAGCAACATTTTTTTTTCAACATACATCGTTTTGCCACGTCCTCGCATCAAGACCGCGGTGAAGAATATTCATTGCGGAAAAGAAATGTAATTTGGAGCTGTTTGCTGCTTCCCAGTGCTCTGCATTGCAAGGGAAGCAAGTGCATTCACTAAGGACTATGAACGAAGTCCACCGAGCTCTACATAGTCCCGCAGTTTACGTATTGGAGAATAAGTTTGACAGCGTTTTCTTATCCGCATTCACCTTTTTCAACATGTTTTACACTTCGGCAATCTGTTAAACATAAATTTTTAGGTATCACCTTTGACAAAAAACTAACCTTTCTCCCACACATAAACAACTTAAAGAAAAAATCATGCCCTCAATGTAATGAAACTACTGTCAAGAAAATGCTGGGAGTCCGATAGGGCGTGCCTTTTACATATTTATTGCTCTCTGATACGCTCCAGGTTAGGCTATGGCTCAATAGTATATGGCTCGGCCAGGTCATTCTACCTAAAATGGCTAGATCCAGTACATAATCTTGGTTTACGGTTATCATCCGGTACTTATAGAACATCTCCAATAGCTAGCCTCTGTGTGGAAACTAGTGAACCTGATTTAAAAGATCGAAGAACTGCACTAACTTGTTCAGACGTCCTCAAAATCTGTTCTATGCCTAAACACCTCTGTTACTTTATTGTCACTAATTGCCCTTCCTGAATTTTCTTCAACAACCAGCCTCAAGCAATTAAGCCTTTACTCTTGCGCTTCGAAGAAAAATGCCGAGGCCTGGACGTACTGAATGAAACTTAATGTATTGCACCAAGACACGTACCACTCCCTCCTTGGTATACTCTCCCCGCAGTTTTTGACCTCACGCTAACACAATTTAAAAAAATATACACTCTTCATGAACACATATTGCAAAAATTCTTGGAACTGAAAGAAAAATATACAAATTACATTGCATTTTACACAGATGGTTCAAAAACGAGAGTCTATGTTGGAAGTGCAGTAGTTAGTACAAGATGAAACAGAAGCAATAACAAGACTACCTTCTCATACATCAGTCTTCACTGCTGAGTGTTACTACGCTGTTTGTACTGCTGTGGAAAAAATAAAGGAAAACATCAAGAATAGCAATAACTACATTGACTCTTTAAGTATCCTCACTGCATTAAACTCTAAAAATGCAGTTGAGCCACTGGTTGGCAACATAGTACAGATAACGTCCCAAAAACATAACATTCTGCTGGGTCCCCAGTCACATTGGGATTAAGGGTAATAAGAGAGCAGACTCATGTGCTGCACAAGCAAGATCTGGAGATAAAACGCGAGAACGTACCCCACAGGGATTGTTTAAAATTGGTGCACAGGAAACTAAGAGCTAGACTGCAAGCTGATTGGGAAAATGAAAAGAATAAGCTACATTCTGTAAAACCCTTTTTAGGCGAATGGAAATCGTGCCGACATCAGGGATGTTTTATCGAGGTTATTTTTTGTCATCTGCGCAGAGGACACACATCACTCATAATTTTCTCCTGTGTAAGAACTGTGCGAAGATGAGCTCACAGTCAATCACATTTTAATCTCATGCCTGCAACTTGAGAATCTTGGGAAAATATATTTTACAATTTTGTATAATGAACACATTTCATTTCATCCTGCATTACCTTTAGGCGAACAAGCATTTGTCAATTTTTCTCTAGTTTGTACATTTCTTAAGAAAGCCAATATTTTAAATCAAATATGAGAACCGCAACTTCAAGCACTTCACATAACCGTAACCTTGTGTTTGGCGCAATACAATTATAGTCGCTGTTATGCCATAAAACCTCATACAACTTTCTTTTCCTCTGGCTGTGTTCTACCTGTGTTCCACATGTGTGAACATGTGGAACACTGCGACTACGTAAAAGTGCAAAGCATATAGAGAACAGGTCACGCAGAAAGAATTTGGCCATACATTGTGAAGAAGGTGAAGATTGTGAAGCTGATTCCATTCGTACCGTTATCATCGCCTAGTATAAAAACGAGACCGTGAGGCTCATTTCAGAGGCCCATAGTATAAAAGAGCTAGGTCACTTGTGCATCAGCAGGCTGTCGATAGCTCTCTTTGCAGAAGAATGTGCGCATCTTGATCTGTGTTGATGGGTTTTTTAATCGCGTGTGGTTGAGATTTCCTTTTTTTACTTGTCCTGTTTTTTCATATATGCAGCTTCACTTGCAGCAATAAATCATTTGGATGCTCTCAACGCACGTGTTTGTCTGCTCTCCTGTCTCGTCTTAGTAGCGCTGTTTCTTTCCATTCGTGATCATGTACCAACCAGCCCATATTCGCTCTCTTCAGGCTCAACAACACATCATGCACAAGCTGAAGCAAGGAGGCCTCAGTTTTCTAGCCAACATTTCAATAATGGGGCTTAGCTTTAAAGACGAGCCTTCTAGACAGAATGTTGGTTGGCTGCCAAGGTTCTTGTTAACTCTTGTACAGCCTTTGTCAAAAGTTTAGAGCCTAGAGGATTTGCTTTTAAGCCATATATTATGACTTCTTTAATAATCGTGGAAGTCCTAGGCATTGGAGTGGGCAAGACCTTCATGCCTTCAATAAGTATAGAAACCTGGGAATGCATTACTCGCCACATAGTATGGCTCAGAAGTAGACCCCCTAGGCTTTAAACTTTTGACAAAGGTTGTAGATCTTGTGCTGTAAAGAATCCGTCATCCCTATCATCTGCCATATATTGGTGGCCTTTTATTGAGGTAAGCGGACATCGGAAGAGAATAGTAAGTGAGCTAGACTGATCGCTTAGCATCATGTGGTAGCAAATATGTTTTCATTCATGTTTTTATAAACCAAACATTGCACAAGAGCGAAGTATCCATGGCACCATCAGTTGCAGATTCGCACAGCAAGCAACCTTGACGGACAAATTTATATAACTTCTAGAGGAGCACTATTTTGCCACTGCAATGGACAGCTGCCGCTTAGATGTTAGGAAAGCAGCATGGGGAATGCAGCCAACAGGGCAGTCTCGGAAATGAAACGGGGCAGAATATGTGATGGAGACAAAGGTTGGGGTCATAGGAGAGTGCTGAATCCTGCGTATAGCTGGTGTACACAGCACATTCAGAACTCCAAGCTCGACAGCATTCATGATCTGTTTTTGCTTGCCAAGTGATAAGTTTGGCAGTTTTGTTCTCAGTTCAGTCTTGCAAATTGCCTGCTTTGTTGTGCCAGCTGCAGGTGTAATGAAGTTGCTTTTTGTCACTAATGTGCACTTGTGGTCTTCACTTTTTTACGCAGTAGATAGGCAAATATGCTTCGAGATGTGCTGAAAACATAGAAATACCGCATGCATGTTAAATTACCTCTTATTTGGTTCATTAAATTTCCAAGCCCTGGTCCAACGCATGTGGTACACAGGATGCTGGCATGCAAAGCAGTATTTTCTATAAGAAAAAAATGGTCAGGCGGCTGAGCATGCTCATAAAAATTATTTGAAGACTGTGTCAGGATGTCTAGCAACTGGGAAAACCAGGAATTTTCAGGGAAATGTCAGGGAAACCATATAAAATTTCATCAAGCCAAGGAAGATGGTGCAATATATTCAGCAGTGCATTTTCATTTTAAGGTGGCGCACAGCAAGTATGTTATTCATGCACGTTGTATTTTTTTTTTTGTGCTGAGCATTCCGTGTTGACAGCGAGGTGAAACTCTCGTTGGGCCACTGACTTCCCTGACAGAACTGATTTTACGCTGGCTCTGCATGGAGTAGTACGCGGCGGCGGCGTTAACTCAAAGTATACCGTGATCCGGGATGCGATTCACGCTGTAATTTGAACCCGCGGTGTCATCATCAGCAGCATGGTTGATGTTCCCTGCACATATAACAAGCCTGGCATCTGCTGTAACGCAGGTCCCGACGGCACGCGCGGTGCTGGTTTTTGTTCCATACCCGTTTCTTATGCTCGTTGCGTGAAAGGTTACAATCTACTGTTTTTCGGCATCTTGATCACAGGAAAAACTGCACAAAGCTGTGCATCCAGAAGAAACACGAGCGCAAATGCAGACGCTCATGGAGCTGCAGCGACAGCGGCGAAAAAAAAAAAGATCATGCTAGCGGATGGGAGACTCTGAACGTTTCAAGCGCGCCGCGTGAGAGCTAATTAGAGACAAATGGTCTTCAGAAAACCGGTGTGCACAGCCAGTCCGCTTGAGCGCACACAGAAAAATTTCAAACCAAGCCCAAGGTTGCGGCGATCGGCCGGCTGCAAGGCCGGCGGTGCGCGCGGGAATTTCGAACAAATTTTCCCTTTTCAAGGGTCATTTCGTGGCTGCCGTGACTGTTTAACAGTCTATTTTATCGGATTTCTGACCGAATTCAATGTTAATAATTTGATCAATATAGCTCTTTGGACCAGTTCGTTCATACTTAGCAAATAAAAAGACCAGTACAAAAAACGTGGACAATGGAACACAAATTGACAGGACGGGTGCACCCGTCCTGTTGTTTTGTGTTTCTTTGTCCCCGTGTTTTGCGCTGGTCTTTTTATGTGTTCATAATTTGAGTGCAGGTGCCCGAAAAGATAACGACGAAAATGAGTTTTTCTTAAAATCGATTTTTGACCATTTTCGACCGTTCTAAGATGCGCTTCTCCCCTTAATTAACTTTATGGCTGTTATATTTAGGATTTTTCGCTACTTGCATATACATCCGAGTTTTGATCAATCAAAATCACCATTCTTTGATACATGCTAGCGCACAAGTGGGTTGGATCGTTCGAAGTTACGACACAGACTACGCCACTCACCTACCAGCTGCGGAACTATAGGAAGTTTCGCAACTGGTAGTATCAAAGAGCTGTGCGGAGGCTCGCATCAGTGCGCTTTTAATTTTCAGTCAACTTTTGATGTTTTTACAGGCCAGTAACACTAATAGCAACCTTTCACTATTGTAAATTGCAGAATATTATTATAAATAGGTTTTTGTTGGAAATTGTTCATCTATGCTCATTATCATCAGCAGCTACATTTTTGAATCTCTTCTCTCGTCAGGGAATTTAAAATGAAATAGTCAGGGAAAACCTGGAAAAGTTGGGAATTTTGAAAAGTGGTTTGCTAGATACCCTGAATACTTATAATGGCTAAGTGTTTGCAAAACCTTAGAAACAGCTTTCCACCAATTTTTATGCTGGTACTCGTTGCAGGCATGGCTGGTTACATTACTCGGCCTATATGTCGCCAACCAAGGCTGCTCTTCATCAGTACAAGGGGCTCTCACCGCATACGGAGGACATGAGTGGCACCAAGGACTCGTACATGCCATACAGCACTGTCCTGCCCAAGACACCAAGGAAGTGAGTTGTCACATAGTTGACCCTACTGCTGTATTGTGAGTGTAGCGAGCCTGTAAATATAAAACTTAGGCCAATAAAGGTGCTATCACTATCGCAATAACTGCATTGTCTATTCCTGAGGCAGCCTTGAATGATGATGGTGCAAGGATTTCGATAAGATGGATGTGAGTGATTGAAGTTGATAATGAAACTTTCATCTTGATGGGGAAGCTGAGAGCACTGATTATGTCTGTTATTCTCATGGAATCTGCCTTTTGCGGGAGGATGTGGCGCCAGCATGCGGGAGCGGGTGAGAAACATTGGAGTGTAGCAGATGACGCGGAAGTGCACCATACAAAATGGCCACACCAACGCAGGTAGAAAGCGAAAGCTCCCCCCTTTTTTGGCCTCGGGGCGGAAAGTAGTGACTGTGATTGCAGTATATCATGTTCGTGCAGTATGGTGGAATGTTACAGCATTTTCACTATCCACTCATAATGCACGCATATACTGTCTTCGTGTTGTAAGAGCGTGTAGCGCGGGCCGTGTTCGATGTGACAGAATGAGACGCTCTCAGCGTGCAGGTTCTCGGCAGACAGGAGAGTGCGGAGGCAGAGAGAGAAAGAGAGGGATCTCAAAGGGCAAAGACCCGAGGAGTTTGTTGATGCTGCAGAGCTAGATAGAATCGTCTCTTGTGACTTACGAGTGGCGCATATGCGCGGGGTGTCTTGACAGGATGCACACAGGTGCTTGAAAACCTTGAATACCATTGAATTACGGAAGTATGTTTTCAAGGCCCTTAAAAACCTTGAATTTATCACTAGTCCTTGAAGATTCTTGAATTCCTTGAATACTAAATTTGAACTGGTGTTTGTCGTCATGAAAACGTTTTTGTTGCTTAACTTTTATTCTTGACAGTTCTGAATGAACTGCGGGGAAGGAAATGTATCAATTTTTAGCCTAACGCATTCTCGTTAGGCGGCTGGCAACACTGCAGTGGGCACGCGGCTGCGTCGTCCCATCGCTATCGCATCGCCATCACTCACCGTGCCCATCTTTTTTAGATAGGTTTACCGAGCCGTGCGGCCGCGTCTGTACGCTGGCGTTGCCCTAGTGCTTGCATTTTTGGAATGAGCGTGGCTTCTGCATGTCAACGCACGTGATATTTTCATATGTAACACAATGCCCGGAAAGAGCAAGTTTCAGGCTATGTGGCTCCACCATGACGACTACAAGCAGTGGATTGTGCCTGATACGAGTCCACATCGGGCTAAGTGCAAGCTTTGCGGTAAAACTGTGGATGTGACTGCCATGGGTGAATCCGCTTTAAAAAGTCACATGAAAAGCGGCAAGCATATTGCGCAATGAAGGTAGCGCAAGGGAGCGCCTTGAAAAGGTGCCTGACGCCGGTCGCGGTAGGGCAGTCTACTAGCGCGTCTTCCTCGCAGTCGCCAAGCCTAAACTATGCTTGCAAAGCGCACGAGCTTGTTGCTGACGCTGAAATTCTTTGGACTCTGAAAGTTGTGACATCCCACTTTTCATACCAGTCGTCATCCCAAGCAGGGGAACTATTTCAGCGCATGTTTCCAGACAGTGAAGAGGCAAAGGCGTTTTCTTGTGATGAGAAGAAATGCACCTATCTGACGTGTCACGGTCTCAGGCCTTTTTTTTCTTTCAGCCTTGCAGCGAGAAATAGAACAGTGTGAATTCTATGTCGTACTGTTTGAGGAGTTGGCAAATGACTTTCTGCAAAGTAAGCAAATAGATGTGCACGTGAGGTGTTGGGACTCTGCTCACCAAGTGATAACCAGGTATTACACCTCCGTTTTTATGGGCCATTCCACAGCCGATGATATTCAGGAAAAGTTGCTAAGCGCCCTCGAGCCTTTGCTTCTTGCCAAGATTCTTCAGATATCGATGGATGGGCCCAGTGTCAATCTGAAATTCTTCAAAAGTCTTCAAGAGCACTTGCAACAAAACCACCAAGTTCTGTGTGTGGACTTAGGCACTTGTGGGCTACACACAGTGCACAACGCCTATAGGGCTGCTGTTTCAGCGACTAAATGGGGACTTCACTGCTTGTTGTCTTGAGTGACTTTTTGAAGGTGCTCCAGCACGGAGACAGGTCTTTTCGGCAGTTACATGCCAAAATACCTTTCCTCTTAAGTTTGTCGCCCACCGGTGGGTGGAGAATGTTCCTGTAATTGAGAGAGCATTGGTGTTGTGGTGCGACATGAAAAAATACATTGAGGCTGCTAGAAAAAAGAAGTCAACCTGCTAAAATGTGCATCGTTCAACAACTTGTGGGAGTTCTGTTGTGATGCTTTGCTGCCAGCAAAGTTGAATTTTGCCTTATGTGTGGCGGTGGCACTGAACCCTTTTCTGGTAGAGTACCAGACAGACAAACCAATGGTTTTTTTTCTTGCAAGGGATTTAGAAACTGTTCTCAGAAAGCTGCTGACGAAGTTTTTGAAATGTTCGATCCTGTGTGCCGAAGGGATAGTGGGTCTGCTGAAGATCGACATTGATAATGCCGAGAACCGTGTTCCACTTGAAAAGCTGGATATAGGCTACAAAGCAGAGCAAGTTCTCAAGAATTCTAAAGTGAACTCAGAGACGTGTTTCAGTTCCGGATGGAATGTAAACAGTTTTTGATCAGTGCCACAAAGAAAGTTCTACACAGAAGCCCTTTGAAGTTTGCATTTGTTAGGGGCCTTCCTTCACTAGACCTACGAAAAATGTGTTCGAAGCCAGAGGAATGCCTTGCAGGTTTCAGAAAAGTGTTGGACACCCTCATCACTGCAGGTAGAATGGCTGATCACCTTCGAGACACGGTGTTGCCCGAGTACACGGCGCTCCTGCACGAGCAGAAACATCAGCTTAGACAATTTGACAAGGGCGATGACAGACTGGATGAATTTTACCCTGATCTCTTGAAGTTCATTTCAACCTGCTCGGAGTTGTGGAGCATTGTGAAACTTCTGCTTGTCCTCAGTCATGGCCAAGCAACTGTCGAGTGTGGATACAGTGTAAACCGACAGGTGTGCATTGAGAATCTGAAGGACTTCTCATATGTTTCACAACGGATCGTGTGCGATGTGGTTGAGAAAGCAAGTGGTGTTCTAAAAATTCCAGTCACCAAGGAACTGAGGGTCGCTGTGTCAGCTGCTAGGCAGAAATATGGAGCATACTTGGAAGCCCAGAAAAAGCAGGACCTTGAAGCTTCAGAGCAGAGAAAAAAGCACTGCATTGAAGAAGAGCTTGATGAAAAGAAAAGAAAGAAAAAGAAGCTGGATTTGACAATTGATGATCTCATGGCATCTGCAAATGCCTATGCTGATAAAGCAGAGGCAGAAAACAATGTGACACACATTGTAAAGTCCAATAGCCTCAGAAAGACGGCCAAGGACAAGAGTGAGGAGCTACGCTCCATCAAGCTTCAAATTCAACAAAAGCTGCTGGAGCTCCCCTGAAGTAGCCCTGAGGAGCTGCTTCCTAAGGATTTTTTTGTTTTGTGCAGTTGAAGCAATGGACAATATTTTGTGAGGGTATAGGAAATAACCAACAATTTTGTAAAACTAAGTAATACACTCTGAAGGGCTAGTTGGTTCATACTAATTAAATGGGTAAAACTGCGTGAAAAAGACGGGACGAAAGCAACACACGGGCACAAACAAGGCGCAAACGTGTTCTGCGCCTTGTTTGTGCCTGTGTGTTTCTTTCGTCCAGTCTTTTTCGCGCAGTTTTACCCGCTCAAGTTGTAAAACAAATTTTTTACTTTTCTGCGGGATATGACCAAACTACATTGTGATATTTTATGAAGCTATATTTAATTTTTTTCTGTGCAATAAAAGCAAATCTGCGTAGTGATGTTTTTTTCTTCGTTGAATAAATATTTCAGATGTTTTGAGAGCACTGTTTGAATATCTTTGACATGGAAAAAAAAACATTAAGCCTGAATATCCTTTAATTTTTTTCTTTGCTACCTGTACGAACCCTGCTTGAGTTACCGAGCACAATGCGGTCACCGCGGCGCCGGCAAGGGGCAATGGGCATTGCTTCCTCGTAGCGTCATCTAAATGCATGCAACTATAGGATTTCATCTACGAAGCTTGGCAGAGAGGCACTTATACACACCCCCTGAAAAGGGCATTGTCCTGGCCGGAATGCACACCTGCAGGAAATGCGTGGCATTTTTTGGCAATGAATGATTCAGCACTGTAGCTGGTTTCTGCCCTCAGAACAGATGTGGTCGCAGTGGTAAAAATGTTCTCGGTGCACAGAGAATGGTCATTCTGTTGTGAAAGGATCCACAACCTTTCTGCCTCCGCCACGATTTCTGCGGAATCAATGACTTTGGGACACATGTGCATCTCCTACATATCGGATGCGCATCTCAGTCAGGAACCGACACTGTTCTACGTCCAGAGTGATCCAAACTGCAAGTGAACGAGCATGAACCCTCCAGGAGACTCATTTGTGCCGGGCGGTTTCCTTGCCGTTGCGAACAGTTGTACGAAGACGACAATTATCAAGCTCCCTAACGAAGTGCATCTGATTGCGTACACCGAAGGAACAAAATCCGAATGCTTTGGCGAGCACAAAGGCGAGTGCCTGTGAGGTAAAAAAAAATACTGTGCGTGGTGCAAGTGTCAAGTGCGTCATATATGACCCGAACGGCAAAAACACCGATACTACCGGTATGTATGCATCTAAAGGAAATATGCATGATGAAAAGTACCTACTGGAGTTTGCACCCAGCCTGTAACGCACCAGTGATAGCTGCAAGGATGATTTCTTCGGTGCGTGTTTGCTTTAGTTGCGTCGGGGCCTGGTGGCGGTGTATTTTTTCATTTCTTTTCTTTATGTGCGAAAGGGCTAGGTAGCTTAGATATCACAGGCGGCTGCGTGCACTAGGCCGTAATATTTAGCATTTTATTGTGACTGCCACCTGACTAACAAGGAAAAAAAATACGGCATTTGTTGTAATGCACTGCCATTCACGAGCCTCATGACCAGCTCAACCACTCTGCTCACGAACAGCGGTGCATCAGAACAAATGCCCAATTTTTTTTCCTTTTTAGTTAGGCTGCAGTTGCGATAAAACATGCTAAAAATTACGGTCTAGGGCAGACATCCACCTGTGATATCTGCGCTACCCGGCCCCTTCGCACATAAAGAAAACAAATGACAAAATATATCATCAGGCTGCGTCGCACGCACATAAAGCAAACACGCGCCGAACAAATTCTTATTGCAGCTATCAATGATGGTTTACAGGCTTGGTGTAAACTTCAGTAGATACTTTTCATCATGCACATTTCCTTTAGATGCATACATACCTTTAACGAAGTGTTTTTCGCACAGTCGAGAGTACGCAGTCAGTTGCTAAGGTCGGCCATTCACATCTTGACGTTTGGTGGCCCTAATTCAAGCTTCACATCGGTATAAGTTGAAGGTGCCAAAACAACATGCACACACAACACGCGTGTTGTTTTGGCGCCTTTAATTTATAATGAATAGACACCAACTAGCCCAACAAGAAGTTCTCTTAAGCTACATTTCACATCGTTGTTGGTCGCGGCTCTCCGAAGGAAACCTGAAAAACTGCGTCTTGCATCCTGGCACGCCTTGAGAGTGGCAACCGTACGCGGCAGATGTGGTTGGCATCGCTTTGCCAAGCCTGTGACGGTCACCGTGCCGCTTGGTGCCACCAGCCGCTGTGCACTGGCGACGCCGAGAAACGCCGTCGACGCTGTCCAATGTGTTTTCATCGGTCGCGCAAAAGGCAGATTGGAAAGACGCTAGGTAAGCGAGGTGTGTTTGCTTACTGGATACACTACCTTAAAAGTAAAATGTGCAGCACAGGTGGCATTCTGAGATGAGGTGGGTGGGCTAAAACCAACTTCCCATAATATTTTATAAGTAGTGGAAACACTGAACACTGAAAAGGCCAAAGGTTGTCCTGCTTGCTGTGAAGTTGATGTAAATACACACTTTTGCTCATTTTGAAGTGAAATGGCACAAAGGTCCTAGTTTTAGGTCCAGCGCTACCATTTAACGGTACTGCCAAGTGCCATGCTGAAGGCCAATTATAAAAGTTCATTTTGTTGGATGTTCTAGAGTGCTTAGTTTGAACATCGAAATCAGTGAGCAGTTTATTGACGATGTTGTTGTTTTTCTTATTTACTGTGAAAAATGAACAGCACAACAAGACACTGCCGACTTTTAGGCACGGAAGAAGAGGCGCAAGCACTTTGATTTACTGTAGCGATATTGGCGCTAATCCTGTCGGTATGGCCCTCTCAGTTTCTTACAATACCTATTCCTGGACCCAATGGCTTTAAAGGGACCTTCTCTATGTAGTAGCCTATAGTCAGATAGATAGTTTGATTCCTTGTGCAAACAGGCATGAAGATGAACAGTCTGGGGAAAAGGTACCCACGCACAATGGGTACTCTTGAGATGCTGCCTTGCTCAACTTGCAGGGTGTCTAGCAACCGGCAAAACCAAGATTTGTCAGGGAAATTTTATGCACCGGGAAAAATCGGTGAAATAAATGTCTGGGATACCAGAAAAAATTTTGTCGTCAGGAAAAGTGGCACATTATTATTCCACAGGCATTTCATTTCAAGCTGGTGCACAATGTTATTCATGCGCATTTTTTTTGTTTGTTTGCTGTCTTCAGCGCGTGGCGGCTCGCAAGGCTAGGCGCGATATATTACTTTGACGCGCCAGCGCATGGCTGAGCTGCCACCATAGAAGAACCAATATGCACATGAGGTGGGTACTCAATAAAATATGTGGAAATGCTGCATGAAAGTAGTATGTAATAAAAAGGAATAACCTCCGCACCAGCGGCCAGTGCGAAAGCGATCGGTGAGCTGTGCTGCCAAACTTGCGCGCAGCCAATTGGATTGGATTCTCTCGGCTGATTGCAGGGTGGGCGGCTCGCAAACGATAGGCTTGCATGCTCAGAGTATAGTGAACTAGAGCACTATGGCTCTGAGGCTGGCAACAGTGCACTTTTAATTTTCATTAAATCTTTGACATTCTTAACGGCCAATAATTATAATGAAAGCCTTTTTATTATTGTAAATTGCAGATTATGATTAATAAATAACCTTTTGTTGTCAATTATTTGTTATGCAAATTATCATCGGCAGCCACATTTTTAAGCCTCTTTACTCGTCAGGGAATTCAAACTGAAATAATCAGAGAAAATTTAGAAAAGTCAAGGATTTTGAAAATAGGGGTTTGCTAGGCACCCTGTGTGTGCATTTGCTGCCAACAGCTATAGCCGGCAAGTATGAGAGGCCAGTGGTTGGCTTAGTGGCTTGGGCTTTTGTTTTAATGTTGAAATTCATACGAATGTGCATGCAGCATGCCTGACTCTGGAAACAAGGGTTTTGGTTATGGTGCATTAGTGAAATTTATTTTCTTTTCAAGAATCTGCACATAACAAAGTCCATGCCACATCGCATTTCTTTACATCATGTCCTCGCACACAAATGTCTTGTAGCATTTCCTGCAAGGTCTTATTTTTGTCATTCACTGCCTTGGACGAACTGCAATGATGAATCAGGGTGAGTGGTGACAGCCATGCTGATGTTAGATTCTGTATTTGTACTGGCAGTTGCTGTTCAATGAAGAATAGTGTGGTTGGTGTGCCGCGGAAAGAAACGCACTCACCAGTTCCTAACTTGGACAGAACTATTCCTTCTTGCGCAAAACTGAATGAAAAACACAAGGCACGCATGTGACCACTTTGGTATGGATATTTGTAGGAGCTTGTTAATTTAATAAACTGTTTTTGACTGAAATAATGATTTTTGAATGCAACATGCAGTTGTGGCCAGCATACCGAAATGTGGCAAAATGTGCTTAACTTGGTGTACTGTACATCTTTCAGTACTTTTGTTTTACTTCCTCTTAACAAGCAGGACTCATTACCTGCAAATGGGCATGGAATTTATATATACATTATCTAATATAATCGCACAATTCTATTAGTGCATGAAGTCCAAACTTTTATCAAAAACTAAGCATTCATCCTGCAGATCGTAACTGTTTTATATCTTATTGCTATATGGCCACTTGAGAAAGGCTGCCTAATGCTACAGTTGGCTTTTAGACTGATATGCATTGTTGCCGACGAGCTAATGGAAACACATTGTGGTATTATGGTGTGCTTCGAGACTTGGGCACAGCTCGTATTCATTCTGCACAGCAATGTGCACAGCTTGGTATTTAGTCAACTGGGGCTATTTATGTTATGTATTGAGTTGCTAGCTAAGTCTTTTTCACACAGAATTAGTCTGTGCAAACAGTGCTGGATAACATCTGTGAATACATGCATGCTTTTGCTTTTTGGCCAGTGTCACTGCCCTGTAGGGACTACAGGCATTCCTTTTTTTTTGTGTAGGTTGGTTATGAAAGACCCTTGTAGGCACCTAAACTAAATCCTTTGTTGGCAGCCAGCCTGGGAAAAATTTGGCCAACTGGGATGTCACGTGGGATTTAGGTGGGCAACCTTCATTTGTGCGGGCTGGCCTCTCAGGACCCGCTGGAAGTCCATTTGAGGTGGCACGCAGGGGTGTCATGTTGGCTTTTAATGGGCTCCTCTCATTTTCATAGGGGGTGTTACATCTGCTTTAAGCAGGCACCCCTCTTTACACAGGCACCCCCGTCAGCCTCCTGTGGATCCCCGTTAAGTAGCCCTCTACTTGGCCTATTGGGTCCCATGTCGGTTTTGTGTGGGCACCTCTGATTGACATTACTGGGGTAGCCCCAGGGGTTCCGTGACTGTCCCCCATGGGAATCTCAAGGGGCAGCCTATATCCGTCTCCACCAATGCCGAGTTGCAAATCCTGCAAACTCCCCACTTCTGGCCCACTTGGGCAGCCCACTCTGGGCCGACAAGGGCCCGCAATTCAGAGCCCCATTTATGCTACTGGGGAGTAGTTGGGTGTCTTACCACTGCACTACCCCAGCGGTGCAAAAGCAACTAACAAGGGAGGAAAAACCTGTGCTCTGTCTGCAGGACACTCCAAGGCACCCTGGGCATGGCTCGCAACTGGAGAGTTGTCTGCCACTTGATTTACCTCGAACAGTTCAAAATCCAAAAGACTAGTTGCATCCGCCAAAGCAGCCACGCCTTGAATGGGCTGCATGACTCCTTGCTAGAAAAAATTGCAAGTTCACTACCGTCACAAGGCATACTATCAGGTCTGTGCCAAATAATACGGGCAGGCCATGAATGGCCTAGATTGTGGTATCAAGTAGACAAAGTTCCATGTCGCCCTGGGAATAATCAGATGGACCTTGGATCCTGAGCTTACATATTCAATATGATCTTGGCAAGAACCTACAGTATCTAAAAGCATGTGCATTCATGGCCTTCAGCAATACCTTGGAGAATGGAGAGCATCCGATGGTGTACGCTTCGGTCATCTTGATACCCAAACCGAGGAAGCTACCTAAACATAAAGAACCCAAGACCGATTTTTCTTGCGCCTTGCATGGACGAGTTAATGGAACACATGATTATGCCTAGACTGACTCAGTTCCTAACAGAACAGAGTCTCTGCCAAGACACTTTTTGTCTTCTGCTGCTCGAAGATATCCATGCATGCAAGATGACTAAGACGTCTTCCTCCATCTAAGAAATGAATAATTGACCTCCCAGAGTGTCCCATGCGAGAATCATTCATGTGCTGGACTTCAAGACAACCCTCTACACGATTATTTCTTCGACTGTTTAACCTCTCGAAGTGTGGCGAACATATCTAACGACAGAGTTCTGAGAGAAAGAGTGGTCACCCTGGATGGCAGACCACCAGAAACCCATTCCGAGCATTTTGACTCATTTCAACCCTTCTTATCTAG
This sequence comes from Amblyomma maculatum, assembly GCF_055883805.1. Classification (NCBI taxonomy): domain Eukaryota; kingdom Metazoa; phylum Arthropoda; class Arachnida; order Ixodida; family Ixodidae; genus Amblyomma; species Amblyomma maculatum. Next base: position 117,929,963 of record NC_139344.1, read on the forward strand.
TTTCTCTTTTTTTTTCAATTGTTGCACTTGCTTGGTCTATTACACTCTAATCTGTCTTAATTTGTATCATGCATTGCCTTTTCATTCTGAGCATTTTGAAACCTTTGAACCCCCCTTTCTCATTTTTCATTTGTTTGATTGATCAATTATTTACTATGATTTTATTAACTCATCGTAGCCTCACATACTCCAAACAATCATCGATCACTAGAATCACAAATTTCCATGCAGCTCTTGATTATCTCTGACACGAGGTGCCAATAACTGCAACCATTTCTATAATATGATGCCAACAGCCTTTTGGCCGAGCGAGATGTATAAGCTATCGCTTAAACTTCATGGGCACCGGCAGTACTAGTGAAACAGCACTAGAAGCAATTACTGTGCAGTATTTGAGACATTGTAGCTGGACTGCCTTAGTTCTTGATTTAATTAAGGCCTGAAACTTTCAGTGTTTGCTGTTTTTAGTTGCCATGTTATTCTTCACCTGCATTTATAGGGTTGCTCAATGCTGCCAAGCAAGGATTGCAGGCTGTTGTAACAGCTCAGTTTAGATATTTTCCAATTGCTTTCATTTTTTTATGGAGTGCCCAAAGCACAATGCTTAATATGCATGGAATTATGATAAATGCTGCAAGTGATCAGCTTTACTGCTTGCAAAATCAAGTGCAGGCCTGCTTTTATGTTGGTGGATTCTGATTTATTGCAGAGAGTTTTCACTGATAAGACCAAAGTTTAACTCTCATTCAGTGCATGCAGTGTTCCCTTGATATTACATATCAAGTGCCTAACCAATGGAGGCACAAGTCATTCCTACCCCTTCATTCTCTTCCCCGTATTCTTGTTCATCTTGCTTACCCTGCACCCGATATCCCCCTCCTCCACTGCAGGCAATTCTACTGTGAAAAAAAAAAAAGATACTCTGGCTACTGCATATAGCAATACAGATTTCGTGCAGTAACGGTGGGAATATATAGGTCTGTGGAAAGAGTGGAGAGTTTGCTGTATGTGAGACATGTTCAGCTTCTGACGGAGTGTTCCGGTCTGTTTCAGGCTGTTACAGATCTCGCTCATTGTGGAAGGGCAAGCATGACCAGGTGAAGTTCGTGGTATCATGGATAAGATTTTAGAAGCAAAGCATTGCCAAGAACATAGAATAGCATCAAAAGTGGTTCTGCAATGCTTGAATGAGGTTTCAGAAGCGGCTGCTGCTTTGACAGATTCTCCAGAAACTGTTATTCCATCAATTCAAGAGTTTCTTTCGGAGAGTACCCCAGAACAAATGATTGAAGGCCATGACTGATGCGGCATCAACCTTTCGAGATCATTTTGAGGATTCACTACCTGACCTTACACAACCCAAAGATGATGACCTTAATGCATTTTCAACCTTGCAGCATCATTCTGAGGGTTCATTACTAGATTTTGCAGAACTCACTGAGCCTATTTAAGGCCTCTTGCAACAATCTACACAGCAATCCCATGAGAGTTTTCAAAGCCAGTTGGCAGCCTGGGCATTCAAATACAACATCACAGGAGCAGCTATTGACTCTGCTAAAAAATTCTGAGGCCTCATTTTTCTAATCTTCCGCGCAGCTATGAAAGCCTACTGTCCGCTCCCTGCAATGTACCAGTTGTCAAAATGGGCAACGGGGAGTATGTGCACTTCAGATTTTTTGAGGGTCTTTCACAAACAATGGATACCTGGCCTCCTTTGTAAGATGTTACAGGCCTTTTCTTTTCTGTTAACATTGATGGTTTACCCTTGTTCAAAAGCAGTCACCAGCAGGTTTGGCCCATTCTTGTCCAACTGCACCATCCTACTGGTCAGCACCTTGATTCTGTGTTTGTAGTGGGTGTATTCTGTGGTTCATCAAAACCACCCTCTCTCAATGACTTCCTCAACAAATTTGTCGGAGAGTTACTGCTTCTACTTTCAGATGGATTTTGTCACAAGGATTCATTATGGTGCTCTCCTGAAAGCAATACTATGCGACGCACTGGCAAAGGCCTTTGTAAAAGCTACTAAATTGTACTCGGGCTATTTTGGATGTGATAGACGTTGCCAAAAAGGAGTCTACATTGGCCGTATAACCTATCAAAGCTTATATAGTCCACTGCGGTCTGATGAGTCATTTGCAAACCAAGAGCAAAAGGAGCATCATACAGGCGTTTCACCCCTCACTGCAATTGGCATTCCAATGGGCACAGCATTTCTGTTATATGCACTTCACCCCGCTGGGTTGGCACAGTGGTTACGACGCTCGACTACTGTTCCCAAGGATGCGGGATCGTATCCTGGCCTCGGTGCCCGCTTTTCGATGAAGGTGAAAAGCAAGGCGTCCATGTGCTGTGCGATGTCGGTGCACGTTGAAGAACCCCAGGTGGTCGAAATATCCGGAGTCCTCCACTATCGTGTCTCTCATAGCCAGAGTCGCTTTGAATGTTAAACCCCACAAACCAAACCAGACTATATGCACCTTATTTGCCTTGGTGCTATGAAAAACTGATTGCTTATTGGGTGAAAGGTTCCTTGAAAGTGCGCATTGCATGCAGCTCAGTTATGCATACATCACAAATCCTGAAAGTGCTTGGCAGCAGTTAATCTTCCTTCGTCGTCTTCTTTGTTGCTGCTTTGCAACGTCAGGTCCTCGGGGTGGAGGAGTGGTCCGTTTGGCGTGCGACACGTTGCAGAGGAGATGAGGCAGATGGGCAGACTTCTTGGCACGAATGAGTACTGAGAATTTATTTACACTATATACACTATTTACACTACGACCGGTGTGGTCGCTACCATGAGAGGCAAACTAGAACGCCAGGCCACGGTGCGCCCGCAACAACACCCTGTCCTGCCTGGCCAACAACTTAACTTGCGTCGCGCTACAAGTAGCGGTTCCTCGGAGCACGGTCAGCGCATGGCATAACCCGGTCCGCACCTCTCGTTCCTGCTCTCCACCGAGAGCCCCAGATCAATGTCTCTGAGTTCCAAGTACCAACTGTCTTTTGGCGCCAAAAACACATCCATAAATCAATTCGCACAGCATTTCTGTGCCCAATAGGGAATGCGTTCTACATGAACCAATCAATGAATTATTTCCAGTTCAAAATGGCCAATGGCATGCTGCCACACCACTCACGAGCACAGCATGCATTTCACTCTCCCAACAACAAAAAAAAAGAAAATAAACAAACACGCTAAAACGCAGCGGCCACCAACGGCGCTCACTAAAAGCTGTAAGAGCCATCGGCGGAAGGTGACCGAAGAAAAAAAAGGGAAGGAGCAATTAAGCGTCCCCTTTGGCGCTCCGACTCCTACGCCTTTAGGCCCGTAGCATTCTCCATGCTACACCCTCCGACCGTCCCAGGCGGCTTCTCCAGAAGGACCAAAACCAGACAATGCACGGGGAGCGCGACACGCAGATCACGTCGCCGAGCGCGCGCCTCCTTCCAAGGCCTTTCCTGCCGGCTTGGTTTCACTTCCGTGCCCGGCGGCAAGCAGCATTTGCTCCAAAGTTTCGCGTCGGCCGAACAATCGAGGTGGGGGGGACTCGAGGAGCCATTAAAGAACAAGATCTAAAGACTCCGACCAAACACCCTCCTGGTGTGCAGATGTACCTGGCTCACCCAGCCCGACGTCTGCAAACGTTTAGAGAGGAAAAAGATCTAGACGCCGACCTAAACACTTTCGGATGTGCAGGTGTACATGGCCTACCCAGCTCAACGGCCTGTAAACCTGACTGCAGCCATGTGCCCAAAGACTTTGATCGAAAGCTATGGCCTCTTCTGAGAGGTGGAAAGTCACAGAATTCAGACACTTTGTCATGTACTTCGGCCCTGTTGTTTTGAAACAGGTGTTGCCACCAGTTTTGTATCATCACTTTCTGCTACTGCATGTTGGAATAGCGGTCATGTGCTGTCCTTCAATGAAAGACTTTCTTGACTTTGCTGATGAAATGCTTCACAAGCTTGTTAGCAGTGCAGAATCATGTATGGACCAGAATCTCTTGTCTATAATGTTCACTGTCTTGCACACTTGTGCCATGATGCCCGTCGACTTGGCTGGCTTGATTCATTTAGCTGCTTCCCATTTAAGAATCACCTAAAGGATTTGAAATGTCTTGTCAGGTCAGGTAATAAGCCCTTGCAGCAGTTGGACACCAGAATTGTTGAGCAGCAGTGCTCTAGAGTTCAGTTCAGTCGTTCAGTCATGTTGGACTCTTCGTGACCCTATGGACCATATCACGCCACACTTTCCGGTCTCTCACTATCTTCCTAACATCACATAACTTCATCTGCAGCTCCTCGAGGACGCCATCTAACCATTGCATTCGCTGCTTACCCCTCAACTTTTCCCAACATCAAATCTTTCTCCAGTGACTCCTCTCTTCTCATCAGATGACCAAAGTAGCTGAGCTTTAACTTTAGAATTTGACCCTCCAATGAGCAGTCAGGGTTTATGGTTGACAGTATTGACTTATTTGATCTTCTGGCAGTCCAAGAAACTTTCAAGACTCTCCGCCAGCACCACAATTCAAACGCGTCAATTCTTCGGTGGTAAGCTTTCTTCACAGTTCAACTCTCGCATCCATACATCACAACTGGAAAGACCGTAGCACGAGGTATACGGATCTTGGTTGGCAGTCTAATGTCTCTGCTCTGTCACAGCTTCCACTTCTTGTCCCTTGATGCTCCAGGACTTGATAGGGCAAGACACCATGATCTTTGTCTTTTCAATGTTCAGTTTAAGCCCAAACTTCTCTTTCTTCCTGTACTTGCATCAGAAGTCTCGAGTTCCACTTCACTTTCTGTCATTAAAGTGGTATCCGCATATCTAAGGTTGTTGATACGTTTTCTAGCAATCTTCACTCCAGTTGAAGACTCGTCCAGAACGGTCTTCCTCATGATGCACTCAGCATATAGGCTAAATAGGCAGGGCGACAGTATGCAGCCTTGTCTCACTCCTTTCTCAATCAGAAACCAATCAGTAAAGGCTGAATCGCATGCACGCGAAAACTCACGCGAACGCGACGGCGGCACGCGTCGCGCGAAGCCTTCGCGCGAACAGAAATGCATGTGTCGCTTGGTTCGTCGCTCGGATCTGCCGAAATAGAAAATTTCGCTCGCTCGCCCGGAAGTAACCGTACGTCACTGCCGCTCATTTCGCATGCTTTCTTTATTTTGCTGTGTTGCATTGTGATTGTGCATTACCGCGTAAACATTTCGCTTTGTACAAACAGTGGTGGATAGCCAAGGATTCAAAGAACGTCTAATCGCAACCGAAACAACAATAGAAACAAGGGGTCACGTGACTATTCGTGCCGATTACAGTGCAAGTTCACACACATTCGATACGGTTTGCTGTAAATACATTTTACTTTGGTATGTCGCAAAATAACTTTAATTCTTGCAATCGTTATGACTGTTGTTGGATTTGGCAATAGTTTTGCGGTGTACTAAGCCACTATGCCAGCCAAATGCCAGCCACATAACCTACACAGAGCGTTGTCGCCGTTTCGCTTGGTTCGCGCTGTCGCGTGCATGCGTCTTCCCCAGTAGGCGACGGAGCGAACCATGATCGCTTACGCCGCGCCGCCTTGTCGCTTCGCTCACTTTTTCGCTCACATGCGTTTCCCGCTTAAGGCCATGCTCAGTTCTGACTGTGGCCTTTTGCCCTTCATACAGGTTCCCGAGGAGACAGATGAGGTGAGTTGGAACTCCCATCTCTTGGAGAGCTTGCCGCAATCTGCTGTGATCTACGCAGTCAAACGCTTTCGCATAATCAATAAAGCAGAAGTAGATGGGTTTCTGGAACTCTTGCTTTTTCCATGATCCAGCGAAGGTTGGCAATCTGGTCTCTAGTTCCTCTGCCCTTGCGAAACCGAGCTTGCACGTCCGGAAGCTCCCGATCCACATTCTGCTGCAGCCTACCTTGGAGGATTTTCAACATCACCTTGCTAGCATGCGAAATAAGTGCGATCGTGCGGTAGTTGGAACAATCTTTGGCACTGCCTTTCTTTGGAATGGGAATGTAAACTGACCTCCTCCAATCCTGTGGCCACTGCAGGGTTGTCCAAATTTGCTGACAATGTATACAGAATGCTAACAGCGTCATGGTTGAGGTTTTGAAGCAACTCAGCTGGAATGCTATCAATTCCGCTAGCTTTATTCTTAGCAAGGCTGGCTAAGGCCCATTCAACTTCACTCTTCAGGATGCCCGGCTCGAGATCATTAATCACAACCATTTTATGTTGGGTTTGCACGTCCGGGTCCTTGTACAGTTCTGTATATTCCTGCCACCTCTTCTTTATCTCCGAGGCTTCAGTAAGGTCCCTGCCTTGTTTGTCCTTTATCACGCCCAACTTGGCGCAGAAGCTTCCTTTGATATCTTTGACTGTCTTATACAGAGCTCTTGTGTTCCTCAATTTGCTGTTCTCCTCAATGTTCAGGAAGGCATTCTTATCTCTCCTTGCTATTTTTTGAAAATCCGCATTGAGAACCTTGTATCTTTCTCTTTCCCCCATAACTTTTGCCATCCTCCTTTCCTCAGCTATTTGCAAAGCCTCTTCAGATAACCAGTCTGCTTTCTTGCATTTCTTTTGCTTTGGAACTACCTTAGTAGCAACTTCTTGTATTATATCACGAACATCAGTCCACATCTCTTCAGGCTCTCTGTCTTCTAGATCTAATTCTTGAAATCGATTCCTCACTTCCACAGCATATTCGACGGAATTTGATCCAGATCATACCTGAAAGGCCTTCTAGTTTTCTACGTTTTCCTTAATCGAAGCTTAAATTTGGCAATAAGAAGCTGATGATCGGTGCCACAATCTGCCCCAGGCCTTGTTTTTACTGCTTGTATAGCGCTTCTCCATCTTTGCCGACAAAGAATATAATCAATCTGATTCCTGTGCAGACCGTCCGGTGAAGTCCATGTGTACAAGCGCCTCTTGTGCTGTTGAAAATGATTATTCGCTATGGTCAGGTCGTTTTCTTGACAAAACTCTACTAGCCTGTGCCCAGCTTCATTTGGCTCACCAAGACCGAACTTGCCTGTATTTCAGGATATTTCTTCACTCCCCACCTTAGCATTCCAGTCTCCTATGAGAAAAAAGACGTCTGATGATGGAGTGCAGTCTAAAAGGCACTGCAGGTCAGCATAAAATCACTCAACGTCAGGTTCTTCAGCAGTAGTGGCTGGTGCATAGACTCGGATAACTGTTATGTTGAAAGGGTGACCTTGGATGCGAAGTGAAATCATTTGGTCGTTTTTGGGGTTATACCCTAGCACTGCTTTGCCCATTCTGTTTACTATGAGAGCGACCCCATTCTTTCTCCTGAATTCGTACCCACAATAAAAGACATAATGGTCGCCCGAATTAAATTCTCCCATTCCGGTCCACTTGAGCTCGCTGATACCCAAGATATCAATGTTCAATCTGTTTATTTCTCGCTTGACGACATCCAGTTTACCTTGCGTCATAGGTCTTACATTCTACGTTGCTATGTGATATATCTCCTTGCAACATCGGACTTTCCGGTCACTTCCCGACACATCCACAACTGAGCGTCCTTTTGGCTTTAGCCCAGCTGTTTCATTCGTCCTAGAGCTACTAGGAATCGCCCTTTGTTCATCCCCAGTAACATGTGGGATGCCTTCCAACCTGGGGGGGCTCATCTTCCGGCGCCCTATCATTATTGCTATTGTGACTGGCCATAGGGTTTCCTTGGCAGGAAATACTGGAGTGGGTTGCCATTACCTTCTCCAGTGAATCACATTTTGTCAGAACTCTTTGCCGTGACCTGTCTATCTTTGGTGGCCCTACACAGCAGAGCTCACGGCTTCATTGAGTTTCGCAAGCCTCTCCGTCATGACAAGGCAGTAATCCATGAAGGGGGCTCTAGATTTAGCACTCCTTCAAATGCTGATACTGTAGAGTTTGGGGTTATTTCATCCTCTATCCATTCTTCTGGTCCTGCTCTCTCCTATTGTGACTGGAATCAGTGCTGTAAAGCTGCATGGAAAAATAGTTGCATCAGCAGAAAGGCTCCTGATAATTGTGTATTGCTCACCAAAAAACAGAGTGGTTCTAGTTTCGAACTTTCTTGCATCTGGATCCAGCACTGTCATCATTGGCAAATTGTGCAAAATTGAAGGACAGCTGTACACTCGCCCCTGCAGGTCATCGTTGCTGTCAATATTTGTTGTATCATCTTCTGCTGGTTGCTTTGAGACATTTTCAATTGCAGACATTGTTTGCAAAGGGCAGCTTTTGCCGTACAAAAGGAAATAAGTTTTCTGTCCTTTGTTCCGTCATTTTTAAGCTGAGAGCTGTCAATGGGGCTCATGTCCTGCTGCATTTTTTTAAATTAGTGTTTCATTTTTTAATCTGAAGTTTGCCAAGTATGTGCTTTGACATTGAGTTGCTATTTGTTCAAGGAGGTGCTGTAGTTGTTAGTTTCCAGATTTCCAGGTTTCACATTGTGGAATTTGTTGAGGAGGGAAGCTCGTATGTCGTTCCAACAAACTGGGTCGAGGAAGCTGGAACAGTTTGTTTCTGGCCGCCAACAACGAAGAAAAATGAAGTTGACTGCATGGTAAAGATTGGAGTAGATGTGGAGGATGGCTGAAAGCAGTACCCAGCTAGTATTCTGTCTAGCAAAAGTAAGCAGCTTGTGTAACTTCAGATATTTCATGACAAGAGGGAAACTGTGTGGAAGGAATAAATGTCATCACCTGCATTTATTTTTCAGGGCTGCTTGTCCTCTGATGTTTTACTGCCTTAATGTTTTGTCCATTAAATTAATTTTTTTTTCAGAACTAAAGTAATATTTTCTGTGAGCTGATGTCTCAGCTAGTCATTGTTGGAAAATTTAATATTAAGCAGCCAATTTTATGCTTTATTGTTCCTGTTTGTATTCTCGCCATTGCAGATGAAAACAAATTGGCATGCAATCCTTTTGAGTTTATGTGGCAAGAGTACTCTGCCCCTGCTCAGTTACTGTTGCATTTCCTGCTCATAGAAGTTGGAAGTAGTGGTGAGATAGGCAGAGTTTTGAAATGTCAGGTTGTAGGACTTAATTTTTCAAAGTTCCTTGAGCTTACGTGTCGTCTTAAAGGTTTTTGTTGTGTTGTCTTCAACTTTCAAATGACCTTCGTTTTTTAAACCAGGTGCCTGCACGCAAGCTAAGGAATGTTTAGTGAACACATTAGTGACATCTCATCTGGAGTCCAAAGACTTTGTTTGCTCCAAAAGAGTCACGGAGGAGGTGAAAAAAAAGGATTTTCACTGATAGTAAGGATGATATGTCAGGCTCAAGTCAACATAGTTCCTTCATGCAGAGTCAGATTCAGTGTTTGACAGTTTGCTTCTTGTATACTTCAACATGTTTTGCATTCGACCTTAACAAAGAAACCCTATTTCAGCCCTACATCTTATGCACATCGACACAAACGTCACAAGCCGCAGAAGTTTGAAATAGTTCCTGTCACTTACTGGGGGGGGGGGGGGGGGGGGTGCAAGGAAAGCAAGGAAAATAGCAGTTGCACCTTGAGGAGCTAAACAGAACGCGTGATGGAGTATTGATTGCAATATCTTAGTAGTGAACTTTTTTGCTCTTATGAATGGCTTGAAACAGATTAAAAATACTTTTGTATTCTGCTGTTCTGCTAGAAAGTGAATGCTGGCACTTAGGTCTAATACATGAGATGATCACATTGTGATTACATTGTTTGATACACAAAGTTAACTGTCGTGCTAACTTCAAAGGAGGCAAAAATGTTACCCAATTGACTATGAGTGCAGATGAAATTGGCATATAATGAACTTCCTCTTACTGTATCATCTGACATTGTTTTGCACGTGATTGTGTAATTTTTCTAACATGCATATCAATTCGTCATGCAAGTGATCGATTCTACAGCGGTTTTGTCAGAAATGTTCTAGAAAAATTTTACTTAGAATTCATTCTGGAGATTTTTGGATGTAAACAGCATTCACTGAGTTTTATTTTTTTTATATTAAATACAATAAAAATATATATTATATTATATTTTATATATAATATTGATACAAACTATAGTCAACGACGAAGCGGAGACAACCAGTGGCTAGTTGACGTAGACGATGAAGTGGTTGCTAGTTGGCGTAGACGACGAAGTTGGTTGCCTGGAACCGTGCTCAGACCGCTGCTCGGAGCGCTCTCGGACTTCGGCAGTCTTCTAGGCTCAGGGCGTTGCCTGGACATTTGGCTCAATACCCGTTACAGTCTGGTGGAGGTGCTGGGTGCGTTTTCCCACGTTTACACGCTTCACGACGGATCTGACTCCGGTCCACCAGCGACTCAGTCGCCGCCTCCGCGGACAGTCGCCTGAGGTTGGGCCCCTTTCCACCCCTATGAGGATCACGCAGCCACAACTCTCGAGCCACCTCGACATGGCCACTGATCCCAGGCTCCCAGCTCCGATCCTTTGCCACCCGCCGCGAACACCACCATCTTTTCACGGCGATGTCTTCGAAGACGCTGAGGATTGGCTGGCTACCTTCGAGCGAGTGGCTCGGTACAACGGCTGGAGTGACGGGCGAAAGCTCAATAATGTTTACTTCGCCCTAGAAGAGTCTGCACGTACGTGGTTCGAAAACCATGAGGGCGCCCTTACCACCTGGCAAGCATTTTGCCATGAACTTCTGACCACCTTCCCCAACGCCGATCGCCGCGAGAAAGCTGAAGCTGCACTTCAGTCCAGAAACCAGCGGCCAAATGAAAGTGTACGCATGTTCTGTGAAGACATGACCCATCTTTTCCAGCGCGCAGACCCCAATATGAAAGAGGAGACGAAGCTTCGCCACCTCATGCGTGGAGTTAAGCAGGAGCTATTTGCGGGCGTCGTTCGCAGTCCACCGCGTACCGTTGCTGAATTTCTCGCGGAAGCAACGACCATGGAAACGATGCTACAACAACGGGCCCGGCAGTACAACCGAGATGTCAGCAGCCTGGCCCCAGATGTTTTTTCGTCGTGCCATGGAGGCGGTGCGGACGCCTTACGTGACCTCATTCGGTCGGTTGTTCGAGAGGAACTCCAGCGTTTCCGTCTGTCTCAGAGTGCGCCAGTGACCTCGCTGACCGAAGTCGTCAGAGATGAAGTACGCCAGGCTGCTCGTGAATTCCCAGTCACCAACGTACTGCAGCGCGGCAATGAAATGCCCACGCACACATCCGTTGTTCCTCAGGCAGCTGCCTACGATCCTGTCGCTACCATGCCTCCACGGGTCGACGACAAACGAACGTACGCGTTCGTTGCACCTCAAGCAGCTGCCTGTGGTCCTATTGACCCGACACCGGTGGTTAGTCACATCAGTCCGTATGATGTATCGGCTCAAGCTGTGGTGCCTGTTACACGTCCTCGCAAGTCGAACGTGTGGCGTACGCTGGACCGCAGGCCAATCTGCTACCGCTGCGGGGAGGCCGCCCACCTTTACCGTGCATGCCCGTATCGCCGAGTGGGACTTCGCGGCTTCACACCCGATGCGCCCTGTCCACGGAACGGCGAACGGCCGCTCGAAAGAGAAGCTCATCTGTCGGCCAGTCAGAGGCCTGGGAGGTACAGGCGCTATGACTCAGGATTGTCATCTGCGCTGCGGTACCGTTCCCCAAGCCCTCGCAGAGACCCCAGCAATACTGAGTGGTGTTCTCAAAGTCCACACCGGGAAAACTAATTCCAGCGGTCTCCGGAGGCAGGGCCGCTGCTGTCGAAAAAATTGAAGATCCTCCGCTGCCGATACACCGATACGCTGATTTCTCACAGGGGCAGGGTAGCGACAGCATCCGACGGGCATACTTCTGATTTGTGCGTGACACTTGATGGAACTAACACGATCGCATTACTTGACACCAGTGCAGACTATTCAGTGATAAGCCATGCCCTCGCCCAGGAATTGAGCCAAACGTCCAGGCAACGCCCTGAGCCTAGAAGACTGCCGAAGTCCGAGAGCGGTCCGAGCAGCGGTCTGAGCGCGGTTCCAGGCAACCAACTTCGTCGTCTACGCCAACTAGCAACCACTTCATCGTCTACGTCAACTAGCCACTGATTGTCTCCGCTTCATCGTCGACTATAGTTTGTATCAATATATATATATATATATATATATATATATATATATATATATATATATATATTGTCAGGCATGCACACAGAAGACAAGTAAGTGCGAAAAAGAGGCTCTCTAGAATAGAGGTAAAGAAGAGGAAGCTCACCATATGTTTGTTAGCGCACCAGGCTAAGGTGCAGAATCACTCTGTAAATAAACCTTAACAGTGTGGTGGAAGGTGCTGCAATGATCACCACGGATTCCTCTCTACCTCGTTCGAGCAGACGACTCACTGAGCTTCCCCCTTTGACCGCCACAATAATCCAGAACGGCGACGCACGGCAGAGGTCCAGCGGCACCTGCATGGCAGCATTACCGTGAGCCGCGGACCCTTTCTGCCAAGGCTGGTGAAGACGTGGACGAGTGGCTCACCAATTACCAGCGGGTGAGCAAGTACAATCGCTGGGATGCCACTGTAATGCTGGCAAATGTTTTTTTCTTGGACTCCACAGCCCTAACATGGTTTGAGAACCATGAAGCGTCCCTAACGTGCTGGAATCGTTTTGAATAGGAGATTCGAAATTGTTTCGGAGATACCACGGCAAAACGGAAATGCGCTGAGCAGACTTTATTCCAGCGAGCCCAAGTGCCTGTTGAAGCATGCACAATGTACATAGAATTAAGAAGTCCTAAAACTCTGCAAAGTGGTGAATCCGAGCATGTCTGACGAAGACAGAGTTGGCCACCTCTTAAAGGGCATCGCAGTGGATGTATATAACTTTTTAATTACAAAAGAAAACTTAGATTCTCCCACGGCCGTGATCAAGCACTGTCGTACGTTAGAAACTTTAAAGCTGCGTCGCATAACTCCGAAATTCGGCCATCTGCCTAACGTGACCACTATTGCAAGTGTGGATTCTCATGAGTATTCACATGAGCCTTCACATTTGGCCGATATGATTTGCGAAATTGTCCGTGATAAGCTCTCCCGCCATCAAGATGTGAACCGCAGTGCAATCCCCTGTGATAGCTGCTGCCTGCAGGCAGCTCCCATCCAGCGCTCTTCTTGGGGTTCTACCGCTCCTCCTCCCGTCCGTGACCACCGAAACGACTCATATGGCCCTGCTCCCCTAGCTCGTTCCCATCTACAGGGCGCCACCTGCTCCGCATCAACCCCAGCGGCTGGACTTAGCTGATCGCTTCGATCCTGTTACCGAGGGCTATTATTTAGACCGTGCTCGTGAACCACCCGTCTGTTACCGCTGTGGTATGCTTGGCCACATATCCAGATTCTGCCGCCGCTGGAACTACGCTACCAGCGCCAATGGTCAAATCGCCGTTGTACCGTGAGTCCAGAAGTCCGTGACCTGGCCTATCCCCCTCCTTCGGGCTCCTACCACTACGTACCACCACGCAACGACTCGCCAGTTTCGGATCGCATGCCTGACTCCTCCTGCCCGCCGCTCCCGATGTTCGCCTTCTCCCCGCCGTTCTTCTCCGCCACCGGCAAACTAGCGTGTACGGCCGATGGAGGTGCAGTCGCCAGGTCATCGATATTGCCAATTTCTCTACCGGTCGTTATGCTGAAGAATCGCTTGGAAGTGTTAGTGGATGGTGTTCGTGTTATGGCCTTAGTGGATACGGGTGCTACAGTTTCCGTGATGAGCTTAGATTTTAAGAACCGTCTCGGCTGCAAAATTATGTTGCCTGTGGCTAAAGCTACGTCGGACGGACCCGATCAATGGTCTTAAAGGTACGTCCGACGGACCCGGTGCGTTTTTCTTCGGGATACGTCGGACGGATCCGGGAAATATTTTTCAGAGGTACGGCGGACGGACCCGATCGGTGGGGTTCATCTGACGGGTCGCTTGGGATCTGTTGGGAAAGCCGGATGGATCCGAGATCCCCCAGATGTGGTTGTAGCAACAACTTGGTAGTCATATGTAGTCAAATCGAAGTTGGTACGAGGTGTGCGAGGTGCAAGAAGTATCTACTACATACCATGCGTGAAATGGGAAATTACAAAGAATAGCGCCTAGAATGGGTGATATACTACGTGATGGCATGATGATAGGTTTACGTGAGTTGGACCGCGGCAGGGTGGCAAGCATGACCAGAGCACAAGCGCATGTAATCGCGGTGTTGACGGCCAGCCCGCGGCCCGCACGCCCGCTCATTTGGTCCTCGTTATCATGTGGATTAACGTCTACGATGGTCATTATGTAGTTATGTAGTTTTGATTCTTCAAAGTTTTCTCACTTCTATCTGTGATGAGATGCGTCACGTAACGCACCACTTTCTGTTCGCATTGAGGTTTGGTGCTGCAAGCTCTACATACTTATACAAGCGGCGCTGAAAAGCTGGGTACCGCCTGCGTGTCTCTAGCCCAAGCATCGCATCATTCGTGTTTGTTGTACAACTGGAGGTGTGGTTTGTGCTTACCGTGAGATGCTGCGATGTACGGATTACGTCCTACTAGAGTGCTGTGATGAGTGCGCTGATGTCTGGACGTACATCAGTGTGTCCGTTTATGATCGGCGATGTTCCACGTGCATGACTGTGTTTATTAGGTGCATTGGTAATTTATTTACACGCGCTGTGCAACAGTCAGACGAAAATAAGTCGTCGACAATTTGTTATCAGACTGCACTGCAGAGCTCAAAACTCGGAAAATGGGAATGCACATGATGCAGTTTTCGCATGTTGGAGTGGACCGAAAAATAAGTGCCCAGCCCACACCGCCGAGATGCTCATTGCTACAGGTGAAATGGTTCAGGTTTCTGTAAAATAGCTGCCTGGCACAGCACCTTTTTAAATGTTCAGGCTTTGTACTATTGTTGAAGGCCACTTTATCATTAATAAAGGAACGAATATGCTTTATGTGTTAATGACTAGTGCTTCTTCAATATATTATGTTAATTTTTTTTCGTTTTTCCTTAGTTTCCTTTGTTTTTCATGCTAGACAAACACAAATGGTACGCTTTTAAACTTGTCAGTCCAAAGCTGAACATGAATATCTGCCATGCATGTAACAGCTTTAATGCTAGAAAGGTTGACGTGTATAGCACGTGCGTACACGCTGCGACATCTCAGCGGCACGTTCGGCTACTTGCCCCAAGGTCGTGATGTTTAATGCCAGTGATGGCAGTCGCACTTTGCTGCTGGTGAAATGCAAATGCATCTGTTTCCTGCGAGATAACACAAAGTACAAAGCCCGGGCAGTCAAATTAATCTGGAGCTCTCCACTATAGTATTCTTCATAGCTACACATGTCACTTTAGGATGTGAAACCCTACATGCCACAGGTAGGATGTTGTTTTTTAGATTTTGTAACCTCTCATCTATGTTTTGCAACATTTGGCAAATTTTAGTTCTCAAACAGTTGTTAAAGATGAAACTGAAGTAGTTCTTGGCATGGTTTCCTGCTTGGATTAATTTGCTAATTGCAGTTCTTAGAATTTGCATCAATGCTGAACAGTTCAATAGCAAGTAGTTGAATTACAGGAATGATGTGGATCACGCATTTCAGTTCTGACAAATGGAAAGTAACGGTCTCCTTCTTGCATGCATAGATATGCCCTTAGACAAATACATACTTGGGTGTGTGATTGTGATACATATCAAGGGTCGACAGAAGGCCATGTGGAGCCAGTGTGATATTCTTCATGAAGGCTAAAATAAAATTGTACAACAGCTGCTGTACCATGCAGAAAAAAATTGGTCATTTAGTGTATGATTAACTGACCATATATAGCATCTTACTCAGAGTATGATGTGATATATAATATCTGGTTTAGAATCCCAAAACAACTACGGGTATGAGGAACACAATAGTTGAGGGCTCCAGTATAATTTCGACCACCTGGGTTCTTTTACATGCACTGACACCACACGGTGCATGACGGCCTATTGTTTCGCCTCTATTGAAATGCCCCTGCTGTGGCTGGAGCCAAATCTGCATCTATGTGTTCAGCAGCCGAGCACTCTAACTACCGAGCCAGCACAACGGGGCCAAGTATCACAATGCATGCCATTACATTTCCTTCTAGCATGTGGTTTCTTTAACAGAACTGATGTATACAAGGAAAAGTAAATAGCAAGAAAACACTAGTTTTATTGCACATTATATTCACATTTCAGCAAACATTCTCTAGGAAGAAATTTTTCATAATGTTTGCATGAAAACTATGAACATCTTACAAAAACAAAACAATGCACTTACTGCACTCTAATTGTTAATGGGCAAGGTTGCATCTATGCTACTACACTGCACTTATCACAAAACCACAAGCCCCATCTGCTTTGGCCAATCACTTGATGAAATTCACGGAGACAGATGTTGCACACCACAGACTGGTCGTCTTGCAACATATCTCTGCATACGTTGCATTTCAATTTCATGCTTTTCCACTTAGCTTCAGCTGTTGCCAGCATTACTAGTCACCCATCTTTTCTGAAATTCTTTTTTACATTGTTGGGACCAGCATCAGCGTAGGGACCAGCATCCTTGCTAACGATGGTCTCTGGCATTCTCGATGCTATCATTTTCACATCTTCCTCACCTGGAAGAACGAAGAAAATGACAAGCTTTGAGCAGACAAAAAATTAGGGAGACTCCTAATCTCCACCTGTAAGGGTATGATGCGCCAGCGTTAATGGCTCTTGTCTGCAGATCCCACTGTGGTTTCCCGTTAATTTACATGCTCTTTGCTACAAACTTAATTACTATAATTCCTTAATTCGTGTCTGTTATGTCAGACATACTCATTAGCATACGGTCGTAGGCTGCCCTGTTATGTGATAGACAACCTGGCATAGACCTCTGTAAGCCTCACGTTAACCAAACTGTACAAACATACCTCCATTGCCTAGGAGTAGCCTTTCTTAATCGGAGCTGAAACATCTCGGAACATATTTCAAATATAACTTTGCAAGCCTGACTTAACAGCTCCTGACATGTCGTGTGGCCTCGTGACATTTGGCTCTTGGCACTTTTGGCTTGTGCACAGGGTCCATCTGTTAAATACTGGTTAACATGCATGAAAAATACATTTTCACACAAACTGGTTGCAAATGGTGAAGTGGTGCACTGCAGATTCTGAAATGTATACCTATGCAAGGATGGCATCATCACATAACATGATCAAGAGATCTGTCAGTACCTGCAGTTACATGGCATTTCAATGCCCATTAAAGGACCACCTCAGACAATGGTTGTTACCACAAGACCTGTTCTAACAGCGTACTGAGTCCTGACACCATTCCACTGAGCGATGGACATGTATATGCATATCCTAGATAGCTCATGATTGTGGACCTCATTTATTTCTATGACTTCCAAGGAGTTCCTGTCGTCAGAAACCCTACCCTTTACGAAATCAGGACAGCTGTCTTGAAAGGTGATGAAAAGAAATAACCAGGTTACCTTGCCACAATGCTTAATTACAGAGGGTAAATATGCTGCATGAAGATATTAAGAAGCTTATACAAAGAAAAGTGAGAGTGAAATGGCAGAATTTTTGAAACATTGAAATAAACTATAGTATACTTTGTAGAACCTGTCATCGAGGAATGGAAATCGTGCAGGCATCAAAAACAAAACAATGAGGACATTTTAGGTCATCTTCACAAAACAGATACCCATACCTCACACACAGCTTCATATTATGAAAGAGGACAAACCAATATGCAAGGAGTGTGGAAATGAACTAACAATAAACCATATCTTACTTACACGTGCACCAGAGTAGAGAAAATAAGAGGAAAACATTTTGTACAATTTGCAACAGATCTCTTCCCATCCCAGCATGATCCTAGGAGAGACGTGCAAATTTCCTGCATTTTTGGTTTCTTAAAATGTTCCTAAACAAGCTACATCCTAAAGAACATTTTAGTCATTACGCACAAAATAAATACATTAAACCTTGTTCTTGGTGCATGGCAGTATTAGTCGCTTATGAACCATAAAAATCAACACAACGCTGTAAGGTATACCTTGGTCAGCCATGTTATATGATACAAGCTTTCGGTCTGGTGTGGTCCTTATTCACGTGACAGCGTTATCATGAGGGTCTATGTCCCAGCAATTGGAAAGTGACCTATTCTAATGATTTTAAAAACTGAAGGCGATTTTACAGATCTCTAAAGATGTGCGGATGTTTGGTTTCGACTGGAATGCTCAACTGCTTTATCAACGTCCGCCTGCTTTGACAGCCTGGAGTGAAACTGTCGAAGAGAACACATTTTTTAACATTTAACGCGTCCCTGAAGGCGTTGCATTCAATTACGGGGCTCACAAAAAGCAGCTGAATGTCAAACGTCGCCTAGGTAGGCTTTCTAGCAAGACAGCGGTGTAGCGTAGAAAATCGCTCCTCCGGTCCATCGCTGGCGCCGCTGACTTGAAAGGCGAACTGTTCAAACTTATAGCTACTGACCACACCTGAAACACTGAATTGTGCATGGTCAAGGCAGAATTTCTCTAACACTAAGCACTGGTAGCTATCAATTTCGCGCCCAATATTATGAAAATCCGTCCTCTCTTCGATCATTGATACGTCCATGGTTGAACATTCATGTGCCTCGGGGTAGGCCAGCCGTGGGAACATGGATGCGTGGTTATAGCAACGATCACCTGCATGACACACTCTGCTAAATTCCAAGAGTCAGCTTCTGCAACGAAATGTGCAGCACGCATTTCTACCGCGTACATATAAGTCCGGCGACACATGCATATCTCCCGCTCATTTCAAAGCTGCGCGGCCGTTCAGTCGGGTCACGCTAGCCTCGAGCATGCGGGGGTTTAAACTACATGTACGCAAAATTCAACGACGATAAAAAGATGCAGGCTGGGCATTTTAGTCTAGTCTTCCCCTAAATACCAAAGAAAATTGCTGTTCATAGGGAATTCGGATCGTTCGTGCTTCCGGCTTTTCGGTTGTGCACTCATGTATTGCGGTGCAGTAGGTCCTCACCCCGACGAGTCGATGTGCAGCTCGCCGCAGTAGCAGTGCAGGCCTCTAGTAGATTCGGCATGTCTTCTTCCACGACTCTGGGGTAGAATTTAAACGAAGAATTTAACTAGAAACATCCTGTTTCCTCTGTCTGCATGCGAGGAACGAGCATAATGCCATTTCACATATACTTTGGACTGCCGAATGTTCTGCACGGCGATGGTGTGTGAGTTGTGCCGGCGCCAGATCTTCGGAGGTCGATGCAGGACCCAAGACAGCGTAAATGTTAGGAATAGCTCGCTTGCATTACGGGCAGATCGAGGTGATAGTTTAGTGCGAAGCGAAAGCTGCTCGTGAATGTGCGTATCTCGATATGCAAGCTGGTGGAGCTGGTGCAGTATACCTCGCATCGCTTGCAGATATATGTGCGTGACAGCGATGCTTGCCGTACACAATCCTGAGTGAAGACCGTGATCTATGTTAGAACGGATGAACTCTTCGTAGCACCTCATCGAGAGTCGCGCGGCAGATTCATTCACGCGTAGCAAGCGGAATGTGGCGTTCGACGTGCATATAGCCATGAGCCATGTATATCGACGTCCGCTGTATCTTTACGAGATTCGAATGGATACATCGGACGTACCTTTGGACACTTCGAATTATGTTTGGTTGGGATATAACTCATATTTCGAGGTGTAGGGGGAGAATCGCTGGTTCCGCTTGGTATTTCTTATGTAAATGTAGCGGTCGCTGGACACGAGTTTAGAACTGAATTTACGGTGCTCCCTCGCTCTACGCACGACGTTATTCTAGGAGTTGACTTTTTATAGCTAGCTGTGTGGCGCAACTCTCGACTTCAACAGTGGCGAGATATCAATAAGCCTCAGCCTTCGATCGGCCCTCATAGAAGAATGGCCGCGGGCTTGTCCAAGTGTTTTCTGTCTTCGAGGATACCGTCGATCGTTCCGGCGATGTCCGCCATCTTCGTCCCAGTTGTGTCCTCGGGCGCGGCTCCCAATGCCTTCGACGCTCTGGTGGAACCCGCTTCCCTTTCCGGTGCCAAAAAGAGTGTGTTGGTGCCCCGCAGCGTTGTTCGAGTGAACGAGGGCCGTGCCACGCTTTGGACTGTCAACCATACCAACGAACCTACCGTATTGCCGCGTGGTTTGAAACTCACCCACTTTGAAGAAGAACGCCTTTCTATGCACATCGCCGCGTTCAGTGACAGCGTTGCTCGTTCAACTAGACGTCCTGGTCATGCCGATTCCCAGTTTCAGTCCATGATAAATGAATCGCTACCTACCAACGATCGGCGAATATTGATGGAGGTTCTTATGAAACATGCGGACGTGTTCGACTTTGCTCGAGATCAGCCACCACCGATTCCGCCTTCCCGCACCCACCACATGATCAACACTGGATCTGCACACCCAAATAGACAGACACCATACCGTGTTTCACCACGGCCGCGCCTCCATTGAACGGCCGTGGTTTCACCTTCAGAACGTAAAATAAATGACGAACAGGTCCGTGATATGATGCAAAGAGGAATTATTCAGGAATCATCTAGCCCATGGGCCGCCCCTGTGATTCTCGTGAAAAAAAAAAAAAAAAAAAAAAAAGATGGCACCTGGCGATTTTGTGTCGACTATCGCCGCCTCAATACTGTCAGCAAGAAGGATGCTTACCCGCTCCCGCGTGTTGATGCTGTTGACTGCCTCCATTCAGCTTCCTACTTTTCATCTGTTGATTTATGGTCCGGATACTGGCAGATACCGATGCATCCGAAAGACAAGGAGAAGACGGCATTCGTGACTCCCGATGGGTTATATGAATTTACGTGATGCCTTTCGGCCTATTCAACGCTCCGGCTACCTTTGAAAGATTTATGGACACTCTTTTGCGTGGACTGAAGTGGCAAATTTGCATGTGTTACCTAGATGACTTAGTGATTTTCGGGAGGACCTTCGCCGAGCATAACAGCCGTTTAGCTGTGGTCCTTAAAGGGCAACTTCGGTGAGTTTTTCATCATTTTGTGTTTTTGGTTGAATTACATTTCTCGGCGCGTCCTGACCTCAACACAAAAAAACCGTTTCTCGAAATTCCAATTAGGAGCATTTTTGAAAGGGAAAAGCCGCAAATCGAAACCGAAACTGTTTTCCCAGCCAGAAACGGCGTCCCAGTTGATGAAATGGTGACGTCACACTCAGTATTAGAAAAACACGTACGTGCATTGGATGGTGAAAATCAAGTATGGAAATCATGACGTACTGCATAAAATGTCTTGAGGTAGTTCAGTATAATCCTCCCGATTTTATAATCACGCGGGAAGTGGACATTGCAGCCAGTATACTGTTTGTGACGTCAGAAACTCAGTGTTGCCCGCAGAAATAGTCTCAACTCAAGCCATGAAAACGGCATATTTTAAAGTCGTGTTGCGCGCGAACTGATTATCGTGCGGTGCCCAAATTTTGTAGAATGAGTCAGGATGGAGAGAAGAACCTACAGTGAAATTTTTACTAGAATATTCGAATGTCAAAAAACCTCCGGAGTTGGCCTTTAACTGCATGGAGAAAGCGGGTCTCGTGCTGAACTCTAAGTGCCGCTTCGGTGAACGCCAGATCGTTGTGCTTGGGCATTTGGTTGACAAAGACGGTGTTAGGCTCAACGTTACTAGATACTTTTCCAGTTCTCAAACTCCGGCGCGCCGCCTGACGCTTCTTCGTTGCGCTCCGCGCGGGGCGCGCGCGATGCCGTTTGCCCGACCACGGCCGGACTGAATGCAGCGGCGCGCGCTCTTTTCAAAGCGCGTGCGCGTGCCTCCAGACCGGCCGTGGCCGGCAAATCGCAGCTCAACGTTGTTTTTGGCGCCAACGTGTTACTAGGCGCAGCTAACGTAGAGAACAGCACGTTGTAGTGGGTGCCGGGCTTGTCCGGCGGCAGCTAAAAAGTACCCCAAAATCTCATCGTCAGTGGTAGCAAGGAAGGAAGGCGAAACGTGGAGGTGCAACACGTGTACTGTATTGAGCCTTAACGCTACATTTGCTCAATGCCGCACGTTGGACAAGCTTTTTTCGCAGTGGACAAAGCAGTACAAAGATGGGAAGAAGAAGCAGAAGCCTTGCTTAAAGTCAATGCGTCGCAAAGTAATTCGTGCTACATTAAGGCGGGAAAAGCTGAAAGAACTTGTTTTAATGAAGAGGAAGCTTAGTGAAATCACAGAAGAGACAATTGACAGCACTCTTCGCGTCCTTCCAACCAGGCAGCAGCTAGCCTTCAAGACAGCTTTCATGGCAGTCAAGGCAAAGTCCAAACATGGAAGGCGGTATGATGCCGACTGGCTGATGGCATGCCTGCTACTGCAGATCTCAAGCCCGAAGGCATATACTTTGATTGCGCACATGCAGCTGCTACCACTCCCATCAAAGGCTCGCCTTCGCTAAATTATAAAAGGAATCCCATGCAAGTATGGCTTTAACCAAGTAGCCCTCAACAGCATCAACGCCCATTTCTTCAACAAGAGCCACTTGAGACGGCTCGGAGTATTGCTACTCGACGAGGTGAAGTTAAAGCAGGGCATTTCCTTCAATAAGGCCTCGTGTAAAATGGATGGTTTTGTCGACTATGGTGAAATTACAGCACCGAGCACAAACCAACTTGCCGACCACGCATTGGTGCTGATGTTTGTGCCCCTGTTTGAAAACTGGGTGCAGCCAGTGGCAAGCTTTGCGACAAAAGGAGCAGCTCCCGGAAAAGTCCTTGCAGAACTTCTCATGAGTGCTATCCTGGAACTGCACAAGAACAATGCGTCAGTGCTGGCTGTGATCAGTGACGGTGCAGGGAACGACAGATCTATGTGGAGCCAATTTGGAGTGTCGGGAAGACTAGAAGCCCCTCAGCACTTTATTGAGCATCCATGGGAGCCATCACAAAACATTTACTTCATATGTGATGTTCCCCACATTATCAAGTGTATACGAAATCACCTCCGGAAACACACATATGGAATGGTAAAAAAAAATCATGTGCAAATTTTCAGTGCAGTTTCACAGTTTGATTCTGTTACTTTCAGGCAGGTGACCTGCGCATCAATTTTAATCATTATGTCACCCTGTATGAAACAGAGAAAGATAAGCATGTACTGGTTGTGCCGAAGCTGACCAAAGCACATGTTGCCCCTAATAACATGCTTAAAATGAGTGTCAGACTTGCCACACGGGTAAACCATGCCTTTTGCAGAACGTGCTGTTTTTTTTTTTTTCTATATTAGTATCTGAAAATAACATTTTTTACAGCTCTTTAGCTGTGGAACATCTTTTGGGATACGGATGTACAGGGAAGCGAAAGTCGCTGGTTTGGAAGACTCTGAAGGCACGGAAACCTTCACACGGATGCTCAACGATGTCTTTGATGCGCTCAACATCAAGCTTCCATCGAGAGGAATCAGGCGCCATTCTGGATAGATACAGGCAAGCATCTCATCTTCCCGGAGCTAACGCTTGACATGCCGTCGCTCGACTTCATGGTTTACTTACCTACTCACGCAATATTTTTTCAGGTCACCAAGCAGTTCTTGCAACTCTTGAACACGACTGAGAAAAACGCAGTCGAAAAGGGCACGAAGCTGTTTGCCTCACAAATAAAAACGGAGTCCCTACGTGTCACATTGTCGTCGACGCTAGACATTATCAGTTACCTCTTCGACAAGGGCGCATTTTACATATTGACCGCCAAGCTTAACAGGACCCGTTGGAGGTAATAGAATAGCTTTGTTTCAGTTTGCCTTTAATGTTACAGAGGTGCGCTATACTTACTATATATAATGCTTGTTTTCGTTTTCAGCGGCATTTTGGCCTGGCACGTTCATTTGGAGGTGATGAATCCCATCCTACTGTCGTGAATTTCTCGCAGATATTTCGCCTGCTGAGTTTGTACACACCCATCAAAACAGCACTGCGTGGAAGTGTTCAAGGGGAGTCAAATGCGGTACTTGTAGGTGTGGAAGCAACATTGAAGAGCGCTGGAAAGGCATATCGCTCGAACAGAGCTAGCTTGCAAAGTGAAATTGAGGCTAGGCTGTTAGAAATTACTTCGTTTCCATTGTTCCTTCCTGAACAAACGAATGATGAACACAGCTACTACAGAGGTTCTGTAGAGGACAGTGTTGTATACTACTTAGCTGGATACGTAGTATATAAAGTCAGCAAGCGCACAGACTGCCAGTTGTGTCTGCAGGACATAAGTTCAGCAACTCCAGTGGTAGGTTCCGATGCATATTTGACCACATATCGGAGCTTCAAAGAAGGAACCCTGAGGCATCCCAGCAGGAAGATGCTGCACTTTATAAGAGTTGCAAATGAGGCAATTTCACTTTCACTTGATGAGGAAGGTCTTTGTGGCGACTTATTTTGGAAGGTCTTGGATGAGTTGGATGACTGTAGTCTAACACGGCTGGGTTGTGATCAGCACAAGCCCACGTTCACGTGTCAACTCTTGTATTTTTTTATTGTAACGCGAATGCACTTTTACGTGAGGGATGTGAATCGCCGCCTAGAAACCAGTGAGAAAGTCGCCATCGCGAGTAAGAAAGCTCGTCTTTTGTAAAGCGTTGTTGACCAATTGTGTGTTTGTGCGTCCTTTGTGCCTCGCAATAAATGCGCTTAAGCCACTGGAAGAAGCAGTTTGCTTTGCTTATTTTCGTTTTCAGCAATTACCGTACGCAAAGAGCGGCAGTGAAATATTGTTCTAGGCAGCTTCGCCGCTCTTGCTTTCTCGAGTTCATTCCGCTCAATTATAGCCTCTTCCCAATATCTGAATAGAGCCCTAATGAGTAGCAAAAATATGAGCAACGCAATGCCACAATTTTTTTAAGGCACACTACGCGATTTTCCAGGCAAGCCGCACGCGCTTCGCGTTGCGCTGCTCAGCGCGTCGGGCTGGCGAGCGGAAACGAAACGGGGCCACGCATCGACGGCCGCCACGGAGGGGGAGGAGGAGGGAGGAGGAAACAACTTTATTTAACGCATTGCATTAAGCGTTAAGAATGTCCTGGGCCATGGTCACCAAAGCCAACTGATCTTGCAGCTGGTCAGTGGCTAACCAAGCCCGCCACGTTGGGGGAGGAGGGTGTGGAAAGTGAGGAGATTGGAGGGCGACAGGGCATGAAAAGATGCAATGGTCCAAGTTTGCATAGTGTTCTGGGCAATTTGGGCATACAGGGGAATGTATGATTCTGTATAGAAAAGATCGGGCAAGAGTAAGCAGTGCATTTAGTTGTATGCGTCTAAGAATGCGGATTTGCGTGGTAGTGAGAGATTTATCAGGAAGAGGAAGTGTACGGAGTGTTTCTCTAATGTTGTCGTAGTGAACGTTGATTTCTTTTTTGTAGTGAAGAGTAGTGTCCCACGTTGGTGGATAAGGCCAGGGAATCCCAGGCGCCCGGTGTTGAAGTTCGCGGGCGAGGCGATGCACTACCTCATTGCCTGGGATTCCAGCGTGACCAGGAATCCACCTCAGTGTTACAGTGTGGGGACGTAGTTTGGTAAGAGCTCTGTGTAGATCATCGTGTAGTTCTTCAGGAATGCGACCCGTGTGAATGGCGCGTATAGCTTGTATTGAATCAGTGTATATGGTATATCCTGAAGGGTTAGGGGGTGCTTGTGCGAGGTCTTGAATACTGGTAACTATTGGTAGGGTCTCGAGAGTCGCTGTAGGAGAAGGATCTATGTAAGGACCGAGGGTACGCTTCACTACATCGCTACAGCTCTGAATTGAGTAAGCAGCCGCTCCGACGTTAGTTCGTGATGCATCTGTGTAGATGATCGTGGAATCTGTCGGGGGAACATGGTTGGAAACGCGAGCGGAACGTCTGCCTGTGTTAGTGTCGGGTGCAACGTTTTTTGGAATGGGGATTATTCTGAGGTTATCCGGGAGCGAAGAAGGAAGGGTAATTATAGGGAGGTCTATAGGTTTGAGTGCAACCTGCTGTAGTATCCAATGTCCTTGTTTGGTGCTAGAAAGACGTGCCATTTGCCGGTCGCGATGTTGTATGAGGTCTCCCAGGGGCAAGAACAGCCCCGTAGAGTATAGGCGCTCCGTGGACGTATGTACAGGGACGTTAAGGGCGGCCTTGTACAATATGTGAAGCGCAACCTCAATCTGATGTCTTTGGCGACAAGTTAGTGTAAGGTAAGGAATCGTATATAAAATTTTGCTAAGTGCTAATGCGTGGACAAGCTGCCTGACTTGACCCTCTCGTAGCCCGGCGTGCTTATTGACTATGCGGCGAACTAGATGCGTAAGCTGATTGCAAACTTTAACAGTTGTAGATACATTGGCCTGATTGGTTGACTCATGGATATGAAGTCCGAGGATCCGGCAGGATGATACACGAGGGATGGGGTGACCTACCATTGTGAGATTGATCAGCTGGTTATGTTGGCGCTGATAGCAAGTTTTTGCAATCAGCAGCAATTCGGATTTTTCAGGTGCGGGAGATAGCCCTACTTTATCAAGGTAACTAACGACTGCATCGATACCTTGCTGTAGGGTCTCCTCTACTGCTCCAGGAGACCCAGAAGTGCACCAAAGAGTAAGGTCGTCTGCATAGAATGTGTGTTTTAGGTTTGGCATAGACGCTAAAGTACGAGATGGGGGAGCCATTGCAAGGTTAAAAAGGGTGGGTGACAGAATAGCGGAGTTTGAGAACTGGAAATGATCTAGTAACGTTGCCCTAGATGTGGCCGCTCTGCCGCGCGGGCGTCCTGCCGCTGGCGGCACGCCGCGCGCGTTCTCCCACCAGTGGTTCACACTGGCGACTCGCGGAGGTCGCGCGACACGATTCGTCATGGAGGGGGCGATTAGTCACGGAGGGGGAGACCCGAACGAGTCGCCAGCGACCCGTTTCAGGTACTTTGAGAGAGTCGCTCCCTGACCGATTTCTAGCGACGCGACTTGAAGTCGCAGAACTCCTCAGACAACCCGCAGTGCTTCTGCCTTCTTCCTTGGGCGGGAAAATTCAAGTGTGCACGCACGCATGTGCATGAATTACTGCGCCCGCTGTTGTTGGGCACACATGTCAAGGATCACTGCGAGAGTGAAACGTACTAATTCGGGTTTGCAACTCGTACTCTTTATCATGTGCTCGACGCTCTGGCATGAGGTGATTTCGTGATCTGCTATTGCGCGAGACCGCAAACAACAGCGCGCACACCACCGTCGTTTCCGTCTTCGTTGAACTAGACCGCTTTTGACTGTCGAAACAGCGCTAAACATGGGCATAACCATAAGATCTACTTCCTCGCTGATAATTGCATGCACATATTCATACCCGAAATGAGTCCGAATTGATCTACCACTAGAGCTGTAGCAAAGTCCGTGAAGGCGCGAAAGTCTGCTCTTCGTTCAAAAGGGGTTGTCGTGAAGCGAGTCGCATGCCGATGTGAACACTGGCAGTCGATCGGCGCTTGTTGCGGGTCGCCCCCACCGTGACGAATCGAGCCGCGCGACCTCCGCGAGTAGCTAGTGTGAACCAGCCTTTATGGCTGGTTCACACTGGCGACTCGTGGGGGTCGCGCGACGCGATTCGTCACGGAGGGGGCGACCCGAACGAGTCGCCAGCGACCCGTTTGAGAGAGTCGCCATGGAGTCGCTCGCTGACCGATTTCTTGCGACGCGACTTGAAGTCGCAAAGCTACTGAGCCAATCCGCAGCGCTTCTGCCTCCTTCCAAGGCGGGAAAATTCAAGAGTGCATGCGCGCGTGTGCATGATCGACTTACTGCGCCCGCAGTTGTTGGGCACACATGTTAAGGAGTACTGCGAGAGTCATCATCATCATCATCATCAGCCTGATTATACCCACTGCAGGGCGAAGGCCTCTCCCATATTTCTCCATTTAACCCGGTTCTGTGCTAGCTGCATCCACTTGACCCCTGCGAACTTCTTAATCTCATCCGCCCACCTAACTTTCTGCCGCCCCCTGCTACGCTTTCCTTCCCTTGGAATCCAGTTTGTTACCCTCGGCGACCATCGGTTATCCTCTCTTCGCACTACATGTCCTGCCCATGTCCATTTCTTCTTCTTAATTTCCACTAGAATGTCGGTAACCTGAGTTATTTCTCTGACCCACTCTGCACGCTTCCTGTCTCTTAATGTTACCCCTACCATTTTTCGTTCCATGGCCCTCTGGGTTGTCCTCAACTTAAGCAGAACTCTCTTGGTTAGCCTCCACGTTTCAGCCCCATAGGTGAGTACAGGTAAGATGCAACTGTTATATACTTTCCTCTTTAGCGATACCGGTAAGCTGCTAGTCATAATCTGTGAGTGCTTACCAAATGCGCTCCATCCCAATCTTATTCTTCTTGTTATTTCTTTTTCATGGTCCGGATCTGCGGTTACTACCTGTCCTAAGTAGATATATTCGCCTACTACTTCCAGTACTTCGCTACCTAATGTAAACTGCTGTTCCTTTCCGAGGCTGTTGAACATTACCTTAGTCTTCTGCATATTGATTTTCAAGCCTACATTTCTACTTTTCCGGTCTAGGTCATCAATCATTATTTGCAGTTCGTCCCCCGAGTTGCTTAGCAAGGCAATGTCATCAGCAAATCGCAGATTACTGAGGTATTCTCCATCTGCGAGAGTGAAGCGTACTAATTCACGCTTGTACTCGTATCCTTGTTCATGTGCTCGATGCCCAGGCATGAGGTTATTTCGTGACCTGCTATTTCGCGAGACCGCAAACAGCGCACACACCACCGTCGCTTACGATTTCGTAGAAATATAGCGCTTTGGCTGTCGCAACAACCATAAACATGGGCATAACCATAAGATCTTCTTCCTCGCTGATAATTTCATATATTCATACACGAAATGAGTCCGAATTGATCTACCCCGAGCGCGGTAGCAGAGGCCGTAAAGGCGTGAAAATCGGCTCTTCGTTCAAATCTCGTTCGGAGGCAGGGTTGTCGCGAAGCGAGTCGTACGCCGGTGTGAACACTCCTTGTCGATCGGCGCTTGTTGCTGGTCGCCCCCTCCGTGACGAATCGATCCCCGCGACCTGCGCTAGTCGCCACGGAGGGGGCGATTAGTCACGGAGGGGGCGACCCGAACGAGTCGCCAGCGACCAGTTTGAGGTAGTTTGAGGGAGTCGCTCACTGACCGATTTCTTGCGACGCGACTTGAAGTCGCAGAACTTCTCAGCCAACCCGCGGCGCTTCTGCCTTTTTCTTTGGGCGGGAAAATTCAAGTGTGCATGCGCGCGTTTGCACGAATTAATGCGCCCGCTGTTGTTAGGCACACATGTCAAGGATCACTGCGAGAGTGAAACGTACTAATTTGCGTTTGTACTCGTACTCTTTATCATGTGCTCGACGCTCTGGCATAAGGTGATTTCGTGATTTGCTATTGCGCGAGACCGCAAACAACAGCGCGCACACCACCACCGCTTCCGTCTTCGTTGAACTAGAGCGCTTTTGACTGTCGAAACAGCCCTAAACATGGGCATAACCATAAAATCTGCTTCCTCGCGGATAATTGCACATATTGATCCCCGTAATGAGTCCGAATTGATCTACCACTAGCGGTGCAGCGGAGTCCGTAAAGGCACGAAAGTCGGCTCTTCGTTCAAATCTCGTTCGGAGAGGGGTTTGTCGTGAAGCGAGTCGAATTCTGGTGTGAACACTCCCTGTTGATCGACGATTGTCGCCGGTCTCCCCCTCCGTGACGAATCGAGCCGCGCGACCTCCGCGAGTCGCCAGTGTGAACCAGCCTTAGTGAGGAATCGAGCCGCGCGACCTCCGCGAGTCGCCAGTGTGAACCAGCCTTAAAGGCTGGTTCACACTGGCGACTCGCGGAGGTCGCGCAGCTCGATTCGTCACGGAGGGGGAGACTGGCGACAAGCGCGATCGACAACTAGTGTTCACATCGGCATGCGACTCGCTTCACGACAACCCCTTCACCGAACGAGATTTGAACGAAGAGCCGACCGCGCTCGGGGTAGATCAATTCGGACTCATTTCGGTTATGAATATGTAAAATTATCAGCCAAGAACATGATCTTGTGGTTATCCCCATGTTTAGGACGGTTTCGACAGCCTAAGTGCTATAGTTCGGCGAAGACGGAAGCGGCGGTGTTGTGTGCGCTGTTGTTTGCGGTCTCGCGAAATAGCAGATCACGAAATCGCTTCATACCCGAGCGTCAAGCTCATCACGAATAATACGAGTACAAACGCGAATTAGTACGCGTCACTCTCGCAGTGATCCTTAACATGTGTGTCCAACTGCGGGCGCAGGAAGTCGATCGTGCATGCACTCTTCAAATTTCCCGCGCTGGAAGGAGGCAGAAGCGCTGCGGATTGGCTCAGTAGCTTTGCGACTACAAGTCGCGTCGCAAGAAATCGGTCAGCGAGCGACTCCATGGCGACTCCCTCAAACGGGTCGCTGGCGACTCGTTCGGGTCGCCCCCTCCGTGACTAATCGCCCCCTCCGTGACGAATCGTGTCGCGCGACCTCCGCGAGTCGCCAGTGTGAACCAGCCTTTAGAGATACCAGTGGCCGGGTGAATAAACTGGCGGTAGAAGCTAGCAAAAAACGACTAGAAGATTGGTGGCTTAAAAGCAGAGAAGTGGCATAATGTTAGTAATGTAGAAACAAAAAATATAATGAATAGAATGATGGTACATTTAACCAATATAAAACAATAATTAAGATATAGGCAGAAAAATGAGCATGATAGCTACTGGTACCACTCCGTTTCAAAGGGGACGCTCCTATATTCCATCCATCCATCCATCCATCCATCCATCCATCCATCCATCCATCCATCCATCCATCCATCCATCCATCCATCCATCCATCCGTCCGTCCGTCCGTCCGTCCGTCCGTCCGTCCGTCGTTGCTCGCGGCGAAGTTTTTGTAAGCTCTGTCCAATAATCCAATGAGGTCTATAACGCCCGTACTATGCATTCCGAATCCCGCTGGCTCTATGACCGAGAAGTTGCGGCCGCCGTTGCGAGTACGAACGAGCTGCTTGATACCAGCACCGCGAAGGCGCGCAGCGTCTGTAGCCTTATCAGCCGTTGAAGCGTCGTGAGTGTGCGCGAACTTTCTGCAAATAACGCTGTCAATGTAGGACGCAGCCGATGACAGGGAATCCGGCCGCACTCGATCCAGTCAGCCACCGTCTGCACCCTTTCTGCTGACGAGGAGGGGGCAAAAACAGCCCGCACACTTACGGACGCGAATTATTTGTCTTTGCAACTACCGGATTCAAATGGTCGCACTGCTGTTGACAGAGAGCTCCTTCCCGATCGCAAAGTACCGATCGAAGCACGTAGAGCACCTTTGCTTCTGACGGCAGCACGGCCTACCCTTTCGTCCTCATTTCCCTTCCCGCGCGATCGGCACACAGTCTTAGCCAGTGTTGCCGCAAAACCTCCTCAGACATGTAGAAAGTGTAGACTCTTTTATTTTAATTTATTTTTTTTTACTACGTCAGTCTACTAAAACAGCAAAGCGCTCTCCTCCCCCCCCCCCCCCCGCCAAAAAAAAAGTACCACGGCCGTACTCGATCAGCTGCAGCGCGCGCCGTCGCTCGACTACGGCCATGAGGCGCCACAGCGAGCGCAGACCGGTTCCCTCTCGAAGTGGACCAACTCGTCGCGGTTCCTGCGCCGGCCGGCAAAACGATTCCTTTCGGAGCGGTGGCCCCGCCCCGTGACGTAGGCAAAAAACGCGGAGCCGCCTCCGGAAATTTTTGGGGTCACGCCGGACGTGACGCAGCAACCAATTAGAAGCGGCGAAAGGAACCAGTTCCCGAACAGAACCGTCGCTGGATCTGGCAATAGAACTCCCCCATTCTAACCCGCGCCCCCCGCCGCGCTGTCTCGGCCATGTGGGAGGATGACGCTCCGCCCCTAGTGTAGAGAAGTAAGAGAGCGAGGAGGGCTTCAAGGTGGTTAGCCACGTGGTGTTTCGAAACTAAAGAGCCATGATCGGGAATCCTGGCCTCGTATGTCATGAAATTTAATGTGGAAAATGTTTGTGGCATCATGTGTGTTATATGTAATTTCACACTAATGTGGCTTCATGACTAAATGATGAGAAGTGCCACATCGCTCAAGATGATGGTAAGTGATGACTTCCAAAAAGTGATGTCACACTGGAGCCACTGGATTTAGGATGACTTGCATAAAAGGGGTTACATCACCTGCGTCGCCTGCATTAGAATATAACAATGCACGACCAGAAACAAGACAGGTTTTCATCAATGTCTTAGACAGGCGGCTTGAAGTGACATCCGTTCAGTTCAGTCGTGTCCGACTCTTCGTGACCCTATGGACCATGTCACGCCACGCTTTCCGGTCTCTCACTATCTTCCTAACATCACATAACTTCATCTGCAGTGCCTCGATGATGCCATCTAACCATCGCCTTCGCTGCCTACCCCTTCTCTGTTGACCCTCAACCTTTCCCAACATCAAATCTTTCTCCAGCGACTCCTCTCTTCTCATTAGATGACCAAAGTAGCTGAGCTTTAACTTTAGAATTTGACCTTCCAATGAGCAGTCAGGGTTTATGGTCGACAATATCGACTGATTTGATCTTCTGGCAGTCCAAGGAACTCTCAAGAGTTTCCGCCAGCACCACAATTCAAACGCATCAATGTTTCGGCGGTCAGCATTCTTCACAGTCCAACTCACGCATCCATACATCACAACTGGAAATACCATAGCACTGGTTATACGGATCTTGGTTGGCAGACTATATGGGGGTGTTCATTCGCGTAAGAAGAGAGAATGCGCCACGGGGGGACTAGACGCTGCAGTCGCCTTCTAGCCCCGACGTGCCAGCCCTAGCAGACAGAGCTGTGACCCCCAACCCGCGGTGCGAGAAATCGCCACTGCGGCGGGTTCGGGCCAGAGGGGACAAACACCGAGTTACGTACTCGAACAGAGTTTATTGCACTGCTCGAGTACACGGCAAAGGAATAGCAATTAAGAACAACCACCGTGTAGCGAGCGAACGCCGCGTACGGGGGTGAAATAACAACCACCTAATAGGGAAGCGCGTCAAGTAGGTGAGAGGAAGTGTCTGCTCACCTGACACAGCTTCTCGCTCGCATCCCGTTGCGGTAAGTGCCTACGGTCAGCGGGCGATTCTCGGTGACGGCGGTGGTCTCCTCGGCGGAAATCATGAACCGCGCACGTGCGCGCCCATTCGCCGAAGAACCCCGAGCGAGTTGCTACAGTCGCGCTCCTCGACACGGAACGGGAGAGGAGGTCTCCCGGTTACGCCGGCAGGAAAGAGGGAAGCCCGCGGCAGCGTCGCCGCAGGGGCCCGGGAGGCGGCGGGGGGTGGCCAGCATGCCCTCTCCCCCGCCAACCTCTCTGCCAGCGCGCGTAATCACGCGTGTTAATTACGCGCGGGCGTTACAATGGAGGAAGGGGATTGTGAATCCCCTTCGCGCATCAGAAGTCTCTTGAGTTCCACTTTCCTTTCTGCCATTAAAGTGGTATCATCCACATATCTAAGGTTTTGAAACGTTTTCCAGCAATCTTCACTCCATCACCTTTTTTCTATTTCTTGAACACGCTAATACTCGCACCTTGCGCCTTAACTTTACTACAGCCGACCCCTAAAAAAGGTGAAATGGAGGCGCCCTCATTCGTGTCGCGTGTTGGCTGCGGAGTACTTCAACGTCGCACTTTGAATTTATCAAGCGCATGAAATACACGCACGAGAGTCAGCGCAGTGCATATGCTCGCAGCTCTCGCACGAGCGGCACGGTACGGTTCTGCACCCGGTCCGCGGCGGCCGAAACTGTAAGATCATTTCTGATTCCATTGATACGATGACATACAAGCTCGCTGCTTTCTACTGGAGCAGATATAGCGGCCTCTGTTGCGAAAGAGGGATTTCGGCCAGTAACAGCCTTGTCATATGCATGCCGCCAGCGCCACCGCCGTACAACGTGATCTCCCGCCCCCCAGAAAGACTATACATAAAAGGACCGATACCGGCCAGAATCGACCATTTGGCAGTCGGAGTTGCGGCAGTGGACAAGCCCCGATTATCTTGTGCTCTCCACGCTCGTTAGTTTTCATCGATTCCTTTTTTGTACATTTTCTGTTGCAACCACTCCTACCAGTAGTTTCACTGTCAAAATGCCAACCAAATCGGAATTGGCAAAGATGTTGAACTGAAAAAAGAAGTGCATGAATTGCGGAGCAGCCTTGCCCTGTTCAATGAACTCTATGAGGAAATGAGAAACAAGCAAGCTGACTTAACAAAAGAAAATAAGGAACTTGCCCATTGCAATAAGCAGTTGGCACAACGTTTAGCTGAACAGGAGCAATACTCCATGGTAAATAACGTTGGGGCTAAAGGAGTTCCTTCGACTTAGGGTGAGAGCTGCGTCGCAATCCTGAAATAAAACGGAACGAAAATAGGTTGTCCAGTTTCTAGCACTGACTTAGAAGTTGCTAATCGCGTTCCTGCGAAAAGTGACACCAACATCATAGCACGCTTTTTTCCCGTACCAAGAAGGCAGAGTCTTGCCAAAGCAAGGAAAGCACGCATCAGCACGAGTTCGATTGGATTTAAGGTCTCTGTTAACGACGACAAGCCCATCTACGTGAACGATCATCTAACCCCAGAGAGCAAACGTTTGCTTGGAAGAGCACTAACCCTGAAAAAAGAAAAAAAGCTGGGAGTTTGTGTGGGTGGATAACAGCCGAATCAAGGCAAATAAGACCAAGGAAAGTGAAGTCTATCTCTGGGGCTGATGATATGTCTGTTTTCACGTAAACCGTGCACCACACATCGATAATCATCACATGCTCTACTCACTAGATCACCTTAAAAGCCTTCTTCTTAATTCAGCTGATACCCATAGTCAATTATCCATTTTAATTCTCGCAGTTTACCAAGGCACTACGACGACTTAGTAAACTTTTGAACGCTCGCTGATCACGCCTTTTCACTCAGTTGTCTTTCTTAGACATGGCTGTCATCTGAGGATGATAGGCTATTTGCTTTACCTGGCTATCATATTAAATACTGCCATAGGTGAACTGACCGGTGGTGGTGGTGGTGAAAACATTTATTATAATACATATAGGTATGTACACTAGGTGGGATGCCTAGACAGGCACTCCATTGGCGTTTGCCGCAGCCCGGGCGCGCTGCGTTAAGACCTTTTGGGCCTCTAGGGTGCAGCAGCCGGACAGGGTCGCCTCCCAGTTCTCTCGGGTGGGGTTGGGGATAGGGGGCAAAGATGGGGTTTTTTGGCAGGCCCACACCATGTGGTAGATGTCAGACACCTCCCCACAGTGCGAGCACAGCCCGTCGAATTGCGGATCAAAATGTTTTAGAATAGCCGGGCACAACATTGTATTGGTGAGCAGGCGCAGGAGCACCCGCTCGTTAGCCTTCCCCAGCCCTTTGCACGGGATGGGAAGAGTTTGGTGCGTAGATCTGTAATATTCACATATTTCTTTAAATTTGTACACTGGGCTGAAATCAAAATCCCGGTCCGCGTCGGGTCCCGTGGGAAATGCCCGGAGAGAAAGCGCGCGGGCGGCGGCGTCGGCTGCCTCATTCCCTTGGAGACCTTGGTGACCTGGAGCCCAAACGAGAGATCGGTACGCGGGATCCGAATCTCGACTGCAATTTTTGTATATGCGGTAAGCTAGAGGAGCAGTCCACCCTTGCTGGACGTTCGGACAAGCCCCTCGCGAGTCGGTTATGATGTATTTGGAGGAGGAGTCAGCACGGCGGGTCTGAAATCTTTATCTCTAACGCTAAATCTTACAAACGCCGTCACGACATCATGTTTCATACAGACAAGTGCGAATCAATTTGGCTAGAATTTGACAAATTCATCTTTGCTTCAAACAAAAACAGTATCGTTGGTTGTATCTATCGCTCACCTTCCGCATATTACGAGCACTTTTGTCGTGAACTAGACGTCATCCTTCAAAATTTTGAATCGTGAAAACGTGAACATTGCCATCTTAGGTGACATAACTGGCCTTTCTGATAGCTCTTGTTCATTATACACAAATAGCTTGCTCGGCCATGGAATGGAGTCATTATTAGAGTCACCTACGCGCATCACTCATCAAGGATCTAGCACTCTCATTGATCATATTTTATCAAATTTTAATACGCCTCAGATCGCAGGAGTTAACTTTGATATCACGTACCATTACCCTATTTTTTTGTTAATCGAATGCCCTAATAATGCGACCCCCAGAATAGGCCATAAGCAATCATTCAATAGATGCCAGTTTGTTGAGATAGTATCTGAGACTAACTGGGATAGCATATTACAAGAAACATGCGCCAATAACGCGTTCAGTAAATTTTTCATGAAGGTCAAAGAAATAATTAGCTCATGCACATCAATAAGCCCTATCATTCATTGGTATTCAGTTCCGCTTAACCCATGGATCACCAACAGCCTTTTAAACTGTGTAAAAAAAAAAAAAAATAACCTCCTGAAAAACGTTAGGACACAGCCATTTAACTTTTACCTAAAACAGCGCTTTCAAAAATACTCGGATGTTACCTCTGCAGCACTTAAACGCTGTAAACAAGAATACTATCAAAATGAGACAGTTATAAATGGAAATGACACTCGTAGGAATTTGGAAACAAAGAATTTTTGATCCTAGCTGAAAATGAAATAAGCATAACAAAAGCTTCTGATGGCGAGAGTACTTTAAGTAATCAATCCGACATTGTCAATGCATTTAATTCCTTCTCGCGCTGCGGTACCTTGCCTCCAAGCAGATTCTGTAGCCCTAGTCGATGCCTTCATTCTTTCTACTTACGCCCTACTTCACCAGATGAAGTCTGTCAGATAATTTCTAGCCTAAAAAATACTACTCCTGGAATCGATGGAATTCCGTCTTTCAAAATAAAGCTGGTTGGTCATGAGCTGTCAAATGTTCTTAGTCACATAATAATCTAGTATTTAGGACTGGTGTTTTTCCCGCTGAACTTAAAAAGGGTAAGGTGATACCGATCTTCAAAAAGGTAAAGAATGCCTAATTACCGTCCAATTACTATATTACCTTTCTTTAGTAAAGTAATAGAAAAAACTAATTGTCAAACGCATAATGAACTACCTCTTTAAGTTTAAACTGTTAGCAGATGAGCAATTTGGATTCCGCCCTAATTACTTTAATCAAATTCAGCTATCTTTAATCGAATTCACAGACAGAATTAAGCAATATATAGATAATGGCTTTTTTGCCGGTGCTGTTTTCTTAAATTTCACTAAAGCATTTGACACAATTACTATGCAATACTGTATACTAATTTAGAATTCCTTGGCATCTGTGAATCTGCTTTAGCTTTTTTACGTAGTTATCTTACAAACCGCACACAAGTTGTCCAGTTACGAGAAACGCTCTCTGACCCTGTAACTATAAATGTAGTAGTGCCACACGTTTCCATTTTAGGTCCACTTATTTTCCTTATTTACATCAATGACTTGCCTTCATCCCTAACACTAAGTGTATACTTTACGCGGATGAAACAACTATATTCACTCAGGATAGTAATCTCACACGCCTAATAAACAAATCAAACATAGACTTACAGAATATTGTTTTATGGTGCCAAAATAACATGCTACAGCTTAACCCTACAAAAACCACCTTCATGATGTTCCGCACTCATCGAAAGCAAATTATTAAGAACCCACACATTTGTCTGGGAGATCATATTATCTTTGACTCTGAATCCGACACATTTTTCTGCATCACGCTTGATTGTCATCTAAAGTTTAATTTACACACCAAATTTGTCAGTAAAAATATTGTATTTTGAATAAGGGTGTTAATAAAAACTAGACATTTTTTTCTACGCCATGTTCTCTTATCCCTATATTATGCCTTTACTAACAGTCACCTTAATTATTGCATATAATCATGGGGTAATACCTATTAATGCCATTTATGATGTATTTCTCATCTTCAAAACCTAGCGCTTCGAATCATATCTTTCAGCCCATATAAAGCCTCTGCTTCACCCCTTTACTCTGACCTAAACATTCTTCCCTTGAAATGCCTCCTTAATCTTGGGTTAAGCCTTCTAATTTACCGCGCTCGCAATGAGAATTGTGAATTTCTGTTTCTCTGAATCTCTCCTCGCTAATAGTAATCGCGATTCTTCTCTGAACAAAGCAATATGCTACTACCAAAAGTAAGCCCAAATTACGGAAAACACTACTTTTTTCTCCGCCATAAAAACCGCTACCGCTAGCATTACCGCTAGCAGTTAAATCAGCCCGTTTGCAACCCGCTTTCAACACTCAACTAAAAAAAATCTCTTATCAAACAATTCAACTGCATACCTTATCTAAGGTTGCCTTAATCGCATTTTCTGTTCCCCACTCCGACAGTAGACGGTCAAAGTATTTCATTGTTAATATTCTTATTTGTCTCCGCTTCCGTTCTTATTATCTTTGCATCCATCCATTGCCCGTTATGTGTCTGATATCTTTTGTGTTTTTCATAATGTTCTTGCGCTTTGCCTGATGTATGCCTTTGCTTGCTTTTTTTATTTTTTTGTTTGTTTGAAAACTATTGTGTAACTTATTCATTGCCAAAATTTTACTAATAGGTTTCAATTTGATTATATCTTTTTCCAGATCCTCTGCTACATTTTTGTATTTATACTCATGTATTCCTAAAGGGAGGTCCCCCAGACAGTCTTACTTTGGGACCTCCTACTGTACAAACTTTTTTTATGCACTTATGATTGATTTGTATTTCGTTTTAATAAATATTCAAACCAGTTCAAACATTTGTTGCATGCGCTTACCACCAAATCCCGCCCAGTGACTTTGTTAGTTATCGTGGTGCTGTAACCGTTTTCAGTACCCTTTTGACCTACCGATTCGGCTCTAACTTCCGCTGTAGTGAAACTTTCCCTCAGGGTTTCAGTGCTCTCTTCCACCTGGAGCTCAGCACCTGGAGCCCGATGATGAAATCATGGCGAGACAGACGGCATGCGGCTCAGCTGTTCCATTTAGTGGCGACCTTTGTGACGGTATGCAGTCAAGCCGTAAAGATTTTTGGCGTACCCTCTAACGGGTGAATGTCATATAAGCTATGTTTCATATAATGATTGCCCTCTTTCCTTTCATATCTGCTCGGACTTGTTTAAAAACCGTAGAGAAACTTGATCCAATATACTAGCAAAAAAAGCCTTTAGTCAGTGGCAGTCAGACATTTTGCAGGCTCCGCACTTCACGCCATTTGCTAAAACTTGCAGCATGCATGGTTGCAAAAGCCGCCACATGTTTTCGATATAACCCTCCGGGCTGGCTAAGGCGACTTCCTTTGGCAGTTGCTAGTTCAATGGCCCGTTCCTTGTGCTTAAAACATATAACCGCCTTACGCGCCTCAAATGCGCATGCCTTGCCACAAGATATACCTTCGACATTTCTTCTGGATTCGACGACTGTTTTTTCCTCCGTTCCCCTCTTCAGGGCCTGAAGTTTTCAAAAAGAAAGTAAAGCCGATCGCAGATTCGTGAGAAACGTCTCTCGTACTGCCGAATCTATACCCCAGTTGACAAGGGAAGATGTACTATTCAAGTTAGCAACGCTGTAAGCTGAAGCCTTCAACGAACTTCAGTATCGCTTGCGGTCCCACTATTCTTGTGCACTTCGGACAAAACGTCGACACAGAAATTTATGTGGACGCAAGCAGCATCGTTCTAGGGGCCTTTGTTGTGCCGAAAAAGTTGGAGAGGTTTAATTGGAGGGATTTACAAATGGGAATAATTTTGCCAATTTTCCAGTTCTCTAGAATCTTCCCGGATGAAAGTGACTGAGGAAATATCTAAAACAGAATAGGGCTTGAGTGTATAACCGTGTACTTGAGAACTTTCGTTACAATATTATCTACACTAGAGGAAGTTGATATCTTGAGATTGTTAATTAATGCTCCAGTACCACTGACACTTATTTCTATAGGGCTCATGTATAGGTAATCTGCGTCTTCTAATGGTGGACTGCTGGAGCGCTCTTCCCGAGTGAATACTGAAGTAAAATGGACATTCATCTTGATTATTTGACGACCAGTTTCATTGAACAGGGAAATCGGAGGAGGAGTGTTAGTGAGAGATATGGTTTTCCCAAATTTTGTGGGGTTGTGCGTCATAAGCGATAGGTCATGGGAGTGATATTTAGACTTGGCTTTGCAAAGTGCGCTGCAATATTCTTTATCAGCAATTTTGTGTTTTTGCCATGATGACGGTGTGCCAAGGCATTTGGCAGCTTTGAAAAATCGCTTTTTTTTTGTTTTTAGTGCACGCAACATCTGATAAAACCATGGTTTAGAAGCGTTCATGCCAAAGGAGCGCAATGGTATGCAAGACTACTAATCTTAGTAAGCGATGCTTAAAAAGAAGGCAGTTGTCATTGATCAAACGTTGAGGAAATGTTAGGTATACCTCACAAAATCTTTGCAAGCCCAGAAAAACTACACTGCAGTCAGCTCGATTGTAATCCAAAATACGTTTGTGTTAAGGCTCGTGTAAATACATGA
The DNA here is from genome assembly GCF_055883805.1 of Amblyomma maculatum. Classification (NCBI taxonomy): domain Eukaryota; kingdom Metazoa; phylum Arthropoda; class Arachnida; order Ixodida; family Ixodidae; genus Amblyomma; species Amblyomma maculatum. The sequence goes on from NC_139344.1 coordinate 117,970,569, forward strand.
GGGCATGAAAATCGCGAAAGTAAGTAGCACATGATCGCTAAGTACCTCAGAGCAGGAAATAGCGCTAATTCTGTCTGAAACTGACGTGAAGACGAGGTCAAGCGCATTGCCTTCTCGGGTAGGCTGATCACCTAGTTGGGCCAATGAGAAACCGAGAGTTAATTCAAGGACATTAGTGCCATCGGGTGATAGAGAACTTAGGCTAGGCCACTCTGGTTTGGTGTAGTTGCGGTCACCAAGTACGCAACTAATTGCTTTTGGAAGCTTATCTTTTATTTCGGCAAGTTTGTGATGTAAATCGGAGAAAAATGATTGGGGACTATCTGGCGGCCTGTAACAGCTAGACTCCAATGAGGTTTTTAGAAGACGATGATGTGACGCAGGCCCACAAAATTTCCGAGTAGGAATATCAACTGGAAAAGAAGTTTATATATGTTTCTTTCACACCGATCCACACCCAGCCTCCTTTTTAGTTGCTCCTATCATTAAGAAAGATAGTGAAGTTACGCAGACCAGCGAGGACTTCATGGTCTGTACTCTGTTCACGAAACCACGTTTCTGTTAATACTAAAATATCCCAATCACTGCTGTCCAAATAAAAACACAGCTCGATACGTTTTGGAAGGATGCTGTGTATTTAAGTGAAAGATATTGTGGAAGAAGGCCAGGTCGAGACGGCAAGGCAAGGGATGCCGTGTCTGGCGTTTATTCCGATGGACAAAACCCAAGCGCGTGCCGGAGCCGGCGCCGCGGGACGATGATGATGGTATGTACAAATGAAAGAAGATCCGCGGAGGGCTCACGCAATCTGCCCGGGGGGTCGGAAGCGGCCAGCCTGGCCGCTCCTAATCAACCGATGTACCGCGGCGCACAAACGGCTTCAAGCGAGATACACGAACAATTTCAGTTCCACGGTGGCGTCGGTCGACTGGGGGATCAACAGGTGTGACTTGGTAGTTTACTGGGGACGTTTGGTTGACGACCTTGTAGGGACCAACATAGCGGCGCTGAAATTTATCACTAAGGCCAGGGGTGCGCAGTGGTGTATAGAGCAGAACTTCGTCACCAGGACGAAAAGGGACCATGCGATGCTTCGAATCGTAGCGACTCTTGCGGTCTTGCTGGCACGCTTTTGTGTTGAGGCGGGCAAGATGGCAGGATCGGGCCACACGGGATAAGAACTGGGCTGGTAATGATGAGGAGTAATCGAGCGTAGAGAAGAAGGAAGTGTCGAGGATTGTAGTGGGAGGACGGCCGAAAACGAGGAAAAATGGGGAGTAACCGGTAGTCCGCTGTACTGCAGTATTATAGGCGAATGTGACGAATGGTAGAACAGTATCCCAATTTCGATGATCCGGTGTGATGTACATGGATATCATATCCGATAGGGTGCGATGAAATCGCTCAGTCACTCCGTTAGTCTGGGGATGTTAGCTTGAGGTTGTCTTATGGAGGGTGGATGACGCATGAAGAACTTCGGATACGACTGTCGATAAGAAGGCTGTCCCGCGGTCACTTAGAAGCACCAGAGGAGCGCCATGACGCAATACAATTGACCGCAAAAAGAAATTAGCTACTTCTTCAGCGGAACCAGTCGGTACAGGGGCCGTCTCAGCATAGCGTGTAAGGTGGTCGACAGCTGTTATAATCCAATGGTTACCCCCATCGGAGAGAGGTAGGGGACCATATAAGTCGATGCCGACTACGTCGAATGGCGTGGCGGGACATGGAAGAGGCTGTAGGAGGCCAGCGGGCGAAGAAGTCTGCCGTTTGCGACGTTGGCACAGATGGCAGGAAGCGACGTATTTAGCTACGGTAGAAGATAGGCCAGGCCAAAAGAATCGTCTTTTTACGCGGTCATATGATTTGTCAAAACCAAGGTGACCGGCAGTAGCGTCATCGTGGAAAGCCGCCAGTATACGTGGGCGAAGCGCACGCGGCACGACTGGGAGTCAACGAATTCCATCAGGGCAATACACGTAGCGGCGTAGTATGCCATCTTCGAGCTTGAAATTGCAAAGCTGTCGGCGAAGCCTAGCATTGGGCGGGTTCGAAGCGCCGATAAGGCGGTCGATGATGGGCCGGCAGTAGGCATCAGCTAATTGCTGCGAGCGGAGTGCGTGTTTGTGCTCAGAACCGTCAAAAGAAACTGCTGTGATATGCGTCGGGGGAAGAGATGGTCGGCTGAGGTCAGAGGTAGAAATTCGTTGCGAAGAAAAACAGCAGGCTGATTCCGTGAGTGGGCAGCGAGAAAGAGCGTCGGCGTCTTGGTGTTGGCGACCCGATTTATAAACGACGTCGAAATTGTATTCTTGCAGGCGTAGAATCCAGCCGGCCAAGTCGGCCTGTCAAATTTTTCAGTGAAGACAACCAGCAAAGAACATCGTGATCGGTCGCAACTGTGAAGTGCCGACCATAGAGGTAGGGGCGAAACTTTTGAACAGCTCAGACGACGGCAAGACATTCCTGGTGTAGTTGGTGTAGTTTTTCTCAGCTGGAGTCAAGGTCCGACTGGCGAAAGCAATGAGTTTCTCACGCGAAGTTGCATCGCGCTGCAGAAGGACAGCGCCAAGACCGTGACCACTGGCTTCAGTGTGCAGGATGGTAGGAGCGCTGTCGCTGAAGTGGCCAAGAACGGGATCTGATGTGAGGGCGTGCTTTAGATCGTTAAAAGCAGTGTTGCACTGTTCAGTCCACACGAAAGAGCTGCGCGCTTTAAGTAGTTCATGAAGTGGCGCCGCAATAGTTGCGAAATTCCTTATGAAACGCCGGAAATATGACGCCAGGCCGAGGAAACTGCGCAAATCTGCAGTCCGTTGCCGGCGAGGAAAGTTCAAGACCGCGCTGATTTTATCAGGGTCTGGACGAATGCCGTCATAGCTAACCAGATGTCCCAACATTTTAATTTCCTTCTGTACAAAGTGGCACTTCTTAGTATTGAGCTCAAGGCCCGCTGAAGAAAGACACGTCAGGACTTCATTCAAGCGCGTGAGATGGTCGTTAAAAGTTGCCGAAAAGATAACAATGTCGTCCAAGTAACAAACAGGTTCTCCATTTTAGGCCACGAAGTACCGTATCAATCATTCTTTCAAATGTCGCTGGTGCGTTACACAGGCCGAAGGGCATAACATTAAACTCGTAAAATCCATCAGGAATTGCGAAAGCGGTTTTTTCTTTGTCGCCCTCATGCATAGGTATTTGCCAATAACCTGAGCGTCGATCCAAGGTCGAGAAATATTCGGCGCCTTGGAGAGAGTCAAGGGCGTCATCTATTCGCGGCATCGGGTAGACGTCTTTACGGGTAATTTTGTTTAGTGCGCGATAATCAACACAAAATCGTACCGATCCGTTCTTTTTTTAACTAATACTACTGGGGAGGAAGGACCATGGGCTTGTTGATGGACGAATAATATCGCGACGGAGCATGTCATTCACATTTTCTTTCGTTCCGAGAGAGAAACCCGATAAGGTCGTCGGCGTACGATCGAGTTACCTTCAGTAATGATGCGGTGGTGTGCAACACTAGTCCGTCCCAGTGGTGGGGAAGTGGCATCAAAAATGGCTTGATGGGCTTGAAGCAATTCCAGCAATTTTTTGCGTTGGTGCGGCATGAGGTCCGGACTGATTCTCTTCGACAGCAGGAGAAGAGAGACGTGCGATGAATCACGTTGCTGAGGTAGCGGGGCGGTGAGCACCATCATGGACATAGGGTGAGCATCCACTATGCATGGCAGGGAAGTTCCTTTAGTCAGCACGAGGGATTCACGGGATGTATTCGTGGCAGCTACTATCGCTGAGCCGCTGCGGAATCGTACAAGACTTGATGGGAAGGCAATTCCACGTGCAAGATGACGATGAGATGGTGCGATGAGTACATCCCCGTCAGTGATGTGTTCCGAAACAACGGTAATAAGCTTTTCGCACTGTGGAGGCAATACAGTATCAACTGCGGCAATGAGGGAATGACGTCCTTCAGAAATGTCAGATGAAAAATCACTCTCTGTCATATGTATGACACGGTCGCCACAAGAAATTAACACTGAAGCGGTCGACAAAAAATCCCATCCAAAAATCATCTGATGCGCACACGGTGAAAGCACAGCAAACTGCACATGGTGACTGACGCCGTCTATAACAATTCGAACTGCACACTTTGCTGAAGGATGTAGAGGGACGTCATTTGCTCCACGAAGTTCAGGTCCATCATATGGTGTCGTTACTTTCCGCAAACGGTGGCACAAATCAGCGTGAATAACAGAAATTGCAGCCCCTGTGTCAATCAAAGCTTCGACCGGTAATCCTTCAGCTAAAACGGAAATCATATTGTACGGGCGATGAGGAGGACGTTTGGTAAGTTCGCAGAGCGCAGTTTCACCTCCGGAAACTGCATCGCTTAGTTTTCCGAATGACGGATAGGAACAGTTGCTTGTCGAAGTGGAGAAACAGAGCGGCGGTATAGGGAAAGGGACCGGCGTCGGGATACATGGGCACCACTTGGTTCGGACGAGGATACCGGCGGTGGAGAGGATCGACGAGGTGGACTGGGAGTAGGTCGTCGCTGATAATATAGGGTACGTCACTTTCGAAGGCGTCGTAACCACGCCGCTCGTTCTGAATACGTCGACGACAGAAGCGGGATATATGTCCCCGTATACCACAGTAGTAGCACACTGGGCGAGAGGGGCGCCAAGGTGCGTAATAGGGTGGCGTAGGCTGAGCCGTCGTCACGGCGTTGATTTGGTTGTAGGGCGATGCCAGTTGGGGCGGCGGAACAAAAGGAGGGGGTGATGCTGCGACGTGCGCGTAAGTCGATGCTGGGCGGAGTGCAGGAGGGTCGGACGCCATAGGTCGGGTGATGGTTGCCAGCTCATCTTTAATGATGTTGCGGAGACCGGCGTCATTAGAAGGTACGGAAGAATGATCGCACCCGTGTCGACAGACAGGCTTGAGGGCTTGGAGCTCCTCTCGGATGATGGCTCGAATCAGTGCCCGCAGATCCAGGTCAGCAGAGGTCGGGCCAGTAGCGATGCCGGGCTGCAATGGGGAGGACTGCAGCTGGTCGATGCGTTGGCAGGTCGCAATAATGGCGTCAAAAATAGAAGGATTCTGAGCAATCAGGGTATTATAAGCCACAGAATTAATTCCTTTCAAGATGTGGTGTACGCGTTCAGGTTCCGGCATGGTGGGACTAATACGCCGGCAGAGTGAAAGTATGGCCTCTATGTAAGACGCGTACGACTCATCGGGACCTTGGAGGCGAGAGGCGAGCTTGTTCTTCGCGACCTCAGTCCGGACTGCTGGGTCCGCGAAATATTGGCGGAACTGCTGCTTGAATGTGGTTCAGTTAGTGGTATGGGGTTCGCGGTTAATAAACCAGGTTTTGGCGACCTCAATGAGGTAGAAAGAAACATTCAGAAATTTTAGAGCATCGTCCCACCGGTTGTAGTTACTGCAGCGTTCATAGGTGTCCAGCCAGTCATCGACGTCTTCATCGCGATGACTGGCGAACACCGGCGGGTCGCGTTTTCGTGTGGGCACAGTCGGAGGGGGTGGTGCAGCCGAGGTAGAGGGTCCTGCCGATTCGTGGGTACTCTCGGTAGATATAAAGATGGTGGCAGGCGGTAAACAGCGACCGGAACGTAGCTCCAGCGAGAGGCAGGGCACAAAACGGCAAGGGGATCAAGTCTCACCTCCACCACTTGTGGAAAAAGGCCAGCTTGAGACGGCAAGGCAAGGGATGCCGCGTCTGACGTTTATTCCGATGGACAAAACCCAAGCACGTGCCGGAGCCGGCGCCGCGGGACGATGATGATGGTATGTACAAGAGGAAGAAGAAGATCATGGTATGTACAAATGAAAGAAGATCCGTGGAGGGCTCACAATATAAAGATTTGGGAATGTGCAGCATTATTATGATAAGGCATCAATTCTTATTTTCTGGTGACACGTGTCGCCGAGTTACACCTTTCCTACCCTGAATACATAGTAACGGCGTCGTTCACGGCTTCGTAGATGTATACGTTACCATTTATTCTTAGCTTATCTAAATTATGCTTGTAGGGAACCTTCTTTAGTTTGGCGACTTCTATCAATTTCTTTCTAGCGAGTCGTGTCTGAAATGAAAAATCTTCACGCTCGGCAAAGTCAGTTCTTTTAAGCTTGGGACTGTTTTCAATTATCTGTTGCTTATCTTTAAAGAAAGCGAATTTGATCATTACTGCACCGCCTTTTGCCATATCGTATTTTCTAATGCTTTGCGCCCGTTCATTCTGCGATGGAATAACAGTAATGTCTGATTTATCCATGCATAGCTCAATAATTTTTCTTTCAGCACTTGACCACGTCTCAGAAACAGTCTTCAATGGCAATGCCAAAAAACAGCAGGTTATTGCATTGAAGACGATTTTCCCTATCTTTGTAGCGGGATTCAATTGTTCAGATATAATTTAATATTGCGTGAAAGCAGCACAAGGAGAATCAGCTGACGACGTAGAGGGATTGTTCTTTAAGACTGCAACGTCAACTTTAACGATGCCAAGCCTATCAAACAGTTGCTTCAGTTGAATGTCTACTAACGCTTGCCACTGCCTCCAGTTACCGCAAATCACTTCTAATTCCGCGTCTCAAAAAAGAACTAGGAGTAGGCTACTTAAACAAGGTCGCACACCGTTTCCACATACTTCTAGGACAAATAATCGCTCTCTGGGACACGACACGCAAAAAAAGAAGGCATCGATTCTTGCTTTTTCGATAAGTTCAATGATCAAGGTAACAGACAGACCTGGAACACATCGAAACTCCTTCCGCATCTATGCGGTCGACCGTTCAAGGTAATAGTGACCAACAGCCGCACTGCTAGCTCGCCAACCTTGAGATCCCTCCGGTCGCCTTTCTCGATGCAGACATCGCCTTCAGGAATTTGACATCACTGTGGTCTTCAGGCTCAGATTCCTTCTCAAGCGCCGCCGAGCGAAGGTAACGCCGACGTCTTGTTGAAAGCTGTAAGCGTCAGTATTTAGCACAACAGCAGCACTCGGATCCTCAGCTGCAACGTCTGGTCTATTGACTAACACGCGACTCTTTCCTGCAGTATTTAAGAGTCCGCGGACGTCTTTCGTCTCGCACAATGAGCTCTTTGCAAAGAAAGACTTCGCACCCAACAGGACCACACATTTGTTGCCTGTGCCCAGAAATCTTTAAGAAAATATATTGCATGAGAAGGAGGAGAAGGAGGAAGAAGAAGAGTGACGTTGGAGGAAGAGGAGAGGAGTGACACTGCTTTTGTCCCTCATTTTGCAGCCAGCTTTATTCCGCGATTGCACTGTCTGACGTCGCCAACATGGGTCACTGTCCCTCTAATTCTCTAGTGGGGCTCCGAGATACTTTGTTTGAGTCGATAACCAAGCTATTCCCCATTTTCCATGCCAAAACCGCAAACATTTATGCCGATTTACAGCGCTTCTACTCACCATGAAAATGTTTTGACCATATTTGTTGTCTTATACTTTTCTTGCCTGCACAGAAAATGATTAATACGTCACCATATATGCCGAAATTCGTATGAATGCGTATGACAGCAATTAAAACAAATGCAAACAAGCCTGCAAAAAAGCGTGCGTGCGTGCGTACGTGTGCGTGCGCGCTTATGCGCGTGTGTGCGTGTATGTTTGTGCGCGCGTGTTTGTGTGTGCGTGGGTGCGCGGGCACGTGTTTGTGTGTGTATGTGTGCGCGCGTGCGCGCATGTGTGTGTGCGTGTGTGTATGCGTGTGCGCGAGTGTATGTGTCAGGACCACCGCGCTTTGGCCTCATCGCACTTTAGTGATCAAAAGTGCCCCTACGGCATAAATAAAGCTTAAACCATAGAGTAAACTACTAGGTTCAAAAGCCATGCCTTTGCTTTCAAGCCGAACCTAAGTGCAGCCATGCAGATCTCGCGTAACTCCAGGCTCACCCACAAGCTAAACCACAGCTAATTTTTTGTAATGTAAGAAGCCGTAATATATATTGTCACGAAGACAGGGATTTAGGGGTATCGGCAACAGGGGCAGATACACACAGTCGAGAGAGAGGTTCCCGAGAAACGGTAGCACGAAGACACAAGCTCAAGAATCCACAAGGGTTAACTAGCCGAAGCGCGCGAGAGTCTCCAACTTCTTTGTCGTTTTAGCGCTACCTCGAACCGTCAGGTGGCATTATTCCCCCCCCCCCCCCCTCGAAAAAAAAAACCGCAAGTTCACAGAAAAAAAAACTGCTCCGGATGGCAAATATGACTTTCAGCGGGTAAAATACGGCTTCATGCGAAGCACATGCACCAGGTCAGACGAGCACTGACGACTAGAACTCGGTACAGTTCCGTCTGGAATAACCTCGTACGTAACTTCTGAGAGGCGACGCAACACTCTGTAAGGTCCGAAGTAACGATTGAGAAGTTTTTCTGACAAGCCTGGGCGCCGGACAGGTGTCCACACCCAGACTTTGTCACCAGGCTGGAACACGACATAGCGATGGCGGTCGTTATATCGGCGTGCATCTGTTGCTTGCTGTTTTGTAATGTGATTACGGGCGAGTTGGCGAGCTTCCTCAGCGTAGGTGGTGAATTCTTCTGCGTCAGCGGTAAGCAGCTGGTCGTCAGCCGCACATGGCAGCATAGCGTCGAGCATGGCCTGTACATCGCGTCCGTATATAGGCGAAACGGAGTGAATCGAGTTGTTTCTTGGACGGCCGTGTTATATGCAAATGTGACATAAGGCAATATCTCGTCCCATGTTTTATGCCGGACATCGACATACATGGTGAGCATGTCCGCTATTGTTTTGTTTAGTCGCTCAGTAAGGCCATTAGACTGAGGATGGTAAGCAGTAGTCTTTCGGTGATGTGTCTGGCTTAGTTGGAAAACTTCTTCAAGAAGACGCGCTGTAAATGCCTTGCCACGATCAGTAATGACGTATGAAGGGGCGCCATGGCGGAGGACAATCTGCGTCATGAAAAATTGTGCCACTTCGGAGGATGTTGCACGTGGCACTGCCATAGTTTCCGCGTAACGTGTCAGATAGTCTGTAGCCACGATAATCCACTTATTGCCAGCTGACGATAGAGGAAAAGGGCCAAGAAAGTCCATACCAATTTGGTCGAATGGTACTAGCGGTGGGGGAATAGGCTGCAGGAAACCCGCTGGCTTCAATGGCGGTGTCTTGCGTCGCTGGCACTCGCGGCAACCTCTAACATATCGATGAACGGTGGCGGTAAGTTTGGGCCAGTAGTAGGCCTGGCGCACTCTCGTTAGAGTGCGTGCAAAGCCCAAGTGTCCAGCGGTGGGTTCATCATGGCAAGCATGAAGGATTTCATCGCGGAGATCTTCAGGGATGACTAGAAGATAGGCTCGGTCACTGTTGCCGGCGCTTTTCTTGTAGAGGATTCCGTCGCGCGTACAGAAGGATGACAAGTTCTTAGCAAACAGTCGAGATACTGTAGAATCGAAACCCTCCAGATGATCGATCACAGTTTTGAGGTCTGGGTCAGCCCGTTGCCGGGCCTTTAAATCAGAGGAACTGATAATGCCAAGAAAATGGGCGTCTTCATCCGTACTGTCATGGGCCAACTCCACGGGTGATCGAGACAGCGTGTCAGCATCTTCATGTTTGCGTCCGGATTTATAAACGATAGAGTAATCAAACTCCTGCATACGAAGGCTCCACCGTGCAAGACGTCCTGATGGATCTCGAAGACTAGCTAGCCAACACAAAGCATGATGGTCTGTCACAACTTTAAATTTACGGCCGTAGAGGTAAGGTCGGAATTTCATTGTGGCCCAAACGACGGCGATACACTCCTTTTCAGAAGTTGAATAGTTTGATTCTGCCCGAGAAAGGGTGCGGCTGGCATAAGCGATCACTTTTTCCTCGCCTTGCTGGTGCTGGACCAGAACAGCACCCAGACCGACATTGCTGGCGTCGGTGTGAATTTCGGTGGCAGCGTCCTCATCGAAGTGTGCAAGAACGGGAGGGTTGTGCAGCCGTTGGCGCAGCTCGGTGAATGCCTCCTGCTGCTCGGAAGACCAGAGATACGGGACGTCATCACGTGTCAGGCGCGTCAAAGGTTCTGCAATCTTGGCAAAATCGGCAATGAAACGGCGATAGTACGCACACAGGCCCAAGAAACGTCGGACTGCTTTCTTCGTGGTAGGGATGGGAAAATTGGCTACAGCGGCTGTTTTATCAGGGTCAGGCCGGACACCGTCAGCGCTAACCACATGACCGAGAAATTTTAGCTGCTGATATCCAAAGTGACATTTTTCCGGTTTGAGTGTCAAATCGGCCGAGCGAAGAGCGTCCAATACCGTTCGCAGCCGCTTAAGATGTTGGTCAAACGTTTCTGAAAACACGATGACGTCGTCCAAATAAACCAAACAGGTTTGCCATTTAAGACCAGCAAGTACGGTGTCCATCATTCTCTGGAACGTCGCTGGCGCTGAACACAGACCGAAAGGCAATACTTTAAATTCATATAAGCCATCGGGTGTCACAAAGGCAGTCTTTTCCCGATCGCGCTCATCCACTTCTATCTGCCAATAACCACTTTTTAAATCAATTGAGGAAAAGAACTTGGCGTTGCGAAGTCGATCGAGTGAATCGTCGATACGGGGCAACGGATACACATCTTTTTTTGTGATGTCATTCAGTTTCCTGTAATCAACGCAAAAACGCAGCGTGCCATCCTTTTTCTTAACCAACACGACGGGCGACGACCACGGACTTTTAGACGGCTGAATAACATCATCATTAAGCATTTCCTGGACTTGTGTCCGAATTGCCTCACGTTCTTTGGCCGAAATACGGTACGGCTGCTGTCGAATAGGTCGGGCATCGTCAGACGTTATGATGCGATGCTTGGCGATAGAAGTTTGCCGGACTTTCGATGATGAGGCAAAGCACGGGGCGTACTCCAGCAGTAAGGCACGCAGGGCGCGTTGTTGACAGAAAGAAAGGTCACTGCTAACATCGATGCGGTCTAGAACACTGGGAGTATCGATAACGTCAAACGCAAAACATTCAGAAACTTCATTTAACAGTTCGCCGAAAGCGATGGCAGTAGAGCGATAGAGGTGGCGAGATTCATTCGTGAAGTTCGTGACGAGAAGCTCAGAGTGACCATTGCTGAGAATAATTAAGCTTCGAGCTGCACAGATGCCATGAGAAAATAAAAGAGAACGGTTGCTTTCAGCTATTATCGGCCCGTCACGAAGCCCGTCGCACACAACACTCACAAACACGCTGGAGCGGGGAGGCACTGAAACACACTCGGCTGAAACCCGTAGGGCGCACGTACGTTGGCCATCGGTGGGGCTGGCAGCCGCTTTCTCCGTTGAGAACGAGACCGTTCGCTGTCGGAGATCGATGATGGCGCCATATTCCCGCAGGAAATCCACACCGAGAATCAAATCACGAGAACATTCCCGGAGAACGACGCAGCTGACAACGAACGTTGAAGTACGAATCTGGATTCTAGCCGTGCACTGTCCAATGGAGTAATTACATGCCCCTCAGCCGTGCGTATTTGTGTGCTACACCATGGTGTCATAACCTTCCTAAGGGTCGCTGCCAGTTTCCCACTCAAAATCGAAAAGTCTGCTCCGGTATCCACTAAAGCGCTGACATTATGACCATCGATGCACACAGGGATGTCCAGCGATAGCCGGTCTCGTGAACCAAATGCTGTCGTTTCTGCTCCAAAATCCATATCTGTTCTCATTGGGGGGACTTCTTTGTGCTGACATTTAGCGGCCCCGCCCCCGGAGGTCGCTCTACTCAGTTTTCCCGGTGGGGGCTTGGCGAGCGACCAGGCGGTGCTCGCGGGAAGTTGCCAGTTGTTGAAGCGGTTTGCCGACGTGGGGATGGAGACCTGGATTGTCGGCGCGCCATCCGGAGGCTCTCTTGTGCGAGGTTGTCTCCAATGTCACGAGGTAGTTGTCCGAACGTGCGTCTAGGTGCGTTGGTGTAAAAGCCCTCCTGTCCGAGTTCCCGATAAGGGCACCACCGGAAAATGTGACCAGGTTCCCCACAGTGGTAGCAAAGGCGGCGGCTCCGAGGTGCCTGCCAGACGTCCGTTCGTCGAAAGTTTGATCGCGGTGGCCGCACGTACCGCGTAGGCTGCTGTACAGGAATGTATTGCATTGGCTCCTGGACGGGCATGCACTGGGTTGGTGGTAACGTAGACAACGGAGCTTGGACGGGAACTGGGCGTCGGAGAACGTCAGCGTAAGTCGGACGAGAATAATCAGGAACAGGGGTACTTTGAGCTTCAGCAACATGCAGAGATGGCTGCGTGACTTGCTGAATCTCTTCACGGATCATATGTGCGAGAGAATCACCCCTGGGTTGGAACGTGCCACAAACCTTCTGCAGTTCCTCGCGTACAATCGCACGAATAAGATCTCGGAGCTGTTCAGTATTTCTTACAGCAGCTGTAAGAGGCTCGGCAGCAGTCGTAGCGAGGATTGGGCTGTCGTAGACCGCCGAGCGGCGCTGGTGTAGGATCTTTTCCATGGTGACCGCCTCTGTTAAAAATGAGGTAACTGTAGTTGGTGGGCTAC